>NW_026606108.1:5847500-6472500 GCF_029834395.1 Sorex fumeus | reverse complement strand
CCTTCTGTTCTCACAGCCCAGAGAGGAGGGTATTTTTATCCCCATGTTTCACAGGAAGAAACAGCTTCTCAGAGGAAAACTGCTTTCCGATACAGAAACGGTGTTAGACGTGCCACTCTGGAGGGACAGGGTGAAATAAGATGCACTAATAGATCACAAACGCGTGTCTGTGTGTGTGTGTGTGTGTGTGTGCTCGCACGCGCACATGCGTGTGCATGTGTAGTGAGGAATGTGCTGGAAGGGAAGGGGGTGTCTAGAGAAACTTTCACACCCCAAGAGCTACAGCCCTACTCAGAACTTGCCTACAAGAAAATCATGGTTCTGCTTCTGGGGAAAAAAGAAATCCTGGGAGAAATAGCCCTGGGACTCCTGAGGCATGGCAGGCTCTGTCCCTGCTCGGTTCCTGCAGTATTTCCAGAGAAGAATGTCAGGCACAATGGCCTCATGTCAGCAGGAGCCTCCCTTCCCTGCCCAGCCTTCCTGCCATTAAGATCCCTGTGACAATCACACCCATGCACTGCCTCTGGCACCATGTCAGCTCATTAACGGTCATGATCCAGAGACTCACAAATTAACCTCGGAAGAGGAAGAGAGCAACCAACACGCTGTAGCGATGCCACTGGACCCCTTATCATACTGTCTCACCAGGGCAACCTGGAGGGGGATGAGTCCCACTCCCCACCCCCCAAAAAGCCCTGACAGCTGAAAACCTCCAGAACTCAATCGCAGCCATGCTCCCGGAAGATCTCCATAGGCTCGCATGAGCCTCATCCAGGAGTAAATCTGCTGAAAAACCCAGGTATGGGAGACTTGTGACTGAAATCTTCAGGCTCTCATGCAGTCGGGATGGGCAACCTCCCCCATCTCTCTGTGCTCCCGGTAGCCTGGCAGTCACGCCCAGGAACTGCCTCTGGTGCCATATAAGCTCATCAACGGCCACAACTGGGGGACTCACAAATAAATCTCAGAAGAAGAAAGCAACACACCACAGAGATGCCTCTTGACCCCAAAGTCACCATCCAGTTAAAAATTTAATTCTTGATGTATCACTCTATTTAAAAATCTTAGAATTTCTGGCAGCACGACATACAAGGGCTTAATGGCTCCAGGGCGATACAACCATCTTCACACACTTTTCTCTAAGGAAACTTTTTTGGATCATATTTAGCAGATTATTCATAACAGGAAATACAAAACAAATTAATTATTATGTTCTGCTTTGGGGGCAGGTTTTGGATATCAGGGTGGAATAATTCAAAATATGGTGGCAGGAAAGTGTAATTGTGGAGGAATTGATGTCGGACTGTTGAATGTAATCAAGTGTTGTCAACAGATTTATAAAAAATAAAATTGAATTAAAAAAATTTAAAAAAAAGATCTCTGTGGAGAAGAATCCATCGACACTGGGTGTTCTAGGGGCCAGAACTGAAAGGAGCACCAGGGGTTTTTTTGTTTGTTTGTTTGCGGGGATTGGACTTTTTATTTTTTTAGCTTTGGGTTCACACCCAGCAATGCTCAGGGCTGATTCCTGGCTCTGCACTCAGGGAGCACTCCTGGAGGTGCTCAGAAGATCCTATGGGATGCCAGAGATCAAATCTGGGTATGGTCATGTGCAAAGTAAACACCCTCCCTGCTGGACTAGCACTCCAGCACCAGGAGCAAGTGCTCACCTCTGGAGCCATCGAAGCCAAGGGAGACCTAGAGGGAAACAATTCAGTAGTATCTGGCTACTGGGTAGGGAAGGGGGGGCAAGGTCTGAGCGTTTTCTCTGATGATCCCTAAAGGCTCTGGTCCAAGGCCGTCTCCTGTTCAACTCAGAAATGTTCAAGTGAAGTAACTGCTGGGGCCAGAGAGAACCAGAGACCCACAATCCTCAGCCCGACAGAGTGACTCTCCCCCTTCCCTCCTCCCCAGAGAATGAAATGAACAGTGCAGCCTCAGCTCCTTGCACAGGGACCTGGGAAGTCTTTGCTGGATTGAAGTCAGGCAAAGTGGTTTATTCTCCATCTAAGCATCTTTGAGACTTGGGGCTTGATCAGAAGCTGCCTGGCAGCCAGGTCCAGGTGTCTCCTGTCATTGATGCAAGGAACTCACCTAGCGGCTAAACTCCTCCTGCCTGCTGACTCCACTAACCTGAAGCTAGACAGTACATACCTCTGCTACAATATGGCTGCCAAAGCACTAGCCCTTTCATCATTGTTCTAAGCAGGGAAGGCAGCAGGGAAACAGGGAACAAGGAAGGGAAACAGGGAAACAGACACATGTTAGTAAGCTGACCCTGTCCCTTTCCCTTAGAAAAAAAAAATTTTTTCCCAGAAGCGCAAACCTATTTAAATTCCTCTGCCAGAATAAATGTGCGCACACACACACACACACACACACACACACACACACACACACACTTCTACACACCCCTTCTATATTGCCCAGAGAAATAGCGTTCTTTGTCCATTGTCAACATTCTTGATAAATAAGAAGAAAGTAGAGGCCAGAGATGTGTGACTCACCAGCAACCTGCTTGTCTGCCATGCATGGGACCTAGATTTGATCCCTGATTACATAAACACACACACACACACACACACACACACACACACACACAAGGGGTAGCGGTGGGGGGAGAAGTGAGTAGCCAGGAGATCATACCTGCAATATTGTTATAAAAAATACAATCCAAGGGACAGACACTGGGCTACACTAACCAGCAGGGGGCAGATGGACCACCACCAGGGTTCCATCCCTGCAGCCTATGGGGCCACCCCTGAGTACAGAGCCAGGAGTGAGACCTGAGCATGGCTGGCTGTGGCCTCCAAACAGAAATCAAGACAAAACACAGGCACGGGTGGAGGGCCGGAAGGCAGTCCTGCAGGTCCAGGAGTGAGTGTTCGAGCCCCAGTGTGTGTCTGCCAGCCCCTTGCGCTGACTCTGCAGCCCTGACTAAGTAGAGAGCTAATACTGAGGGGAGGGAACTTGCCTTGTACACGTCGGACCTGGGTTTGAGTCCAGCACTGCGATAGTTCCCTGAGCCTGCCAGGAGTGAGCCCTGAGCACTGCCTAGTGTGGCCTAAATACAAAACAAAAATAGAATCCAAAGCAAAAAAAAAAGGTTAAAAACAAAGGCGGGCAAAGAAGCAGTTCTGATCCCCAGAACCACGTTGTTTCCCCAACCACCATGAGGAGTACTACTCCGAAAAGATGGAGAGCCAGGAGCCAACTCCAAGGACCGGGGTGCATGTGCTGCGTTGCACCCCAAGGCCTGGGCTTCGTCCTCAGCACAGCACGGACCCCCAAGCACTGCTGGGAGCAGCCTGAGAGTCCCGAGATGGAAGTAGCCCTGTCCTGCTGGGTGCGGTCCCCCAACTTTTAAAAAATAAGCAAAACTATGCAGTACAAAAGCAGGCTGTATCTGAGGTTGTAGATTAGATCTCCAGAGTTACCTAGAACATTCCCTTGGGTGGAGATGATGAATTCGGGGCCATACCTGGCAATGCTCAGGGATCACTCCTAGTGGTTCTCGGGAGCATTTGGGATGCCGGGGATCAAACTTGGGTCAGCCACATTCAAGGCAAGCGCCCTCCCAATATGCTGAGTCTGAATTGGGGTTATGGCAGATACAAAGCATCTTCCCTCCACCCTAGGTGGGACCCGGGCCCACAAGGGGCTATAGAACACATCAGGGGCCGACTCGCTCGGTGAGCCGTAAGATGTCATTAGCGCTTTTCTCGCCCTGAGCGTCTCCGTTCACTTTCCCTTTAATCCGGTTTCGAGCCTGGAGCTGGGGAACTCCAGCGGAAGTCTGTCCTAACCTTCTGCTACCATTAATTATTGCTACTTTGGGAGTGCCTGCATGCGACAAGCAGGTTTTTAAATAGAAATCATTTATCTCTCAGTGGGGAGACAAACAACTTTATTTCTGAATCCTCTAACGGTGCTCGGAGGCCTCGGCGTCGTGGGCCACTCCTGGCACTCAGCCCCCACACAGGATAATAAATCTTCCCTCTTTGGATCGGCCCAACTGGCCACTGGGTCGCAGGAGATATCCGCTTCCTCCACTCTAGGTCAAATTGGGTTTTCCAGAAGGAAAGCATTCCCCCCACCCCAGCTGTGGGCATTTGGTCAGGCTTCCTGGTGATTTTCAGTGAAAGGAAATCCCCAAACTCATTAAAAAACAACAAGAAAAAAAATAGATTAATTGACCAGTTCAGTAACAAGTCGCCACAGGAGCCAATAAAGTTTGTCGAGTTCATGCCAATCACAGTCTCTCTGCAGGCACCAGGGAAGCGCTTTCCTCATTGCTCTCGTGCCAGCAGGAATGTTTAGGTTTTCAGCCAGCATCCTGGGTCTTGCAGCTCCTGCCAGAGCGTCTGTGACCCAGGGTGACCCAGAGTGCTGGCCAGAAGGACTGTGTGAGCCCCTTGGGGGCCTCAGTAAGGGCTGCAGATTTTTAGGAGGAAACTCTTCCGCCCCGCCTGGCTGGGGTGCCTTGATGAGCAGCTGAGAAGCTGTTTGCATCCTGCAGGGTGGAGGGAGTGAGAGACAGTGCCTGCTGGGAGCATCCACCCTACTCCATCCAGGATGAGCCCACCCTGGGTTGTTAGCAAATTTCTGACTACAAAATATATATATTGATCCTAACAGAACATCAAGGAGAGAGCGTGTAGGAAACCGCCAGTCAGCCCAGGTTCCAGAACACTCAGGAAATGTCTGGTGCCGGGCAGCAGAGATAGGACAGGGGAGAAGGCTGTGCCTTGCACGTAGCTGACCCTAGTTCCATCCCTGGCGCCATATGCAACCGCTGCCCCCCACCCAAGCTTTGCTGGGTGCGGCCCTGGATACCCTGAGACCTGCTGGGGGTCCCCAACAGCACCACAGACCTGGGACCCTCACATTGAACCATCAGCCAGGTTGGTGGAGAATGAGTGGGAGGGGCCCCTGGCCTCTTGAGCACTTCTTGGGAGCACTCCCCAGTAAAAGAAACCAGCACAAATGTTCATCTAAGCCCTAGGAAATGTTTGCTCTGACAGAGAACTCAAGGCTGGCGAAAGTTCCAGCTCGTCAGCTTTGTCTGTCCTGGCCGGAAGTCAGCACAGCACAGCACAGCACGCGACCCGAGTTCCATCTTCATCTGACTATTTCTTCCTTGAGTCTTGTTCCCTTTTCAATTTCCCTGCACAGCCCTCACCTTTATTTTTGTTTTGCTGAGGGTTTCTAGGAGGTGTTTTTGGGCCTCCCAAAAAATTCCCCACTCTTGTGATCACTGAAGTTCAATAGGGCCTACTCAGAAGTGACCCCTGAGCACAGAGCCAGGAGTAAGCACTGAGTGCAGCTGGGTGTCACCCCAAAACAAAACAAAATGTCCAAGCAAGGGGATGGAAAGGTAGTATCATGGGGAGAGCGCTTGCCTTGCACACAGCTAACCCAGGTTTGATCCCCAGCATCCCATAGAGTCCCCCAAGCCCACCAGGAGTGATTCCTGAATGCAGAGCTAGGAATAACCCCTGAACACCACTAGGTGTGCCCTCCCCAAAAAATTAATGTCTGGGGGGCAGAGCAATAGTACAGTGGGGAGGGCATTTGCCTTGCATGCCACAGACCCGGGTTCAATCCCTGGTATTCCACATGGTTCCTTGAGTCCCGCCAGGAGTAATTTTTGAGTGTAGAACCATCAGTAACCACTGAGGATTGCCAGGTGTGATCTGAAACAAATAGAGGTAAAGGTAAAGGTAAAGGCCCTCCTGTTGATCGTCGATTTGCTCGAGCGGGCCCAGTAGCGTCTCCATTGGAGACTTTGTTGTTACTTTATTTGGCATATCGAATACATCACAGGTAGCTTGCCAGGCTCTCCGAGAGGGGCGGAGGAATCGAACTCGGGTCGGCCATGTTGGCCGCTTGTAAGGCGAACGCCCTACCGCTGTGCTATCGCTCCAGCCCGACCCAAGTTCGATTCCTCCGCCCCTCTCGGAGAGCCCGGCAAGCTACAGAGAGTATCTCACCCACACGGCAGAGCCTGGCAAGCTCCCCGTGACGTATTCGATATGCCAGACACAGTAACAACAAGGTCTCCAATGGAGACATTACTGGGCCCGCTCGAGCAAATCGATGATCAACAGGAGGGCCTTAAACAAATAGATAAAAAACAAAAAATAAACAAGCAAAAATATTAATGTCTGGGCAAGTAGAGATAGCAGAGTGGATAAGCAGAGAGAGTAGAGAGAAAGTAGAGTGACCCTTGCATGTGGCCCACTTGGGTTTGATCCTCAGCACCCCGTAGGACCCCTCCTGAGTTCCTCAAGACCTTAGTGCGATTTTCAAACTCCATGACCATGGCTCTGTGTCACAGCCAGCTTCACACCCCAAATACCACATGCTGTAGGTCCTGGAGTTGCCCTACTTACGTAGCCAAATGCCAGCACCCCATATGGTCCCAGAGTCTGTCAGGAGAGGTCCCTGAACACAGAGCCAGGAGAAAGCCCTAAGCACCTCTGGGTGTGGTCCCCAAACAAAACTAAAATAAATACCTGCAAATGTGACTGGAGCAATAGTACAGTAGGGAAGGCATTTGGCTTCCACGCAGCTGATCCCCAGCATCCCACATGGTCCCTCATCCACCACCAGGAGTGATTCCTGAATGTGGAGCCAGGAGTAACCCCTGAGTATCTTCAGGTGTGGCCCACAAACCAATAAATAAATACCTGCAGAACCACCCACCTCTCCTGCTCCACATGCCAAGAACATACAAGTCCATAAAGGCTGATCTTCTGAGACTCCACGCCACAATGCCACAACCCCCTCTACACTGCTTATCTGTAGGACGACCAGCTTCATCCATGTTCCAAGGCAACACAAAACTCACTGAATTTTTTTTTCATAGTTTAAAGGACAGTAAAAATAAACTCATTGATGAACTGGGTTTGGGGGAATTTTTTTTTCTCCCAGCTGGTTATCCGGGCACTGTGAATCCACCATTGGACAGGTGGGGTCTCTGGGCCTCGAGGTAGAATTCAAAAATGACTAAAGGAGGAGGCGTTGCGAACAACACACACATTAGTAAAATTGGATCTAGTGCTCAGAGCATCAGTGATGGTGTAAAATATTAATGTGGCTTGGATGCCAAGTTCTTTTGCAGGCTCACGCAGACTCGGGTTTGGCAGGAAGACTTCCGCAGAGGCAGTCAGGCGCACGTGCAAATATTGAATCGGAGTTGTGCTGAATTGTGGTGGTTCATCACGGAGCCACCTGGAAAGCGAAGCCCATTAAGGAGCTGCCCGTGTTACACTGAAACCCTCCCGACTCTTAATATTCGCCAACCTTTGCAGCTTTCTGGGAATACAAACACCGGAGCTGGTGGTAGAGGGAGGCTAAGAAAGCCTGAAAGAGACGGCTGGGGTCTAAATTCTCCATGAAATCCAAAGAGTTGAAGGAAGCTATCAGCATCCAGGTAAAACTGTAGGTCCGGGGCTAGAGTGATAGCACAGTGGGTAGGGCGTTTGCCTTGCACGCGGCTGACCCGGGTTCGATTCCCAGCATCCCATATGGTCCCCTGAGCACCGCCAGGAGTAATTCCTGAGTGCAGAGCCCGGAGTAACCCCTGTGCATTGCTGGGTGTGACCCAAAAAGCCCCCCACCCAAAAAAAAACCCCAAAAAACCTGCAGGTCTGATTCCACGGGTCCTGGGGGGAACCACAAAGCACTGTACTGCTTCAGCGGACGGGGGATCTGCAGCATATGCCCATGTCCTGGAGGAAGTGACTGTGTGCAGAATCAAACTAGCGTCTGGCCATCCCATCTGCAGCCAGGTGTATCCACAAGCTCCACCTGGCAAGGCGGGCCAAGGGGGTGTCTGCAGGCCCGGCCTCTGCTCCCTGGCCAGAAGGGGGCGCTGAGCAGGCAGGAGGCCCTGCTCAGATGCGAGTGCAGGGTCAAGTTAGGCTTATCTGGGACACTTCTGCCTGCTACACTGAGCCTTGTTACCTCAGTGGTGGCCTGAGGAAAACAGTTCCCATGATCGGACGGTCAGTATGAATCTAGAAACACTAAGCCCATTGTTTCATTCTGTCACAAACCAGAAAAGCCTCCCCACTGCGCGGGAGGCATCCTTTGGGGTTCTCAGGTGTGCGGTTTGGGGGCAATCTTGCGAAAGTCCCCATGTCAATGAATCTGGTTCCAGGTGAGCCAAGAATGGGCTTCACTGATGCCCTGGGCACAGGAGGCCAGACCCAGTGTGGTGGCCACTGCAGTAGATCTCAAGCTCCTTAACAAGTCCTCAAGCCAACGGTTTTCACAAAAGGCCTGATTCTGCCACATCCTCCGCCCACCCCAGCCCCCATGCTGCCCCTCTTTTTTTTTTTTTAATTAGTGAAACACCATAAGGTACAGTTGTAGACTTAACAAACTTTCGTGCTTGGGTTTCAATTGTGCAATGATTGAGTACCCATCCCTCCACCAGTGCCCATTTTCCACCACCAATGATCCCAGTAGCCCTCCCACCCCTCCACCCCATCCCAACCGCCCCTTTTTGAAACCTTTTCGATTTGAAAGTCAGACTGTCCAGTGCTCGGGGAAATGTGGAGCTGGGAAAGCCTCCGGCAAAGCACACATTCCTGCCCTCTTGCAGCTGGCATTCAGTGTGACCCACTTTGCCATGACATCCAGCGGGGGTTGGCCCTGCCATCAGAGTTCAGTAAAACCATTCGCTGCGAGGCGCCCGTGAGCACAAGTGTCTGCCTGTTAAGGCAAAGCCAAATGCAGAGCAACTCCTCAGGGGCCTGGAGCGACAGGACAGCAAGGAAGGCCTTTACCTAGCACGTGGCCAACCTGGGTTCAATCCCCAGCAGCACCGCCAGGAGTAATTCCTGAGTGCAGAACCTTGAGCACCGCCAAATGTGGCCCCCAAAACAAAACAAACAAAAGGATCAGAGCCAGCTCAAATTCCCCAGCCAGAGCCCATCCAAGAAAACTTCACACAAAAATATTCTTTTTTTGGGGGGGGACAGGGGACTGGGGAGAGGGAAGGACGGGGACACACCTAACAGTGCTCAGGAGTTACTCCTGGCACTGCACCGAGAACTTAATCCTGGTGGGCTCAGGAACGATATGGAGTGCCAGAGATCAAAATTTATCTTTAGACTGGAGTGATAGTACAGCAGGGAGGGCATCTGCCTTGCACACGGCTAACCCAGGTTCTATTCCAGCATCCTATATGGTCTACCAGTACCACCAGGAGTAATTCCAGAGTGCAAAGCCAAGGGTAACCCTTGAGTACCACTGGGTGTGACCGAAAAACTGAAAAAAAAATCAAGCATTTATCTTCATTAGGACACTTACTTCAAGATAAGGAAGGGACACTGGGGCAATACAGAGGGGCAGAAACCACAGTGAAGGGTGCAGAACTGGAACAGTCCAACCAATAGCAGTTTGTAAATCCCAGTACCTCAAATAGCACTGTAGCACTGTCCTCCTGTTGTTCATCGATTTGCTCGAGCGAGTCCAGTAACATCTCCATTGTGAGGCTTGTTGTTACTGTGTTTGGCATATCAAATACGTCACAGGTAGCTTGCCAGGCTTTGCTGTGCAAGCGAGATACTCTCAGTAGCTTGCCAGGCTCTTCGAGAGGGGCAGAGGAATCGAACCTGGGTCGGCCGTGTTGGCAGCATGCAAGGCAAATGCCCTACCCACTGGGCTATCGCTCCAGCTCACCTCAAACAAAATACAATTAAATTTATACATTATATATATATATACGAATATATATCATACTGCATTCCTATAGTTTTTCAGCCATGTCTTGTGTGTGTGTGTGTGTGTGCCTGCATATGTTCAGTATAAGGAAAGAATCCATTTTAAAAAATAGTGATGGGGAGCTAGAGTGATAGTACAGCAGGGAGGGCGTTTGCTTGCAAGCAGCTGAGCCAGGTTAGACGCTCAGCCCCTCCTAGGGTCCCCTGAGCCCTGCCAGGAGTGATCCCTGAGTGCAGAGCCAGGAGTCAGTCCTGAGCATTGCCAGGAGTGGCCCCCAAACCAAGAGGAAAATAAGATAAAATCTTTTGTTTTCAGGACCACTTGGTCTTCTGAGGGTCATTCTGAGCACACAGGCCATGGAATTGGGGGCCTCGGGTCTGCTTCCCAGCCTGGGAATTTCTCATGTGTCCCTCAGCCGACATGTCCCTCTTCTAGCTTTCCATTTCCCCATCAGAAAGCGGCCATCAGCACACCAGGATCCACCTCAAGTCTTCAAAAAGGGTAAATAAGGGACCGCTGGGGGCAGGGAGGGAACAGCACAGTGGGGAGGGCGTTTGCCTTGCACAATGCTGACCTAGGCTTGATCCCCAGCATCCTGTATAGTCCCCCGAGCATCGCCAAGAGTAATTCCTGAGTGCAAAGCCAGAAGGAACCCCTGAGCATCACTGGGTGTGACACAAAAAGCCAAAAACAAAAAAATAAGAAATTGGGACTGGAGAGATATCACAGCGGGTAGGGCGTTTGCCTTGCATGCAGCCAACCTGGGTTCTATTCCCAGTATCCCATATGGTCCCTTGAGCACTGCCAGGAGTAATTTCTGAGTGCAGAGCCAGGAGTAATCCCTGAGCATCGTGAGGTATGACTCAAAAAGCAAAAAAAAAAAAATTAAAATTAAAAAATAGGGGCTGGAGCAATAGCACAGCGGGTAGGGTGTTTGCCTGGCACGCAGCCGACCCCGGTTCGGTTCCCAGAGCACTGCCATATGGTCCCCTGAGCACTGCCAGGGGTAATTCCTGAGCGCAGAGCCAGGAGTAACCCCTGTGCATTGCTGGGTGTGACCCAAAAATCAAAAATAAATAAATAAATAAATAAATAAATAAGGAACTGCGTTGTAGAAGTGTTTGGCCTGAGTTTCAAGCTAAGAGGAGACAAGACAAGAGGGGGAGCAGGGAGAAGCCACAGCCAGCTCACTGAGATCCCAAACCTCTTGGGACAGGTGGGACCTGGGGTGGGGGCTCCCTAAGGAACTGTGATAAGAAAGTGGATCGCAGAACTCAGCAGAGGCCCCCTGTTCTCAGGTCAGCACTGTGCCCGCCAGACCCTCCCTGCCCCCGCAAGTAGGATATGTCAAACCCAGCTCAGCCAACGCACACTCAATTCCTCACCCACCTCCTCGGAATTTTTTTAAGTCAAAACACTTCTGTGGGGTTTGCGGGTTGTTGTTATCCCCCCCCCCTTTTTTTCTTTTAAATTTCATGCTCAAATCCCACATGCCCCTCTGTGGTAGCTTAAAAAATGTGAGAGGTCAAAGGAAATATAGGCCAATGGAAATAACATTGCAGCAAGAAATTAATTGCACAGCCTGTTTAATATGACAGGGGACTCCCTAAAATCCTATTAGATTGTTCCCTGCCTCCCCCACTGATCGCACCAAAGCGGGGCACAGAGGCCAGGCCAGGCTCCCCGGGGCATCGCTGCATTAATTTGACATTTCGGGCTCCAATTAACCTTACATTTCAGCTATTTTCTAAAGATTGTTCTTTTAATTTGTGAAAAGTTATTCTCCCTCCTCCCTCCATCTCTCTCTCTCTCTCTCTCTCTCTCTCTCTCTCTCTCTCTCTCTGTTGGGTTCGGCAGCTTGTGCACAAAGGCCTGGTGTAAAAGTCCAGCCCACTTTCAACACGCTTCACGCTAATGTTCTGTTCCTCTGGCTTTCTCTCTTTGCCACCTTGTAAACAGATGAGGTATCAGATGCTGGTTTTCAGCCTCAGTTGGTGGGCCTGGATTCTATGATCTCAGGGGAGCTCTGAACTCCGTAAGTTGATTTTCCACTAGCACTGAGGAACCCCGACAACAAGGCAAGATCAAGGACGTGGTCGTGAGTAGAGAGCACTGGATTCCGGGGGCCTGTGAGAGGTCATCAGGTGAGGTGCTTGTCTTGCACGCAGTCAACCTAGGTTTAACCCCCAGCGCCCCAGAGAGGTCCCTTGAGCCTGCCAGGAGCAATCCCTGGGCACAGAGTGAGAAGCAAGCCCTGAGCATCACCAGATGTGACCCAAATACAAAAAACCAAAAATACTGGATTCTTACTTGGCACATATAGCTTCCTCCTTTTTTTTTTTTTTTTTTGGCTTTTTTTTTCTTTTTGTGTCACATCCAACAATACACAGGGGTTACTCCTGGCTCATGTACTCAGGAATTACTCCTGGCAGTGCTTGGGGACCATATGGGATTCTGGGAATCAAACCCAGGTCGGCCGTGTGCAAGGGAAACGCCCTATCCTCTGTGCTATTGCTCCAGCCCCACATCTGGCTTCCGATCCCACCTCAGTCCTCACCAGCTCCGAGATCTGGATAATCTGGCCTATAGGGTGTGGAGACTTAAAGTTCTCACCAAGTGAGCATGGCGTAACCTCCCTCCTAAGAAGACTGAACTAGCGAGGAATGCCATCTGCTCCCCCATTTGGCTCTTGCGGCATCCCAGAGAGTTCTGGCGCAGTATTCAGCCACTCCACTCTGAGGGCCAAATCCAGCCCATGATTTCATAAATAAAGTTTTATTGGTTTTATTGGGACCGGAGCAATAGTGCAGTGAGAAGGGGGCTTCCTTGCATGTGGCCATCCTGGGTTTGATTCCTAGCACTGCCAGGAGTGATCCCTGAGCACAGAGTCAGGAGTAAACCCTGAGCAGCGCTGCATGTAGCCCCGCCAAGAAAATAAAGTTTTATTGACACACAGCCACGCTCACTCATTTATTGTCTCTGTCTGCTCTCCGACTCTGATGCCTACGACCTGCCAAATCTACAATATTTATGACTGTGTTTTTTCTAGAAAAAGTTGGCTGACCTGTGTGTGAGAGGAGTGAGAGGGATGAAGCAGCCCCAGGTCCTGACGCATAGGTGCCCCTCCACCCTGCTGGCCTGGTTTGGGGTTGGACCCAAGATGATGCTTCTGAAGCCCCTCCCCCTTCCTGCTGCCCCACAGCCTCAGTATGGGACGTCAGCCAATAGCCCGGTCGGTCGTGCCACTGACTCAGTGCTGACTCAGTGAGGACCTAGAGATTCAGAATTCTTCATTTCACTCACTCGCTGAGCTGCCTCTCAAAAGACCCTCTTAAGAGCTGATCCCTCCCCTCACAGAACCAGATCTGACTTCTGCAACCCCAAACTTTATTATTATTATTATTTTTTTGGTTCTTTGGATCACACCCGGAGATGCTCAGGGGTTTCTCCTGGCTCTGTACTCAGGAATTACTCCCGGCGGTGCTCACAGGACCAGATGGGATGCCACAGAGCCAACCTGGGTTGGCCACATGCAAGGCAAATGCCCTCCCCACTGTACTGTTGTTCCAACGCTCCCCAAAACTTTATTTCTCATGTTGTATTTTGAGTTGGGATCCCCTCTCTAATGTTGTCCTAAAAACTGTCACCTTTAGATCCATCTGTGGGAAGGCACTGTGCAAGGAAGCATGCTTCAGGGGAAACAAAAATGAACTAGTCAGGGGGCCAGGGAGAGAGTTCAGTGGTTAGAGCCAGTACCTCCCACCTGCATAATCCATTCCCCAGATGCCCCCATATGTCCGATGTTCTCCCCCAAACAAAGCCACAGTGACAGGAAGAGTGGGGGAAAGCCCAAAGCAATCGTGTCACATAGTTTGGGTCATCCAGATGAGGCCAATGCTACATTGAATTCAAGTCATTTTCCCCTCACAGGATCACCTTGCTCATGAACATTTTCTCTTTTCTTCTTTTATCTTTTTTTGGGGTGAAGGGGCCATACCCAGCTCTCTTGGCTCTGCACTCCCCTGGGATCACTCCTGGTAGAGTTCAGATTACAAAAATGGGTACAGGGGATCTAATACAAATCAGTGGCATGCTAGGCAAGTGCCCTACCCACTATACTATCTCTCTGGCCCCTGAACACTTCTTTGCTGTTTATTGATTTGGGTGTCAGGGACTGAACTCGGCACCTCCCACTTACACTCAGTTCTACCACTGATCTCCACCCCTGGCCTCTCCTTAAACATCTAAACAGTTTCTCTGTGGAACCAAGATGGAATGTAACGGTTTTTGGATGCAGAAGTCAGGGGCCAACCCCGAGGGCTCTGGGTGGCACCAGATCACTCCCCTTTTGCCTCTGCATCCTGACACTCTGGATGTGCAGTGACTGAGTGCTTGACTCCTGTGCACGGGGCCGGGGCTCGATCCCCAGTGCTGCCACACCTGCTAGCCATCCGCCAGTGTTTTCTGCTCCCTGGGAAGGTCAGAAAGTCTTGCTCAGGGGCCAGATAGGACATTGGGGAGGGCGCTTGCCTTGCACGCTGCCAACCTGAGTTCAATCACCGGCATCCCATAGAGTTCCCTGTCAGGGGTAATTCCTGAACATAGAGCCAGGAGTAACCCCTAAGCATCACTGGATGTGACTCAAAAGCCAAAAGAAAAAGGGAAAACTTGCTCAGTTCTTCCATACATAAGCACAAAAAAGAGTTTTAAAAGCTTTTTTTTTTCACACTTCCAGCACCAGATGCTGGGTTTTTTTAAAGACTCTGCATGGTGTGAACTTAGCTTTCATCATCAAACACGCTTTTCCAAGTGGCCAAGTGGCTGAGGCATGAAACCGGGACGCAGCAAACTTCACAGACAGGGCGAGCGAGGGGAGGCTCAGGGTCCAACGAGCAGGCACTGTGCCTACTCACCCCCAAATATACATCTGGAGGTGCCGACACCCATCCCCGGGGGGCACGCGCACGTCAGGGACCAGAAACCAGCAAGCAAGTGGGACTCCGCAGGTGTGCCCCACACTGGAGATGGAATTTACTTCTTCCATTTAAAAAAAAATAGCGGGGCTGGAGCAATCGTACAGCAGGTAGGGCATTTGCCTTGCACGCGGCCAACCCGGGTTTGATTCCCAGCATCCCATATGGTCCCCTGAGCACCTTCAGGAGTGATTCCTGAGTGCAGAGCCAGAAGTAGTCCCTGAGCATCATTGGGTGTGACCCAAACAGCAAAATAAATAATAATAATAATAATAAAAAGAAAGAAATAGCCCCAGACACCTCAGCAGTTTCTGGGTGTGGGCAGCTTCCAGATGTGCTCTGCTGGAATGAGCCGCATCTCAGAGGGTTCCTGGGGGCCAGGGGAACAAGGCAGGGATTCAGGCACTGGCCTTGCACAGGACCAATCAGGGTTCGATCCTCGCCCCAAATCTGGTCCCCTGAGCCCCACCAGGAGTGATCCCTGAGCACGGAGCCAAATCAGTCCTGAGTCCTGAGCACTGCCAACTGTGTCACTGAACCAAAACTAAATAAAACTACAAAAATAAAAATAAAGGGGCCAGACCGATAGCACAGAGGGGACGGCATTTGCCTTACATGCCGTCAACCCAGGTTCGATCCCCGGCATCCCAGAGGGTCCCCCAAGCACTGCCAGGAGTAATTCCTGAGTGCAGAGCCAGGAGTGACCCTTGAGCATCTTTGGGTGTGACCCAAGAAGCAAAAACTAAAATAAAAATAAAGAACCAGGCCAGAGTCCCAGCAAAGCAGGGAGGGTGTTGGCTCTCATGGGGTGACCCAGTTCTAACACCACACCCCAAGCCCCAGCAGGAGGGACCCTGGAGCCAGGAGTAAGCCCTGCACTTAGCCCGGTATGGGCCCCACCACCACCAGGAAAGAAATCACCACAGATGGCAGAGTGGCCAAGGGGCTGCCCCCAAGGGGCCTGGCGCACATCCCATGAGCTCTCTCGCCTTCAACACCCATTTGGGAACTTTCCCTCCTCAGTTCAGCTACTTTGCTGGTTTTCTTTTTTATTCATTTGTTGGTTTGCTTTTTGGCCACACTTGCAGTGCTCAGGGCTGACTACCGGCTCTACACTCCTGGTGGGGCTCGGAGGACCCTATGGGATGTCAGCACCGAACCTGGGTCAGCCATGTGCCAGGCATGCCAGCGCCCTCCTCGCTGTCCTATAACTCCAGCCCCCTACTTGGCAGGTTGTAGAACCAAAAGCGCGTTTGAGGGCTTCTTGAAAGCAGACATCCAGAGGAGAAAGGAGTTGCCGTGATCGCTAGGACGTCTGCTTCCCGGAAGCCTCTCAGGCTAGCACCAGCCTATGGATGTCAGAGTTCCTCCTGGTTTAACTTAATTCTTATTATTCAATCACATCATGGTGGGGGGAGGGGGAGGGGACAGCCTCCCAAGTAGTACTCAGGAGACTCAGGCTCACCCCATTACGAGAATCTGCAATTCAATATCTGAGAGGAAGGCTGCAGAGCCAGGAAGCTTCAGAGCTGGGGAGGCCCAGGGCCCAGGAGGTCCTGCCATACAGGTGTTCACGGGGCTGCCCACTGATGCAGGGATGGCCAGAGAAACCCTTGGGGGTGTCTGGAGGCCTCCGGGGCTGCCCCAAGAATGACCAGGAGGCTAAGGAGGTGCCAGGGTTTGAACCCATGCTGGGGGAAAGCTGTGCTAGTTCCCTGAGCTTTCTCGGTCCCTAGTGGGCCTCTTCAGCGGGACAACACTTGTGTAGGCCCAGATAGACATGAAGCAGAGACTGAAAGAAACCCCCCAGGGCAGCCCTTCACGGGACCTGGCCAACTCTTCCTCTGGGACAGCCAGACTTTATCACGCGCTCGAAGCCTCTCAGGGGCCACGTTCTTAGACCGAATTGGGAGGCAGATGTTTCCCAGTGATGAAAATGCACAGCACCTCGAGTCCAGCAGACTCAGGAGAATCACGGCACAATTCTGTTCGGAGAGGCCCGAGCAATAGGACAGCGGGGAGGGTGTTTGCTATGCACGCGGCTGACCCCAGTTCAATCCCCGGCATCCCAGAGGGTCTCCCCAAGCACCACCAGGAGTAGCCCCTGAGCAAAAATAAAATAAGTTCTATTCGAAAATCCCTGGTCCCGTTCCGCTTCCCAGGATGAGCGTATTTTCTTTTTTTTCTGATTTCTTTCGTCTGTTCTGCTCTTCTCTGAGCACGCTTTATCTCTTTCTTTCTACTTTGGTCCCTGGGCGCCATGAGTAAATAAAGGAAGAAGTTATTTAAATCTTCTTTTAATTGCATCGCTGATTTTCAAGCTGTGTGGGCACTAGAACTGATTCATGCCTGTGTGTGTGTGTGTGTGTGTGTGTGTGTGTGCTTAATGGAGTTAATAAAGAGTTCCCTCTAATAGAATTCTTTCCAGCTACCTTTGGATGTTGTAACTAGCAGAGAAGGGAAGTTGGACATAAAATTATGATTCTCTAAATCCTTCCTATTCCAATGTGGCTTAATAAAAATGAAGGCATTTTGGCTTGTCGTGGTGAGGGAGATTTCTCTTCTGTTTAAAGGCTTAATTTTGTGGGAAGAACCCGCTGTGTGTGCCTGAGAATAGCCCCAGTGGGATCTCTGCAGGAAGGCTCCGATTCAACCCTATTGCTCATCCTATTTCTAATAGGAAAGAAACTTAGAGGTGCCAGTTCTACAGTGCAAACACATGGATTCCCCTAGGGCTAGAATTATCCCTGGAGATGAACCCTTTACTCCCTGAGACATAAAAGCCCACCTCATGCCCCCCCAAGTCCCCCCCCCCACGCCACTGTTTAACAATAAACACAAGGGCCATAAAAGCTTGGCAAAGTTTCTAGAAACTTCTAGAAGCTTCTAGAAACTTTTAGAAGATGCTCTGATGGTTCCCTGGTTAGAATGTCCACTTGTCCAGACGGGAAAGGCTGCAGACAGACCAATGTTTTGCTGCAGGACTTCCCATTTAGTCAACCTTAACTAAAGCATCAATTATCCAGCCACCTGGATTTTCCAAGCAGCCTCTGACATAATGAAATTGCCCGTGTTTCAAAGGCGCGTCCCAGAGCCCCCGAACTGGAACACGGTTTCCTGTGAAATAGGGGCCTCTGACCCCTCCTCCGCTGAACTGGCTCCCAGATTGGGGCTACTGCTTATCTCCTTTGGATTTTAGTTTGTCTCACTCAAAGGACAAAAGACATACACGTGGATCTTGAGCCCTTGACCCCCCTGGAAATATTTAACACTGAGTTAAACCACCAGGTAGGGTCAGACGCCATCTCTGCATTTCTGTCCCCATGCCAGCCCCCGCAACGCCACTTGCTAAACAACCCACAAATCCCCAATTTCTCCTTCCTCACTGCAAGTGCTCGTTAAAACGCCCAAAGCTCTCTGTGTCCCACAAGATTCAATTATTCTGGAAGCAAACATGACTGCTCCCTGTGAAGATCCAGGGGCTGTGAGCAGGCACCCACAGCTGTCTGAGAAGCAAACCTGGAAGCAATGAGGCAGATGTGGGGGGCAGGGGAGGAGGAAGCAGAACGACAGGGGGACGTGGCCATAAAGTTTCAGTGGGCTTCTTTACTGCCCTTGCGGGATCCTGCCCAGCGGCCCATTCCAGGGCAACAGACTGCACAAAGGAAAAAGGGGCCGATGTACCGGATGCTTCCAGAAGGCGCGTCTGCAACCACCGCAGCAATATTATTAGGCACCCTTGTCGTATCGAACACACCGTGGGGCACTGGGGAACAGAGGGAAGAAGACACTGGGCTGGAAACATACGGAGAGCAAAGGTCAACCCTGGTTTGAGTCCCAGTTCTGCACCTGAGCACCTTTAGATGTGGGCCAAAACAAGAGAGGGAATGATGGAGGGAAGGTGAGAGGGAGGAAGGAAGGGAGAAAGGACAGAGGGAGGGAGGGAGGGAGGAAGGGGGGAGGGAGGGGAGAGGGAGGGAGGAAGGGAAGGAAGGAAGGGAGGGAGGGAGGGAGGGAGGGAGGGAGGGAGGGAGGGAGGGAGAGAAGGAAAGAAGGAAGGAAGGAAGGAAGGAAGGAAAGAAGGAAGGAAGGGAGGGAGGGAGGGGGAGGGAGGGAGGGAGGAAGAGAAGGAAGGAAGGAAGGAAGGAAGGAAGGAAGGGAGGGAGGGAGGGGGAGGGAGGGAGGGAGGGAGGAAGAGAAGGAAGGAAGGAAGGAAGGAAGGAAGGAAGGAAGGAAGGAAGGAAGGGAGGGAGGGAGGGAGGGAGGAAGGGAGGGAGAGAAGGAAGGAGGGAGGGAGGGAGGGAGGGAGGGAGGAAGAGAAGGAAGGAAGGAAGGAAGGAAGGAAGGAAGGAAGGGAGGGAGGGAGGGAGGGAGGAAGGGAGGGAGAGAAGGAAGGAGGGAGGGAGGGAGGGAGGAAGGGGGAGGGAGGGAAGAAGGGAGGGAAGGAGGGGAGGAAAATGAAAGGGAAGGATGGTGGGCTAACAGACACCCACAGGGGCCAGCGCTGGGACCCAGCAGTAGAGACCCAGACACACAGAGTCGATGGGGGGGTACAATTCCATAGCCTTGGCTCACAGGAACGCCATCAGGATTCGGGGTGCCGGTGGTTCCAGTTTAGAAACGTTGTCTCCCCTTCAAGTGCATACAGCCCAGGAGAAGCAGAGGGCCAACCCGATGGCATTTTTGCGCTCAACATCCCCTTTTCCGGTCGGTTAGTGTTATTGATCACACCCTCAGGCCCTGGCAGGTAATCAATGGCCCTGGCGACCTCCATACGTGACTTGGCCTGTGGGGCTTTCAAAACAAGCCGTGGACAAGGCCGTGCTGGCTGCCGCTTCTCCTACACAAGAATTACATTTTTCCCCAGTTCTGCTCCAGCCCCCAGCCCCAGCAGATGTGCCTAATCAGAGGCGGCAGCTCCGTTTCTCAGCGGGAGACGCTGCAGCCAAGCCCGGCCCTGAGAAGCAAGTGACACTCGGGACCAAACTTGGAGATAATCCAGGCGACCAAAGGAGCTGAGCTTTTACGGGGCTGATGAAGATACAGCCGGTAAGGAGCTTGCCTTGCACATGGCTGGCCTGAGTTTGATCCTCTGCACCCCACACAGTCCCTCAAGCCCTCAAGGCCCACGACGAGAAAGCTCTGAGGGGCCACAAAGATAATAGAGCAGGTAAGGGCTCGCTTGCCTTCCACGAATCCAACCCAGGATCGATCACCCCAAGCCCCTGAGGAGTGATCCATGAGCACAGAGCAATGCCCGATGTGGTCCCCAAACAAAAAACAAACAAACAACAACAACAACAACAAAAAAAAACAGGAATAAACTCTGAGCACTGCTGGGTGTGTCCCCCCCCCACACCATAAAAGCTATAACAAGCACTTGAAACTCCGTCCCACACGCCCCATCTTTCACTCTCCCCAAACTCTTGAAAAGGAGCTCAATGAAAGGACTCTCAAGGAATGAGAATTGATATTTTTAAAATAAGACCCCGCCTCAGTGTCAACACAGTGATGGCTGGGAGCAAGCTGCCCAGGTGCTGCCTCTGGGTCTCAGGACTGGCCCTCCAGGGTGCGCTGTGGGGACAAGCACCCCCTTCTCAGAGGGCACATGCCACAGGTCCTCAGCAGGTCAGGGAAGGGGTCCCGCTCCAAGACTGAAGCTTCCTGGACAAAAGTGGCCGGGAGAAAGAGCATCCTCGACAGCCCGACCTTGGCCACTGAAGGCCCATCCAGTGTCTGGGTCACATGATCCCGATCATGTGACCCTGAGGGCACTCAACCTCAATGGTCCCGGGAGCACAGGACTTAGGGCGGAGAATGAGAGATCTGTAGGGTGAAGCAACCACACAAACATTCACAGAGTGAGAAGCAGCCACTGTGAGATGCAGCCACAGAGCAAGATTCACACGCCACAGAATGAGATGCAGTAAAACCCCACTGCCCAGCTGTGGCCCAGGACCAGGGAGCCAGGGCAGACTTGCCTGGCATGAGACAGAGCCTGGGGTCCATCCGTGGCACCCCCAGAACTTATCGCTATTCTCAGCCAGCAGCCCCAGTTGAGAGAAGCAGCCATAGTGGGGAGGGGGGTTCTGCTCTGCGCCTTCCCACAGCCTCACGTCCATCCCTGAAGGTCCCCATCCTAGCCGAGCACCTGCAGCCGCCCATGGTGCTCCCGTGTTGGCCAGGGGAGGCCCGAGGAAGTGCATCTTCTCCAGCCTTGGAAGTCTGTGTTTCAAACTACACACAGAGCAGAAATTCCTTGTTGCAAAGGATTCGGTTATGAATCCTGGGCCCCTGAGGCCCCTTGGGCCCTGCCAGGCTTGCAGGGGAGCAGGGTGTGCTGGTTTCAAGGTGCTGAGAATTCTGGGTTTAAGTCTCCTTCCAGATGTCAGGCCTCCAAAGAATGGCGTCACCTCATCTGCGGCCCAGCAAGGCAAACAAGAAACAAAGACCTTTCTATTGAGGGCAGGGTGTGAGTCAGCCTGCCTAGGCCTGTGAGAGACCAGAGTCTTACACCTATTTTGCAGTGCCGGGGATGGAACTCTCTAGAGGCACACACCCCGCCACCGACCACCTTCTCCCCGCACCACGTCGCTTGAGACACAGCAAGACTGAAAATACTTCAGTGGGCGCTAAAGACACAGCACCCTGAGAGGCCCACAGGGACCCCTGGCCTGGAGCAGCCACTCCACACAGGGGCCTGTGACCCCGGATGTGGGTTAGAGCAAGTGACAGAATGAAGACACTGGACAGCTGAAGAAGAGGGGACACGGAGTGTGACATCCAGGAGTATGTCTGCTCCAACGCTGGGATCTGGCCTGTGGTGACAGGAGACACTACTAGCTCCGCCTCTGCAGATAAGTCGTGGGAACAGTCACTGTCAAGACCAGCACAGGGGCCTGAGAGATGGTGCAGTGGGTAGGGCACAGGAGCTTGATCCCTGGCACCCTATAGGGACCCCCGAGTCCCTCCAGGAGTGAACCCCGAGTGCAGGGCCAGGAGTAAACTCTGAGTGACGCTGGGTGTGGCCCCCGAATCAAACCAAACTGAACAAACCAAGCCCCACCATGCAGGGACTGGAGAGCTAGTACAGGGATAGGTCCAAACCCAGATTAATAATCTCGATACACATAGACTGGCAAGCTACCGAGAGTATCCCTCCCGCACGGCAGAAACTGGCAAGCTCCCTGTGGCATATTCACTGTCACTGTCACTGTCCTCCCGTTGTTCATTGATTTGCTCGAGCGGCCCCAGTAACATCTCCAGTGTGATACTTGTTACCGTATTTGGCATATCGAATACATCACGAGTAGCTTGCCAGGCTTTGCCGTGAGGGCGAGATACTCTCGGTAGCTTGCCGGGCTCTCCGAGAGGGGTGTGACGTATTCAATAGGCCAAAAACAATAACGATAACAGGTCTCATTCCCCTGCCCCTGAAAGAGCCTCCAGTCGTTGAGAAAGACTAGTAAGGAGAGGCTGCTAAAATCTCAGGGCTGGGGCTGGAGTGAGAGCACAGCGGGTAGGGCGTTTGCCTTGCAGCCGACCCAGGTTTGATTCCCAGCATCCCATATGGTCCCCCGAGCACTACCAGGAGCAATTCCTAAGTGCATGAGCCAGGAGTAACCCCTGTGCGTCGCCAGGTGTGACCCAAAAAGCAAAAAGTAGAAAAAAAATCTCAGGGATGGGAGGAATAGAGACGTAACTGGTGCCCACTCGAGTAAATCGACAAACAATGGGATGACAGTGATACACATAGACTACCAGATTTAGCCACAGAGACCCCTGGGTGATCAGACTCCACGGGGCCCACACTGGACTGCTGACCCTACTGGTTGCATCTCACTGGGCCTCTGAGCACTGTTTAGGGGGGAGCCATCTCCGATTTCCTGATTTATAGAACTCAACCACAAGTGGATGAGAGAAACACAGGCATAAATCAGGGGCACAAGCAGTCGTGGACACTGCAGTGGTCCTTCCTGTCCGGGTCATGCTCATCCTGGAAGCGGGGGCACAGCATGGAATCCCCACGTTCCATCCGGCTCTGCATGTTCCCGTGAGCACTGCTAGCTGTGAGCACCAAATGAGAAAGAGAGGAAGTCCATCCCTGATACAAAATGAGGGGTTTGTTGGGGGTGGGGGTGGGGGGTTTTCAGGCAGTGCTTGGGCACCCGGGCTATCCCCAGAGCCTCTCTGTGCCCTGAGCTGCTGAGTCCCCCCCAGGGGGGGGGGGATGTGATGCTCTGGGGATCATCTGGTGCCGAATCCCTGTACTGCCCCTTCCCACCCCCACCACAGATAGGAGGGTTTTATTTTTTAATCTGGTCTTTGGTCACCTGGGAGCAGAGGCAAAGAAACCACCACCAGGGCCAGAGAGCACAGTAGGTAGGGTGCTGGCCTTACATGCAGCCATGCCTGGCTCGACCCCTGACATCCCAGACGGTCCCCTAAGCATGGCTAGGAGTACCCTGAGCACAGAGCCAGGAGTCAGCCCTGAGCACCGCTGGGCATGGCCCCCAACAACCCCCCCAAAAGAAACAAAGAACCACCACTCCCCCCCCCAAGTGGGGTAGTGAGGGCAGCTGGCAGGAAGTGGCCGAGGTGGAGTCCAGGAGATTGCAGACTCCAAATACCCCATCCTCAGGCTGTTCCAGAAGCTTCTGCAGACCCTCACCCAGCAGGAGGAGAAACCAGCCATCAGTACCTGGAGCTTAGAAAGGGGTGCATGCAGATTCCCTGGCCCCTGGACGGCACTGGAGGAAAGCGTGTTGCATGAAGTAAGTCAGAGAAGGACAAGTACTGAGTGACCTCACCTGCCGTGGTAGACAGAGAAACAGAACAGAGAAGGCGAGTGTGGGTGGGGCAGCTAGATGACCCAGTGCTAGATGACAGAACTGAGGGTGGAGAAGGAAGGAAACCAGGGGGTATGAGGAGGTGGACGGGAAGGGCAGGGGTGCCGCAGTGGCCGTGTGGAGGGCGGAGTCTCTGGACATTGAAAGCACAGAACCAGCAACACCAAACACGTGAGACCCAACCCCACCCCCACAACCAAACTTAACAACGTGCCTCTAGGGTCAGAACCACAGTCCAGCTAAGAAGGCGCTGGCCTGGCACAGGGAGACCTGGGTTCAATCCGCAGCATCCCACAGGGGCCCCTGAGCACTGCCAGGTGTGGCCCCCAAAACCAAAGAAAGAAACGTGCCAGTCAAGGCGGCAGGCTGGGGGTAGGAGGAAAACTGGGGAACGTCGCTCGAAGCAAGAGGACACTGGTGAGGGGGTCACTGCTGAAAAACTGCATGCCTGAAACTCAACAATGAAGAACTCTGTAAAAGTCACAAGGCCTTGATAAAAATAATTTTAAAAACTAATTTTTTTTAATTAAAAAAAGGAGGTGGAAGGGCTGGAGTGATAGCACAGCGGGTAAGGCGTTAGCCTTGCACGCAGCCAACCCGGGTTCAATTCCCAGCACCCCATATGGTCCCTTGAGCACCGCCAGGAGTGATTCCTGAGTGCAGAGCCAGGAGTAACCCCGGAGCATCACTGGGTGTGACCCAAAAAGCAAAAAAAAAAAAAATTACTAGAAAAAAAAAAAGGAGGTGGACAAAATCAAGACCACACAAGTGGTCGAGAAGTGAAGCGGCCACGTCTTGGGGAGGAGTTGGGAAAACAGGGAGGAGAGGCCCGGAGAAAGCAGCACTGGGGACCTGAATTAGACCGTGCTGTGAGACACGGAGTTGGGAGCAGGGGGCACGGAGGCGGGAGACAGAGCACGGAGATGGGAGCACAGTAGCTTGAAGGTAGGGCCTTGGCGCCCCTCTTCCTCTGCCCAGGAGGAAGCGCAGGATTTGCGGCTGCAGCAAGTACAAGAGACCCACCACCAGGGGGCGCGCAGGCACCGGGCATCTTCTGCAAAGCCGATTCTTAAATCTGAGGCTTCTATTCTGGGCGCTGAAACTGGCCTTAGCCAGGGCTTCCTGCTTGCCCTCGAGCACATACATTTCTTTTTCTTTCTTTGTTTTGTTTGTTTGTTTGTTTGTTTGTTTTGGGATCACACCCAGCGATGCTCAGGGGTTACTCCTGGCTCTGCACGCGGGAATCACTGCTGGCTGTGCTCAGGGGGACTATCTGGGATGCTGGGATCAGGAATCAAATTCCACTCTGCCGCATGCAAAGCAAGAATCCTCCCCACCATACTATGGCTCTCTGGGCCTCCGTTTTTCTTCTTAAGGGGAACCTGGTTCTAAAGTCCCATCTTTGTTAACTACTCATATGTAGCCCCAAACATGAGTATTACCTTTTATCTAGTTTGATATATTGGAGTTTTATGACTTCTTATAAAATCATAAGCAGCGTGAATGTGCAAGCATTTGAAAACACAAGGGAAATGTGGGGTGTCCTTTAAAAAAAAAAAGGAACAACAAAGAAATCTGAGAAGCAAATCCAAAAATACCATACTGCAAATCAAAATAAAAAAGGATCTGTTTTAGGGCCAGAGTGATAGCGCAGCAGGTAAGACTCTTGCCTTGCATGTGGCCGACCCGGGGTTTGATCCCGGCATCTCACATAGGTGAATAACACTGGGAGTGATCCCTGAGCACAGAGCCAGGAGTAAACCCTGAGCACCGCTGGCTCTGCCCCAACCCCAACCCCCCCCCAAAAAAAAAACTAAGGGGGGAGAGGAAGAGTTTGTGCCGGTTGATAGATTTTAGGGGCTGGCCCCATTGAGGGGCCCAGAATTCAGGCACCCTTAGGTGCATGCTTGTGGAAGACTTGGGACGCCCTAACAGGCCTTCCCCACGACCCCCGGGAGTTCCCATTCCTGTTGGTCAAAGAGCATTCATTGCTTGGACATCCTGATGAAAGGGAACTGCCTCACGGTGTCTCCTTGTATTAGGGCTAAAGGTTCAAGCCCAGGACGAGGAACTCAGCTGCGTGCGCAGAGAAGTGCAACATCGCCATCTCGTGGTCACTGCGCACAGCTGCAGGGATGGGCGTGGGGACTGCAAGCCAGCCTCAGGAGTGTCTTAGGATGCCACATGGGGAAAGGTGCCATCAAGAATTAACAGTACTTAATTCTAAAAGCACTCGTCTGAGAATTAAGAGTTCAAGAATTAGGAAGAATTCTTTTAATGTCATTTTTAAATGTAATTAAAGAACTATTATTTACAAAGTTATCAATAGCTGAATTTTAGGCGTGTACTATTTCAACCCCACCACCAGTGCCAACTTCCCCCACCCGGGCTCCGCATACTCCCTTCCCACCCCCTAAATTCGTCATTCATCTAATAATCGAGTCCAAATGTCTGGGTGGTTTTACTTGCTCACTTGGGTGCTGATGGAGCCAAGGTGAGTGCTGAACAGGGTTTCTGCAACTCCAGGCTGTAGGGGGGACTCCAGAGGGCACCTGGGAGCTCTCCACGCTTGCCTCCCAGCCCCATCTGCAAAGTGGATCCTATGTTCTCTGGCTGGGGAAAAGATTCCAGGCACTGGGGACCCGGTGGGGCGGGGGGGGGGTGCATGGGAAGGGCATGAGATGGACCCTGATGGGACTCTTTCCCACCCCCACTCTCCTGGGCTGAGGCCCCCCAGGACGCAAATTCAGACCAAACTGAAGCTGAAAGGCCTACATGCAGTTTCCACAGTCAGCAGGGGCCAGGATGCCCACTGCCCATCAAGGCGACTACCGCAACCTGAAGGGTGCTGCAGAATCACCACCAAAATACCTGAGTAGGGGGTGTTTCATACTATACTTTCACAAAATGGAACACAGGGGCAGTCATCAGCATGAGTCCAAACATGGCGATCCATGCCAATCAGCGAATACACACACACACACACACACACACACACACACACACACACACACCAGCCTATCAGAGTGCACAGTACCTTCAGTGTTGCCCTATCAGATCCCAACCAATTAGACCATGCATGCATTCTGCCAATCAGGAGTACGGACCCCATCCAGCCAATCAGAAGCAAGCAGAGATTTCAGAGCTATCAGATTCTGACCAGTGAGACCATGTGCGTTCAAGGCAATCACATGCATGATGCCCTGAGCCCCGCCGACCTGATACCAGACCACTTACTCCTAAATGCAGTCAACTCAGAAGAATTCAGTGCTCAGCACCCAACAGAATTCACAATATTGCCTATGTCTGTTCTTTTAAGTCGAGGACTAAGACTCAGGGCCAGGGAAGTGGCCCAGTGGTAAGTGATTTGTTTGTAAGTAGGAATTAAGTCAGCTCAATAGCTGGCCGTTGACCTCTGGTGCACGGTGCGGGCCACGGAGCGCTCCCCTGTGTTTGTTACTCTACTCTTGAGCCACACCTGTCAACGTCCAGGGGTAACTCCTGGCTCTTCTCTCAGGAATCACTCCTGGGGTGGTGGGGCTTGAAGCCGGGTCCCCCGCGTGCAAGGCAAGTGCCTTACCGCTGTTCCTAATGAATAAACCGGCCACCTAACGGTTTAGGTGCCCAGCTTTGGTTTGTGCAAGGCTGCCATCGTGCGGCCCTGGGGGGTATTTCCCTGGAAAATGGCCCGGCACTTGGCCAGTCTATTAGGAGACCGGCTTTCTGCCAGGTGCCAGAAGGGGGCGCTCAAGACAGAGAGAAATAAGCCTAATGTGGCCACCTGACCCCCAAGTTCACCAGGGCATCTCCTGCCGGCTCAGGCTCGACTGGGCTGTGGGCTCAAGGTGGTCCCCGCAAAGGAAGGAAATTCACCACTCGGGGCGGCTGGAAGGCCTGAGCCTGGTCCCCCTGCAGGGCCAGCCTACGGTGCCCGGCCTAGCCTCAGCACTGGCACCTCCTGTGGGGGGCTGTGTCACAACAGAGAAAGGCTCAGCAGGTCAGTGCGTGGCCCCCGAGCTTCTGAGGCAACAAGGCTCGGACTGAAGCCCAGACATCTGGGTCTCAGTCCCTGCACGGGGCCCTGGGCTGAGCAGACAGGTCAGCAGGCAGGGTGCAGAGCCAGGTTTGATCCACAGCACTGCCCGCGGTCCCCTGGAGGGAGTGGACGTGAAGAGACCCGGCACACCAATGTCCCCTGAGCACTGCCAGGAGTAGCCCCAAAGTACCCCTGGGGGTGACCCCGAAACAAGAATGGTTAAAAAATAAGAGACTCTTTAAAAGAGGATTTTAAACGTTGCTTTAAAGAGCCACGCAGCACAGGTCTTCACACTGACACACACGTGACAGGGACACGCCTCTCTCCTCCAATGAGCAGCAAGCACGAGCCCTCTCCTTGGAGGGTTTCCCCGTGCAGGCCGGCACAGAGCGGCCAGCACAGACAGTCCCATCTGACATTCCTGGGACACTCTGCGCTGCACACTGGGCTTCACTGCACTCTCTGGCCCCACCTGGAGTCTTGTCCATGGGCTACTCTGGGTGGGACTCTAGAGCGCCCCATCACTCTCCCCACTTCCCAACGGGCGGAAAGACACCAAGTCCAGTGGACACCCCAGAAGAGACCCTTCCTGAAGGACGTTTCCCTGAGTCCAGTGACCATATCTCGAGGGTGTGGAAGTGTCGGGCTCAGAGGCTGACCCTGAGCACAGTGCATGTGGGTAGCACAATATGGTGGACAGAGCGATGGGTGGAGTGTAGATGGACAGAGGGATGGAAAGGTGAAGGGACAGATGTACAGACAGACAGATGGGTTGGTGGCCAGATGAATGGGTGGGTGATGTACAGACGGATGGATGGACGATGGACAGATGGGCAGGTGGACAGATGGACAGAAAAGACAGATGGGTAGGTAGACAGATGAAGAGACAGTTGATGTACAGACAGATGGGACAGAGAGATAGATGGGTGGGTGGATAAATGGACAGATGGGTGGGTGGGTGGATGGTCAGATGGATGGGTGGGTGGATGGACAGATGGATGGATGGGTGGGTGGAAGGACAGGTGGGTGGGTGGGTGGATGGATGGACAGATGGATGGATGGGTGGGTGGATGGACAGATGGGTAGATGGGAGAGTGGATGGACAGATGGGTGGGTGGATGGACAGATAGATGGATGGGTGGGTGGGTGGATGGATGGACAGATGGGTGGGTGGGTGGGTAGGTAGATGGACAGATGGATGGGTGGGTGGATCAGTGGGTGGATGGGTGGGCAGATGGTGGATGGGCGGGTGGATGTGTATACATGCCAGCATGTATGTGTATCCATGTGTTAGAGGGAGGGTGGACATGTGCACATGTGTGAAGGTGCGTGTATATGTGATGCACACAGGTGAGTGCACGTGGTCTGTGTGGACAGGCACAGGTGTGCGTATGTACCAATGCGTGTATGCACATGAACGTGTAGGTGTGTGCTCATGTGGGTGCATGTGTGTGGACAGTTTCCGCTGCGTCGATGTGCAGATGTGCGCATACACGTGTGCAGGGAGGTGACCCGTGCATGTGTGTCACACCTGAGTCATGTCCATGGAGGGAGGGAGAGGGAGGACCCTAGAGGGAGCCTGTGGGTATGCACCTGAAGCCACCACGGTGCTGGGTAGGTGGGAAGACCTGGCCTCAGGAGAAAGTGGGGCCCAGAGACCAGTGGTCAGCGGGATTCCCAGGACAGGCCTGTCACCCCAAAACAGCAAGCACAGTTGATCTGCACAGGTGGCTCAGGGAGCCTGCCCAGCTTGGTCCAGGAGACTCCAACAATATCGGGGAGGCTGAGGTGAGGAACCTCACCCAAGGGCCCAGGGAGCCCGCCTGGGACCCTGCCCTGTGAAGGTCCAGCCTCACCCATGCTCACAGGGTCAGAAGGCAGGCCAGGCTCAGCGCGGGCCCCCAGCGGGGACCATGGGCACTGGAGAAGACAGGCCCAGGGCACTTGCCCAGCTGGTGCCTCCTGGCACAGACCGAGGGGAGCACCTTCGGCTTCACGGATGTGGTCAGGCTTTCCCGGGAAAGGCACATGCAGCCCCCGCCGGACGGGTGTGGGGTCTCCTGGGGAAAGCGGGGTAGGCGGGGACACTTGAGTCGCGCCCTCAGGCTAGGCCTGACCAGTCCCCCTCAAGCATCTGTGACCACAGTGCTTCACGGGGGGGGGGGGGGGGGCTGCTGGGATCAGGCACCTGCTGAGGTGACCACAGGAAGCCCAGACCGAGGCTGCCGTCTGTACACACCCCCCCACCCGCCCGGCTCTGGGCTCTGGGGAGAGCCCCTGGGAGTCAGGAGTGGGGTGGACGCTGGTCTCGATCCCCCTCCGGCAGGCCTCCCGATGCTTCTGTGTCCCCGAAGTCGGCTGCACTCCTGGTCAGGTCCAGGGCTTCTCTGCGGCTCCTCTCCTGAAACCAGAGAAGTCAGCGTGAGTGGATGCCACATGGGAGGCCAAGCTCAGGCCATGTCATGGACACGGCACCGTGCAGGCCATATGTGTGGAGGAGAGACCTGGGGGCCAACACGGGCCTGGCACGGGGAGATGGAGAAGAGTAAGGAAAGCAGAGCCGAAGAGGTGGTCCAAATGGCTGGAGCCAGCAGGCATGAGGCTGTTTGACCGCCAGCCCTGGCGTGTCTGGGATGAAACCAGGAGCTCCAGGAGTGGCCTGGGGCGGCACCTTCCCCTGAAAGAACACGGGAAGCAGGCTGTAGACAGCACAGGGCTCAGGGCACTTGTGTTGCAATGAACCACTTTGGGTCTGACCTCCGGCACCACAGATGATTCCCTGAGCACATCCTAAGGGATCACTGAGCACTGGCAGGGGCAGGAGAGAGAGGAAGGGAGGAAGGGAGGGAGTGAAGGAAGGAGGGAGGAGAGAAGGAGGGAAGTAGAGAGGGAAGGAAGGAAGGAAGGAAGGAAGGAAGGAAGGAAGGAAGGAAGGAAGGAAGGAAGGAAGGAAGGAAGGAAGGAAGGGAGGGAGGGAGGGAGGGAGGGAGGGAGGGAGGGATGGAGGGAGGGAGCAGAACGAAGGGAGGGAATGGAAGAAGGAAAGGATGAAGGAAGGGAAGGAAAAAAGGAACTGAGGGAGGGCGGGTAGGGCATCTGTTGTGTATACAACTGACCAAGGTTTGATCCCTTAAATCCCATATGGTCCCCCAAGCCTTGAGCATTACCAGACGTGGGAAAGAAAGAAAGAAAGAAAGAAAGAAAGAAAGAAAGAAAGAAAGAAAGAAAGAAAGAAAGAAAGAAAGAAAGAAAGAAGGAAAGAAGCAAGCAAGCAAGCAGAGAAAAAGGGAGAGAGGGAGGGAGGGAGAAGGAGAGATGGAGAGAGAAAGGGATAGAAAGAGGAGAGTGGGAGGGAAGAGTAGGTGCAGGGACAAAGGGCAAGCCCAGAACAAAAGCACAGACTGAGACATCACCAGAGATGAGGCCCGGAGGAGACAGACCCTCTGCGGGCTCAGCTCAGGTGACTGCACAGGACGCACAGGAGGGACGTACCTTGAAGCCACGGTGGCACCGTCCAGGCCCTCGCCCCTGAGGCATCCCCTCCTCCTTGGTGTTTCTGGAGCCAGCTGCCTCCGGAAACAAGACAGCAGATGAGCAGGGCTGCCACCCCCAGGGAACCCGCGGGGCCAGAGACAACCCAGGAGGGGACGTGCGGGACTCCCCGGGGACCTGGCACCACACAGGGTCCCTCAGCACAGAGCCAGGAGCAGCCCCCTGAGCACCGCAGGCATGACCCCATCAAACCCAAATGGTTCCACTCCCCTCTTCTGACCTTCACCCTGGCACCCCCGAGGTGACGAGGCAGGCGGGGCTGGGCAGGGGGTTTCGACCTTTCCCTGACCCCAGGCTCAATCCTTACTACTGACCCCTGCCCCCCAAAGAAGTGCCACAGGGATTTGGGGGTCCAGGGAGAAGGTTCAGAGGACGGAACACAGACTCTGCCCACAGTACTGCTTGGACTGGACTCCCCCAAATCCAGGGTCAAGACAGAACCCCAGCGAGAGGAGGACAAGGAGGCAGGGTCCGAGGCAGGCACGTCTGATGGGAACTGGGATCATTTTCAGCAATTCCTTGGGCAGTGAATGGAGCTGGTTCCTGATTCTATCTGAGGTTCTCAGCCTTTTTTTAAAACAAACAAAAAAAAATACTGGGGCTGGAGTGATAGCACAGTGGATAGGGCGTTTGCCTTGCATGCGGCCCGACCCGGGTTCAATTCCCAGCATCCCATATGGTCCCCTGAGCACAGTCAGGAGTAGTTCCTGAGTGTATGAACCAGGAGTAACCCCTGAGCATTGTCGGATGTGACCCAAAAAAGCAAAATAAAATAAAAATAAAATAAAACAAAAAATACTGAGGGGCCATATTGAAAGCACCATGGGTAGGGCATCTGCCTTGCACAAGGCTTACCCAGGTTTGACCCTTGGCATCCCATAGGATCCCGCAGCACCACCAGGAGTAATTCCTGAGTGCAGAGCCAGGAGGAACCCCTGAGCATCGCCGGGTGTGACCCAAAAAAGCCAAACAAAACCCAGAAAATTGGTCTTTGGGGGCACCCCTGGGAGTACCCCAGACCTACTCCTCGCTCTGAGTCAGGGCTTGCTCTACAGTGCTCAGAGACCCTATGCACTGCCGTGGACTGACCCACTATGCTCTCACTCCGGGTGTGGATATTGCCCTCTTAGCTCACGGGCATTTTCACTCGCATGCAAGTCCAAGTCATGCAGCACCCAGCAACCTCCCTCCCACAGACTCGGGGAAGCTGGAAAGATGGGCCTGTTTGCTCTCCTCAACGCCTCCCCGCCCCAAACCCGTCCATGGGGCTGCTCAGATCCCTACGGGGGGTGGGGGTGGGGGGAAGATGCTGTTCTCCCCCGGAGCTGTCAGCACAGACAGACCCGCTTTCCAGGAGAAGGAGGGAGACACCATTTCGTTGTTTATTTATTTTTTGCTTTTTGGGTCACACCCAGAGATGCACAGGGGTTACTCCTGGCTCTGCACTCAAGAGTTACTCCTGGCAGTGCTCAGGGGACCATATGGGATGCTGGGAGTCGAACACGGGTCAGCCGCATGCAAGGCAAATGCCCTACCCACTGTGCTATCTCTCCAGCCTACATTTCATTGTTTAAACCTCAGAAAGTTCAGGGCAGGCACTACAGCAGGGAGGGCGCTTGCCTTGCACTTGTCCAGCCCAGAAGCAATCCCGGGCCCCCCATGTGTTCCCCTGAACACTGCCAGGAGTGATCCCTGAATGCAGAGCGAGCAGGAAGCCCTGAGCCCCACTGAGTATGCCCCCCCCCTTAAATTTTTGTCAGTGAGAAGTGAGTCAACGGGTGAATGGATTGGCGGATGTAGCCAATGATCCATGATTGGTTCCACCTTTCCTCATGGTGACCCTTTGTCAGTGTTTTACTGGTTACAACATGAGCATGTCCCCCAGATGGTCACTTAAGACTTTATTCCAGCAAGTGAAAGGTCACCATGGCTGTAAAAGCATTTGAGGGGGCCGGAGCAATACTACAGCGGAAAGGGTGTTTGCCTTGCACGCAACCGACCCAGGTTCTATCTTCAGCATCTCCTAGAGTCCCCCAAGCACCACCAGGAGTAATTCCTGAGTGCAGAGCCAGAAGTAACCCCTGAGCATCACCGGGTGTGACCCAAAAAGCAAAACAAAAACAAAACAAAAGCAACCTGAAAGTCAACAGATTTTTTAAAAAAAAATTTTTTTTGAGAGGTAGAGAGGTCCCGAGTGAGGATTCTGGGGCTGTATCGGAATGGAAGCAGGCAGATTCCTCTCCCCTGTCCTGTGGAAGGACCAGCAGCCCCTGCCCACATACAACATTTTCTGACTTAGAAACGACCCAGCTTCACAACTGAAGCTCATCAAGCCGCCAAGCTGCCAGATTGTCCAGCTCCTGAAGTGACACCTCCAAATGTCACGGCACTGACAGCCCCGCACACAGAATTTTGATGGGAAAGTCACATAGATGCCTACCAAGTGCCATGAGGGAAAACAGTACCACAGAAGGTTCATCTAACACCAACCAGTGCGGCAAATCCTCAGACAATGAACGACTCAGTAACACCCATGTGAGATATAATGATAACCACAGACTGACTTTTATTCATCTATTTCTCTGATAATTCCTTGTTGTCATAAAATACATAAAGTATGGGGGCTGGAGCAATAGCACAGTGGGTAGGGCATTTTCCTTGCACGTGGCCGACCCGGGTTTGATTCCCAGCATCCCATACAGTCCCCTGAGCACCACCAGGAGTAATTCCTGAGTGCAAAACCAAGAGTAATCCCTGTGCATCGCCGGGTGTGACCCAAAAAGAATATATATATATATATATATATGTATATATATATATATACATATATATATATTATGGGGTTGGAGCCATAGTACAGCGGGTAGGGCACTTGCCTTGCACACGGTGCACACGGCTGACCCAGGTTTGATCCCTGGCATCCCATAGGGTCTCCCAAAGCACTTCCAGGAGTAATTCCTGAGTGCAGAGCCAGGAGTAAGCCCTGAGCATCGCTGTGACCCAAAAAGCAAAAATAAATAATGTTGTGCGTGCATAGGATTGGAGAGTGTGGAGTGTCAGTGTGTACAACCAAAGTAATGTGCAGTGTAGCCAAGTGAGCTGAACCACAGCTGAGGTGTGCAGCCTCAGAAGGCCGACACGTCTGGGAGACCCCAGAGGGTCAGCATGCCTGGGGAGCCCTCAGAGGGCCGGGACGCCTGGGAGACAAGAAGTCAGCGTGCAAGCATCACCCCATCCATCTCAGCAACAACCCCCTCGACAAAGGGAATCTTATACAAGAGTAAAGTTTTGCTTTCGTGTGTGTTGCAACAAGCAATAAGTGAACTACTGTGTGCCTGTCAGGGGAGCAAGCGGGTGGGAAACTGGGCGCACTGGTGCAGAGAAGGTCACGCCAGTGGTGGGACTCGCACTGGAGCGTTGAAAGCCTGAAACAACTGTATGATGAATGACTTTGTAAGTCACAGTGTTTTTTGTTTTGTTTTGTTTTGTTGCTTTGCTCGGCGGTTACTAAGAAATTACTCCTGGCGGTGCTTGGGGGACCATATGGGATGCTGGGAATCAAACCCAGGTTGGGCGCCTGCAAGGCAAACTTCCTACCCACTGTACTATCACTCCAGCCCCCAATCCCCAACTTCTTAATGTGCTTGAATGGAAGTTGAAAGTTAAGATTACAGAGGAAGTGAATGCCAAAGGTCAGGAAAATACAGATTGAAATCAAGTCTTAACATTTCTGTTTCCCTGTCAGGAAATGGCAACTGGAAGCAGACAACTGAATTTTGGGGAGCTCAAGAGGGGATGGTATTTCAATTGTGGCTGAGAATTTGAACAACTCTGTGGTATTTCCTCATGGCGGGGAGTACACTGCCTCTTAAAGCCCTTTCTTCAACACAAGCCCATCTCCTCAAAATTGGGTGGGAAGACCCAGGGGTCAGAGCAGGCTGGCTTTCAGCCCGCAGCTCACTCACATCAGGAGCCCAATACCTTAGTCTCAGTTTCCTGAGTTTTCAGTCACAGTGTTTAAGTAAAAAATTACGTTCGAAACTCTGGAAAGCCAAAAGCGAACAGCCAAAAATGACCACTTGGGGCTGCAGCACACTCTGTGGCCACCAGAGGGAAGGACATGCCCTTCTGACAGCACTGTGGACGCATTCCTGGGCAGCAGAAAGCCAGTGGTGGGTGGACAGGGTTGGGTGGGGTGGGGAACTCTGGGACCGTGGTGTAGGGTGTGGTGCTGGGATGCTTCATTTGTGAAACCCTGCTGTCAGCAGCTTGTAAATCAAGTTGCCCTAAACTTAAAAAAAAAAAAAAGTCAGCTATCACCAGCCCCAAATACAGACTCGCCCCAACAAGCCCAACACAGGCAGCGATGCAGAGAGCTCGAGCTTCAGGCTTCTAGAAAACTGACCCCCCTACCCCCTTCTGAGTCTCAGCATCTTACTCAGTCTGGCTCTGTACAGTCCCGGGACACTCACAGAGAAGAACTGCTTCTATTAACAACTCACAAAATAGAACCATGACCTGAAGAACATGGAGGGATTAATTTTTTTTTCTTTTTGGGTCACACCTGGCGATGCACAGGGGTTACTCCTGGCTCTGCACTCAGGAATTACTCCTGGTGGTGCTCAGGGGACCATATTGGGTACTGGGAATCGAACCTAGGTCGGCTGTGTGCAAGGCAAACGCCCGAGCCACTGTGCTATCGCTCTAGCCCCAAGTCGGGGGGAGGGGGATTAATTTTTAAAGCGGCACTCAGAGCCCCTCTTAGAAGCAAACCTTTGGGAGGGAAGCAAGTGGGGGGGGCCTGGTGGGGGAAGTGGCCATGGGGTGTAAAATTTACGGTGCTATAAAATTGTGCGTCTAAAACCTAATCATCACTGTCACTGTCCTCCTGTTGTTCATCGATTTGCTCGAGCGGGCCCAGTAACATTGTGAGACTTGTTACTGTGTTTGGCATATCAAATACATCACGGGGAGCTTGCCAGGCTCTGCTGTGCGGGTGAGATACTCTCGGTAGCTTGCCAGGCTCTCCGAGAGGGGCGGAGGAATCAAACTCGGGTTGGCCATGTTGGCTGCAAGGCAAACGCCCTACCCGCTGTGTTATCGCTCCAGCCCAACCTAATCATAAGTAACTGTAATTTCACAGTGAATGAAATACATAAACTTAGAAGGTAAACTGACACCCACTTATTTCCTCCCTTCAGGAACATCTCTGCAGCATAGTTGCTGGCACACATCTTCAACTGCAGGCACTAAGGAATCTTCAGGCAGGGACCAGCAAGGAGCAGGTCACAGCAGAGAGAACTAGGAGCCCTGTCACAGTTCAATGTTCTTCCTGCACAGAGCCGAATGCAGGAAGGAGATTCCCCACACACTCCTCTCCCCAGTCTGAATTGTGCCGTCACGGCTGCACCAACATTAGCAGCAGGCGGACTCATGGAAATGTTGAAGCTCCTGGTCCACAAATGTCACTGCTATAAAAATAAGACTTGGAAACACTCGCAAAGAGCCCAAGTCGGTTTCTCCCTGAAAGCCCTGCGATGCCAGTACCTGCTCGAAGGGGAAAAGTCACCAACAACTCTTGGGGTTTTTGTTTTGTTTACGAGTTTATTTAGTAGCACCCAACAGTGCTATAAAACAATAGAAAAAGACAGTCAGGGACCAGAGAGATAGTACAGGGATTAAAATGGTTGCCTTGCACGTGGCCCCCCAACCCCAATAAATAAATAGATAAGTGAAAAAAACCGTGCAATGATCTCACTGAATCCAAATTATAACCATGGTCCATCTCCCTGCAGGGGCCCAGCATTGCTTCATGAACATTCTGGGGTGGGGTGGGGGCCTCGTTTGTCCCGTTTGTGCCTTTCTGCACACTGGCGAGTGGTGGAGTTGCCCCATGGTGGGTGGTCCGAGCAGAATCCGCACCCCCCAGCTGAAATATCGCCCATGATGGGAACACATACCTCCCACCTCCTTCCCCCTCAGTCCCCCTAAGCCTTATCATCACCCCATTTCCAGCCAAGAACTATGAGGTTGGAGACACAAAGGGTGCATGGGGGCAGAGATCCTGATAAGGTCAGCGGGGAGACCCCCCAAAGACTGTCTGCTCAGGGTGGGGGAGACCCTCTCCTCCACTTCTGAGCCTCCCTCACTACCTCACTAGGATCACAGCTTCCAGGGTCTTGGAGAAACCAGGCCACCCCATTAACATCCCTGCAGAGCCCTTAAGCCCCAGCCCGTGGGCCCCAGCGAGGCAGACCCAAGTGTCACTATTTGCCTGGGGAGGCTGAGACCCAAGGCAGGGGTAAGGACCCCTTAGGGGTCCCTGCTGCACCAGCCTCTTCCCCACAGCCCCCTTTCTGCTGAGCCCAGAAAGCTTGCCCCCTCCAATGAAACAAAGCCGCTCCCCCAGTCCGGATGTGTGCCTGCCACTCTGCGCACCCCCCAGTCCATCTGCTCCCACAAGGTGCTGCCATAAGAACCCCAAATCCAGGAGAATGCCTCTGTCTGAATCCAGCTTCCCTGAAACATTCTCGACCTCGGGGTGGTGGGGGGCAGCAGGTGGAGGCCAACACACCCTGCACACGCCCACCCGGTGCTCCATCCCCAGGGCCCATGGCCTCCTGGGGACTGCTGGGTTCAGCGGAAGCCCCCACCTGTGGCCCTGCTGGCCCCCAGCACCGCCTCCTCAGGTAAACTGGTGCTGAACTGCCAACTTGGTGGGTTTTGTGTAACCAGGAGTGGTCCCAGGTCCCCAAACTCCAGCCAGGAGTGTGAAGCATGCGCACGAATGTCGCACCGTCCTCAGAAACATGAAAATCATGACAGACCAAACTATGTCCGGGAACTATCCCAAAAACACCAGTGGGATCTGCACAGGTCAGAGCTGCTGGGGACAGGAGGCATGACTGTCCCCTAGGGAGTCCCCTGGGGAGGAACAGCCCAGTGTGTCTTGGCGAAGTCTCTGCCAGCAGCTCTCCGAGATCGATTCTTCCACTAACACCCACTGACTCCTCTTGTTACCAAACGGGGGGTGCCCACGGCCCCTGGAGCAGCGAGTTGAGATCTGAGCAAAGGGAGTTTCTGGTGGGGTTTAGCCAGGAAGGGCAGGAAGGCGCGGGGTGGGGCCTTAGCAGCTCTGCCCACACGGACAGGGCCACCAACAGCCTCCCTGGGACTCACAGCCTGGACCTCCTGCGCAGGTGAGCTGGACCTTCAACCAGATGTTCTCTCGCTGGCCCCAGTCCCCAGGGGGCTCCACTGCCCACAGGCGACCCTGCTCCTCCGGCTGGGTCAGCAGGAACTTCCTGCAGACTGGGCATGGGCGGGGTGGGAAGGACCCAGTTAGACCCACTCCCTGGGGCCCCTACAAACCCACGTGCCCTCTGCCCTGCCTGGCCTGCGGTGCCCATGTTCCTCCTTCCCAGCTCCCAGGTTCAGGGACTAAGCAACACCCCCAGATGAACCCAGACACTGACCTCTTCCCCCTCTGGACATGGGACACAGGCCCAGGGTCATGCCAAGGACACGTGTCAGCTATGGAATATAGACCCTCTCCCCTGCTTGGCTGGCCTGTGGGGGTCTGCCCAGTGTGTGGGGACATGGCTCCTTGGGTCACGTGCAGGCTTTGCACACAGGCCTGGGTGCAATTCTGGGCACTGCATGGTTCCCCGAGCACTGCTAGCAACAGCTGCTGCCTACCACTGTGCTAGACCTGAAATACGAACAAAAGCATCCACAGGAAGAGGAAACTCCTAATAGCCTCACCTCTCCCAGGGAGCTAGCTGGATTGCAGGCGCATCTTCCACTGCCAGAGCCTGACTCTCTTTCCCCGGGTGCCAGGGAGGTTTACCTTGCAGCATGGCAGGAGAAATCGGGCAGCTGATCCCCAGGGCTTCGTCCTCCGGGAACGTTGCACAGAAGTCCTGGAGCATGGCCAGGGCCAGGCCTTGGCGCCGGTGAGTCGTCCTGACGAACACGGTATCAAAGACAGGCAGCAGGTAGCAGGCGCCCATGCCAGCCCCACACAGGCTGCCTGGGGGAGGCAAAAGCTGGGCGAGCGGACGTGGACTGAAGCAGGTGGCGTGCCCCACCCCGCAGTGCTCAGGGAAGCCTCCGTGGGCAGAAGGGAACCAGGGTCAGACACGGGCTGGCGAAGACTCTAGGAGGGATCTGGGGACAGGATGACAGACTCCAAAGCAGTGGGGCCAACTCAGCACCGGACACTCTGAAGCAGTCCCATCACCACTCAGGGGCCCCAACCCAAATCAGGCAGAACTAGAACTTGGCTGGGAGTGAACTGAGCATCCCACCTCTGCCTCAGGCCTCCTTTCTTCCATATAAACCCACCCTAAAACACAGGCCAGCCTAACCTCCATCAGCCCCTAACTGGTGGGGTGCTGCCTATTGCCCCTCTGAGACTATTTCTTCCTTTCCATGACCCCTCCCAGACCTTTCAGAAGGGACCCAAAGAAAACACCAAAGACAAAGCGAAGAAGCAAGGCTGTAACCCAGTGGCACATGCATGAGGCCCTGAGTCTGTCTGTCTGTCTGTCTGTCTCTCTCTCTCTCTCTCTCTCTCTCACACACACACACACACACACACTCGAGACACACACAGATGCAAACACAGAAACAGACATACAGATGCACAAGTCCAAAGAGATACACACACAGAACATACACACACACAGATGCACATAGCCACACTGAGACACACAAAGACACATACAATTGCAGAGACATGTACAGACACAGACACCCACACACAGAGCCACACACACATACAGCCTCACATGCACACACACACACACACACACACACACACACAGCCATGTAGAGACTCAAACAGAGACATACACAGGGCCACACAGACACAGATGCACACACACATAGCCACTGCACAGCCAAACAGGGACACACAGACACGTACACACACCAATCCCTATTTAAAAAACAAAACAAAACAAACAAACAAAAATAAAACCCAGAGGACATGAAGGCTGGAAATGAACAGAATAGTGGACGACAAAACATAAAGAAATGTCTTTAAAACCTGCGAGTTACCAGAATAGGAAAGTCAAAGGCATGAAGCATTCGAGGGAATAAAATCCAGCAACTCGGTGCTCGACTCCCTTGCAGCTGACCCAGGTTCCACCCCAACCACTACACAGGGTCTCCTGAGCCACCCAGGGGCCAACCCGAGGCAGAGACTGAGAACTGGGTGTGGACAAAACTCAAAGATATAATACTAATATGGGAAGAATAATAATGTTTTAAGGAGGCAAAAGCAAAAGTACAGCGTGGAAGGCACTTCCCTTGCTGACCAGAGTCCTCTCCCCGGTATCCCATACGATCCCCCAAGTCCTGCCAGGAGTGATTCCTGAGCACAGAGCCAGGGACAACCCCTGAGCATCACTGGGATGCTCAGGAATCACCCCTGCCAAAAAAGCATAATAATAACAACAGTACTTTAAATTTTCTAAATGAAAATTAGGGACCATATCAAAGGAGAGTCTTTTCCATGCACCAGAATGGTCCCAAGCCACATATCCTGCTCATCCCAGCTCTGAAAAGAAGGTCCAGAGCCCCACATGCTGTCCTAGCCATCCCCCTTGTCCCTGAGGTAATGTCCGTCAGTCTTGGCGTTCATCATGGCCGCCCAGCCACCCCCCCACCCCTCACGTCCCTGAGGTAACATCCCACAGTGTGACATCCAGGCTGTCCGGCTCCATCCATGTGTCTCTTGACAGAATTGCTAGGGGCAAGCACAGAGCTAGGCAACCTCCCCCGTGTTTTGAGGGACACCATGCAATGACACCACTTCCTGTTCTAGAGGATTCTAGAAGATTCTTTCCATTTTGGCTGTAGGGATGGGGGACGGAGAAGGGCTCGAGGCTGGAAGTGCCTCCCTCTGAGCCGGAAGTTGGTGGAAATGGTGTGTGAGGTGGTCCTGCCCTTGGGGTCCCCTCACCTCTCCTTTTCAGGGTATAAAATCCCACCGCGGCCCCATCCCGCCACAGGATCTTCGCCTGCTCATTCCCCGCGTGAGGCAGAAAAAACATGTTGTGGTCATTGTCATCCGAATTCCGCTCCAGTCCCCCAAACACCACGACGTTAAGGAGGAAAAGCACAAGCCTCTCTCCGAATGACTGAACCTGGGAAGAGAAGACGAGGCCTGAGTCTGAGAGAGGGGAAGCAGGCAGGAGGGATCCCAGCTTAGGAAGCCGGTGCCATGGCAACCCCGCAGCTCCTCAAGGGTCTCCCACTCCCGGGCAATCGGACGGGGAGCATGGGATAGTGTCAGGGCCACACACGGGAATGTCCACACCACCCTGGGTGGGAGTGGGCAGAAGCCCCATCCACCCTGAAGGAGAATCCTGAGAGGAGGATCAGTTGACCACTCCACCCCCAAAGAGCCCTTCCAGCGGCTTCCACCTGATTTTGAGCGTGGATCCCAAATTCAGTCCCAGGAGGGCTGGACAAGAACTCCAGGAGGGGCCAGCAAGCTCCCAGTGCTGCTGATCTCCCCACACCACCACCCAGGCCCAGCTCATGCCCCAAAGATGGTCCCTCTGGACCCTCATTCCTCTGCAACAGGAACCTGTGGAAGGGAAAGGGTCACACGGAACACAGATTCAGAGCAAGCATTTGCAGGAAGAGCAGTGATGGGAATCTCTATGGCCACTTCCAAGACCAAAAGCTAGTTCTCACTGAGATCTGGGTTTGGGTTTTTTGATTTGCTTTGAGTTTTGGGGTGGGGGGTAACACCCAGAGGCGTAAAGGACTTACCCCTGGCTCTGTGCTCAGGAATCACTCCCACCAAACTTGGGGTCATACAGAGGCCCAAGGACAGAACCTGGTTCGGATGCATGCAAGAATGCCCTACCTGCTCTATTATCGCCCCAGTGTTGGATTTTGTTTTTCTGTTTGTTTTTTTTTTCTTAGGGGCACACCTGGCAGTGCTCAGAGCCCTGTGTGGTCCTGGGGATGGAACCTGGGGTCCCCACATACCAGGCCCATCCTCCATCCCATCTTCCCCACCCCGTGCCCATGCATAGTGCCTGTCCCAGAACTGAGTGTTGAGCGGTGCTGGTGCCTCTGTTCTGTGAAGGTGACTTTGCAGGCACCTAAAGAGGGCCCAGGTGTGTAATTAGAGGGTGGAACCCCCCCCACAGCCCCACCCCTAGAACTCCACAGAGGGCTGAAGAGCCAGAGAGGAGCATCACTGTCAATCAAGGGTGTGACCTATTTGGAGCACCCTAAGCCCCAGGAAGGACAGCTTCCTGAGGGAGTGCTTCCAGGCTGAGGAACTTGGGCACATCTGCGGAGAATCTACATCCGGAGAGGACATGCTCCGTGTCCGTTCACAGGTGACCTGGTAAGTCAATGAGCCACTTGGGAAAATCAATCCATCCCAAGGGCGGATCCTGGGCACCTCGGGTTTAGATGTAGCCCACGAGCAGCACAGTTCAGTGTGGCTGGACTCCGTGTCTGGAGTGGAAGGCGGCTTGGCAAATAGTCCTTTACCTGCAAGGACTCAGACACTCTCTCTGAGAAAGTGTCAAGTCTGAGTTCAATTCCCAGATATCCTTCTGCTGTCAGATACTGGGAGTGAGTTCAGGAACCCCCATATTTGCATACCAGGCTCCTCCTCATTATTAGCATCATCACCATTTTCACAGTGATCACCACTGTCACCATCGCACCATTAACTCTTACTACCATCTTCACCATGACCAACACTACCAGCCCCATTCTTGGTTGGGGCTTGTGGATCTCTCTCCCCACAAACTAACTGTGATTCAGTTTCCTCTATGGGACAAAGGAGCTCACCTAAGTGGTCTCTAAATGCATTCATGGTCTAAAAATCTCTGATGATAGGGAGCAGGCAGAGAGTACAGCACGGAGGGCACTTTCCCTGAACAAGGCTGCCAGGGATGAATCCCTGGCACCCCAGATAATTCCCCGAGAAATGCCAGGAGTGATCCCTGAGTGCAGAGAGCCAAGAGTACTACCAAGTGTGGCCCCCAAACCAAAAACAAACCACCACCACCAACAAAAAGCCTAGTTTTGGGACGGGGGGGGAGGGGGGATGCTGGGACCCGTGGTGGTGGAGGATGGGCACTGGTGGAGGGATGGGTACTTGATCATTGTATGACTGAAACCCAAGCACAAAAATTTGTAAGTCTATAACTGTACCTCATGGTGTTTCACTAATAAAAAATTTTTTTTAAAAAGCCTAGTTATGTAACATACGGAAACTTCCAGAATCTTATCAAGTTGTACCAAATCCAGTATCAATAAACTTATTAACTGGCCCTGAATGTCTCCAATTTCTCCATCTGGAGCCAAATCTTACACAAGAAGTCACCCCAACTTTGTTGCTCTGTAAGTGGTGTCCAAATCAAGGTCAAACTTCAAAAATCACTTTTGGCCCGCTAACCTGAGTATGTGACAGTCAGGGGCTGTGTTTTTCGACTTGTATGGCCAGAGTTCACAGCAAAAACCAGATGAGAAAAGGCAGAGTGCATCTGGCAGCAGGAAAATTCAATAACAAAACTGACAAGAGAAAAAGAAAAAGCACTTAATTTTGTCCATTTTCATTGGGGACAGGGGTCGGAGGTTCATGACAAAGCCCGTACTTTCAACGTTGAAATGTTTCTGAAAACACAAAACTAAATCCTGTCCAACACCCGGTCTGGCACTTCATTCTCACACCTGAGACTGGGGTGCTGCATGGGCCCCAGGATGACACAGCCAATCCAGCAGGGTAAGGGGGCTGCATTCCTGCCCCTGGCAGAGCTCAGGGGGCCATGTGGTGTTGGGTCAGATTCAGGACACACAGCTCAGCCACACCCCCAGCCGAAACCCACACCCTCAGCCCCATCAGTGTTCCTTTATGTTGGCTTGCAGGTTTTTGATCAGAGCCACATCCAGCAAATGTCAGGGCTTACTCCTGGCTCTGCACTCAGGAATCATTACTGGTGGGTTCAGGGGACCACATGGGGTGCTGGGGATGGAACCCGAGTGGGCCACGTGCAAGGCAAAAAACCTCCCTACTCTCTTATCTCTCTGGCTCCAATGTTCCTTTTTTTTTTTCTTTTGGGTCACACCCGGCATTGCACAGAGATACTCCTGACTCATGCACTCAGGAATTACTCCTAGCGGTGCTTGGGGACCATAATGGGATGCTGGGAATTGAACCTGGGTTAGCTGTGTGCAAGGCACACAGTTAACCTACCCTCTGTGCTATCGCTCCAGCCCCTCCAATGTTCCTTTACGTTTGGTTTTAAAATTCTAGTTTGGATTTCCCCGAGCCTCCTGAGCACTTCTGGGGAGCCCTCGCCCCCGGAAAGAAAGCCAGCCACTGGGTGGTTTCCCCATATGCACCAGCCTCACCTCCATCAGACCTTCCCTCGCAGGACTGGAGGTTCGCAGCGTCTCTTCCACGGGCCACCAACGCTCCTTGATGTAAACAGCCACCACTGGAGACAGAGCAGAGAGAAAATGGGGGTCCTCTGAGCTTGATGCTGGTGGGGGAGGGGACCACAGAGCGGGGGGTTGGGGAGGTCTCCAACACTCAACTGCCTGAGAACCTTCTCCATGTGCCCATGACCCAAGCGCTCTCTATTCCCACCAAACCCACCCTCGCAGCCACCAAAGCATAACCAAGGAGGGTTTGAAAACTGACCAGGAGTGGCTGGAGCCACAGGACAGCGGGGAGGGCCTTGCACGTGGCCAACCCAGGTTCCATGCCTGGCGCTGCACCTGGTCCCCAGGCCCACCAAGAGCCATCCCTGAGCAGAGGCAGGAGAAAGTCCTGAGCACCATTGGGTGCTGAACTATCTCTGGGTTTCACCAACCCTGAGTCTGCTCCACAGTCAAGTCACTAGCCTGCAGGGCTTGAGCCAGCCCCCCTGAGTTACAGAGACCCCAAAACAAGGAAGCCCACAAACCAGCACGACTCGAACCCTGCAGAGCACCGGGCTGCCTGCTTGCTGTAGCTGGAGCTGCACGGATGCGCCTCCTCATCGTGGGTCTCCTCAGCCACAGCCTCAGTGCTCCACCAGCCCTCCTCGGGGACTGAACTCCACGTGTGCAAAACCAGGACCTCCAAGTCCCTCCCCCAGGCAGCCACAAACGGCTCCGCACCTGTCTTTGTGTCCCGAGGGGTCACCAGGACCAGCACTGTGTCTTGAGGTTGGTCCCGGTGCAGCGGGCAGAAGCGTACGGACGCCACCTCTGGATGAACCTAGAAGAAAGAAAAATGGCACTTGGTGATTTCATGACGGTCCAGGTCATGGCAGTTGCCAAAGGGTACAAGGACCTGGCAGTCACTGCAAGGGCAGCGGGACACAGCAGTTACCTGGAGAGCATACTGGCAAGTTAGGATGGACACGGAAGAGAATGATCTCAGCGTGGCATAGAAAGAAGCCTGGCAGGGGAAGGGCAGATGCCAAACGCAGGAGCACTGGGCTTCAGGAGCAAACTTGCCACTGGAGTGGAGGTAGGCAGGGGAGGGCACACCACAACTAAGGTGGGGGAAAAGTGCCCATCCAGAGGCACGCTGGGGGGGCAGGAGGGAAACTCGGGATTCTGCTGGAGGGAAGCAGACACTGAGGAAGCCGCTGGTGAAACATCATTTGCCTGACATTCAATATAACTTTGCAACGTGTAGTGATTCAATGGGCTGGAGCGATAGCACAGCAGGTAGGGCGTCTGCCTTGCACGCAGCCAACTTGGCCAACCTGAGTTCAATTCCTCCGTCCCTCTCGGAGAGCCCGGCAAGCTACCGAGAGTATCTCACCCGCACGGCAAAGCCTGGTAAGCTATGCGTGATGTATTTGATATGCCAAACACGGTAACAAGTGTCACAATGGAGATGTTACTGGGCTCACTCGAGCAAATCGATGAACAATGGGAGGACAGTGACAGTGATTCAATAAATCCCATTTTAAAAAAGATGTAAATCTAGAGCTGGAGTTAAGAGTACTGGAAGGGGAGGAGGCATGGCGCTTGCCTCACACATCGCTCGCCCCAGTTTGGTCCCCAGCAGTGCCTGCACAAGCACCAACAGGTGTGGCCAAATCAGAAAAAAATAGGAAATGAGCCAATAGTGAATAAAATGTCGGGAGACAGACAGCTGCCCCTTACCACCACCCCAGGAAACATCTGCTCCTCCGTGCATGCCCTGTGCCAGCATTGATAACCCCTGGGTAGTAAGAGCCTTTGGGGTCCCCCATTTCCGTCTATGTCTATCCCCCTAACTCTGGCATAACTCCCATGGGAGATTCCTACAAAACCCAGGACCATGCCCCTGCACGAAGCCACGCCTCTCGTGGGGGGCATGCCACGCCCAAGGCCACGCCCACCAGTTATGCCACGCCCATGGCCACGCCCACCAGCCAGCCGTGCTGCTTTTCCCAGGACACTGCAGGAAATGGCCTGGTGAACCGCAGTGTCTCCATCCAGCCTCCAAGGGTGCCTGAAGGCTGCTGGGGGAGGGGAGAACCGATCAGGGGGGTCTCCAACACTCAACTGCCTGAGAACCTTCTCCGTGTGCCTGTTATGTCCTGGGAAGGGAGTTTCGCTCGCACATTGACCAGACCGGACGCGAGAATACAAACACAAGGCACCCTTTTTTGCTAGCTCGAGCTAGGGTCTGAGTCTCATGCAACGCAGTGGAGTCTTGACAAGGACCCCGATTCCTCCGAATTCTGAGCAGCTTGGATAGGGTTTGGTTACATAACAGCATTTTTCCAGGAACTGACAATATGTTTCCAATTCTTGTTCCCAGTCCTGTCCCATGACTCGTCTTCATTGGCCGCCTCCACCTGGCTGGGCGCCACTGTCCACCCTCTGTTCTGACAGGCTGTTGCCAAGAGTCTATCTGTCCAGGATGATATTGTTTTCTGAGAAGTCAGGACTTTCTGATATGGGAAAGCGAAACTTAGGCCTGCTGAGTTTCGGTCTTAAAGTCTATAGAGCTTGTCATGGCTCCACTTTAGCCTCACATGTCCATGACCCGAGCACTCTCTATGCCCATCAACGCTGCCCTCCCAGCCACCAAAGCAGTAAGTCGACCTGCTCCACAACCAAGGAGGGCTTGAAAACCGGCCAGGAGTAGCTGGAGCCACAGGACAGCGGGGAGGGCGCTTGCCTTGCCCACAGCCAACCCAGGTTCCATGCCTGGGACCGCACATGGTCCCTGAGCCCCACCAGAAGTCATCCCTGAGCAGAGGCAGGAGGAAGCCCTGAGCACCACTGGGTGTGGCCCCCAAATCTCCTCAAAAGAGAAAAGTAAAGGAAAACCTTCCAGGGAAAGTAAAAGGTAAAGGTAAAGGCCCTCCCGTTGTTCGTCGATTTGCTCGAGCGGGCCCAGTAACGTTGTTGTTACTGTGTTTGGCATATCGAATACATCACGGGGAGCTTGCCAGGCTCTGCTGTGCGGGCGAGATACTCTCGGTAGCTTGCCAGGCTCTCCGAGAGGGGCGGAGGAATCGAACTCAGGTTGGCCATGTTGGCTGCGTGCAAGGCAAAGGCCCTACCGCTGTGCTATCGACCAGGGAAGGTTAAAAAAAAAAAAAACAGAAAAATGAGAAAAGCATCCAAAATGTCTGAAGCCTCATATGCAACACTGCCCAAAAGGAAGTTGGACTTGAATGTAAAATAATAACAGTGTATATTTTTATGTTCCCTTTTCATGGGGGACAGAAAGGTATGCCCTTGAAAAGAAAAACCAAATGAACAATGCCACAAGCTTCAACTCTCATCAAGGACCTGAAGTCAGACTTTGTCCTACAGGGGACCAAGAATAAAATCCCAGTACAGCAAGGCCCCTGAGCACTGCTGGGAGTGACCTCCCAAATAATTAAAAATTTAATCACTTAATTAAAACACCCGATCTGCCCTGCCCCATACACAGGTAAGTGATGCATGCATGAGAACACACACATACATCAGGTAGCCCTGACAATATCATTAAAAACCAGGTGCTAGTGGAGTTCATGTCCAATTCAATCAGCTAATCAGTAGCTGAATAAATAGCAGTACTCCTACATTTAAAAAAAAAAAACAGGTACTGGGGGCTAGAGCAATAGCACAGCGGGAAGGGCGTTTGCCTTGCACACAGCCAAGCTGGGTTCGATTCCCAGCATCCCATATGGTCCCCTGAGCACCACCAGGAGAATTCCTGAGTGCAAAACCAGGAGTAATCACCTGAGCATCACCGGGTGTGACCAAAAAAAAAAAAAAGTGTCTAAAGCATTGGGTCTGGGCCTTGCCATACATCAGCAGGTGGGGTAATGGCCTTGCTCCATCCCCATTACCCCATATGGAGCCCTGAGCACAGGCGGGTGTGACTTGAAAACAAAAATAAATAAATAGATAAATAAATAAAAATAAATAAATAAATAAATGTGTCTGACGTGGAAAGAAGCTTATAATAGCTAACACAGTACTCAGAGCACGAACTGAATGTGAAAGACAAATGTGCAGGGCTGAGCTATCGGACAGAAGCACATGGGTGCTAAGCACAGGAAACTGGGCGATTTGTTCTCTCCCCTTGGCTCAAGTGCACAAGTACCCTCCAAGGAGCACGCACCACTCCAGATCCAGAAAATCGGTCCCCAGGATGGCACCTGAAATGGGAACCACTTCAGGACCAGGATGTGGCTCCAAGGCCTGGAGCACATGCTGTGGAACATGGGAGCCCTGGGCTGACCCTTGCCACCATAGGGGCCTCCGAGCTCCGAGGAGGAGTCCCCTCACCACAGAGGGTGGCCCCCAAACAGATGGGAACAATTTCAAGACTGGAAAGAGTCCACTATGAAATGACTTCTAGGAACCGGGCTGAGGTGAGGCTCGATTCTCAAGTCACCTCCTTGTCTTGTTTAGCTACTGTTCTTTTGGGAGCAGCATGTAGGGTCACACCAGGAGGTGCTCAGGGATTCCTGGGGGTGCACAAGGGACCGTATAAGCGGTCTGGAACAATCCGGGCTCCGCTGCAAACAAGGCAAGTGCCTTCATGTCTGCAGCAGGCGCTAGACCCTTGTCTTGTGCTCTGGAGGAGAAAACAAGGGCTCTGGGTCCGAAGAGGAAAGTCGCATTTGCTAAAAGCAAGAAGAATGCTCAGAGCAAGAGTGCTCACACATTCAATTCTTTCAGCAAAACATCACTGTCTATCTTACAAATGGTGACAATGGTAGGAAACCAAATGACTATGCATGGAGTTTTATTTTGTTTTTACGATGGGGAAGAAAGCAAATAAAATTTTCACCATTTTTATTCCATTAAAAATTTAATTTTAGAGTTTGGAGTGATAATACAGTGGGTAGGGCATTTTGCCTTGCATATGGCCGACCTGGGTTCAATCCTCAGCATCCCATATCATCCCCACCACCGCCAGAAGGGATTTCTAAGTGCAGAGCCAGAAATAACCCCTGAGCATTGCTAGGTGTGACCCAAAATGCCAAAAAATTGAAAAAGAAATAAATAAAAAACTGAACCTTAAGGGCCGGAGTACAGCAGGTACGATGCTTAACTCGCATGCAGCCAATCTGGGTTTGATCCCCAGTATCCATTATGGTCCCCCAAGCACTGCCAGGAGTAATCCCTGAGCACAGAGCCAGGAGTCACTCCTGAGCATCACCAGCTGTGGTCCAAAACTTTTTTATCAAAAAATACTTAATTGTAGTGATGGACTTACTTTATTATGGATCTGTGGATAATGCTAACATTATTCTACAAGCATACTACTCACTACTCAGTTTCTTTAATAATTTGCTCGATTTGCTCGAGCGGGCCCAGTAACGTCTCCATTGGAGACTTCGTTGTTACTGTGTCTGGCATATCGAATACGTCACGGGGAGCTTGCCAGGCTTTGCCGTGCGGGCAAGATACTCTCGGTAGCTTGCTGGGCTCTCCGAGAGGGGCGGAGGAATCGAACTCGGGTCGGCCATGTTGGCTGCGTGCAAGGCAAACGCCCTACCGCTGTGCTATCGCTCTTTAATAATGGAAGCCATAAATAAATGTGGCAGATGACAGAAAACTGCTGGCCAAAGTCCTTCAGGGCTACCTCTTGCACTGCTTTCACAGACCTGCTCCCATTCCTGAGCATGTTCCCTTTCCTCCAACCCACCTTCTCCCTTGCCATCCAGCCCCTCTGCTCCCAAAAAGCCTTGCCCGAGCACTCGATTGCATTTCAGGCTTATCCGCCACTAGGTGACGCTGAAAGCACGCAAGTACAGCCTCCTCCTTCAGCAGGTCAAAGGCGTAGACTTAAATATCCCTGGGAAAACCTGGTTCCTCTAGGAATTGACAAGGATCTAGCACCGCCAAATTATCAAGGAGACCACACCATAGAAACCAGAAGCCACTGCTCTAATTAACAATGGAGGCACAGGGAAATAAAATTTTTCCTCCACCCTGAGGTCTGCCAGCAAGCTACAATGTCAGAGGTAAAAGGAAGGAAGGAAATTGTTCTCTTTCGACATATATTAATATTTGAGGCTTCACAACTAAAGGAAAGATTTTTTCTAGTCAGAAACACCGATGATAAAATTTCATTTATACATGAGGCACAGTCACAGATAAACAAAAACACAGTAAACAGAACAATCACACCATTATTAGTAACAGAAGCTGTAATGATGTGGTCTGTCTCAAAACAGGTTCTTATAGGAACTATGTTATGGCTCCAGGGTTACAGAAATGACAGAGAGTAAAATCACAGATCAGGGCTGTGATGGTCGCTGGTATAACCTCACTCCAGTTCACACAACTCTGGTGGCCCAAATCACAGAGACCAAAGGTTAATTGCCCCCCTCCTTCCTCAAGGAGTCAGACCTGGTCCCTCCAGGCTTGAGCCATGGGCTCGCCTTAAATCTCATCTGCTATTCCCCTGCGGCCACCCAAATCTCCAAGATGAGAGAGAAGACCAGAGAGGTACAGACACCTGCTACAGCTCACACAGCCTGGCTATGAGCTCCGTACCAGCTGTTGCTGTGGCAGACTTGGACGAACATGCCAGGCTCTGGGGCCTCACACCCCAATTCAGGATCCCTTCTGCTTCTCAGGTATTCCTCCCACACTCAACTTGGGAAGGGAATGGTACTCACTTCATTTTACTTTGGAGGGGCCACGGATCGAATCCAGGGCTTCCCACATGCACCACCAAATGCTCTGCTGCTGGCCCACCTCCCCGGCCGGCCTCTAGGTTTGATGTAACTGCTAAGGACTCTTTCAGGAACATTCTACCAGTGGGGGTTCTGAGCACACTGTCCCTACTGTGCCCATCTTGGCCTGTGGATTATTTTTTTTTTGGAGCCATACCTGGGTTACTCTTGGCTCTGCACTCAGGAATTACTCCTAATGGGGCTCAGGAGACCATATGAGGTGCCAGGATTGTACCCAGTTGGCCATGTGCAAGTCAAATGCCCTAACTGCTATACTGCTCAATCCTAGGCATGTGGATTATTTGGAGACAAATACCAAAGATGCAGCCTGAGCAGCAAGAACACTGCCCACTGCAGTGTCCTGTAGGCAAAATAAACCCAGTGGCCAACAGTCCCCTGTCCTGAGCACCAGCGACAGGGAATTTAGGGCCATAAAAGTGCAAGAAACAGACATTTTTACCTTTTTGCTAATCGAAAAGCCCAAACTTCTCAAGATTTACTTTTTTTTTTAAGTGAAAAATTGGAGGTCGGTTCCCCGACCCCAAAGAAGTAATCCCTGAGCACCCTCAGGTGTGGCCCATAAACAACCAAATAAGCAAATACAAAATCAATACAAAATCAGAGGTGTAGGGAGGAGAGAGAGTTCAGAGGTAAAGGCGCTGGCCTCCCACAAGGCTGCAGCCAAAATAGGGATTTTCCAATCCCGATACCACCTCTGGCCCCTGAACACACAGCCAAATGTTCCATCAGGTGTGTTCGCCCACACACACACAAAAAAAAAAACGGGGGGTGGGGGAACCTTGCAAGGGTCTGGGAAGGCGGTGCTACTGGACCCTGAAGTGCCAGGGCTTATCCAGGTCACCTCAGCAGTGCTTGAGGCCTCTGGGGTCACAGCAATGCTCCAGGGCTATGGGGTGTTGGGAATCAAGCCTCAGTCAGATGCCTGCAAGGCACGTGCCCTAACCCCAGTACTAACTACCCTGTATAAAATCTCTGAGGGCAGCCAGGGGGTAGCCCCCATGGCTCTTCCCCTGGCTGCCCAGGTTCTGGGGGGCCCGGGGGCCACTGGCCCAGTTGGGGCGGCCCAGGCCCTGGGGCAGATGGTGGACAAAACAAGGGCCAAGCCAGTTAATTGATCAGATGCTATTTATTCCATTCTCATCCCAGTTCACTTCTGTCTCTCTCTCTCCTTCTCTCCCAACAACTTCCCCCCTGGTCTAGAACCCCTTTCTCCTTCTGGCTCTGGCTCTGGATCCCCCAGCCCACTCTTACCACCTCATTAAATCCCCAAAACCTGAGGGTTTGGGGCTTACACATAGGTGTGGTCACAATCAATAGGGGTAAAGTTCTTTCTCTCAGGGGATGCTGCTTTTAGGACAGATTCTCTTTCAGCAGGAGGACCCACCCAAGAGCGGAATCCCATGGGGGTGTTTCTCCTGTCCTTGTCCAACAAACACATAAGCATTCATAATATTAATCATTTTGTATGGACCCAGGAAGAGATGCATTAAGCTTATAGAATTGCTCTCCTGGGGTCATCTCGATCTCAGACTACAGTGCTCAGGCCAGATTAGTCTTTCTTATCCCTAGCAGGGTTCTAGTATCGTCATTACTTTTAGATCATGACAGCATCTGTACATGATCAAGCTCTTAACTCTTAGTTAAGAACTATGGCACTTTGACCTGGCCCATTTTGATGTCAGGGTAGCTCAGAGCTTGCCCTGGGTCCCTTTAGTCCCTCGTCGGGACTTTGCTTTTGGAGTGCTGGGAACTGAGGGCAACTGAGACTTAAGTTGAGAAAGCAGATGCCCAGGCATGAATAATATTCGAAGCCAATTAAATTCTAAGTTACAAAAGCATAATATTAAGTGTCTTCTTGTGTCTACACAAAAGGACATTGCCTTAAAGTAAACTATTCAAAAGACATAAGGAGAGGAGAAAGGCAATATTAACTTAAGATACAAGTTCAGTGTCTGAGAAAGATCTGACCTTACAAATGAACAGAAACTGACTAGGGGAATAAGCTGATTAACTGGTTGGGGAAGAGAGCATAGAGAGGTGGTTACAGATAAACAAAAGAATGGGAGTGACTCAGGAGCACTTTGATGGGTGTGACCTGATAAACCTAAGCTCCTTGTGGCAAGGGAGAAAGGACAAAGCAATGTCATCCTACACTACCCCACTGGAACAACCCTGAATCTTGTTCCCTCCTCAATTCTCTTTCATCTAAGAAAGACCTGGGAATCATCCTCAATGTTCAAGGACAGATCCATGGATCATGTAGATGTGGAGGTCTATACACAATGGGAATACTACACAGCTGTAAAGAAGGATGAAATCATGCAAGGCAAGGCAATATGAATGGAATTGGAAGATATGTTAAATGAAGTCAGCCAGAAGAAGGATAAACACAGGATAATATCACTTTCATGTGGAATCTAGAATAATTGGATGAGGAAATGCAATATTTTAAAGGAGGAATGCCCAGATCAATCTTGGACCCCTGGGTACAGTGGAGAAAAGAAAAGCAAGAGTGGAAAGGACAGGGAGAAGCGACAGATTAGAAGCTTTAAAGGGATTAAAGGTACAAAGGTGGTGATATGGAATGACGGAGCCCAATATCCAAACCACAGAGTCAACAACACTAAAATCAGAGAGACCCAAACTTCAACAACCAAACTTAGAAAGGTGCCTGTTGAGAGGGCAGGCTGGGGGTAGGGTGGGGGGAGATACGGGAAGGGACCTGGGGACAATGGTGGAGGGAAGTTGACACTGGTGGTGGGATGGGCGCTGAATACTGTATCTCTAACACGTAACTATGAATAACTTTGAAAGTCATGATGCTTTAATTTTAAAAGAAAGTGCTGGTCTCCTGGGAATATATCCCAGAGAGGCAAAAAGGCATAGTCGAAGTGACATCTCCAATTGTTTGTTTATTGCAGCACTCTTTACAATAGCCAGAATCTGGAAAAAACCTGAGTGCCCGAGAACAGATGACTGGTTAAAGAAACTTTGGTACATTTACACAATGGAGTACTATGTAGCTGTTAGAAAAGATGAAGTCATGAAATTTACATACAAGTGGAGTACCATGGAAAGTAGCATGTTAAGCGAAATGAGTCAGAAAGAGCGGGATAGACACAGAAAGATTGCATTCATCTGGGGAACATAAAGCAACATAAAGGGAGACTAACACCCAGGAATGGCTGAGATTAGTACCAGGAATTTTGCTCCATGACTTGAAGGCCAGCCACACGTGCTGGGTGAAAAGGAAGCTCAGATAGAGAAGAGAGCACCAAATAAAGGGTGTTGTGAGGACCCTCCCAGGAGGGGAGAAGCATGCTAAAAGTAGTCTATAGACAAAACATGATTGCCACTCAATGCCTCTCTTGCAAAACACAGTACCCAAAAGAAGAGAGAGAGAACAAGGGGGAATACCCTGCCACAGAGGCAGGGTGGGACAGGGGGAGGGGGGGTAGAGGGGGGGATGCTGGGACCCGTGGTGGTGGAGGATGGGCACTGGTGGAGGGATGGGTACTTGATCACTGTATAACTGAAACCCAAGCACAAAAATTTGTAAGTCTATAACTGTACCTCATGGTGTTTCACTAATAAAAAAAAAAAATTTTAAATAAATAAAATAAAGTGCTGGGGCTGGAGAGATAGCACAGCGGGTAGGGCGTTTACCTTGCACACGGCCGACCCGGGTTCGATTCCCAGCAACCCATATGGTCCCCTGAGCACTGCCAGGAGTGATTCCTGAGTGCAGAGCTAGGAGTAACCTCTGTGCATTGCCAGGTGTGACCCAAAAAGCAAAATAAAAAAAAAAAACGAAACAAAGAAAGTGCTGGTTGAAAAAAATAAATAAATCTTGCAAGTGGCTTATGGAATTAGAAAGAGAAGGACATGAAAAGCAAGCTGCTTGGTTCACTTCTCCAGTCCTCCAAACCTGCGACATTCCATCTGAGGTTCCCTCTCCTGCTTCCCTTGTCCCCCAACAACCAGCTTATGGGGCTACCAAGGAACCGGGAAGGGAGAAAGAGAGAAAGGTTTGTCTCCCCTCTGCTCACCTGGTCCACATCCCACTCACCTGCTCCCCGGTGGGGAGAGACACTGCCTCCTCGGGGGGCCGGGCACCCTCCCTGAGAGCCTCCAGGTAAGCCAGGGCTGATTCTCGAAATGCTTCAGGATCATCCTCCAGAATATCCACCGGGTACCCACCTGTGAGGGAAATGGAAGCAGGAGGTGAGCACTTTGAGCCGAGCCCTTTCAGCTCAGGTTTCCAGCTTTCCTTCTGAAGTAACCAAGACTCAAAAGCTCAATACAAAAAAACACAACACAAAAACTTAACACAAAACTCAACAAGAGGGGCTGGAGAGATAGCACAGCAGGTAGGGTGTTTGCCTTGCACGCGGCTGACCTGGGTTCGATTCCCAGTATCCCATATGGTCCCCTGACCACCGCCAGGAGTAACTCCTCAGTGCAGAGCCAGGAGTAACCCCTGTGCATCGCCAAATGTGACCCAAAAAGAAAAAAAAAACTCAACAAGAGGGGCTAGAGTGACAGTATAACAGGGAGGGTGCTTGCCTTGCACATGGCCAAACCGTGTTCAATCTTTGGCATCCCATAGGGTCCCCTGAGCATTGCAAGGAGTAGATTCCTGAGGGCAGGGCCAGGAGTAATCCCTGAGCATCACCGGATATGACCCTAAAAGCACATATCAAATAAAATAAGCAGAACCACTGGAACTTTGTTCTGGGCCTGTAAAGTTGACAGGCAGGGGTAGGGGTTGGGGTAAGGAAGGAGTATGGGGACAGTGGTAGAGAGAAGCTGACACTGGTGGAGTGACTGGTGTAGCAGTACATGTCTAAAACGTAACTATCAATAGCTTTGTAAATCACGGTCACGGTCACAGTCCTCCCACTGTTCATCGATTTGCTCGAGCGGGCCCAGTAACATTGTGAGACTTGTTACTGTGTTTGGCATATTGAATACATCACGGGTAGCTTGCCAGGCTTTTCCATGCGGGCGAGATACTCTAGGTAGCTTGCCGGGCTCTCCGAAAGGGGTGGAGGAATCGAACTCAGGTTGGCCATGTTGGCTGCGTGCAAGGCAAACACCCTACCCACTGTGCTATCGCTCCAGTCCAGCTTTGTAAATCACAGTTCTTTAATAACAATAATTAAAACACACACAACCATGTGCAAAGCTATGCTATCACTGGAGTAGGGGGCACCCACACAATTACTTTTGACTTCAAGTGTGATCACATCGTACTACTGAGGTGGGGTTTCCCAGGGGTGTTCAAAGGACCCTAAGATGCCAGGGATAAACTCAGAGACTCTACCCATTAGGTCGGATCCCAGGCCTTATTTTATTGTGTTTGTGTCAAGGTTATTGCTAGGCTGGAGACACGGGAAAGCAGGGAAAGCCCTTGCCTTGCATGGACCGACCCCACACAGAGTTCCCTGAGCACTTCCAGGAGTAATCCCTGAGCCCAGATCAGAGACAGAAGTAAGCCCCTGATAACTGCAAGGTGTGACCCCAAAAAGCCAAAAAAAAATTTTACTTTTTTGCTTTTTGGGCCACACCAGCAATGCTCAGAGGTCACTCCTAGCTCTGCACTCAGGAATTACTCCTGGTGGTGGCCAGGGGACCCTATGGGATGTCGGGGATCGAACTTAGGTTGCCGATGTGCAAGGCAAACACCCTCCCTGCTGTCCTATCACCCCGGCCCCTGCTCTATTTTTAGGATGCCCGCTGATCAGCCCTGTGGAAATATCCAGGTTGTGGTCTTCATGTATGTTCAAGTCCCTATCAACTTAAACATCCAGGCTTGTGATCTTCATGTACGTTCAAGACCCTGTCAACTTAAACAGAGATGTGGTATAGAATAAATGGCCAGTCTGTGAGACCCCTCATGGCTGCCCAGGGGACCCTAAAGCTTGGCAAGTCCATCCCTGTGTTTGCCTGTGTCCTGTTCATTTGTGTCTGAGCAGCCTTCCTAGCCTACAGAACCTGTTCGGCAGGACCTAGCGGCAAGGGAATCCAATGCCATTGCCCTTTCTCCCCAGGGCCTCCCAGAGAAACAGGGGGGCAGAGGGGTCAGGGCAGCCAATATCTGAAAGGGGGGCCTGCAGGGCACTCAGAGCTGCAGGCTGGGGATGCCACATGCCTCTCAGTAATCTGAGCACAGTTTTAAGAGCAACAGATCAAATCCAGCCTTTGGTTACGCCACTTATTTCATGAGGGACCCCCTGACCCGAACAGCATGGGGCAGGTGAAAAACAAACGGTAGGGCCAGAGGGAGACAATAAGGGAGGGTAAGGTGTTTTAACTTGCACACAGCCTGGTTTGACCCCCGGCACCCGATGTGATCCCCCGAGGTGCTCCAGAAGTGATCCCTGAGTGCAGAGCCAGGGGTCAGCCCTGAGTACTACCAGATGTAGCCCAATCTTCCCCCACCTCCCAAGACAGCCCTTAGAGAAGTGTCTGGGGATACACTGGGCTGGACCATCTATTCCACTCAGATGACAAACGGGCAAATAATTTGGGGATGGAGGAGCATGGAGGAAGGGGGCCCCAGATTACAGAGCCAGGAACATAAGGAAAAGCAAACACATTCTTGGGTAAATTTGTTGGTTTTCAAAGAGTGTCTGACTGCCAATATATTCTTAGCAGAGACGCTAGCGGGGGAGAGGCAGAAGAGACTGTCAGATACTCCCTGCGGATGAGCCACAGGGACCCAGAGCAGAGCGAGGTTGGCGGGTCCCCGTCCCCAGTGCGTCTCAGCCTTCCTGAGACTAAGTCACTCACCCCAAATGGGGTGTGTGCCACCCAGAGAGCTTCCCGCCGTTACTGCCCTTAGCACGGGGGTCTCTGAGTGGAACATACAGCGCTGCCCATGGAAAATGCTTCCCACCCCACCCAAGGGTGGTAGGAGGGGCTGAAAGAGACTCAAAGCGATGTTTACATCTCCAGACAAATGTGAAGCCGTGTCCATGAGTGTGTGTGTGTATGTGTGCAGTAATTTTACAAGCTTTGTGGGAAGCTCAGCCCTTCCCTGGCCCTGGACTCAGGTCTCACCCCTCTCACGTGGCCCTGCCCCCACCCCTGCCCTCCCACATGTCCCCAGCGCCCCACCCTCCCACATGGCCCCAAGCCCCTGCCACATGGCCCTGAGCCCCATCTCCCTTGTGGTCCCATTTCTCCGACCTTTACTGGGAAGCAATAAGGCACATGATCAGAACACAAAGTCACGCTTTGTAAAACCCTGAGTCAGCCTCAAGTCCCTAAGAAGGCACTGGGGTGGGTCCAGGACTTCAGATTCTACATGGAAGCCTGAAACCCAAGCCTAATTAGGTCACACAAGTCGAGAGAGAAGGGTTCCCAACACCAGGAGCCTGTTTGATGCATTAGTCACAGAGTCACTTTCTCTGAACCCAGAAACTGTGGCTGTGGCTAAATCTTACAAGGTCACTAGCGATGTCCCACCCTGCCACCCCCTCCTACCCACCCACATCCATCAGCCTCCTCCACTGCCCACCATGTGAGCTCTACTGACGAGGGCAGAACGGTTTCCACCCACTGTGAGCAACTGTTTACAAGAGGCGAGTTGTTCACAGTCCAGCGGGTTCTGATCACCAGGACCAAGTTCCAAATCTAGCCAGTGCCCAGTGCTGAAGTGTGGTATAGTGGAATTCATGGGAGAATGGAGGGAGACACTTGGGCAGGCCGTCCACCCAGACCAGGACGCACTTAGAGAAAAGGCAGCTTCCCTGAGCTGGAGACGGATGGCGGAGGCTACCTTTAATAGAGCCGCTGCTCTCGATCTGTTACACTGCTAGCCAGCCAGGCTCACTTAGGCTCCAGAAAAAGAATCAAAGTTAATCATCCACCTTCTGCAGACAAAGTCTCTGGGCCACCAGCTGGGAGAAACGGTGGTAGAGAAGAGTGATGAAATGCTCTGTGGGGGATGCATTGCAACACCCGTTACACCTGTACTTGGCACTTCCCCGTGATTCAATGTGTCATGTGGGAGGCCCAAAACCATGGAGCAAGAATGTCCTGATTTCAAAGGTGAGAGCAGAAGTTCACATTTGGGAAATTTGACTGGTGTGGGGATGACAACCCAGACGTTGAGATTCCCCGCGGGCCTTCATCAGCTCACCTTCTTACTTGATGTCCTCATCTCTGTCCAGGACAGGGGTCAGGTGGGTCACGGAGACACAAAGCAGGGTTGAAAATCTAAGTCTGGACAACAGTCCAGTAAACATGTGTGCTTTTGTATTTATTTTAACTTGTTCCTCTTATCGTTCGTCAGTAGTGGACAATGGACCGGTTTCACCTCCAGCTACTGTGATGAATAAGGATGGAAACACTCTCCCAGGGCCCGACAGACAGCACAAGGGTTGAGACACTTGCCATGCACACAGGCAACCTGGACTCAATTCCATCAGGTTCCCCAGAGCACCATTAGGAGTAGCCCCAGGACTCCAATGGGTGTGCTCCCCCCAAAAATGTTTCTCCCAGCCTGGTTTCTACTTCTTTGGGGGCATATTGCAGAATTTGCACTGCTTGACCATAGGACAATTCTAATTTTTCTTAAGGGCTGGAGAGTAAGCTTTGCAAGCAGAAACCCTGGGTTCAATCCCCAGGACAATGCGGTCCTTCCAGCATCAAGCCAGAAATAGCCTGAGCAAGGCTGCGTGTGGCCCCCAAACTAAAGGTGCATATTGGGGCAAACTAAAGGTGCATATTGGGGGTGGAGTGGGCAGAGGAGAGAACCTTCATTCATGTGCAGAGGTTTGACACCTATTGCCACAATCTCTGATAACCTATAGCAAGCTCATCTGAATACTACAGGAATTCTGGAAAGAAGTATAACCAGACCCAAATAAAACATAACAGAACTCAGATGCAAGAGACCAATAGCACCCAATTAGTGAAGTGGGTAATTGGGCTGCAAGCATTCTCGGGCACCAGAGAAAGGTTTTAAAGGAGATTAGGGGGTTGGAGCTATAGCACAGCGGGCAGGGCGTTTGCCTTGCACACAGCCGACCCGAGTTTGATTCCCAGCATCACATATGGTCTCCCGAGCACCGCCAGGAGTAATTTCTGAGTGCATGAGCCAGGAGTAAACCCTGTGCACCGCCAGGTGTGACCCAAAAAGAAAAAAGAAAAAAAACTTAAAGGAGATTAGTAGCTTTTATTGGGGGTGGTATGGGCCACACTTGGTAGTGCTCGGGGATCACTCCTGGTGGGGCTTGGGGACCTGAAGGTTGCTTCGGAATCAAACTCGGGTCGGATGCCTACAAGGTAAGCACCCTACCCACTTTACTATCTCCGCTGCCTATAAAATATATTCATTTCTTACCAGGGAAACGGGCTAGAGCAATAGCACAGCGATAGGGCGTTTGCCTTGCATGTGGCCAGCCTGGCCAACCCGGGTTCGATTCCTTCGTCCCTCTCAGAGAGCCCGGCAAGCTACCAAGAGTATCTCGCCTGCATGGCAAAGCCTGGCAAGCTACCTGTGACATATTCAATATGCCAAACACAGTAACAACAAGTCTCACAATCGAGATATTACTGGGCCCACTTGAGCACATCAATGAACAATGGGAGGACAGTGTAGTGAAACCAGGGAAATAAATGCAAATACAAATGGCATGGAGAAAGTAGCCTGCATGGATGATGAACCACGTGTAGCCAAAAGTCCAGAAACAATCTGAGCTTGGTGGAGAGAAAGGGGCACTCATTCACAGCTGGCCAGACTGCTATGAGTCTGGCTCAGGCTCTCGGGAAAAAGTCTGGAGACTTCTCAAGCTTTTAAGATGAGGGCTTCCATATATTCAACCTCACAATGCTACTCCAGGGCATCGCCTTCAAGAACACAAAAACTTTCACCCAAAAAGATCTCCACGCATGTATGTTCAACACAGCATGATTTTTAAGAGCCGAGAGATATGCAAACAACTGAAAGTAGGTGAGTGGACAAAGAAATGATGGTCTGAGGTCGGAGTGATAGTCCAGCAGGGAGGGTGTAGCCGAACTATGGTTTGATCCCCAGCATCCCATATAGACCCCTGAGCACTGCCAGAAGTAATTCCTGAGTGCAGAGCCAGGAGTAATTCCTGAGCATTGCCAGGTGTGACCCAAAGAACCACGGGGGGGAAAAAAAACACCAGAAATGACAGTCTATTTACACAACAGACTATTAAGGGGGGTCATTTCTGCAAGTCAAGAAAAGCAACGGTCTAGGAGTTTGATCCCCACCCACAGCCTACCCTAAGCCTACAATCAAGATGGGTCCCCATCTTCAGCCTTAGGGTGGTTCCTAGTGCCCCCTGAAATGTGAAGATCAAAGAACCCTGAATGTAAACTTCGGTGCTGGGATCACGCTCAAAGAGAACACAGACCTGCAAGATTGGGGTGCAGAGAGAGGGAGAAGGCAGCATGCCCCCATTCCAGATGGCCTTAGGGCTCAGTCTCCACCCACAGAGTATGCTGATTTCTGTCCCTGGAAAAGACATAATGGAACAGGCACAGCGAAAGGCTCAGGGCTTCCCAAGCACAGCTGTTAGGATCCCCTGAGCATCCATCCAAGAAAGCCCCCCTTCTTGGGGTGGGGATGGACAGCCTCCCCTGGCACTACTCTGGGATTACCCCTTGCTCTGTGCTCAGACTTCACTGCCAGCAGTGCTTGGAGAACAATACGGAATGCCAGGGATCAAACCCAGCGGTGTGGAGGGGAGGTTCCCAACATGCAGTGCTCCCTCAGGACCTGCTATTGTCACTTCACTAGAGCCCAACCGCTCTTCCTGCCCCCACCAACCCTAACTCTGTACCTGCTCTGACCCAGGGATGAATTTCTATGTTCTCCAACAACAGGAATCCCACCCCGTCACCCTCTACACACATACCTTTTGATGTAGGCAAGTAGACAGGGAAGGCCCAGCCATGGCAATGGAATTCCTAGGATGTAATAAAACCACCCAGCCTTAAGGCCATCAGGACCCACCTTGTGAGCACAGAAACTAAGTCAGCCTGGTAAGATTTTCACCTGTTGCCAGTAACAGCCCCCTCCACCCCCAGAGAGAAAGGCTGGACCCCTCCTCCTAAAGAAGGTCCAGCAGGAAAAGGTCAAGAAAGGTATTTCAAAGAGGACCATTGCTGCTTCCCAACTCTGCCCCCTTGGCAACTGCCCTAGCAAGGGACTCTTACCTAACTCAAAAGCCCTAGGTGGGGAACCTTGGGGGAAATCCTATAAAAGCCCTCTTGAACAAAGGAAGGGAGCACATATGCTGCCTGCGCCCATGAGGAGCCCACATCTCCCCTCCAGAGACAGTACTTTCAGATCCACCTAAATGCTGGGATGTATATGCGGGCTCTCTCCATCTCTGGAGAAGCTCATGTTCTCCTGGAGCAGATAAACTCTCTCTTTCCCCTCCTTCCCCTTCCTAAAAACCTCTAAAAAAAAAAGTGCTCTTTTGCTAGTCTTTCCCGATGTTCATGTTTTACAGAACCGTGGTTTGGCATATTGAATCCAGGCTTTTCCGTGCGGGCGATGCTCTCAGTAGCTTGCCGGGCTCTCCGAGAGGGACAGAGGAATAGAACCCAGTTCGGCCGGGCTGGCTACGTGCAAGGCAAACGCCCTACCACTGTGCTATCACTCCAGCCCAGCACAGCGGCAGGGCGTTTGCCTTGCACGCAGCCAACATGGCCAACCCGAGTTCGATTCCTTCGCCCCTCTCGGAGAGCCCGGCAAGCTACCGAGAGTATCTCGCCCGCACGGCAGAGCCTGGCAAGCTCCCCGTGACGTATTCGATATGCCAAACACAGTAACAACAAAGTCTCCAATGGAGACGTTACTGGGCCCGCTCGAGCAAATCGATGAACAACGGGAGGGCCTTACTTCACTGCTCATCTACTCCAGAAATTCCTTTCTATGAGAAAGACAAAGTACCTGGAAACCCTGGGTAAGGTCAAGGGCTGACTTTCCAGGCTTTTATCAGTCCTAACCTTCCCAGCCATTCCCCAGGTGGCAGAGGCGGATGGAGAGAAAGTGACTGTCTCTCCCTCTCTGCCCCACATTAATTCACCCGTGGGTGCCCACCAGCTTCACTTTGACTTTCATGCAGGCCCTAGAGCTGGAGACCCCAGCTTTATTCTGGGCATTGAAGCCAGGTGGGGGGGGGGGGCCTCGATCCAGTGCACCTCGAGCACAGAGGTGGCACAGCTAAATATCCAAACCACAGTCAGTCACACCTTTTAGAACCACTGTGAAGCCATTTTGGAAAGCCAGATTCCATTTTGTGCCTCAGGGTCATGTAGCAAAATTTCTAGTAGCAAAAATATGCCAGACCCCAAATGCATGGACATAAATCCAGACATGTTACCACAGATAACAAGGACATTCAAGGAAATGTAACAAAAAGGACATTCAAGGAAATGTAACAAAATATATTAACCATTAAAGGAAGTGTGGGCTGGAGCGATAGCACAGCGGTAGGGCGTTCGCCTTACAAGCGGTCCAACATGGCCGACCCGAGTTCGATTCCTCTGCCCCTCTCGGAGAGCCCGGCAAGCTGCTGAGAGTATTCGATATGCCAGACACAGTAACAACAAGGTCTCCAATGGAGACGTTACTGGGCCCGCTCGAGCAAATCGACGATCAACGGGAGGGCCTTTACCTTTACCTTTTATTAAAGGAAGTGTAACAAAATGTGTTTACTGCTCTGTTCATTTCCCTAGCTCAAGGGTGAAAATGCACCTGGCAGCAGGTGACACCCAAACCTGAATCCGAATCCAAATACAGGCATAGGGAGGGCATAAAGCTTAAGATGATGGGAGGGTGTTCCAACTCTCCTTGGCTTGCCCACCGGAGTCTGTAGAGCTCGGAGTTCTAAGCCCAGGGAGGGGTCCCAGCTTGCAAACCCTCAGCGCTGAGTTCCTTGAAAGAGTGTTTTGGTGTGTGAACAGAACCTTGATATAGGACACACAGATGAATCTCAGACCTGAGCAACTTGCAGCAGAGATGGCCCTGGACTTTGCAAAAGGCCTTCTCCACTGAGCTGCTCCAGATGGGGCTCTAAGAGCCCCTACAGGTGCAATTTTCTAGAAGCCAGCAAGAAGCACCAGGTATAAGTTCACAGTGATGGCAAATGCCAAGTCTCGCAGGACAGGGGAGGAGTGGGCCATCCTTCCCTTCGCCCCACGGGATGCCAAGATGATGTCATATCCGCCCACGGTCTACTTAAGCTCCCATGTGGCCATGATCCAGAGACACACAGATGAATCTTAGACCTGAGCAACCTGCTGCAGTGATTTCTCCAGACCCTAATTATTAATAAGAATTCCTTGAGCGCACAGTCACAAGAGTGACCGCACGAGATTATATCTATCAAGGAATACAAAACACATTGTCTAGCATTGCATTTTCGGCAGGTATGAGGGGTCAGAGAACTGATCTTGAAATATCAAAGTATTTTGATATTTGATTTCTCTAAAGTAGAGAAAAAAATACTTTGCAAATTGTCTACCACACAGGCAGGGGGAGGTATGGAATGGGAGGGGGCGTGATCTGGGAATTTTGGTGGTGGAAGGGATGGGTGTTTGACCGTGTGATCAAAGTTCAAACATAAGATACTTGTTATTGTACCTCACGGTTAATTAATTAAACATTTTTTTAAATTTAAAATAAATTTAAAATAAAATAAAATACAAATAAAACCTTGAAATATCTCCTATTTCTGTGTGCCCTGAATGCAGGTTTGTAGCCACCTTACCACAATAAAAGCAAGAGATCCAAACCATGAAGAACAAATTTCAAAAGGTGTTCAAGAGGCCTGATGGGAGTTTGGGGGGTAGCGGGGGTTGTCAGGGAAGCTGGGTACACTGGGGGGGGGGAAGTTGTCACTGGTAGTGGACTGGTGCTGGAACATTACTGTATGCCTAAAACTCAACTATGAATAACTACAACTCACAGTGACTTAATAAAATAGTAATTTTAAGTTTTAATTTTGTTTTTTTTTTTTTAGGGCCACATATAGCAGTGCACCTAACTCCTGGTGGTGTTTGGGGAACCCTATAAGATGCCCAAGCAAGTGCCTTCCCTGATGTTCTATCTTACAAGCCTTAAAATGGCCTTTTTTTAGTCTAAGAGAAGGACCACATGGAGGGTGCGGGAACCACAGATCCCGGAGGAAAAAAAAAAAAAAAACAGGTTCCAAAAAGAGCCGAGATCACCGGCAAGTTCCAGATGGAGTAGGTGCCGCATCCCGCCTCCCCCAGATGGAACCCCGGTGACCAGAAGCCTCTACAAACATAGCTCGAGTATGCGGGAACGAGGACTTTTTCTCAAAACCGCGCGGCCGCATATGCGGCCGCGCGACATCTCTCTATATACAAAGTGATCAATGAGAGTAAACCACCCAATCTTTCTCCCTGAAAATCAGAGTTAAGTTTGGAGCATGGCCACAGCCCCAGAAACACAAGGACTTAATGCAGAACCCAGCAGCTTAGAGCAGAAAAGTGAATGGACGATGCGTTAACCCAGGCCATCATTTCTGCCCAGAGGGGAAAGGGTGTTGCCCCATTCGCCCTCTCTTCTCTGGAAAGAAGGATGGCGGCCGCATGGGAGCCTTGTGGACAGCAGGTATGAGCCGGGGGTGAGGGGGCGACTAAAACCTCACGAGAAGGGGGGCATTCTGGTCCGTCCTTCACGCCCTACCGAGGTCACCAGTTGTCCCCCACAAGCGGCTCCCCAGCACGGCCACAGTCCCAGAAGCACAAGGACTTAATGCAGAACCCAGCAGCTTGGAGCAGAAAAGTGAAAGGACTATGCATTAATCCAGGCCATCAAGTCTGCCGGAGGGGAAAGGGTGTTGCCCCATTCGCCCTCTCTTCTCTGGAAAGAAGGATGGCGGCTGCATGGGAGCCTTGTGGACAGCAGGTATGAGCCGGGGATGTGGGGGCGACTAAAACCTCATGGGAAGGGGGGCGTTCCAGTCCGTCCTTCACGCCCTACCGAGGTCACCAGTTGCCCCCCACGAGCGGCTCTCCAGCACGGCCACAGCCCCAGAAGCACAAGGACTTAATGCAGAACCCAGCAGCTTGGAGCAGAAAAGTGAAAGGACTATGCGTTAATCCAGGCAATCATTTCTGCCCAGAGGGGAAAGGGTGTTGCTCCCTTCCGCCCTCCTCCCTCTGGAAAGAAAGATGGCGGCCACATGGGAGCCTTGTGGACAGCAGGTATGGGCCGGGGTTGTGGGGGCGACTAGAACCTCATGGGAAGGGGGGCGTTCCGGTCCGTCCTTCACGCCCTACCAAGGTCACCAGTCGCCCCCCACGAGCGGCTCTCCAGCACAGCCACGGCCCCAGAAGCACAAGGACTTAATGCAGAACCCAGCAGCTTGGAGCAGAAAAGTGAACGGACTATGCGTTGATCCAGGCCATCAAGTCTGCCGGAGGGGAAAGGGTGTTGCCCCATTCGCCCTCTCCTCTCTGGAAAGAAAGATGGCGGCCACATGGGAGCCTTGTGGACAGCAGGTACGAGCCGGGGGTGTGGGGGCAACTAAAACCTCATGGGAAGGGGGGCGTTCTGGTCCGTCCTTCACGCCCTACCGAGGTCACCAGTTGCCCCCCACAAGCGGCTCTCCAGCACAGCCCCAGAAGCACAAGGACTTAATGCAGAACCCAGCAGCTTGGAGCAGAAAAGTGAAAGGACTATGCGTTAATCCAGGCAATCATTTCTGCCCAGAGGGGAAAAGGTGTTGCTCCCTTCCGCCCTCCTCCCTCTGGAAAGAAAGATGGCGGCCACATGGGAGCCTTGTGGACAGCAGGTATGGGCCGGGGTTGTGGGGGCGACTAGAACCTCATGGGAAGGGGGGCGTTCCGGTCCGTCCTTCACGCCCTACCAAGGTCACCAGTCGCCCCCCACGAGCGGCTCTCCAGCACAGCCACGGCCCCAGAAGCACAAGGACTTAATGCAGAACCCAGCAGCTTGGAGCAGAAAAGTGAACGGACTATGCGTTGATCCAGGCCATCAAGTCTGCCGGAGGGGAAAGGGTGTTGCCCCATTCGCCCTCTCCTCTCTGGAAAGAAAGATGGCGGCCACATGGGAGCCTTGTGGACAGCAGGTACGAGCCGGGGGTGTGGGGGCAACTAAAACCTCATGGGAAGGGGGGCGTTCTGGTCCGTCCTTCACGCCCTACCGAGGTCACCAGTTGCCCCCCACAAGCGGCTCTCCAGCACAGCCCCAGAAGCACAAGGACTTAATGCAGAACCCAGCAGCTTGGAGCAGAAAAGTGAAAGGACTATGCGTTAATCCAGGCAATCATTTCTGCCCAGAGGGGAAAGGGTGTTGCTCCCTTCCGCCCTCCTCCCTCTGGAAAGAAAGATGGCGGCCACATGGGAGCCTTGTGGACAGCAGGTATGAGCCGGGGGAGTGGGGGCGACTAAAACTTCATGGGTCGGGGGGCGTTCCGGTCCGTCCTTCACGCCCTACCGAGGTCACCAGTCGCCCCCCACGAGCGGCTCTCCAGCACGGCCATGGCCCCAGAAGCACAAGGACTTAATGCAGAACCCAGCAGCTTGGAGCAGAAAAGTGAACGGACTATGCGTTGATCCAGGCCATCAAGTCTGCCGGAGGGGAAAGGGTGTTGCCCCATTCGCCCTCTCCTCTCTGGAAAGAAAGATGGCGGCCACATGGGAGCCTTGTGGACAGCAGGTACGAGCCGGGGGTGTGGGGGCAACTAAAACCTCATGGGAAGGGGGGCGTTCTGGTCCGTCCTTCACGCCCTACCGAGGTCACCAGTTGCCCCCCACAAGCGGCTCTCCAGCACAGCCCCAGAAGCACAAGGACTTAATGCAGAACCCAGCAGCTTGGAGCAGAAAAGTGAAAGGACTATGCGTTAATCCAGGCAATCATTTCTGCCCAGAGGGGAAAAGGTGTTGCTCCCTTCCGCCCTCCTCCCTCTGGAAAGAAAGATGGCGGCCACATGGGAGCCTTGTGGACAGCAGGTATGGGCCGGGGTTGTGGGGGCGACTAGAACCTCATGGGAAGGGGGGCGTTCCGGTCCGTCCTTCACGCCCTACCAAGGTCACCAGTCGCCCCCCACGAGCGGCTCTCCAGCACAGCCACGGCCCCAGAAGCACAAGGACTTAATGCAGAACCCAGCAGCTTGGAGCAGAAAAGTGAACGGACTATGCGTTGATCCAGGCCATCAAGTCTGCCGGAGGGGAAAGGGTGTTGCCCCATTCGCCCTCTCCTCTCTGGAAAGAAAGATGGCGGCCACATGGGAGCCTTGTGGACAGCAGGTACGAGCCGGGGGTGTGGGGGCAACTAAAACCTCATGGGAAGGGGGGCGTTCTGGTCCGTCCTTCACGCCCTACCGAGGTCACCAGTTGCCCCCCACAAGCGGCTCTCCAGCACAGCCCCAGAAGCACAAGGACTTAATGCAGAACCCAGCAGCTTGGAGCAGAAAAGTGAAAGGACTATGCGTTAATCCAGGCAATCATTTCTGCCCAGAGGGGAAAAGGTGTTGCTCCCTTCCGCCCTCCTCCCTCTGGAAAGAAAGATGGCGGCCACATGGGAGCCTTGTGGACAGCAGGTATGGGCCGGGGTTGTGGGGGCGACTAGAACCTCATGGGAAGGGGGGCGTTCCGGTCCGTCCTTCACGCCCTACCAAGGTCACCAGTCGCCCCCCACGAGCGGCTCTCCAGCACAGCCACGGCCCCAGAAGCACAAGGACTTAATGCAGAACCCAGCAGCTTGGAGCAGAAAAGTGAACGGACTATGCGTTGATCCAGGCCATCAAGTCTGCCGGAGGGGAAAGGGTGTTGCCCCATTCGCCCTCTCCTCTCTGGAAAGAAAGATGGCGGCCACATGGGAGCCTTGTGGACAGCAGGTACGAGCCGGGGGTGTGGGGGCAACTAAAACCTCATGGGAAGGGGGGCGTTCTGGTCCGTCCTTCACGCCCTACCGAGGTCACCAGTTGCCCCCCACAAGCGGCTCTCCAGCACAGCCCCAGAAGCACAAGGACTTAATGCAGAACCCAGCAGCTTGGAGCAGAAAAGTGAAAGGACTATGCGTTAATCCAGGCAATCATTTCTGCCCAGAGGGGAAAAGGTGTTGCTCCCTTCCGCCCTCCTCCCTCTGGAAAGAAAGATGGCGGCCACATGGGAGCCTTGTGGACAGCAGGTATGAGCCGGGGGAGTGGGGGCGACTAAAACTTCATGGGTCGGGGGGCGTTCCGGTCCGTCCTTCACGCCCTACCGAGGTCACCAGTCGCCCCCCACGAGCGGCTCTCCAGCACGGCCATGGCCCCAGAAGCACAAGGACTTAATGCAGAACCCAGCAGCTTGGAGCAGAAAAGTGAACGGACTATGCGTTGATCCAGGCCATCAAGTCTGCCGGAGGGGAAAGGGTGTTGCCCCATTCGCCCTCTCCTCTCTGGAAAGAAAGATGGCGGCCACATGGTAGCCTTGTGGACAGCAGGTATGAGCCGGGAGTGTGGGGGCGACTAAAACCTCATGGGAAGGGGGGTGTTTCGCTCCGCCCTTCACGCCCTACCGAGGCCACCGGTTGCCCCCCGCGAGCGGCTCTCCAGCACGGCCACGACTCCAGAACACAGACACCAATTTCTTAACTATCTGACTTTCAGTAGAAATACCTCCAGGGTCAATAGGTAAAATAGCCTAAATCCAAAACCAACATTTAATTCTTGAACCCAGCTGTAGAAAGCAAATCACTTCACAATGCTTTTTCAGCATGTCTGATTTGGGGGGGTGGTAAACTCTAAAAAATAGTGGTGAATCTTTTATTGAAACAATGAATCTAATCAAAGCAGATAGAGTGTTAACTAGAATTCATCTGCCTCACAGGGACGGGGAGGGGTGGGGGGTGGGGTTTTATTGGGGTTCTTCGTGGTAAAAAATAAGTATTGGTAAAGGGAAATGTGGTTGATATTTGCATGACTGAGACATAAACCTGAAAGCTTTGTAACCTTTCCCACAGTGATTCAATAAATAAATTTAAAAAAAATGGCCTTTTTTTTTTTTTTTTTTTTTTTGCTTTTTGGGTCATACCTGGCGATGCACAGGGGTTACCCCTGGCTTTGCACTGCACTCAAGAATTACTCCCGTCAGTGTTGGGGGACCATATGAGATGCTGGGAATAGAACACAAATGCCCTACCCGCTGTGCTATCACTCCAGCCCCTAAAATAGTCATTTTTTTTAAATTTAAAAATAAAAACTAATAAATACAAGAGCAGTTCTGCCACACACACGGCTAAGTGGGCCAAAATGTCCATTTCCCCCCACCCCCTTTCTGATTAGGAAGTTGAGTTGAAAAAAGTTAGCCTAAGCTAGCCTCTTTTCTCTCCCTTTGTTCTAACTAGTGTGAAGAGTTAACACAACATCTGTCACCAACTTCCCAGAAAGACTCAAGCACACACAAACTAATTAACTACCCCCTGGGAGCAGACAGCCTGCCGGTCCTCTGGGGTGGCCCCAGACAAACAAAACAAAGAAATCCTATCTTCCACTGACCTCCTCCCACCTCCAAAAATAAAGATAAAATTTTGTCGATCCCTGGACCCTGGACCAACCCTCTCCCCTAAACTTCATTCAGTGGAAAGAGGGAGAAAAGTTACTCAAAAGGCTACTCAAAGGTTCCAGCTTTTCCAGCCGGATCCTAAAAGCTGATTATCCTTGCTATTGTCGGCTGGGAACATGTTCTCTCTGCAGACGCGCGTCCTGGGGGAGGGTCACAGCCCGTATTGGGAGGCTAGGTGCGGGGGCCGGGGGTGGGGGGTGGGGGGCGAAGGTCGGTCGCCTACCCGGGACCTTAGGACTAGCGGGTCCAACTGCACGTGCTGGGCAGCTGAGGACCCCCTGGTGGCCCGCATCCCCTTCGGTCAAGCGCTGCAAGAGGTAGGAGCTACAACGCCTCTCTGACAACATCCGACGCGCGTCCTACGGCTCCGATCCAAATGCTCTGGACAGGTACTATATTATCCCCCTCTGGGAGTGACCACCCCTAAGCACCGCCGGCCGTGGGCCCCCAACAACAAATGCTCGGTCCTGGCCGGCGAGGCCGGAGGAACCTCTGCGCGCGTGCAGGCTCCCCGGGGCTCCCGGGCGCGAACCCCAGCTGGCCGGTGGTGCAGCATGGGGGCGACAGGGGCGCCCCTGAACCGGAGCGGCCCGACAGAGCTCCAGAGCGGAGACCCCAGGGCGGCCCCAGCGCTGAGACCGCGCACAGCCGCAGGTGCGCACGGCTGCGCCCTTTCCCGCCAAGTTTCTGGCTCCGCGCGCGGCCCGTTCAGTCCAGGGACCCAGCCACTGAAACCCGATTTCGGGGAAGAGCTGTCGAGCAGCTCCGCGGTCCCCGCACCTGAGGCTCCGCCCTGGGCCTCCACCTGCAGGTCTCCGGCGCGCTGCGGCCCCGCCCACCGCCCTGGCCACGCCCCCGGAGCGCCCCTGTCCCGCCCCGGACCCCCTTGGCTCCGCCCCTGGCCGGCCCTCTAGCCCCACCTCCTTGGCCACGCTCCCAGGTCGGCTGCCCCGCCCCGGGACGGCCCAGTCCTGGGTCGCTTGGGAATTGCCCTAGCCGGTCTCCGCTGCCCCGCGCGCTGCGGGCCTAGTCCTTGGCCGCGCGCAGCCTGGAACTTTCTGCCGGCCCAGCCACTGAAACCGACTCACGGGGCAGGGGCTGTGCGGCAGCTCGCTTGGCAGCGCGCGGTCCCCTCACCTGCGGCTCGGCCGGCCGCCTCCGTCTGCATGTCCCGCGACTCCTGGCAGAGCCCGCCCCGCCTAGCTCCACTCCGCGGCCACGCCCCTGCTGGGCCGCCCCGCCTATATAGCCACGCGCCGGGCAGACGCCCCGCCCCTGCCCAGCCCCCTGCTCAGCCAGCCCCCCGGCAGACCGCCCCCGGGTCGCGTCTGTCCACGCCCCTTACCGCCCCGCAGGTGTCTGACCTCACCTTTTGGCCACGCCCCCATACCGGCCGCCCCGCCTCCAGGCAGGACGGCCCAGTCCTGGGTTCCTGGGTTTGCCCTCGTAGAACTTGCTCATTTCTGCTCCTTGTCCCCTCCCCCTGGGATGCCGGCCCTTTCTCCACCCCACCCCGATCCGAAGCTAACTCCTATCCCCGTGTCTGCCAGCTCCCCACTTTGCAAAGGAGTTCACTGCCTTATCGGATTCTTCATCTTTGAGGAGGACTTTTTTATTCCCCGACTTGGGGAAAAGAACACTGCTGGCATACTCTCCCCCATCCCCCCAGACCACACCCCCTTCCCCCCCACCCCACCCACACACACATTTCTCCCCAGAGCCCCTCTCTGTGCACCCTCCCACTTCTGTTTTCTGTTTCAGTTGGACAAGACTCTTTTATATATACTCCTTTCTGGATAGTTTACATAGTTCAGAGATAGGGGGGCGGGAGGTGGGGGGGACTAGGCTGGGTGGTTCATTCCATCCCTCAGCACAACAGAATGTGGTGGGGTCCCTCGGAAAGTTTCCCTCCCTTTTCTCTCTCCAGATGTTCCACCTCTTCCCCATCAACCCGACACACATTCCACCCCAGGGTTCTGTCTCAGCGTTCCTGGGGCCTCTCAGGAACATAATGTTATGACAGATAAGAAGCTGTATGTAATGAGAATTATCAAACCGTAATGAAAATTAAGAAAGTGTGATGGGGACTGGGAAACTGCAGCTGACCCCCTAAGTTAAACAAGAGAAGGGAGGGAGAAGCATTCCTTTTATGACCCCAATTAACCGAGTTAAGGGCCCACCAGCCCACCAGATTGATGGCAGTACACTGGGCCTGACAGATTTATGGGAGTGCACGGTGGACAGTACCTGAAGACCACACCAAAAATGGGCAAGAGATACTGACACTGACTGTTTTCCTTTTGAGCACCTGAAGGTCGTACCATGCGGGGAAAATGCTTTGATTGTTTTTCTTTTACTTATTACCTCTGTATCCTCTGTTTCACTGATAAGAATGTTCGTAGACTGTAGCCCACCTTTAAGGGATAAAAGAGAGACCCTCTCAGCAAACTGGGCTCCAAGTCTCTTTCTCTTCTGACTTGAGGTCCTCAGCACTGAGCTTCTAATAAACCCACTATCCTATCCTGAGCTGTCTCTCTCTCTGTTCATTCGAAACTCATGCCAGCACAACAATAAAACTCTGCCCTGGAGTGTAGGCTGACAGGGAAACAAAGATAACCGGCAATCCTGGAGTTTAGGCTGACGGAAACTAAGATAATTGGCAATTAGGCCTGGAAGATTGGTTTCACCTTGCCAGTGAAGAAGAATGCCAGTGAAGAAGAACGCCCTTGCCACCTTTCCCCCAACAACCTGACACGTATTTTATTCCCAGAGTCCTGCCCCCACATTCATAGAAATTCCCAGGACCATAAAACTGTCTCCTGGAGCCTAGGTGGACAAGGAGACAAAGGGGCAAGAATGTCCAGACAGATTTAGGCCAACTAGATATCCCTGTAATCTTCTGGCATCTTTTGTAAACACTTGCCAACAAGGAATGCCAGAAGCCCTTAAAAAGGCCTACAAAAGGGCTGGAGCAATAATACAGCAGGCAGGGCATTTGCCTTGCGCGCGGCTGACTCGGATTCAATCCTCAGCACTCCATATGGCTCCCCCCCCCCCCGCCCCCCCCAAGCACTGCCAGGAGTAACTCTTGAGTGCAGGGCCAGGAGGAACCCCTGAGCATTGCTAAGTTTGACCACACCACCAAAGAGCATATGGGAATTCCTGGAATAGAACCCGGGTCCGCCACAAGCAAGGTTCTATTACTCCAGACCTTCCTTGATACTTTGGTGGTGCTAGGTCGTCATCAATTCCTAGAGGAACTGGGTTCCCAGGGATATTTAAGTCTCCGCCGCCTTTGATCGGCTGAGGGAGGTGTACTTGCGCGCTTTCAGCGCCCCCTAGTGGCAGGCAAGCCTAAAGCGCAATCAAGTGCTAGAGAAGGGCTTTTGGGGAGCAGAGAGGCGGGGCGGCAGGGGAGAAGATGGGTTGGAGGAAAGGGAACCTGCTCAGGAAAGGGAAACGTCTGAGAAAGCAGTGCAAGAGGTGGTCCTGAAGGACTTTGGCCAGCAGTTTTCTGTCATCTGCTTTTATTTCACTTATTTATGGCTTTCATTATTAAAGAAACTCATGAGTCGTATGCTTGTACAATAAAGTTAGTATTATCAGCAGATGCATGATAAAGTCCTTCACTAAAACTAGTATTTTTAATAAAAACGTTTGGGCCATAGCCAGCGATGCTCAGGGGTGAGTCCTGGTTCTGCGCTCAGGGATTACTCCTGGCAGTGCTCAGGAACCAGGAATCAAACCCAGATTGGCTGCATGCAAGGCAAGTGCTCTATCCACTCCTCTATCACTCCAATCCCTAAAATTGAACTTTTTTTTAATGGGATAAAAAATGGTGTGGGCTGGAGTGATAGCATGCGGGTAGGGCGTTTGCCTTGCACGCAGCCAACATGGCCGACCTGAGTTCGGTTCCTCCGCCCCTCTCTGAGAGCCCAGCAAGCTACCGAGAGTATCTTGCCTGCCCGGCAGAGCCTGGCAAGCTCCCCGTGATGTATTCGATATGCCAAACACAGTAACAACAAGTCTCATGATGGAGACGTTACTGGGCCCGCTCGAGCAAATCGATGAACAACGGGAGGACAGTGACAGTGACAGTGAAAAAATGGTGAAATTTTTATTTACTTTCACTTTTCTACTTTCCAACTCTGAGTTTGAGCATCTTTATTGCTCCATATTTTCATTCTTGAAGATAACCAAGAACCTGGGAATCATGTTTTAACACAGAGACCCACCACCGCTGCTTCTGCCTCACCTGCATCATTATCACTGTCACCATTTGTTAAGAAATGACATGTTGGCCAAGAATTGAGTGCTGAAAGTAGGTTAAAGGAATATTCCTGATAAGCTTTCAGAATCTGTATTGTAAACCACAATGCCCAAAGGGGGGGGGGGGGGAGAGTCACTCAGAATCATGTTTGAATTCTGTTTAAGAGAGAGAGAGAGAGAGAGAAAGAGTTGGCGGGAAGAGGGAGAGAGAGAGGGAGAGAGTGGGAGAGAGGAAGAGGGGAGAGAAAAAGAGGCGGGAAGTGAGAGGGGGAGAGAGGGGGAAAGGAGGGGGAAGAGAGAGAGAAACACCCAGGATCATGTTGAGTTCTATTTAAGAGAGAGAAAGAGAGAGAGGAGGGAAGAAAGAGAGGAGGGAGAAAGGGGGAAGAGGGAGATGGAGAGAGGAAGAGGGGGGAAGAGAGGGGGAGAGAGGGAGGAGAGACAGAGGGAGGGAGAGAGAGAGAGAGAGAGAGAGAGAGAGAGAGAGAGAACACCTGCCATAGAGAGGCAGGCTGGGTGGTGGGGGTCAAGGGAACTGGAGACACTGGTGCTGGAAAATGTACACTGGTGGAGGGATGGGTGTTGGAATACCGTATGACTGAAACCTATTGTGAGCAGCTTTGTAAGGGTCTATCTCACAGTGACTCAATTAAAAAAAAAAGGAGTTTTTTTTTGTTGTTGTTGTTGTTTGTTTACTGAAATAGTTGAACCTGTGATGTTAGAAGGGCCTCTCTTGCTTTTAGTAAACCTGACTTTGTTCTTTGGTGCAGAATTTTTGTTTTCTCCTCCAGATCGTAAGACAAGGGTCTGCCAGAGGAGGCTGCTGATGCTGCTGAGCATGGCTTGTTCCCGGTTCCTTGAGAAGCCCCAAGAGTAAGCTCTGAGCACCTCCTGGTGTGACCCCATATCCTGCCCCCAAACGAACAGCCACCGAACAAGACAAGGAAGGGACTTGATAAACATCACCTCAGCCTGGTTTCTAGAAGTCATTTCATCGTGAACTGTTTCCAGTCTCGAAATTGTTCCCATCTGTTTGGGGGCCACCCCCTGCGGTGCTGGGGGGCTTCTCAGAGTTTGGGGCCACTATGGTGGTAGGGAATTAACATATCAACATATGGTAATTGGTTGCCTTTTGATGACCTAGGTTTGATCCCCAGGATCCCACACAGTCCCCTGAGCACCACCACGAGTAATTTCTGAGTGCAGAGCCAGGAATAACTCCTGAGCATCACCGAGAGTCCCCCCACCCACCCACCCCCTGCACCAACCCCACCCCAAATAAAAGGTAGGATTCTGTGGTGGTGACAACTGTACAGTGACAAACACTAACCAGTGTGTCCCTCCCTCAGCCCTTTACCTGGGGGTTGGGTTTGTGTCTGGCATCTCATTTCCCTTGATCAGAGTAGGGAGGTGTTAAGGCCCATCTTTCTGACCTGATTTGAGGAACTTTGTTGTGATTTCCTTTGAACTCATTGACAATTCCTGCCAGCCCCCTTTCCTTGGGCAAAAATGCCCATAATGACAATGACCATGATGATGACAATGATGATGTCTGGCTTGTCAAGCCTCTTGGACAGGCTGAATTAGCTGCAATTTTCTATTCTAAGCATACCAGTAAAGTGACGTTCTGAGCCCTCAGCTCGGGTCACATCTGCTTTGGCCAGATGTGTCAGAAGGTCCATGAAAAGAGGATGGATTGGGAATGACAGTCAGGGTTCCGTCCCTTTCTCCTAGGTTAAATGATGTGAGCAGCAGGATGGTTCCCTAGGTTTTCCTGAGCATGTCCAGGCTGAAGAGGTCAGAAATTCAGCAAGACCTTCACACAGAACCTCCCAGAGAACACAGCGAGCCCAGAAGTACAAGAGAACATTATAGAAGACGAGAAAAAACGACCCCAGAGACCCAAAAAATGCATACAGAATACTTTTATTTAACTTAAAGCATGTAGTACTTTAACTACTAGAAAAAAGCGGAGTAAGAGAAACCAAAGTAGCCGTCGCTTTAGCCATTCAAAATAGACAAAAAGTTTTTTTTTTCCCATAAAGAATTCAGAGTATAATGCAATAACAGGAATAAAGTCATACAACAGAATAATACAAAACCATTTTGAAATTTTTTTTACCTACTGAATTTTTTTTTATAGAAACAGGAAAAAAATTTTTATTTTTTTAGGAATAATTTATACAGAGAAAGTCATAGCATGTAACAAATTGGCCACGTGATGACAATTTTTGTGGGGTTTTTTGGAACTTTTTTTAAAAAAACTTTTATTTCTCAACAAGAAAACTCAGAAAATGCATTATATGCGATGCATTCGGTCCAATGGGCCTTCTGTGGCTTGATTTTTAGTTTTTTGTGGGTTTTTTTTTTTTTTTGTCCCAGAGGTAGACAAACTCTGGCAAACAGCTCACCTCAACCTTAGAAAGCAGCCAGGTGTTTTATTTTTTTCTTTTTTGCCAAGCATTGGAGGATGTGTCTATGCAACAAGCATCCAAATTAAGAAATTGAAAACAAAGCCCAAATTCTCTGTGGACCTTTCTCCCACCGAGGGCACATCCACGGAGAGGATCGCAGTGATGGGATGGAGCCATGCAGCTAGTGGCCCCTTGGGGAAGGTGAACAGAAGGTGATCACTTGGGAAATGCGGCCAAACTGAAGAACCGAATTGAGTGTAATCACCAAAATGGTTAAGGTTTTTGGTAAGGAAAAAAAAAATGTTTTCTGGGATTGAATGAGGTCTTTCAGCCTTACAGAAAGATAAACAGGGTCTCTTCCTTGCTCCTTTATTTTTTTAAGTTTTAATCTTTTTTTTTTCTTTTTTGGTTTTTGAGCGTACCAGGTTATGGGTCCCTGGCTTGGTGCTTAGGGTGGGGGTAGGGGTCGCTCCCGGCTATGCTGGGGGGGACCAGACTTTGCCAGAGATCAAACCTGGGTGTCCTGCATTCAAAGCAGACTCGTAGACCCTTAGAGCCACCTCCCTGGTCTCCTTTCTTGCTCTAGCAAGGCCTTCATCACCCAAGGCAGGCTTGGAGGCCAGCAGCTTAAGGGTCTCTTAACGGCCTTTGTTCCTACTACATCTTCCTGGTGGGATGAGGGAGGGAACTGGGTCCACCCCTCAGTGCTACTAATGTCACAAAGAAAACCCCCACATGCTGACCGGGGCAGGGGATGACTCGTTGCCCAGTTGGCCTGGCACTTCAACATCTCTGCCTATTTCCTTGGCCAATGAGGGCCGAGTCTCGAAAGTCAAACGGCCAGAGGAAGCAGATCCCCTTCCAAGCAGAAGGTTCTGGAAGATCACGATACTGAAGATACAGAAGTATACTTTTTTTTTATTTAAAAAAAGGGGGGGGTTGGGGGAGGACTAGGGGGCCACACCTGGCTGTGCTCAGAGCTTACTCTTGGCTCTGCATTCAAGGAGGATAACTCCTGGCAGGGTTTGGGGACCATGTGGGATGCTGGGGATCGAACCCACGTGGGCTACATGCAAGGCAGGTGCCTTCCCACAGTCCTATCTCTTTGGCCCCAGAGTATACTTCTTAATTCATCCTCAGTCCTTTAGTACACGCACAAGTAGTGGCAGAGATGGTGGGGTGAGGTGAAGGGAGAGGGTGGGATGGAGGTGAAGGGAAAAATCCTTTATTATTATTTTTTGGCATACTGTAAAGCTAGCTAGTAAACAGGCATCCTAAAAAAAATAATATATATTTATATATGGATCACAAACACACACTTGCACACGCAGAGAGGAAAAAAAAAGTGTCTTTAAATTATGTTCGGCGATTACCTACTATAGATGACTTAAAAAATTACCCTAAGTTCTTACAAAAAAAAAAAAGAAGAAAAAAATGCGATGGAACATTGAATTAGTTCTTGTAAACCAGATCTTCGTCAACTGACTACCCGTAATCTACTGGACAGAGCCCTAGTGAAAATGCTAATGAGTGAGTAATGGATGTTTGAGGAACGGATGTTTGCCGGGAGGATGTGGACGGACTAACGTGGACGCACAGATGGGTCAGCATTATGTTCTCGCATCATAGTAAAAAAAAGAACAAAAACAAAAAAAAAACCCAAACAAACAAAAAACCAAACCAAGCAATAAAAAACAAAACCAAAATAAACCCGCCCCAGCACCCCCATGTCGGATGGGTGGACGGTCGGCCTCCGTGCTACTGAGGCGCGTTTTCAAAGGTGGAGGTTGGGTTTGTTGGCTGGAACCAAACAGCCATGGACAGAGGCGGAGCCTGGATGCTGGCCTGAGCCTGTCAAACCGTTGCATGCAAGAGGCAGCCACGCCGCTGTCAACCCCGTCCCCTTCACGACGAAGACGCCGATGGTGACTTCCAGAGGAACCTTGATCTGCTTTTCCTCCTCCACCAGTCCCATATGCTGGACGCCCCGCTGGAAACCCTCTGGGCTGCCCAGGCTGGAATCTTCAGCATCGCTCGCATCTGAGCCACCTCCCAGAAACAGCCGCTCTCCAAGTTCTCGTCCGCACCCCGACTCCTTCCGAGGGGCTTAAGGCAGTGGGGTTTTCCTCACTGGTCCTGAAAACTGGAGTTTCCAGCTTGCTCTTGCCACTGAGCCCAGGACACGAGAACACGGCCGACTCAGAAATGCATCATGGACGCCAAGTCTATCCCCCAAGTTTGAGCACGTTTGGGGGCCCGGCTGAGGCAGGTGTGGAACGTGGCTGTCAATGGTGGTTGCGGGGCGGGGGGGGGGGGGACACACGCCTGCATCGGGGAGTCTTCTTCCATGCTGGCGGGACCCACTGGACCCAGTGCCCTGGGCTTGGCACCCGTTGGCACTTTGGGAATCATCACTGTGCCCAGCGACACCTTCAGCCACCTGTCCCCGGAGATGCACTAGCGAGAGAGAGGTTTGGTTGGGGAACCCGGACCCAGCCCCTGGCTCCCAGCCCTGAATATGGCCATCCGCTGTCTGCATCAGCACACCAGTTAGTGCCCAGCGTTGGACCACCAGAGCCAAAATCACCTCTGGCCCCCGCTCCCCGGTTTCTAAGCCACTTCCACTCCACAAGTGTCATTTAAGTCACCAGGTGGGGTGGGAAGGGGAGACCCCACAGTTGTGGGTTGCCCCGCGCCCACCGACTACGTCTCACGTTTTGGCATTGCCTGGACAAGACCCGGGCCAGGTCTTGCTCTCACCATAGAGGCTGAACCCCACTGGCAGCACGCAGCATGCGGGGGGGTAAAAGGGCAGAGCCGCTGGGTGGCAACTGTGTCTGCACCCACTCCCCATCCCGCTGGGCTGGACCAGGCAGACAACTCAGCTCCAGCCCCTCTTTGGAGGAGACTGAGGTGAGCAGGGCCAGCACAGGAGAGGCAGCACCAGCACACTTGGGCCAAGCCACACTGCGTGGCCATGGCGGGGTTCAGGCCCGCCCCGCACCAAAGCCTGATCGGGTGCGCACACATTTCTGCCTTAGGGTTCCCAAAGCGTCTGTTCCCAGGGGCACGACGCCTGCCAGGTGATTCCTTTCTACTGCAAGGAACATCACCGGCTCAGGACACGCATAAACCGATACCCGACCCTCGAAGGACGAGTCTCATGAACCCTGGGGATCGGCTAAATGCGCTGTAGAAATCCAGTTATGGAAATTGGGGGGGTGAAGGGGGTGCACGCGAGAGACTCGCTGCTCTGGGGGATGGGGGCATCACAGGCCCAGAGGGAGTGGATCTGAGGGACGAGGAGGGTAGAGGAGCCCCCACCTCACCCTCGCTTTGGAGAAAACCTCATGCCCAGTGGCCCAGACCTGTCAAAGGCGCTTCCCTCCCCGTGAACGGTAGCAGCAGGGGGATGGGTGGGGGGCTTGGGTCCTGCCATCAGCCCTCCAGCCTGTAGGGTGCTGGGGCTGGCCTGGTGTGGGTCACGACTCCACTCGGCCACCCCAGCATGTCTGGTGCTGAGCAGGGTGAACTGACCAGAGGGACCCCCTGCAGGAGCACTTTAATGGCCCCCTGGTCCCTCCCCCAGCCGGTCCCCCAGTAGAGAAAGTTTGGCATCGCGACTGCCCCCCAGAGCTGGGATTCCCCGACTCCCTCTCCTGGCTCTGCGGAAGCGGGAAGGTGGGGTGGGGGGGCCTGGGCCAGGCCAGGAGGGGCGCCTGAGTTCTGACACCTCTTGAAAGCCAGTGAGAAGACAGGAGACAGAGACAGCTCAGAGACAGTCCAGAAACAGCGGGCAGGTGGACGTGGGAAGCAGGAGGACGAGGTGGCCGGCCTGGGGTGCCCATGAGGTGCCCGGTTATCAACGGTCTATTGTCGGAGCTGGGCCACATTGAGATGGAGAAACACATTTAAAAAATAATAATAACAAGAGCGAGGTAGATAAATGTCTGAAAAGCAAAAGCGAGAGCTGGCGGGGCCGCCGCCCCACGCTGACGCCCTTTTTCTCAGCATCTAAATTCCCGACAGGGGCTTCGGAAGAGGGATCACAAAAGAAAATCCCTTTCCCTTCTGGATTCATTTATCTTTTTTTTTCACACATTAGAGAATATTTCCCCCCTCTACGGGACAAAGGCTAGAGGAAACTGGTGGGGGAGGCGGTGTTCAAAGTTCTGAGGAGAACTCCCACCTCTGGGGAGAAGACGCATGAGCTGTAACTTGCACCCCAACCCCATGGTCTGCATCTGCCATCACTGCGGCCCAAGTGGCAGGACTGCACCTCCAAAGCCCCAGGGATTGGGGGGCACACCCTGGACCAAGGAGCCAGTTGGGGAGGGGGTGGGAGCATGGCCACGGAAGAATAGCACCCCCAGCCCCACCCCAGTCCCCCAGGCTTTGGACTCCGGCTGCTTTTCAGGGAGGGGGCAGGTAAAACCAACAAGGCGAACCCTAAAACTAGCACCCACCAACTGTTCCCATTGCAGATCAAGCTGCAGTGGTACCCCAGGATGAAAAACATTGATCTGTCCTGTTTCAGGTCTTATACCCCTAACAGAGGCTGGAAAACAATGGGGTCCCACTTCCGGCCGGGGGGACCAGAAGCCTCGGACAAGGGTCGTGGAATTTTATGTTGTTTTCTGACCTGAGTTTCAACCATGTGTCCTCCTTTAACTGACCTGAAGCCAGGTGAGAACGGGCCAAGAAGAGAGGGGTGCCGGGCCCAGCTCTCTTATCCACACAGCCCTGGGGGAGGTGGTGAGGAAGTGGGGAAAGATTTATAAAAAAAAAAAAAAAAAGGCAAACAGGGTTCGAGAAGTCCAGCTGGCTGGGAGGGGGCGGGGAGGAGCGGCATTGAGAAGTTTCTTGGAGCGAGCAGAAAAGGAGCGACAGACCTGAAAGTTTTCATAGAGAGAATCCACAAAGATAAAGAACCCCCCCAAAAAAATAGCTTTTTTTTTTCTTTTTCTGTACAGATGTATAGATGAGTATCTGAACCGTAAAAAAGTTATCAAAGTGAGGCTGAAGACATTGTAGACGCCCGAGTCTCTGGGTCCAACATAGAACTGAGAGACCCGTGACAGAGTTCAAGGGGTGGGGGAGAGAGAAAATGCCAAAGGGGTTGGGGGGAGGAAGCTGGGGTGCTTCCTGTTTCTCCTCACTGCACAGAGGGGGTGGATTCCTTTCCCGGCAAACCTACATGGGCCAGGGTGTCTCTGCGACCCTTTTCCACTGGGTCCTGGCCCCTTTCCTTCCAGCAAGTTTTCCCGGTTTTCCACAAGGGGTGGGAGGGCTGTGTGTCCCCAATTTGAGGGGGGGGCGTGGTGAGAAAGGCTGAAGTGGGTAGTGCCCACCCCTGCTGAGAGAAGGGTGTATTTGGCCCATAACCCCCCTGCCGACAGGAGCTTCATTCCAAACTTCTGGAGAGCTCCAGGACAAGCAGCCGCCTGGAGGGGGGCCATGGGGATCCAAGCGGGGATGCCCAGATACCAAGTGTCCCTCTCCCGGACCCCTTTCCCTGCCACCCTGCCCAGGTGCCTATAAATGGGCCAGGCACGGGCAGAGCCTGAGCAGAAATTCAGGTAGAATCAGGGGAGCAGGGACCCTCCCTGGAGAGGACAGCGATGGGGGGAGGGAGGGAAGTTCTTGCCCCATGAGGGTCTCATAAAGACAGTAAAGACAAGGAGGGCTGTTCAGGGGGCAGTGTGTGTGGGGGGGGCAGGGTCCCAGGGGCTCAAGGGGCAGCCACATCCTTGATCTGATCAGAAGGGGTCCCTGCTGGGGCTGGCGCCAAGGGCTTCTCAGTTCTGAAGCAGAGAGAGAGAGAGAGAGTGGGCGGGAGGGGGAGAGAAGAGAGAGGAAAGAGAGAGAGGAGAGAGAGAGGAGAGAGAGAGAGAGAGAGAGAGAGAGAGAGAGAGAGAGAGAGAGAGAGAGAGAGAGAGAGAGAGAGAGAGACACTGGATTCGCGAGTGTTCTGTTGCTATTGTTAGTCATTAAGGTTGTGAAGGCCCGTGTCAGTTAAGGGTTTGGGTAGGAAATAAAAAAAGCTGCATATCGAGAAAAGGAACCCCTCCCCGGCCCAGGCGCCACCCGACGCGGGGAGCTCATCTCCCGTGGCTGGGCGGCGCCACTGAGGTACAGGAGGCCGGTGGGGGGCTCAGCAGGTGGAGGACTGGGGCAGCGGCAGCGGGCGCTCGTTGCGGCCACGGCCGCCGTTCATGTGCGCGTAGGGCTGGCGCTCGTCGAAGCTGGCGCGCAGCAGCAGCACGCTGGGGCCCGGGCCGTTCTCCAAGAGCGCGGCAGCGGCCGACGGGCGCTCGGGCAGCGGCAGCGACAGGGTCGAGCCGGTGGCGCCCGAGGCGGCGGCCAGGACCACTGGGGCGGCGGCGGCGGCGGAGGCAGAGGCGGCGGCGGCGGCGGCAGGGGCGGCAGCGCCGGCGGCGGCGTCGGGATCCAGCGGCACGTTCTCCATGTTCTCGGGCTCCAGCTCCAGCTCCAGCTCCTCGGCCTCGGGCGGCTTGTTGTCGTCGCTGTAGTAGAAGGAGACCTCGCGGAAGCCGGGCTCCAGCTCGTCCTTGATGCTGCAGATGATCTCCAGGAAGGAAGGCCGCATCTTGGGGTTGTACTGCCAGCAGATGCGCATGAGCTCGAACCTAGGGGGGGAGGGGGAGGGGGGAGGGACACGGGCTGGTGAGGACCCCCTTGCACTTTGAGCTCCCTCCCAGCGCCAGGGGGTGCTTCTCATGAAACCCAAATGCAGAGAGGGGCTCTGGAGGAGCAGAGTGAGGGGGGATCTGGCGCCCATCCGGAGGGATCCACGCTCCCCACTCCCAGCGCTTTCTATATGCACCTGAAACCCTTCTGTTTTGCGGGGGTGGGGGGCGGGCAGGGGTGTCTATTCCCTGCCTCTGTAAGGCAAAGATGAGGTGGGGCTGATAGCACAGTGGCAGGCAGGTTCAATCCCCAGCATCCCAGGTGGTCCCCAAGGAGCACCTCCAGGAGTTATCCCTGAGCGCAGAGCCCCAAGCCATGCTCAGACCCTGTTTTCACAAATCCAGTCTCTTAGGAGAGAGTTGCCCTGTGTGTTCACGGCCCATTGGTGGCTGCCCCCCTGCCCTCAGCTCAGGTCAAGTCACTGGAATGTGGCCCCAGACAAAAACAAAGGGATGGGGGGGGGGGGGAGCTGGGGAGATAGCACAGCGGGTAGGGCGGTTGTCTTGCACACAGCTGACCCGGGTTTGATTCCCAGCATCCCATATGGTCCCCTGAGCACTGCCAGGAGTAATTCCTGAGTGCAGAGCCAGGAGTAAACCCTGTGCATTGCCAGGTATGACACCCCCCCCCCCCGAGAAAAAAAAGCAAAACAAACAAACAAAAACAAAGGGACAGCCAAAAAAATCAGAATGAAGGTATCTGACACGACAGGGTATAGCCAGGGTCTGGGCCCTGCCCAGGATGCCTGAGGCCCCGTAACAGCTGGGAAAGAAACTGGTGGCATTTTGAATGCCAGTTACCACCCGCTCCCTTAAAACAGACACACAATGTCCCCCCTCCCACTGTCTCTGGGCGCTCCTGTGGGTAGCAGCAGGAGTGGGAGAAAGAGGGGTGCCACCCCTATACACGCTAACTGCTTTCAAAACAACCCCCTGGAGGTAGAAAGCCAATAAATAAAACAAGGGGAGACTGGGTGATACAGTCACCCACTGGGCAGAGCTGTGGGTGCCCCCTGGTGGCTAAGGGGGCAGGGGAGGAGCATATGACACCCCAGGGTGGAGGTGGCCAGACACATGACACAGGCATGCCCACTGGACAGCACCACGGAACCTTTCTAGGGTGGCCCATGAATGACAGCCAGATGTCCTCTGCAGATTTGGGGGGTCTTGCTTATATCCCCCTGCCGCCTCCCAGCCAGGGTACATCCCAATGGCTGCCACCAGGACTTATGAGCTGGACAAAATTCCTCCTTTAAAAAAATGCATTAGGGGCCAGAACATAACACAGCAGGGAGAACGCTTGCCTTGCATGCTGATGAAAGGGTTCAATCCCTGGCATCTCATAGGGTTCCCTGAGCCCCACCAGGAGTAATTTCTGAGCACAGAGCCAGGAACCAACTTTGAGCATCGTTGGATATGGCCAAAACCCCAAAAATTTAAGTTTTTAATTTTTTTAATTTAAAAAGCACATTAAAAATAAATTTAAAAAATATTTAAGTGCATTTTTTTACAACTGGTATGTGTGTGGGGGGGAGGGTGCACACTGCTCTTGACCTGGAAAAGTGGCAGGCTGAGCCACGGGGGTTGAGGAGGAAGCACATGGCACCCCCTCCACTCTGCATACACACAGGACCCCTCTCTCTATTGGCAAGAGACAAGACTCCAGAAAGTTCTTCAGTAGCACCTGGTGGAGCCCCCCTCTGCTGTCTGATCCTGGGGTACAGGTTGTAACTTCAAGAACACCAGAGTCGGGGTGCTGGGACCCCTGGGGCATTGCCTGGGGCCTTGAACTCGGGCTACACTTGAGTCTAAGCACTGTGCACCCGGGATGGGGGGTGTGTTGTTGTCTGTCTCTGGGGCGTCATCCACAACCACTGGCCCCCACTCTGGTACCTATCTGGGTGCAGAGAGCAAGTGGCTTCCTCCCTCCACAGAGCCCCAGCAGCTCACATTTCTTAGCACCAGCCCAGGAAACCCTCCAGCCTCTCTCCTTTGTGTCTCTGCAGTGGAGGGGGGTGGGGCCGGGGTTTCCCCTGGATTCCGACCCCCACCCAGCAGAGCAGGAAGGCCTCCTGGATTCCACATTCCTCAGTGGGGTGTGAGGGTGCCACCTGCAAACTTTCCTTGTCACTCTAGGCTGGGAACAGGAACCAGGATGCCTTTCCCCAGGCAGGTGGGAAACGGGAAGGGATACCTCCCAGGCAGGCCGCTTTCAGGGGAAAAAAAAAAAAAAAGCCAGGCCCCTGGGAAGGTGGGGGATCAGCTTTAAAGACCCCACGTGGTTCTCAGAAACGAGCTTTTCCCCAAGAGAGAAAGTCCCCCAAACAATGCTCCCCCTTCCTCCCTGGCCTCTAAGCCGTGGGAACATACAGCACACCTGCATTCCCAGCAGGTCCTGAACAGGCCGGAGCCTCTGCACACGGTCAGGGCCCCAGACCACAAGGATGTTTTCTCAGCAAAGGGGCTGACAACAGTCCAGGGAACGTTTTCAATCAATGGCACTGGATTCACCAACAGGGGGTGGGCAGAGAATAGCACAGTGGGGAAGGCATTCAGGTATTCAATGTCCCACATCCTATATGGTCGCCTGAGCACTGCCAGGAGGAGTTCCCGAGTGCAGAACCTGAAGTTACCCCTGAGCATTGTCTGGTATAGCTCAAAAAAAGAAAAAAAAAAAAAAAGGAAGCCCGCAGATAGCCCCCTACTCTCTCTTCACTTACACCCAGAGAGATAGCAGGATCAGGTAGATGGCCAGACTCATGTCCGGACAGATGGCCATGAACAGGCTGGCCTTGTAGGCTCAGTCAGGGGCAGAACGAGGGCCAGGCTCAGACACCCGGGCAGGAATACTGAGCAAAGGAGTCTGACTCATGCACTTGTGGCCATGGCTGGAGATCAAGGAAAGCTGGGACAAGGTGACAGGAACTGCTGGGGCCAGCAGGGAGGCCCACTGACATGTACAGAGCACAGGGTCTCACCCACATGCAGTGGGCTGGAGACTGGGAAAGACCAGGACAAACCACCAGGGAATTGCTGGGGTACAGTCCCCAGGAAAAGCCCAGGGACACAACTTAAACCAGGAATGCATATGTGGGACAGAGACGCAGGGCCGGGGCCTGGTCATCATACACTGGAGGCGAGTGGACCCCCATGGAATGGATCTGGGAGGTCGAACATGGGCATAAGGTATCACTGGGATAGGAAGAATGACATCATTCACAGGTAAAGGAGAGGCCTGGACGCCTGGGAAAGACCCGGATCCATCTATTTTAACTGTACAGGAAACTCAAACCTTGACTCTCCCAAGGTTGTTTTTCTTCCCTTGGTTTTTGGGCCACTCCTGGCTCTGCACTTCCTGATGGTGCTCAGCAAACGATATGGGATGCCGGAGATCAAACTGGGGTTGGCCGCGTGCAAGGTAAACGCCCTCTCTGCTATCACTCTGGCCCCAAATCTTTTGAATTTTGTATGCAAGTCTTCAGTATGATTCTCCAGAACCCACCAGCATGGGAAACTCCACTTCCACGTTAACAGGAACCCGTACCTGACTTGTACAGGCTTGATCCAGGTTCTCCTGGGCCTGCCAATGGTGGGCAGAGGCTCTATGACTCCGCTTGTGAACCAGCAGTGCTGGGATGGTCCCATTTCTGTTGCAGGGTTGGACTTCTAGCAAAGTGCTCCGGGGCCATTGCCCATTGTGCTCAAGGAACCACATGGTGCCATGGATTGAACCTGGGGCTCTGTTCCACGAAGTCTGCAAAGGCTGGGTCAGCTTCCCCAGCCAGATGCTGCATTTATTTGGTTTTATTTTTTTGTTTTGGCACCACACCTGGCAATGCTCAGGAGACCATATGGGATGCTGGGGATCAAATCCAAGCTGACTGCATGTGAGGCAAAAGCCCTTCTGCTCCAGTCCCCTGCTGCCTTATTTTGGTCTCAGGGTTTGCTCCTGGCAGTGCCTGGAGGACTGATGGAACCCAGGGCTTCTATATGCAAAGCCTTTGCCTCCAAGCTTTCTGATGCCTTATATAATAGGTGTGTGTGTTGGGGGAGGGGGGAGAGGACTGTGCAGGGTGCCCAGCTGACGAGTCTGTTGCAACCGCCAAGATATCTGACCTGAGATAGCTCATAGCAAACCATGGGTGCAAAAGGCAAAAGTTCAGGGGCACCAGGGTGTGATTCAGACACTGTCCTGAGACCAGTTCCTTCCTAACCTGCTCGCTCCTGGCCACATGGCCCTGCACCCCTGGGACTCCCAGGACACTGGTATTGGGAGCAACTTTTCAAGAGGGGTAGAAACAGGGCCAGCATGCGTGGTAGGGCCATTAGACTTACAGCATGTCGGGGCAGTTATCCGGCTTGTCCAGGAGGCCACCTTCCATGACAAAACGCAGCACCTGCTCGTTGGACAGACCCTGGTACGGTTGCTCGGCCAGTGTAGCTATCTCCCAAAGGACCACACCGAAGGACCTGTGGGGGGGAGGGGAGGGCAAGAGATGGGGGTGGGAGGGAGAGGAAGAAATGTGAATGCCAGGAGCCCACTGCACTCTGTCTTTGTGTCCAGCCTCTCTGGCCAGTCCCTGTCTGCAAAAGGTCCCTGAGGCACCTCACTTCTGATTTGTGGAGAGGATCTGAAGTCACCCTGGCAGTGCTCAGGATTCACTTCTGGAGGGTACTGGAGACCCTAGGTGGTACCAAGGATAGAACCCAGGTCAGCCACGTGCTATTTCCCATTGATACCTTCTGTCCCCACAAGATCCAAGGTGACCCTAAGGGTCAAATGTTCTTGAGGCTAAGCCCAGCTGATGTTAATCACTACTGAACTACCCCTCAGAGTCCCCAGCCCGTGGTCTGATTCAGCAATCCTCACTGGGGGAACCCAGCTCAGCCCAGCCTGCACTGAGGAACGGGGAAACGGGAATCAACAGCACAGGAGCGCAGGAGGGTGTGATCCACGTGGCACTGCCTTTGTGAACACGAGTACCCCAAACAAGTAAGAGGTCCCCCATCCCCACCCCTCAGCACTGCAAACAGGGGTTTGAGCACTGCACCCAAGAATAACCACCCTACTCACTGCAGCAACAACTGAAGGGAAGGGAAGGAAACTGAGATGACAAACTCAAGGACCCCACCTGAGACCACAGCCACGGTGCAGTGGGTGGGAAGGCTCGCCTTGCATGCCACCAACCCAGGCTCCACCCTGATCCTTGAGTGCGGAGCCAGAGGAAGCCCTGAGCACCTACACTACTGGGTGGGGGAAACTAACCCACATCAACCCCCTACCCAAAAAAGGATGGAGGGGGCTCACAGCACACAGAGGTAAGGCTAGGGATGAACAGACACCAAGGAACCAGAGCTAACAAAAGCCCTGGGGTGGGGACGGGTTGGGGGGGTGGGGGGGGAAGGGACTTTCTGGGAGTCAGGTGGGCGTGGCCTTGGCGGGCGGGCAGGGTCATGGTGGGCAGGGTCATGGTGGGCAGGGTCATGGTGGGCAGGGTCAAGTGGGCAGGCCTTAAAGGGTGGAGTCAGAGCCATCAGAGAGGGGCCAAGAAGAACTGAGGCAGGTCAGGAGGATCCGTGGGCGGAGCCTCGATGGGCAGAGCCAGTAAGGCAGGCCAGACAGGGTACTGGCCCTTGATGGGCAGACTCAGGTGGGGCTTGAGGGAGTGGGGCCACGTGGGGTGGGGGGCAGGGCTGGGGAAATGGAGTAGCGTGGGTAGGGCCTTGGGGGGTGGGGCTAATGGAGTTGCATGGGTGGGGCTGGGAGGGCGGGGCTAGGTGTAGTGGGACCTGGGAGGGGGCACCGGGTGGGTGGGGTTGAGTGGGGTGGGGCCTTGGGGTGGGGCTGTGTGGGGCGGGGCCTTGGAGGGCAGTGCTTGTGTGGGCGGGGCCTTAGAGGTGGGGAGGGCTGGGCGGAGCCTTGTAGGACGTCGGGTGGGGCGGGGCCTAGGAGGGAGGGGCACCCAGTGGATGGAGCTGCCTGGGGTGGGGCAGGGCTGGGGGTGTGGAGAGGGAAGGGGGAATGTGTCTGTACCAGACATCAGAGTGAGTGGTGAAAACGCCATCCTTGAGTGACTCGGGGGACATCCAGCGCACCGGCAGCAGCCCCTTCCCTCCTTTGCGGTAATAGTCAGTCTCATAGATGTCTCTGGTCATTCCGAAATCTGCCAGGGACAAGAAGGTCCGCGTCAGGCTGCTCCCAGAAGCAGCACAGCCCACAGAGGGCTTGCCGGGATTCCAGGGCACCCTACTCCGAGATGGCCTCCTGGACTCCGCTTTGCAAAGACCCCAAAATTGAGGGGCCAGAGAAGGCAAAGTCTGGTTCTTTGATTTCCTCCTGGCATTTGAAATGACACCGCCAACCCATCACTGAGTCCAAAGAACTCAGAGAACAGGAAGGGGGGCGGGCAGTGAGACTGCTCGGAGCTGGAGCACCCACACTGCATGCAGGTCCCGTCCCCCACTACCAGATGTGGCCCCCAAAACCAAGAAGGAAAGAAAACCGCTCTCTGCACCTATTCCTTGCAAGGCAGGAAAGGCTCATACGTGGCACGTGATCCATGCTGTCTCCAATCTGGCCAGGCCTGGATCGCTTCCAGCCCCACCAGGCTCTCTGGAGTAGAGCCCACTCCCTGGGCTGGGTTTGTCACCCCTGCAGCCAGCTTGTGAGTGTGAAGTGTGTGTGTCACCTGAGCCCCGCCTCCCTCAGGCTTGCTGGAAACTTCTCAAGCGCCCTAGTGAAGCAGGGAAAAACTAGGGCACCCACCTCCGATTTTGACAGTGAAATCTTCAGCCACCATGCAGTTGCGGGCAGCCAGGTCACGGTGGACAAACTTGTTGGCATTGAGGTATGCCATGCCATCAGCGATCTCACCGGCCATCTGGATCATCTTGCTCAGGCTAGGGGGCGCCAGCACGGGGTTATTCTGTGGGAGGGTGGGAAAAGAGGGGTAAGTTATTCCCGGGAGCCTTGAGGAATCCTTCAGGATTCCCTCTGGGGCTTCTGGTTCCTCTTGCTTGGCCCCAAGCTCCTGGGCAGGGGGGAAGACAGTACAATGGGGAAGGCCTTCTACGCAGCCAGCCCTGATCTGATCCCGGGCACCATATATTCCTGACGGTCACCAGCGCCAGCATTGCCGTGGGGTGGCTCTGGTCACTCTGGCTCTGCAAGGCCTGCACAGCACATCTTTGGGTCCAGACCCATCTCTGGCCCAGCTGCTCGGGATTCACCAGAAAGAGTTCCCCTAGCCCTCTGAGCATATTTGGGAGGTCTCCAACCCCCACCAAAGGCTGAGCAGCAGAGGGTGGGGGATGCTTGCCTTGCACATGGCTGAGGCTGGATTGACTCTCCCCAGGAGTGGCCCCTGGCGCCCCCAAACCAAAATGGAAAGAAAAATAATAGATTCTTTTCTTCTTCAACTTACTCTACAAGTGTGTTCCCATCCCTCTCTGGGCACCCCAAAAGGACCTGATGCCCAGCAGAGGAGAAAACAGGGAGGGAGGAGGAAGAAGAGGAGAGAGAGGAGGAGGAGGAGGAAGGAGAGGAGGGGTGGGAGCAGGTGCTGGCCACCGGCTACACTCACTGACCTCCATTTCCGGTCTCAGAGAGCGGAGGTAGCTTTTGAGGTCCCCGCGGGTCATCAGCTCCATGATGACCAGTGTGGGCTGGCCCTGGGACACCACGCCCAGCAGTCGCACCTGGGAGGAAATTCATGAGAGAGTCAGACTTAGAGGGGAGGCCACCAAGGGCTGTCCCTAATACACACATGGACTATGAAGGGGGTACAAGGCCTCATGGCCAGGGGATGAACCTGGACCCTGTGCCATACCCAGAATCTACAGGGAGATGTGTAGGGGTGGGGAGATCTCAAAGCCACAGCTGCGGCCACTCACGCCTGGCCCCTGACTTGCGGGACTCTGGGCTGGGATCTGGCCTCTTACCACGTGATGGCAGTTGAACTCCTTCATCACCGAGGCCTCGTTGAGAAACTCGATCCTCTCCCGCATGCTGGCCGCCTCATTCACGGTCTTGATGGCCACCCGGGTCTCTGCCTCGTCCTTCACCACGCCCTTGGCCACGCCCTCGTAGACCATCCCGAAGGAGCCCTGGCCCAGCTCACGGTTCATGGTGATCTTCTCCCGGGCCACCTCCCACTCATCGGGCACGTACACTGCAGAGAGGGTGGTAGATGAGCCAGCCACTCAGGGGCAAGGGCACGGCCGGTCCAGACCACTCAAGGCTGGCATCAGGGGTGAAGGACCCCTGGGCCCTGAGACGGGTGTGAGGGGGTCCAGCAGGGGGCCCAACACCAACACATCCAACCCCCCAGGATACCCAGATAACCTTTGTTTCTGGGTCCTGTCCAGTGGCGTGCAGGGACTAATCCCGGCTCTATGCTTAGGGAATACTCCTGGCTGAGTGCTCAGGGCTCACTCCCAGCAATGCTCTGGGGTAGCGGGGATGGGACCCCAAGGTTCTCTGAAGATACTAAGAGCATCTCCAGTGCTGACAGCGCAGAGCCCAGAAGGAGAAGGACAGTGATGGAAAGAAGTTGAGGAGTGGGCAGGCATTAACAAGGTGGGCAGGGGGCAGGGGCCCCGGGTACATGGGCAGTGTAGAGTGCTATGTTCAAGCCACGGCACCAACAATACAACACGAGACCCAAACTACAACAACCAAACTTAAAAATGTGCCTGTTAAGGAGGCAGGCTGGGGCAGTGGGGAGGGCTGAAGGAACCTGGGACACTGGTGCAGGGGAGCTGACACTGGTGGGAGTGGAGGGGTTTGTGTTGGAACATCGTATGCCAGAAACTCAAGTACACACAGCTCTGTAAATCATGAAGAGAAAGAAAAGAAAAGGAGAAAGAGAAAAAGGAAAGAAGCAAAAAAAACCCTAAGACAGGCCAGAGAGAAAGAAAGAAGGAAAAAAAAAGAAATGAAAGAAGCAAAGAACCCAAGGTAGACTGGAGGGAGAGAGTGAGGGAGTGAAGGAGGGTGGAAGGAAGTAAGGAAGAAAAGGAGGAAGGGAGGGAGGAAGGGAAGAAGGTAAGGAAGGAAGGAAGTGTGGGAGGGAGGGAGGGAGGGAAGGAGAGAGGGAAGGAGGGAGGGAGGGAGGAAGGAAGGAAGGAAGGAAGGAAGGAAGGAAGGAAGGAAGGAAAGAAGGAAGTGTCGCAGCTGAACATGTCAGATCAAATTGTGCCAGGATGCAGCACACAGTGGGCTCTCTGCTCCTGAATGCATGGGGGACAGGCCTGACGCTTTCCCCAGGGACTCCAGGATACATGTGATGCCACCTTCCTTTGTTGGAGTACACGGAGCTTGGGTTTATCAGATTGTACCCATCACAGTGCTCCCGAGTCACTCCCATTACTTTGTCTGTCTGTGACCGCTTCTATGCTCTCTTCCCCAACCAATTTGTAAGGTCTCATCCTTCTTAGACACTGAAGCTGTACTGTAAGTTAATATTGTCTTTCTCCTCTCCTTATGTCTTTTGAGCAGTTTACTTTAATGCAATGTCCTTTTGTATAGATACAGGAAGACAATTAATTAATACGCTCCGTAACTTAGGAATTGATTGGCTTTGAATATTATTCACTCCCGGGCATCTGCCTTCTCAACTTAAGCCTCAGTTGCCCTCACTTCCTAGCACCCCAAGGGCAGGGTCCCGACGTGGGACTGGATGGAACCAGGGCAAGCTGGTAAGTTATGTGCTACCCTGGCATCGCGATGGGCCAGGCCAAGGTGCCACGATTCTTAACTATAAGTTAAGAGTTTGATCATAGGCAAATGATGTCATGATCCAAAAGTAACGACAAGACTAGGGCCCTGCTGCTAGGAATAAGAAAGATATCTGGCCTGAGCACTGAAGTCTGAGATCGAGATGGCCCTAGGAGAGCAATTCTATAAGCTCAAAGTATTTCTTACTGTGTCCATACGAAATAATTAATATTATGTATGCTTATATGTTGGTTGGACAAGGAGAGGAGAAACACGTCCTAGAAGCAGTTTCCTGTGTGTCCTGACTAGCTTGAATGAGACTGCTTTTTTGGAGATGTAGATTCCAAGTTCTAGCAGACTGGTCTTTGTTGTGCTAATCTAAGTGCTTGTAGCTTGTGAAAAGGTGAGGCCAGGATTACTGGCCTGGGATGTAAGGAAACAATGTATGTTTGCTGCCTCAGTGTTCTTTCTGTAACTCCTTTTGATGACATCATTATATTGCGCCCTTTAGAGGTGCTATGATCTATATAAGGGAGATTTCAGGACTCTCAGGGGGGACACGTGCACCAGAGAACCTGGGAAGATGGGGCTGAGGACAGAAGCTGAGAGAACAAAGGCGCACGTGATCGGGAATTCCTGAGGCCTCCATGACATACATCTCTTCCATGTAATAAACGGCTACTAAGACCAACCAGCTTGGCCTCGTTTCCTTCCTTCGCCTGACCATCGCCATCGACCTCCCTGGAGTGGGGAAGCGGCCTGAATGCCGGCCTTTTTATTTCTTGAGTGTTTACACATTCCTTGATTTCTTTCTTGACTTCAGCCTCTTTCCTTATACAACCACCATGCAAATAACCTTCTTGCTGCATTTATTATCGTTTGGTTTTGTTTTAAAGTCAGAGATCTGGGCAGAAGCAATCAGACAGCGGGGAAGGCATTGGACTTGCACACAGCTAACCCCGGTTCAATCTCTGGCACCCCATAAGCAAAAATGTTGGGGCCCCAGACCAAAATAATAGTTACAAATAAAATAATAATTACAAAGTCAAAGATCTTCTTCTCCATCACCTCTAAAGTTGGTATTTATCCAATGCCTTATTCTATCCAAATATTCCTAGAGGCACAGCTGGGTGTTTCTATCTATTAAAAAATAGAGGGGCTGGAGCGATAGCACAGCGGGTAGGGCGTTTGCCTTGCACACGGCCAACCTGGGTTCGATTCCCAGCATCCCATATGGTCCCCCGAACACCGCCAGGAGTAATTCCTGAGTGCATGAGCCAGGAGTAACCCTTGTGAATCACCGGGTGTGACCCAAAAAAAAGAAAAAAAAATAGATGTCACAGGGGGCTGGAGAGCTAAGACAGGGGTTAAGGTGCCTGCCTTACATGCAACTACCACACCCCCCCTTCAAGTTCCATTCCCTAGTACTTTGGTCTCCTGAGATCTGAAGTGTGCGGCCCCACCCTCAGCCCCTCGAAATAAATGCAGAAGGGGCTGGAGAGAGCACAGCGGGGAGGGCATTTGCCTTGCACACCACCAATCCAGGTTCGATCATTAACACCCCAGATGGTCTCCCGAGCACTCTCAGGAATGATTCTTGAGTGCAGAGCCAGGCATAACCCCTGAGCATCTCCAGGTGTGGCCCCAACCCCTCCCCACCCCAAGAAAAAAAGACGTGAGTCAGTATGAAGCTCAGTGGCAGAGCAACTGCTTGCATGCATGCCCCAAGGTCCCCTTTTAGTTATCAAACTAGGAACTTTTCCATAACCAAGTTGTAAAAGGCATTAAGAACTGGTGCCTTCTGTTACAATCTGGACTGAAGCCTGCCAGAGGAGGTCCTGCTAAAGGCACAGAAGTCAGAGGGAGGAGGACGAATCAATGCTGGATGTTCTCTTGTGTGGGGTTTCAAGAACTGAAGAAAGGGAACAGACAGTGGTCCGAGAAAACAAAATGATAACAGAACTGGGGTGACCCAGGCCAGGATGGGAGTTGCAGGAGAAGGGACTGTACTCAGTTCTGTACTTGGGTTTACTCCTAGGGGTGCTGGGGGACCCTATGGGGTGCTGGGCTGCAATCCAGGTGAGCTGCTTGCACAGCAAGTGCCATAAACCCTGTCCTATCTGTGTGCCCAATATCTTGTTCATTTGGGGGCCCCACCTAGCAGTGTTCAGGGCTTACTCCTGGCTCTGTATTCAGAAATCACTCTTGGCGGGTTTGGGAGACTTACCGGCTGTACTCTCTGCACACACAACCCCTCCCATCTGGGAATGTGGGGAGGAGTGTCCAACAGACCAACAGCCTGGTTCAGACCCTCAGAAAACAGGAAGTGCTAATAAAAGGGCCCCGGGTGCCCCCAGCGTCTCCACTCCCCACTCAGACTTACCATCAGCGGCACTGAAGTACTCAGGATTCACGGAGGCGTACAAGACCCCATTGCCCAGGCGGCTGCGGTCAGTAAAGGGGGGGGGGGGGGAGAAAAGGGAAGAGGGGATTCTGGGTTAAAGAGGAAAAGCCCACGGCACTTCTGCACCCTATCCAGGCTCCTCCCAAGAGGACTGGCACAGGTTAACCCCACCACTGTGGTGTTTCCAGGGATGCAGACTGGACCCCGTTTTATCTGGGGGGCCACATCCAGCTGTGCTCTGCAGCCACTCTCAGCTTTGGCACTGGGTCTGGGGTCAAGCCTCTGGGATACAAAGTCTCTCAATACCTCAGTCTCTCTCCCCCTGCCCCCTCTTCCACACCCCCCCCCCAATCTCTCTCTGAGCACTCACTCTCTCCTCTCTTCCCAAACCCCTCTGGATCAGGTAGGGCTACACACCTGGGCAGATGGCCCAGTACCAGCAGGACGCATAGGCCCAGATGGGGGACAGCTACAGGCAGAGCTCAGACATCTGGGCAGGGACAAGGTGCTGAGCACAGGAGTCTCACCCGAGCACACATGGCTGTGGCTGGGACAGGATGACAGGAACTGCCGGGGTATAGCTGGGGCCCGGTGACAGGTACAGAGCACAGGGCTCTCGCTCAGGGGTATGTGATCATGACTAGAGACCAGGGAAAGTGTGCCCAGGACAGAGAGAGCCACGCCAGGACAGGGCCTGGCTGGTGTTCATGGGATAAGAGCAGACCACGTGGGATGAGCCACAGAGATCATTCATAGACCAGGTCAAGGAGAGACCTGGACATCTGGGGAGAGACCTGGACCCACCTATTCTATCTGTATTATAAACTTTCAATCTGCTGAGCTTTGTATGCAAATCTGTCCTAGACTCTCCAGAGTCCCCGCGCAACAAAGGTCACTTCTCAGGACGATGACCCGCACTTGGGCTCACAGGCCCACATAAGCCAGGAGGTGTCTGTGCCCTACAGGGGCAGGGACCACTCACCGCTTCCTGTGGAAGACATACAGCATGATCACCAGGCCCCCAACGATGAGCAGGACGGCCACGGGCAGCGCAACGATCAGCTGGAAGAAACTCTCGTAGGTCTCTGCAGACACAGTCCGGGGACGCCCGGTTACAAGGGGAACCATCTGGCCGCTTGACAGCCAAATGGACAAATACGAGGGCCAGGCCGAGGTGGCTCATCCAGCCTGCAGCCCATGCCCATATACTGCCAAGCACGGCCCGCACCTGTGATCCCAGGAGCACTGTCACATGGGGACCTTCCCAGACACCTCAGCAACAGAAGTGAAGGAAAGGCGGGAAAGAGCCCAGAAATTCTTTACTGCCCTCTTGAGACATTCCAGCCTCCCACCTAATGAAGCCTAAGATAAACCTGAAGCACAGTGATGGAAAGCAAACTGGCCCAGAAGGGGCTGGAGAGATAAGACCTGGGTTCAGTGTTTGCCTTGCACGTACCTTACCCTGGTTTGGTCCCCAGCAACACAGAGTTCCCTGAACCCTGCCTGGAGTGAACCCTGAGCACAGAGCCAGGAGGAAGTCCTGAGCACTGCTGGGTGTGGCCCCCAAGCCAAACCAAACAAGATCACAAAAGAAAGGAGCTTGTTGGGAGCCAGAGTGATAGTACAGTAGGTAGGGCGCTTGCCTTGTATGCGGCCGACCTGGGTTCGATCCCCGGCATCCCATATGGTCCCCTGAGCACCACCAGGAGTAATTCCTGAGTGCAGAGCCAGGAGTAACTCCTGAGTATTGCTGGGTGTCACCCAACAAAGCAAAAAACGAAAGGAGCCAGTCCTTCCAGGGACTCAGACTCATGCACCCAGAAGATGTGCTGGGGGACTGCCTGGAGGAGGAGACCTGGTTCTGGTCACCCAGCTGAGGCCTCAAAAACAAAACAAAAACAAAAACAAAAGAACTCTGGTAATGGGTGGAGAGTGGGAATCTCTTGGTGGGGAAGGCCTGGCCCTGAAACTTGGCTGGGGAAACCCGAGCACCTCCCACCCTCACACACACACACACACACACACACACACACACACACACACACACACACACACACACACACACACACACACACGCCCTCTCCCGTCAGCAGCATCTGCACTGGAGCCTTACTTTTGGTTGGGACGTAAAAGAACACAGGCTCAGTCCACGACCCATTCCCGGAGAGGGAGGTGGCCTGGATGCGAGCTGTGTAGTTCCCAGGGTTCAGGCGGCTGAGCTTGGCCCCTCCATACTTCCTGTACTCCTGACGGGACACGCACTCCCGCTGGTCCTGGGAGGAGACACGTGCCGTCAATTTCCCATCAATTTCCTGCGGCACATAGATTTCCCATCAATATACTGTAGCCCATCGATTTCCCATCAACATCCTGTAGCCCATCGGTTTCCCATCAACTTCCCGAGGCCCGTCCATTTCCCATCATCAACTTCCTGTCCATTTCCCATCCGTTTCCCAGGGGCCTAGCAGCAGTGCTTGGAACCCTTGGCTCATCTGGGTTCTAATCAAGACTGTGGCAGCCGGAGGAGCTGGGTAGGAACGCCATTCTGGCAACCTCTGCTCTAACCTGGAGGGTTGGCCGCAGAGACAGAGTGGAGCCCCGAGCCTCTCCAGGGTCGCATCTGAGGATCTGAACACCCCAGCCCGTGGCGGAAGAGGTGTTGGTGCAGACTTTGTAGGCCCGAGGTCCTGAGTCTGGCCCCGCACTGGCCCCTTGGGCCCGAGGACTGTGAGGCTTGGACCACACTGCAGGGCTGAGTAGCAGTTAGAGCCCTACCCCAAGGAGGCACACTGGCTTCTCTCAAGTGGACCCACACAATTCAGACCCGCGATGCTAGGGGCTGTCTGCTTTCTTTCCTTCTCCCTGGCCTCTCTCCACCATCCTTCCCTTTTCTCTCCTTCTGCAGGGGACAGAAGCCTGGGCTGCCAGACACACACAGGCGCTACACTGCTGAGCTACACTCCAGGCCCCTTTGACAGGGGGAGGGTGAGTTCCCTGAACACTCTTAGGGAGAGGCCCCAGTGCCCCCCAGTCCCCACCCCATCCCAGTTTTCAACCCCCACACCCACAGCCTCATCTCTTGTCTGAGAACCCCCCACGCCCACCCTCAACTCCCGGTTCTGGTCTCACCTCTGTCTGGGATCCATACTTGATCTCATACATCAGGATCAAGCCATTGGGGTTCTCGGGTTCGTTCCACTTTAGGAAGACGGAGTTCTCGGGCCTCGGCTCCCAGGTCACATGGCCAGGGATGTCATCTGCTCCTTCTGCACACGACAGAGACAGGTCATGGGGTGAGTCACCTTTTGGAGCCTGAGCCCCACTCCCCCCGCCCCCCACACACAAAGAGCCTACTCTGAGTATGCAGGATGCAGAGCCCTGACAAACTGCTCCACTTTCCATAGAGTCCCTCTGCCCGCCTGGCCACTGCCACATAGAAGGGAAGTGTCGGTGGGGTCAGGTACTAGCCCTGCTCACAGTCGAACTCCAGGGCCCATCTCCAGCACCCTTCAACATCCCTGAACCCCACCAAATCCCTGAGCACAGAGCCAGGAGTGAGACCCGAGCACAGAGCCAGGAGTCAGCCCTGAGCACAGAGGCAAGAGTGAGCCCCGAGCACAGAGCCAGGAGTGAGCCCTGAGCAGAGTCAGCCCTGAGCACCAAATCGCGCTCCCCTTCCCACTCCCTCCAAAAATACCGCACAAAAACGAGAAAGCAGGGACATCTCAGCAAGCCAAGGGCCTTATTTTGGTCTGCTCTTGTGGTCTGAGGAACAGAGCAGGTAACACCTGGGACCCCAAGCCCCGGGGGGTGGGAGGAGGAGAGCAGAGGGAAACAGGGAGTGGGGGGGCGCGGGGCGAGGATTCCCAGCCTTGCTAGTTTCCTCTGTGCCCTGCATTTGTACATTGTAAGCGTGGGGTCTGCACAGACAAGCCGGAGGCAGCTGCTAAGGGACCCCCACACCCCGTCTCTGACAAGGGCTGGGGTGTCTTCTCCTGCTTCCCAGGAGGAGAAGAGACATGCAGGTGGTTGGCAGCACTCGTCAGTGCATGGGACAGTGGGGGGCGGGCTCAGAGTCATCTGCAGGGACCTGGGGTGTGGGGACCTTCACACTGGGGTCAGGGTGCTGCTGGGGTTCTCCCCTGGGGTCCAGGAGCCCCCTCAGACTCGGGTCCCCTCTGCATTCTCAGCATGACCTGCTGCTGTCTGCCGGGGGCTCCTGCACCCTCCCAAGACAGAGACATGCCTTTCTGGGCCACAGGCAGCTCTCACTGGGAAAGCAGGAGAAGCCCACCCCTGTGGCCCCTGCCGGAGGCAGCCATGAAGGGGAGACCTGGTCTCCCTGGATCGAGGTGAACTGTCCCATCACAACTGCCCACCCTGCCCCAGGCCTGAGAATGGCCGCTGGGTGGGGGTGCTGGTCCTCTGGGCTGCCTCTGCCCGCCCTCCCACTCCGTAGGAAGGGGGATGGCGAGCTATTGGGTTGCGTGGTCTCTGTGCCCAGAGCAGGACCTGCTGCTGCGTGGGGTGGCAGGAGGGTGAAGGAGGCAGCTGGATCATGCCCTACCTGCAGGCATGGTCCTGGCAAAGACGAAGTTGGAGGCGCTGCAGCCCAGCTTCTCGGCCTCGTGGTTGCAGCTGTGGATGTCGATGCGGTAGAGCGTGAAGGGCCGCAGGTTCGAGATGACCGTGCGCTCCTTGTTATCCACCCGGCTCTCGTAGAATGGGAATTCCGCGTCGTCGTCCTCATCTGAGATGATGTAGCCGTCGGCCGAGCTGTTCCGGGCTCGGAGGGGCAGGGTGACGTTGGTGCCCGAAGACACATCTCTCCGCTTCCTCTCGGGTCTGCAAGCAAGAGCAAGCTGGCTAGGGGTGGCCATCACAGACCGGGGAAGGCCTGGGGTGGCCCGTGGGGGTGACAAGCGGCAAAACCGGGGGGGGGGTCTCCTTCATGATCAACTTTGCTCTCTCCACTCTGCAGCCTCAGAATCGAGCCCCAAACAACTTCCCCCTGATGGGGTCAGCCTCACCAGTCCCTAGAGAGGCCACAGAGGTACTCACTGACCCGAGTGCTCGGGAGGTCACTCTATGAACCCCAGTGCTCATGAGGTCACTCAATAATCCCCAATGCCAGGGAGGTCACTCAGTGACCCCCAATACTCAGGTCACACCAGCAACAGTGAAAGGCAGGCTGGGGGTGGTCACCCTCAGGGTCCACGAAGAATGAGTCTGGGGGCCAAGCTATTACAGACAGCAGGCTGGGCACTGACCTTGGAGACAGCAGACCTGGTTCAGGCCCCAGCACCCACTACAGTCCACTGTGCCCATTAGGAATAATTTGTGAGGACAGCGTCAGGAGCAGTAGAGGGACAGTACAGTGGAGAGGGCATCTGCCCTGAATGCGGCCGACCCAGGTTTGATGCTCAACCCCCAGATGGTTCCCTGAGCCCCGCCAAGAGTGATCCCTGAGCACAGCCGGGTGTGACCCAAACATTAAAAAAAAAAAACAAACCAAAAACCCAGGATGAGGTTGAGGCGGGACTGTGATGGCACAACTGGCATGTGGAGGCTCCACTTCCAGTCCCGCCACCTACCCATCAGGGCACAATTACATGCGTGAGCACATTATGTGGGACTGGCTCAGCTTTGGGCTAGTGCCCTGGCAGCAAAGAGTCTATCTGGGGCCAAGGCCATGGCCCAGCAGACCACGAGCCAGTACCGAGCGACAGGAGGCCGAAGGACAAAACACAAAATCCAGAAATAAGCCCAAGGCTGGCAACACGGCAGCAAGGGCTGGGACCCTGTGACTCAGGGCCCATTTCTGGCACATGACCCTCCCGCCTGAGACTCTCAGGCCCCCACTGGGCGCCGCCCTGGTGGTCACCAGTGGACTCTAAGCAGGCACCAGGCAGGGCTGTGAGGCCAGGCTGAGCATTATTGGATTCTGGAGCACCAAGTGAAGGTTCCCCTCCCCCCTAGATTGAGCAAGTCATTAAACATGAGCCAGGGTCTGGGGTCTGTCCACACCCCAAGGCTGACTGCTCTTCTCCAAGGTGGCCCAGGGTACATGGGGGCCTGGAGATGTCGATGAGCAGGGGTGAGGGATGTCACATGTGAATACCCCAGTTACCAGGTGCTCGATCCGGGCCAGAGACGACAACTATCCGAGTCTCCGACCTACCCTGTTGTCCAAGGCGCCTCCCCCACCCTCTTCAGGGGTGCAACCGAGAGGCAACAGCATCTAAAATGCCCCGACACTGCAGGCTGCACCCCAGAGGTCGCCAGCATCCACCCCCGACCCAGCACAAGCGCCTTGCAAGAGAGTTCCAGAACCTTCCAGCCAATGTAGATAAACCGCATCCTCTGCATAGTACATGTACCCAAATGGGGACGCAGGGGCCCAGAGAACTGGCCCCCACCCCCACCTAACAGGGGGACCTGGAACCCAACTGGAGTGATGCCCACCGCTAAGGGCCCCCACCAACTCCCCGTGCACAGAGGAAAGGGCAGCCTGGATCCCTCCCGGGGCCAGGACACGGGCACCTGGGCACGAAGATGGAGTTGTGCAGGAAGTTCTCGAAGACTTTGCGGTACTCGGCCTCCTCCTTCTCCGCCTGCTTCTCGGCCTCCGTCTTGGGGCAGGCACAGCACGGTCCCTTCTCAGTAGCGCACACCTCGGTCTTGGGGTTCTCCGTCACCTCCTCGATGTCGATGGTGCCGTCGGCATATTTCCGGATGGGGATCTTGTCCGCCCGGCCTGCGAGGGGAAAACGAAGGCGACTTACACATCCCCGGGGGCAAAGAAACCGGAGATGGGAGAGAAAGGGGGCTCAGGGTAAAGGCGAAGGTGGTGCTCGGCAGAGGGCGCTGGGGCTGGGGAGAGCTCGTGCCTGACCAAGGGGTGCTGGCCCCCCGCGAGGGGCCAAGTCGCTGTAGCTGGCGGGCGGCTGCCCCGTCCTGAGCTTCACCTTTGGAGCAGTAGTTGTGCCGGGCCAGGTAGCTGTCCTGGGGCTGGCGCTGCCACCGCACGATGTAGTAGCTCAGGTTGCCATTGGGCAGGGAGGGCGGGTTCCACTTGACGATGAGCTGTGACGAGGAGTTGGAAGCCGACAGGATGTCCAGGGGGATGGAGGGCACTGCAGAGGGAGCAAAGGCATTTCAGCAACGAGAGGGAGGACGGAAGCGCCGGGAGCCACTTTGCGAGTTTCAGGGATATGTGTGGGTTCAACATCATTTTCTCTCACCGACTCCTCAGGATCTGCCCTGGGGGCATGCAGAGCCCCGACACACTGCCCATTGATTTTATTTACCTGATGTTTGTATTGCAACCACACCGGGCGGTGCTCCCGGCTCACTCCTGGAGGAGCTCTGGGGACCCTATGGGGTGCCGGGGATCGAACCCGGGTCGGCCACATGACATGCAAATGTCCCAGCCGTTGTGCTATCATCCAGCACCTTTTGAATTTACTTTTTGTTTCATGATCCGTATTTAAGCACCAACGTCCCCACCTGTGGCAGGATGTAGCCCCAGTGCTACCAAGCCATAGTAGGGAAGGTTTCGGGTTGGGGCCACACCCAACTGGGGGTTCACTCTGGAGGTGAACCTGTGGTGTGGGGAGGAGCATGAGGCATTCCAGCCACCCTCTAGGTGGCTCCTTGTCATGGATGACAGTGGACATCCTTGGAAACAAGTGGCGTCGGCAGTTTCTGCCACATGACAAGACAGATTCACTGCAATTTCAGCGGACATCTGGAATTGCTGTGAAAAATGGTGAGAAACCCCGATGCAAGAGTGAGGGGGCAGAGGGATGCACAGGGGAGGGAAGGGCAGAAAAAAGGTGGGAAAAAAGGGAAAGAGCAAGATCAAGGGCCAGCAACTTACTGGGTCCAATATTACTCTGGGTCACCGGGCTGGAGCCTGAGAGCAACCAAACCTGCTTCTCCAGCCTCTGTTGCCAGCAATAAAATGTAGGTGTCCAGGGCAAGCAGTGACTGACAGCCACGGTACCCTGAGTCCAGCCCTCGTTCTGACCCGCTAGAGTCAGGGATGAGCCCCTTTCTCCCCAAACCAGTGACCACAACCTGCTTCCAAACTTGAGAATGAGTAACTATCTTTTTTCTTTTTTGTTTGGGGCCACGCCCAGAGGTGCTCAGGGATCACTCCTGGCGGGCTTGGGAAACCTCTGGGGTGCCAGGGATGGACCTCGGGCTAACCCCGTGCAAGGCCCACTCTACAATCTCATCAAGGAATACTTTCTTGAGCTCAGCCACATACACTGGTCCCCCAACTTCTGTCTCTCTCCTTGGAACCCTCTTGGCTGCAGAAGGAAGCCGTGAGCAGGTAACTGACATCCACCAGAGTCATTTTCCAACGCGGAAGCTTGGAAAGTTGATGGAAATGAACCAGAGCTAGCTGAGCCCTAGCTGGGCCATCAGGAAACCCGTCATGGTGCCATAGGCCACGGGGGCTCAGGGCCTCTGAGCACTGAGAAGCAGAAAATCGGGATCAAGTATGAAAACTTTTCAGTACCTGTACTGAAAACCATAATGCCCAAAAGGAAAGAGAGTGAGCACGAGAGAGTGAAAAAGAGAAAAGACAGAGTGATAAAGAGAGAAATAGTGAGAGAGAAAGAGAAAGGGGGGGGAGTGAGAGAGAGAGGGAGAGAGAGAAGCAGGGAGAGAGGGGGGAAGGTTGGGGAGGAGGGGGGAAACTGGGGACAGTGGTGGTGGGAAATATGCACTGTTGCACTAGTGAAGGGATGGGTGTTGAAACATTGTATGACTGAAACCCAACCAAGAACAACTTTGTAACTGTGTATCTCACCGGTGCTTCAATAACATTTATTGAAAAGTAAGTTAAAAAAAAGGGGGGGGTCAAGCCATGGAGGGGAGCAGGAGAAGCCCTGGGTGTCAGGACAAAGTGCGGCCCAGCTTTCTGTTGACCAGGAAGAGCCAGAAGGCTGACGGCCAGTGCCAGCCGCGGGACCCACCTGAGGCGTTGGTGCGGATGTACAGGATCTCGCTCTTGGCGCCCCGGATGTGGTCGTTCTCCACCATGGTGAGGGTCACGGCCTTGACGTACACAGCGTACTGCGTCCAGGGCTTCAGGCCATGGAGCAAGATCCCCGGCTGCACATCCTTGTTGGACGGCAGGTCCACATCCACCATGTTCCAGCTGTTGGAGCCACAGGCGTCCTGTCCATCGTACTCAGTCACATTCTTGAAGGGCCTGTGTGGTCAGCGCAAGGGGGTCAGTACACTCGGACGTCAGAGCTTGGGGCCACCCTGCTCCACGTCCCAGCCCAGCACCCCTTGGGGGAGCAAGAAGGCCACATCAGATGGCATCAGCTTCTTCAGAATCTGGGTCTACAGCATGCAAGGCAAACGCCCTACCCACTGAGCTAGCTCTTCGGCCCCCTAAGGCTTCCTTTGTAGCCCTAGTTTAGCAGATCACGTAACACACTGGAGGGCAATGTGGGGCTTCCCTCAAGCTCTCTCCTGGGCCTTATTATATTATTATTATTATTATTGTTATTATTATTATTTTAGGGGGTTACTCTAGGCCATGCCCAGCAAGGCTCTGGGGCTGCTCAGGGCTCTGCGCTCATGGCTCAGAAGACCATGAAGCACTGGGGATCGAACCAGCATCAGCTGTGTGGAAGGCCAGCGCCCTTCCCGCCATCCGTCCTATCTCTCCAGCCCTCCCTAGCTCCCTAACAGCTGTGCCATCCCTCCATCCCGTGGGGACTGAATGATTCTCTACAATACGGGGGGCGGGGGGTGTTCCCAGGCTGGCAGTGGGGCAGAGGGCGAGGCTCAGCCCAGCAACCCCCAGCCCCGACTCACGCTTCCTTGTAGTAGACGGTGAAGCTGATGAGGTCCCGGTAATCTGGAGGGCGGTACCGGTGCCATGTGATGATGATCCGGTTCTTCCAGGTGCTGGTGGAGGTGAAGTGCAGGACGTCGCTCTCACCTGGGACACAGGGGCACCTCCGTGAGCGCTGGCCGACTCTGGCCCTCCCGTCTGCGTGTGCGAGTCCCCCCACCCCAGCCCCGCTCCCCCATGCAGAATGGTGCTGTCACACTCAACTGTGCTCAGGGATCACTCCTACAGAGCTCAGGGGACCCTTCTGTAGTTCCAGACCTGGAACCCGGGTTTGCAGCATGCGAGGCAAAAGCCCTACCCACTGAGCTACCTCTCTGGCACCTCCGGGTTTTCTTTCTACCCCCATCTCAGCAGATCATGTGGTGCTCTGGGAGGCAACCTGGAGCTTCCCTCAAGCTTTTTCCTGGCAGCATAATTATTATTATTATCTTATTCTTATTATTTATTTTTTATGCCCAGCTATGCTCAGGGCTGACTCCTGCCTCTGTGCTCAGGGATCCAAGTTGAGCTAGCTACATGCTAGGCCAGTGCCCTTGCACTGTCTCCGCCCCATCCTTGACTGTGTTGGCATCACAGCAGCCCGCCTGCCCATTTCCTGCCTGCCCTGCCTGCTTTTCAGCAGGCTTCATTCCTCCGCTCCCAGAGCAATGAGACCGGCTCGGGCACGGAGGGAGGGGGACTTCTTTGGGGCACAGGGGGACCCACTCACAGGAGGCTCTCTCCCCGTTGTTCCTGGTATTGATGTCCCCTTTGCTCTGACGTCCTTTGGTGCCTGTCACCTCCTCCATGCGGTAAATCTCGGAGACACACAGCTTGGGGTTGAAGGCAAAGTACATCTTGCCGGCCTTGATGGTCAGGTTGCGGTGCTCCCAGTCCCACAGCTGCTGCAGGTTCTGGTTGTCCAGCACGTAGAAGGAGTAATTCCTGGAAGACAGGAACCGCCATGAGCCCCCTCCCCTTGAGGGTGTTGAGACCCTGCGCTGGGCTGGCTGGGTCAACAGTCCCCGCTCAAGTTTGTTGTTGGAGAATCATTTCACGGGCAGGGAAGAGAACCACACCCAGGGAGAGGGAAGCAGAAATCAGGAATCGGACAAGTGCAGGAGAGGCAGAGGCAGGGCCTGGTATGAGACTCATCAGGGTGCAAGATGAGCTTTTTCACAGTAAACGGAAACAGCTGAAGATTGTTTTTACAATCCAGAAGGCCAGGTGGGCAGGGACCAGCCAAGGAAAGTAAAGCTAAAAGTGCTTGCCGGGGCTGGAGCAACAGTACAGTGGGGAGGGCGCTGGCCTTGCACACGGTCAACCCAGTTTGATCCCCAGCATCCCACAGGGGCCCCAGAGCCCTGCCAGGAGTGACTCCTGAGTGCAGAGCCAGGAGTCATTCCTGAGCACCGCCAGGTGCGGCCCCCAAAGAAACAAACGAAACCAAAACTCAGCCATCACAGGGGGTTGGAGAGAGAAGAGAGCAGGGAGGGCACTTGCTGTGCAGGAGGCCAATTTGGGTTTCATCCCTGAGCACTGACAGGAATGATTACTGAGAGCAGAGCCAGGAGTAAGCCCAGAGCATTGCCATGTGTGGCCCCCAAACTACACATACACATACACAAAAATCGAATACAGTAAGCAAGAGTCAGCACCCTCTCGAATGCACCACGGGGGGAAAAAAATCAACATGATGGACCGTTGGGGCTGGCTGCAGGCACTGGGGCAGAGAAAGCAGCTTTTCTTGGGGCCAGAGCGATACTCCAGCCTAGAGGGCATTTGCCTTACACGCAGCTGACCCAGGTTCCATCCCTGGCATCCTGTAGGGTCCTCCAAGCACCACCAGGAGTAATTCCAGAGTGCAGAGCCAGGAGTAACCTGAGCATTACCTGGTGTGACCCCCAAAAGCTAAAAGCAAACCAGGTCATTCGCTCAGAGCAACAGTCGGCGGCTGGGAGGAGCTGGGCCCACCTGCAGTGCTGGGGGACTCACGGCTGCGCCCAGAGATGCCAGATAGGGGCCAGATGGTACCGGGAACCACATGCTCTGACCACGAAACTCTCTCCTGGCCCCCAGGAGCTGTATTTACTTATTATTAATATTTAGTTTGAGGACCCCACTTGGTGGTGCTCAGGGGCTGACTCCTAGCTGTGTGTTCAGGGATCACTCCTGGTGGGGTTCAGGGACCCTGTTGGGTGCCGGGGCATGAACTTGGGTCAGCTGTGCCATGCTATCACTCCAGCCCCCAAGGTAAGGGCTTTATTTATTGGGGGGGGTGCGCTAGTGCTCAGGCAGGGCCCCTACGTGATGGTCCGAGCGGCCAGGAAGACCACAGGGTGTGACTTTGGTGGATTTGGGGGGGCCTCGAGGGACACCTTGGCACCTGGGAATCTCCAGGCTCCCCCCTGCCCTCTGGGTTCCAGCCGGGGTCGGCCTGGTATGAGGCCCATGTCATCGCAGTCCAGGGACGCGGGACCCTCAGAGCCAGCCGCGACACCAAGGGGCACACTCACCCCTCCAGCTGCTCCTCTCCCCCGATCTGGCGGAGGCTCTTCAGGAAGGACAGCGACACCAGCGCATGTGAGTGGCGGATCTTCACATAGCCCGTCACCACCTCGATGAGCCCCATGAAGTTCTCCAGCTCCGAGGCGATATTGTCTGCGGAAACAGAAGGGTGAGTGACCGCGCATGCATGCCTGCGGCGCGGGGAGGATGAGGGGAGGGGGGTGTCTCTGGGACGCACACGGATGCACGTTTGACAGCTGAGATCCCCGAGCAGTGGGAGCGGGAGGGAGCAGCTCAGGACCACCCACCAAGCCCCCAGCCAGCCGGGTCCCTCATCGGCAACGAGGCTCAGATTATAACAAACTTGGCCTCCAAATTGGGGGAGGGGCTTAAAGAAGGCTGAAGACTCCGGGCTGATTACGGAATGTCAGTTTAGAATTTACTGACGGGCCGCTCATTCAAGGCCCACTCCCAGCGGGTTCGGGGAACCATATGGAGTGTCGAGGCCCGAACCCGGGCCAGCCAGTTGCCAAGCAAGCTCTGTCCTGTCGCTCAGGTCTGCAGCGCTCCCTCCGTTCCCTAATTCCCAGCACTACCAGCAGGGCGCCCTCTGCTGTCAGTGGGGGGGATTCGTTTGTTCTGGGGCCACACCTGGCAGTGCTCAGGGCTGACTCCTGGCTCTGTGATTGGAGATCACTCCTGGCAGTGCTCTGGGGAGCCCTAAAGGGTGCCGGGTCTCAAACCCAGGCTGGCCGCATGCCAGCCACGTGCCCACAGTCCCATCAAGTAGTCAGCCATCGGTAGGCTCTGATGCCTGGGGAGTGTCTTTTAACATGTGCAGTTCACAGTCCAGCTTCCGAAACCCAAGGACAAGCTGCTGTGACTGCGTGTCTAGTAGCTAAGAGGCAGGGATCTGTTTTCCAAGATGGCATCTCACAAAGACTGAACGTAAACACAGGGGCTGTCTGCCGGGGAAGTTTGCTGGACAGGGCCCAGCCCTGTTGGTCCACCTGGAGGTGATGTCCCGGGAACCACCAGGGCTCCCCCTGGTGGCGCGGCGAGGGAATGCCATGTGGTGCTGGTGATAGGGAACTGAGTCTGGTCTATGTTCCATCTTTTGATCTTTCTTCCTAGCTCTGGGGGTGATTTTTATTTTACATTATTTCTTTCGTTTGGGGGCCACACCGTGGTACTCAGGACCCTCCTCAGTGTTGGTATTGAACCTGGGTGTGCCACATGCCAGGCGGGCACCCTACACGCTGTACCATCTTTCTGGCTGTGGAGATGATTTTTAAAACTGCCTTTCTGTGTTTCCGAGTCTCCTTTAAATACCCATCTTTGGTTTCCGAAGTAGTCAGCCATGGAAAAAAGTCACTGGTACCTAAGGAAATACCACCTATGTGCATACACAGCAGCACCTTTCTTTTCTCCCATTTAGTCGTTTCGAGTTCACTGAAAAAGCAGGAACTTGGCTTCAATATATGCCCAAATAGTCCTTGACACTCAAATGAACTGGGTGCAGTTTCAGTGGGGAAGGCACTTGCCTGACGTGGACCCGACCCAGGTCTGCGATTCCCAGCACCTCACTGGGTGCCCCAAGCCCAACTAGGAAATCATCCCTGAGCACAGAGCAATAGTCAACCTGGAGCACTGCTGTGTGTGACACAGAAACAAAAACAAGAAACAAATCAAAAGAGTTGGGTGTGGTTCAGCGAGTGGATTTTTGTTTCTTTTCTTTTGGGACCACACCCGGCGGTGCACGGGGCTTACTCCAGGTTCCTGTTCTCGGGGATCACTCCTGGTGATCAAACCTTGGTCAGCTGCAGGCCAGGCAAGCGTCCTCCCCACTGTGTTATCTGGCACTGCTCATGAGGGATTACCCAGGGGCTAGAGCCTGCTTTGAGTTGATAAGGAAGGGGCGGAAAAATCACGCTCTGGTTTGATCCCTTCACAAGAGCCACCTTCTAGAGAAATTCAAATTTTAAAGACTAGCAGGGCCTACAGCTGGTGATTCCAGGATCCGCGCGGGAAGGGGAGGTGGGCCCACAGTCTCTGGGGGCGTGGGGGCTGGAAACTTACTGCCTCGACGGATGTTAATCAGCAGGTTCCCCCTGAAAATGGTGCATCCCTGCAGCATCTGGGCAGAAGTCACCGAGTCGATGGTCTTCGTCCTCTTCTCTTCCTCACAGACTTTGGGGCAAGGGCCCTCACAGGGGACGCAGAACATGCTGTTGGCAAGAGCAAGGACCCCCACCTCGTGGTCAGAGAGGGGGGTGCCCCTCACCCAAATGTGTGTGTGTGTGGGGGGGAGTGCTGTCTGCATGGGAGTAGGCTCAGTGGAACATGACCAAAAGCAGTGGAGGGGGTCAGAGAGACAGGACAGAGGAGAGGGCACTTCCTTTGCCTGCGACTTTCCCAGGTTGGATCCCAGCGTCCCGTAGGTGGCCCAAGCATGTAGCCTGGTCCCCATAGCACCCCCAGCCCAATCAGTAAGTTCCTGCTCTTCTGGGCTTTTGGTCTCTTGTGCTTCTGATCTGTGATCATTCTGGCTCCGCCATCACCAGAGACAAAGGAAATGCAGGCTCACAAGAAAAACAAGAGGGACCCTCTATCGGGAAGTTGGTGTAGCGCCAAAACCCAGACAAGGGATGCAGGGACCCCACCAGAGCCTCTTCTCAGTGCTGGAGAAGTGCGTGTGTGGGGGGGGGGGGCGGGGGGGGCCTTGCTGTGTTCCCCAATCATGGGACACGATCTGTGGTCACTCTGTGGGGCAAGGTAGGGTCACTGGCCTCTGGGTGCTATTGGGGATGAATCCCCAGGGACACTCTTGCATGGTTCCCATTCCACCAAGTCCCCTTCTTGAACTCTGATGCCCCCAGACTGCTCCTGCCTCTAGGATTTTTAGGTGGAGGAAGTATTGGGGCCATACCCAGTGGTGCTCAAGGCTGACTCCTGGCTCTGCGCTCAGGAATCACTCCTGGGGGGCTCGGGGGACCATCAGGGAAGCAGGGATTGAACCCAGGTCAGTGGCATGCAAGGAGAGCACCCTCCCTGCTGTACTATCTCTCCAGCACTGCAAATGTGAGGTTGTAAATGCACAGGAAATGTGTGTGTGGGGGGGGGGGGGGGGAGCACGGTCGTTCAACAGGGTCCTGTCGGAGGGCGGGGGTGTCACTGACCTCTGGGTGCTGTTGCGAATGAAGCCAGAGGGGCACTCCTGCATGCACTCGCCCTGGTGGATGACGAAGCCGTCCACTTCAGTGATATCGGCATTGGGGATACTGGCACAGAAGTCGCGGTCCACGCAGCGCCATCCCTCGAAGCGGTAGGTGTTGGGTGGGCACTGGGTTACACACAGGCCGTTGAAGTAATAGTGGCGGCAGGCAATGCAGGCTGTGTCGTTGTCGGGTGCGGTGCAGCCGCCCAGACACTCGGGGTGACAGCACTGGTCATCGTCTGTGCAAGCCCGCTTCCCACATGAACTCGGGCACGCTGTGGGAACAAGGGGACAGGGACTTTAGCTCGCCAGTATCACTTCCCCAAGTGTGGAAAAACAGCCCAGGGGGGCACCAGCACCCTCCCTGCACACAGGAGCTCAGGGTGCTGTAGGGACAAAGGGCTGAGCATTGAGTCGTGGAAGAGCAGGAGAGGCAGCAGCTGCTGAGGTGGCGGCATGCGAGGTGGGGGCGGGGGAGGGGTGTGTGCGGCCATCAAAGAACCAAGGGGGGGAAAATACCAATTCACCCCTGGGACACCATCATCCACAATTCCACTTTGCAGCCCATTATGGACTCAAGAGAACCTAGGCAGTGAAACTCTTATGGGTATGAATCAGGGAAAGGCATCAGGTCCTGGGGCTGAGATCCCCAAGCCTGCTCGGATCAGGGCTGAGCATCCTCCACCGAGATCCTCGATTTTCCAGTAGGCGGGGGTCACACCTACCAACTGCCGCCCCCCTTCCCTGCCCCCCCCCCCCCGTGCCGTGTAATCCCATCAACAGCCAAGACCCAGAGACTATAAAACCCAGCCCCCGAAAGAGAACAGCACAGAGTCTCCTGCCCCCGCACCTGGCTGTCCTCACCAGGGCCCCTTGGAGGGGGGTGGGTTGACTTTCTCTCCCCACCCCGAGCAGAACCCCAGCAGCCCAAGACCTCCAGAACCAGCCACAACCATGCTGAGACCACTCTCCACACGCATGAAGGTAACGGCAGAGGAACAAAGGCATGGGGGTCCCGGGGCTGAAATCTCCAAGCCTGCTAGGATCAGGGCTGAGCATCCTCCACCCAGATCCTCCATCTTCCAGTAGGTGGGGGTCACACCTACCAACTGTTCCCCCCCCCCGCCCCCCCCGCCATGTAATCCGATCAACAGACAAGACCCAGAGACTATAAAACCCAGCAACATCTTATTATCTCATTCTTGCTTTGGACAACTTGGCAGGCTACCAAATGTAACCTGCCCACACGGCAGAGTCTGGCAAACTCCCCGTGGTGTACCCAATATGCCAAATACCAGTAACAATGATGGGTCTCATTCTCCTAACCCTGAAAGAGCCTTGAATGTGGCACTTTTTAGAATCTCAGGACTAAGACAAAGGAGACGTTACTGGTGCCTGCTTGAGGCAGTCGATGAACAACAGGATTATCGTGATCGTGATGAATGAGGGGTCAGGGCTAAGGAGATAGGAACAAACACTAATCCATCGCCCACCCAAGCATCCTCCCCCCCCTCCACACCCCATGTACCTACTGTAGTGAGTACTGAAAATGAGTCCAGAGCTTTCTGGTACAGGAGAAAATCTACTCCATGAAGTCAGGCAGGTAGGGGCTACCCCCTTCCTTCAGTGAGTGCTTGCGTGTTCTTGGGGAGATTCAATCGCATTTTTTTGAAGTTTTTTTTTTTTGGCGGGGCAACCCAGGGTGTTCAGCGTCTGACTTCTGCCCACCTCCCCCCACCCCCCCCCATGGAAAGAGTGTTCCCTTGTAGCTATTTCCTTGGAGTCTCACCAACTCCACTGACCTTGGTCCTCTCTTTTTGCATCTCTGAAGTGGGCTAAACGCCCACCTGAAAGTTGCCCGTAGAAACTCTGCAAAAGAAGGGCAGGCTATAGGCCAGAGAGACAGCTCAGTGGGTAGGGCACCTGCCTTGAATGTGCCTGACCCCACAGTGGATCGCCTGGCACCACAAAGAGTGCCCAGAGCCCTTCCAGGGAGAACGATCCCCGAGTGCAGAGCCAGGAGGCCCAAGCACCACTGGGTGGAGTCCCCACAGAACAATCCAGAAAGGCGGTCTGCATGTTGGACTGGTTCCATACGGAGTGTCTTGCAAAGCCTTCGTGTGTGGGAATACCCAGTGGGGGCTGCAACCCATGACAGTGGAATAAAAATGAGTCCATGGAGATTTTACGCAATGGCCTGAGATATGGGCTGGCAGGTTCTAGCAATGGTCTCACCCCCCAAAAAATGATGTGAGCAAGTGGGTGGGCAGGCGGAATTGCAAAACGCCAGAACATTGGAAATTGTTGGGACATTGGTCATCACCCCCTCAGAGCCCCTTCCATGCTGAAGTTTCCTTAGAGCAGCCTTGAAATATCAGAGACCCCCCACCAGCTCATGTCCCTAAGAGACTCCCAGGACTATGGAAATGATCACGCTCAGTGGAAATCAACACATTCAATGGAAATCAAGTCAAAACCAACCAAGATCTCAAGTATGTTTCCCACGATCTTCTCCGACGTTTTCCCTTGGAGCTAGAAAACAGTGCTGGAGAAAAATGTGCATTATTGCCTCGGACATGTTATTCAGAGAGAGCCTATTCTTGTTGTCCCAATAATAAAGACATACACCACTGACCTAGATCACAGACAAAAAGAAGAAACACTTGGAGGGGACCAGAAAGCTGGTACAGTGGGCAGGGGCACATGCCTTGCACACAACTGACCTGGGTTTGATTCCTGGCACTAAGCACAGCTGAAATGATTCCTGAATGCAGAGCCAGGTGTAAGCCCTGAGTACCGCCTGGTGTGGTCCCCAGCCCCAAACCACTCTGGGGCACTAAGCGTCTTCCCAACTCACAACTTATACCCTTGCCTTCATGGTTTGGGTTTTTTTTTTTTTTTTGAGGGGCCACATCCAGAAATGCTCAGGTGTTCCTCCTCGCTCTGCACTCAGGAATCACACCTGGAACTGCCCAAGGGACTACCTGGAGTGCCAGGAATCGAACTCAGATCAACCACGTGCATGCATGGCAAGTGCCCTACCCACTGTACTGTGGTTCTGGGCCCCTGTTATTTTATAGAGTGCAGAAAAACAAAAGAGAAACAATCCCTGCAGAACAGGGGTTGCTTTGGAAACTCCCCCCTGGCGGCCCCCAGGATTAACAGTGCCCGTCACTCACACCACTGCCGCCTCACGGAGGCTCCCATGGACAGGGTGGGGGGAATGATCCTTTCACACACTTAAAAATTACTCCCAGTTATTTTAAATCTGGAACTGTTTGCATATTCCTTATAAGTTTATGAAACTCACACTGTCCCGCCATGACTAACTGCAGTGGCATTGAGAGTGTGGTCTATATTTATCACTCGTCTGCGAGTCCAGACCTACTTCCACACCCTGTTACTGTACCCAGTTATGGGACCTACATTTTCCTGATTTCCTAACAAGGCAGGCCTGTGTCCCAGAGGGACAAAGTGGGAGCTGTTTTGTCCAGTGGAGGCCAACTTCAGACAGAGAAGCCTAGGGGTCCGCAGCATCTCTTAAAATTGTCTGGAGGGTCTAGTTCTGGTCAAGTGCCTGCCACCCTGGTGGGAACCAAAGTATCCAAGTTCCTGGTGGGATACAGAGTATCTGAGCAACATTTCTAGCCTACTGATTGGCTATGGAACAACTGAACAAAGTATCCAGCCTACTGATTGGCTACGGAGTAACTGAACAAAGCACCCAGCCTAACAATTGGCTACAGAGTATCCTTGTTCAGCTCCATCCTATACATTGGGTAGATACACCAGGCTAGTTTGTTTGCACAGATCAGGCCTGAGCAATGCTTCACAGAGCAGGGCTTCCTCCCACCTCTCTACAGAGCCCCTTCAGAGTCCTCCTTTGGAAAATGCTTCTGGAGAGCAGAGTCCATTCTCTGATGAGGCTCAAAATTGGTACGACTTAAAGAAAAAAAAAAAGCCCAGGGGTTGGGGGGCGATGACTATCCTATTTTTTTTCCCTAGGGTCCCAAAATGCTCCTATTTTCTGGGTGATCTGAGTGTCTCTCGAATTCACTATCTCCTAGAAATCTTTAGTTCATTTACTACTGAGGATGAGGTGAGTCCTTACATTTTCACTCTGTTTACCTTTGTTTGAGCCCTTAAAAATGAGTTAGGAGGGGCGTGAGTGATAGTACAGCGGGGAGGACATTTGCCTTGCATGAGGCCAACCTGGGTTTGATCCCCTGCACTGCCAGGGGTAATTCCTGAGTGCAGAGCCAGGAGTAATGCCTGAGCTGGGTGTGACCCAAAAAGAAAAGAAAAAAAAATTGAACTGGGAGAGCCGGAATGCCAGGGATCGAACCCGGGTCAGCCACCCCAACAACCAGATTTTTTAACAACAGTGTTATAAGCTTTTAAAATTTTTGGTCTCAGATGAGCTGTGAGAGAAGTTTCCCAACCTCCCTCACACCCCCTTTTCTTTCTGTAATGAAATCTGGGGGTTGTGGATGGGAGCAGTTCCAGTTGAGCAACCTGTAGGTAGGTGCTTCATTTGTCACTTTTCCAGTCTCTATCTCCTTGCTTCCGATGGCACACTTTTGGTCATGTAAACCTCTCTTCTGGAGTCTCTGTTGGGTGGAAGTGCCACATTATTCATTTCCCGTGATCCCACCTGCATGGCCTGCCCCATTTCCTGAAGTTAAAGTATTTTTACTACAAGGAAGATCCACCAAAGATCAAGTAGGCAATCAGAGGACAGCAAAGGGGCAGGGTGTCCGCGCTGACCGCCCATTCTGGCTAATGGGTTTTTCACGCTGCCCCTTGGAGAGTCAATCTGGAAATGTGGCCACGAACCACCTTCACCCCTAAGCTCCACGGTGCCGAGGGTGGAACCTCTCTGATGTCTCAAAGGGCGCCGAGAAAAGCACTCCTGTGGACAGTGTTGTTTTGCCCTTGCAAAGCTTACTATGAAGAGCCTTGCTGTGGCCCCAGATTTCAGTGGGTTCATATTTAGTTTCACTTTGTTATTTTTGTGCGGGGTGAGGCAGCATGCTGCATAGAAACGCCATCAACATTCCCAGAAAGCAATAATAGCATTAACGCCCAGTGAGGTGGAGCGCCAGCCTTACAGGAGAGTACTAAGTTTGATCCCTGGCACCGCAGGGGGCCCTGAGTACTGAGCCAGGAGTAGCCCTTGAGCACTGAACCCTCAAACTACCCCCCCTAAAAGGTGCTAAAGTCCTATTTTGGCAATCCCATTCCGATCGTACTTGAAACAAAACATTTCTTCACTCTCACCCAAGGGAAAACTTGACTCTGGCCTTTGGAAAGAAAAGGCAAAAAAGATTTCAAAGTTGCTTCTCCTGCGGGGGGGGGGGGGGGGGGGGGGAGGGGGTTCAGAGGGTCAGAGGCAGGTGGGCACTTGATACCTTCTCAGATGAGCACCTGAGCACCACCCTGAAAGCGTGATCTCCAGCACCACCCACAAGCCTGAGACTCTCTGCAGCTCTGCTGTTTGAGACCCCCCCCCCCCACCCCCAAGGAAGAACATGGTCCGGAAGCAAGAGAAATACAGCATTGGCTTTATATATGGCCAACCTGGTTCAATCTCCGGTACCCCATAGGGTCCTCTGAGCCCCACCAGGAGTGTTTTCTGAGCACAGAGCCAGGAGTTAGCCCCTGAGCACAGCCAGGTGTGGCCCAAAGAGCAAAAAAATCAAACAAAAAAAAAGTGCTCTCTGGAGTCTTCAGTGAAGTGTGAGAGTGTTGTGACCTTGTGTGATGCCAGCCGGAAGCACATTCACACGAACAGCAACCAAAGTGCACAGGAGACGGATGAGAAAGATCCCACCATCTTTTCACCCTAGTGATTCAGTGATTTTCTTTTGGATAAATCACAGGTAAAATTGGGTTCAACTTCCGGGCCAACCCAGCCACCCAGGTGGAAAATGCTCTCCGGGAAAGGGCACATTGTCTCAGCTCTCGGACCAGTGCCTCTCCCACCCACCCTGCCTTGTCCACAGGATCACAAAACATCCAAGGGCCAAGTTCTTCTTGCTCTCTGAAATATCTACTCTTATTGCTGATTTCAGGGAATCATTGTTTTATTTTAAATACATAGTTTTGGGGTTTTTTTCCTTTTTGGGCCGCACCTGGCAATACTCAGGGGTTACTCCTGGCTCTGCACTCAGGAATTACTCCTGGCAGTTATCAGGGGAACCCTGTGGGGTGCCAGGTCAGCTGTGTGCAAGGCAAGTGTCCTAACCCACTGTACTATCTGGCTTTTTCTTTTCTTTCTTTTTTTCCAGACTATTACCCAAAAGACAGTGCCTCAGAGCCTCCTCACCATCATTTGAGGTTCTAATGAGGCAAAACCTGCCCCAGGTGGGAAACTCACGGCAGATGTCTCTCTCCGGTGACTGGGGTGGAGTTGGGGCCAGCAGGGTCCAGGCACAAGAGAAGCCAGGATGTGCTGTGAGGCCGTGAGGTGGGATCCTCCACCCCCACCACGCCCCGTCCTCCACCTCATCTTTCCACTGTCCCCAAACCTGTTCTGCCCCATCCCAAAGACTCACTGAAGAGCAAAGGCTCTTGCTCTGAATATTCCAGGAACTGCAAGCTATTTGCTGAGTCTAACCAAGAACAAACTGGGCAAAGCCACAAGAAAAAAAAAAAGTCCCCAAACTCTGACATTACACTCCGCCCTGGAATAGTTTCCATTCCTTCCTTCACACCTTGAGATCCAGGGTGAAGTCATTGGCATGGCTAGTTGGTCCCCAGAAAGAGGACCATGATCACCAGTGCTGAGACCAGAGCAAAGGTCCCTCTTACTTGCTGGTGGAGAGACAGTAGCTGTCAGCTGTGTCGCTGCTGTTTTTTTTCCTCCTTGATTTTTGGGCCACACCTGGCAGTGCTCAGGCTTACTCCTAGCTCTGCACTCAGGGACTACTCCTGGCAGGACTCAAGGGGAACCCATGGGGTTCCGGATCACCCTGGCACCAACCCTATCTGCTAGACACCAGCTCCCAACTGTACTTAAGCCTCTCCCCCGACTCTGGAGAAAATTCCAATTGAGAAGGAGCTTAAAAAAAAAAAAGGGAAAAGTGAGGGCTAGAGGGCAGGAAGGGTGCTTCCCTTGCAGGTGGCTTACTGGGGGTCAATTCTGGGCATCTCTAAGTATGCCAAAAGTGATATCGGAGCACAGAGCCACAAGTAAGTGCTGAGCACTGCCGGGAGGGTCCCCTGCATCTTACCAGAGAGCTCCAGAGACTGATCACTTGCTCAGCATGCAGGCAGCCCTGGGTTTGATCCCCAGCATGCCAGGAAAAGCCCCCGAACACACAAAATAAGCTATCAAAGAAAACTTGGATCCCAAGTCCCAGGCTTGAATCAACCGAAAACAAAGCTCTGAAAGCGACATCCTTGAGATTCAAAACAACTGCTGTGTCCCCAGTTCCGGGGCAGTGGCAAGTGGGGGGCCAGGGGCCTTGTGCGCGGAAGCGGTTCCGGCGTCCCTTGGGACCTGTTTGTGTTTTACTCACAGAAAGAACAAGTACTGGCAAGTGACAAAAAAAAGAACATGTTTTGCAAACAATCCGAGTGACCTAAAACCCAGGGAAAAGACTCAAATCGGCATCTGTTTGTTGGAGACCTTTGGAATCAGGCTGCCTGAAGATGAGGAGCACTTGGCAGCCCCCTGAAACTTCTCCCCCCACACCACACTCCAGAAAATGAAACCAGAGTTCCATGGACAGAAGGATCTTTTTCTTTATTCCCCGAGACCTGAAAGCACCCCAGAACTAGTCATCTGGTTGTCTGTCCAGCAGCTGCAAAATCCCGGGGCCCAGAGAGCCAGTGCATCCCAAAGAGGCCAAGAAATGCATACCAGAACCACCCCCCCCAACACTTAGAAATTTGGAAACAGAATCCCCAAGGGTCCCACGTCTATCATTCTGAACCCACTTTGCCAATTATTTCTCTGTTGTTCCTCTTAGAGGCAGTGGAGGGGGCGGGGCGGGAGGGGGGGCGGGTTGTTTTTTGGAGGCTATACCCAGTGGTGCTCGGGCTGACTTCTGGCTCTGCATTCAGGAATCACTCCTGGTGAGCTTAGGGGGAGTATATGAGGTACAGGATCAAACCTGGGTTGGCCTGTGCAGGGCAGGCACCTCACCCACTGTCCTATCACCCCAGTCCCTCCGGAGGGTTTCAGGACACACCAGGTGATGTTGGGAGCTACTTCCAGCTTGGTGCTCTGGGGACGCTCCCACCACAGCGCCCATATATTGCCAGGAATATGGGCCAGGGCTCCCAAGGGCTCAGGTTCAGCACATTGCAAAGGTTTGATCCTTCACCCCGGCACTCCTACACCCCAGCTTGAGACACGCCTATTAAATGCACCCCTAGAACTGTGCTTCCCCCAGTAACTCCCCTCAACTGTGCTCCCCCACCCCAACTTGACTTTTTTCCTGCTCCACAGATCTTTCTAGAATGCCTCTCATAGCTCGTGCCACAGCACTACTTGAACAAAGGACTATACATTTTCTAAGCTTTCATTTTAGAGTTTGGGGCCACCCTGGCGGTGCTCAGGGCTGTCTCCTGGCTCTGCACTCAGGGATCACTCCTGGCAGGCTGAGGGAGGGCCGGGGATCGAACCCAGGTCAGCCATATACAAGGCATGTTCCCTCCCCACACTCCTACGGCTCCAGTCCCACAGATGATGCATTTTGAACCTGTGGTTTCCACCCTTCCATCCTCCTGGCTGAGGGTCCCGCCTCCCCCAAACCCACAGCTTTGAAATGTCTAAACCACCCTGCACCCTGAAGGAGGACATTTCTCGGGCTCTTAATAAGCTCATTCAGGCTGCAAAGATCCTTCACCCAGGCACCAGTCAGTAGCAGTCGTGGCAGCCACACATCTGGGGAAACTGGGGAAGCTGTGTGTGTGTGTGTGTGTGTGTGTGTGTGTGTGTGTGTGTGTACAGTCTCAATGCCAATTCCTTGAGCCTCAAGTTTCAGGATTTCTGAAACAGCCCGTTCAGATAGCTTTTCATTCCAAGGCCTGTAAGCTGCAATGGGGGTGCAAAGAACACCCCTCTAACACCATCACCCACACCCCAGCGTCAGGATTGGGGATTAAGAAATATCCTTCTTGGGGATGAAGCAATAGGACATTTGCCTTGCACGCGGCTGATCCGGATTCTATCCCTGGCATCCCATACGGTCCCCTGAGCACCATCAGGAGTGATTCCTGAATGCAGAGTCAGCAGTAACCCCTGAGCATTGCTGGGTGTGACCCAACTCCCTTCCCCCCTCCAAAAACATCCTTCTTGGTCTTACTCCACTGACCACAATTCTCCTTCTCTGGGACTTGCAAAACACAAGAAAACTCTTAGCACCTCCAGACCTCCAGGGACTTCCCACCATCAGAGGGATAGTAAGTAACATTGGCTGAGTCCCATCACTGTAGATCCTGGTGGCTTTCCCAGTTGCACAGAACACGTGGGAGAGAGGGCCAGGGACACGCTGCCCACTCCTTGCTCCAATTTGGGTTTTCCCCCTTTCCTCAGGGGGGAAGGGGGTTATCTCAAAGGACTGAAATGCTGCTTTGTGTAGAGGATCGACAGATTAGAAGTCCAGGTACCCTCTGCCCCCACCACCAAAAATAAATAAATAAATAAAAGATCTGTTGTTTCTTTCTGATGAAGAGTTTGCACATTAATGCCCTTCACATCAGTGTGTGTGTGTGGGGGGGGGGGGGGGCATTCCTTTACACCCAGGGCTTCCTGTCTGCCTAGTGGGGGGCCACTGTGTAACCCCAAAGTCTCACAGGTCCTGAAATGCTTGGAGATGGTTTTTATTTTTTTTCAAGAAGGATTGGTGAAAATGAGGAAAATACAATGGGGTGGGAGGAAAAAAGTGAGGAAAGTCAATTTGTCTCCATTCAGATATTTGAGATATTTGTGGGTCCTTCCTAAATGATCAACCCGCAATGCACCTCCCCCATGCTGTCCTTTCTCCCAATCCCGCACCCCTAGGTCTGCTTCACTTTCTGGGTACCCACCTCCACCCCTCATGTGGCCCCTCAACATGGGAGGAGGTTAGTTCCTCGGGAAGGAGGAGAGTGGCATACGCATTTTCTTTGCACATGGGGTCAAAAATATATTCAAAGAGCAAACACAACGACCAGTCCTGGAGCTCTGCGGGAAGAAGGGAACGCCACAATTTAGAGGCAGCCCACGCCCAGGTAGGTGCCAGCCTGGCCACATTTTTAAGGGGCCAAGTCATGTCTGTCGGCCAGGGTCCTTGTTTTCTGGGCAGGGTATCTGGGGATGTCTGTTCAGCGTGTTGCAATGTGGCCAATCAACCTCTAGGGGGCAGGCTCTGCTCAGCCTGAAGCCCAAGAGCAAGGCGCGTGATACACCAGCTACATAAATCGTGCATTATTGGTGCAGGGCTGAACGTGGCCAGCCACGTAGCATTTGAGTATTTCTCCTGGCAAGATCTGCGTGCTCCATGAATCGGAGCCACTGTTACCACATACCCCCAGATGGAATCTGAAGGTCCTGGGTTCTGTTCTGCTGCTTTTCTCTCAGGTAACACAGGACTGACACACCCAGGGTGGGATTCACTGGTCTGTAATCCCCTAAGGGTCTCAGGGACATATGGGGGCACCAATGGGCAGAGGGGCCACCCAAAAACACAGCACTGTCAATTTTGCATATTGGTTTCAGGGTGGGGCCCACACCCAGTGGTGCTCAGGGTGGATTCCTGGCTCTGTGCTCAGGGAACACTTCTGGAGGGGGCTCCTGGTATGCTATAGGGTCCCAGGGATAAAACCAGCGTTTGTCGTGTACAAAGAAAGCTCCTTACCCCGGACTATCTCTCTGGCTCCGGGTTTTACATACTGGGGAAGGAGGGGGGGGGTCCCCATATATTTTCATTTTATGTTATTAAAAGGAATGAGGGGCAAAGATTCTAAAACATAAAAGATTCATCCCTGCCCCAATATATTGAAAAAAACTATCCTACATTTTAGATTTGCTGGGTATTCAAATTCCAATTTCCAGGAAATCTTTTGTTTTGGGGCCACACCCAGCAGAGCTCAGGACTTACTCCTGGCTCTGCACTCGGCAATCACTCCTGGCAGTGCTCGGGGGCCATATGGGGTGCCGTGGATCAAATCCAGGCCAGAAAGACAAACACCCGCCCCGCTGTGCTCTCTCAGGCCCATGTTTTTTCTCTTTTACAGCAACCACGCCTTGATGGTTCTCTGGGAATCACACTCTGGGTCTCAAACACACGAGGCCTGTGCTCTCTCCCAGACCCAGAGAATGTGTTTGAGGGGGGCCACATTCGGCCGTGCTCAGGAGTCACTCGGGGTAAAACAGGGGATCGAATCAGGGTCTTTTACAGTAAAATGGTGTCAGTTCGCTCAGTGCTGTCTTAGGTGCCTGGAACGGAATTTTAAATTTCAAATCACTTCTCATCAGCTCCATGCCCAGAAGTTAACCTAGAACCATCTTGGGTCTGAGCTGATTTAGATTCGATCCAGGGCCTCCCATATATATGGTTTTTGAGCTTAGCCAGGAGAGCGCCCTGAGCGTATTCAGCTCTGCTGGGTGTGGCTAACCCCCCCCCCCCCCCCAAAGAAACAAATCCCGGGCAGCCAGCGGGGTAGCACAATGGTTACAGCACTTGCCTGGCATGAGGTCGGTTCAGGTTCCATCCTCAGCAGCCCATATATGGCCGCTTGGAGATCACTGCATGTATGTGCAGGGCATGTACATCAACAGATCCAGGGGCTGGCAGGACTCCAGATGAACTGATTCCAGGAGGAGTTCTCTTTCCCCCAACCCAGTCGGGAACTCATACAAGTCAGACACCCAGGCCCTAAACCAGCCACATCAAGAACAAACCCCCCCAGGAGCCAGAGAGACGAGAGAACAGTGCATGGAGCAATTTGCCTTCTGTGCATCAGAGCCATGTTCGATCCCCAGCATACCAAATGGTTCCTGGAACCCACGAGGAGTGATCCCTGACCACCAAGCCAGGAGGAAGTCCTAAATTCTGCCGGGTGTGGCCCCTGAGCAAACCAACCAAGGAAACTTGAAAACCCAAAACAGAAGTGATGAAAAGGCAGCATCTACTTCGCCTAGGAGGAGACAAAGCAGATATGGAAAAGCAAAGCAGTAAGGCACAGCGGAGTATGAGCACATTTCTCCTATTTGTGTACGGAACTATGATGGAATGAGGAACGGACACCCAGAGTTCCAGGAGAACCTTCTCTATCTGCTGCCTTCTAACTCAAGTCAAAGAGGTTTGGGGCTCACCCAGCTTAAGGACCTTGCCTGGCACACGGCTGAGCCTGGTTCAATTCCCAGCACCGCACACAGCCCCACGAGTCAGTGGTCCCTGAGCACCGAGCCAGAGTAAGGCTTGGGCACCTCCAAGTGTGGCCCTAACATACAGCTAAACATAAGGGACATTAGGTGATGAAAAATGAGAGGAAATCTTATCCTTCCCCCTTTTTTCTGGAAGGGGGAAGGACAAATTTTTGGGGTGTTGGGGTTATAGGGGTTCAACTCAGGCCTCTATCATCAAGACAAAAGTTCTAGGGCAGAGGCACCACCCCAGCCTATCAAATTTCTCCTCTCAGAGAACTCATGTCATCCTTGACCCTGACCACTACAAAAGGTCCTGATGGACGTCAAAACAGATGGTTAGGGGGGTGGGGGAGGCGTGTGCTGGGAAGGCGCCTTTCATTTCTGAAGATTATCAGAAAGGTTATTTTTTTACTGAATCATTTGGATGGGAATTTTACTGGGGCGAGTCTGGGGAACCCCAAGGGGTCAGGAATTCCACCTGGATTCTCCAACTTGAACTTCAGCCCTTTGAGCCATCTGCTAGCCCCCCCCCCCCCACTCCAAACAATGTTTTAACATCACTTCAAAACATTTCCCAAGGTAAAGGGATGTACATGGTAACCTTTCTCTACCCGGATCGCAAACCAAAACAGAAGGAAAGAGAGAGGGAAGAAAAATGTCTTTTCTTTGTCTTTTCTTTGCTCTCCCGCCATCTCCCCCGCCACCCCCTCCGACTTGGGGTAGCAGGAGGAAAACTGGGGAGATTGGTGGTGGGAAAAAAGCACTGGTGAAGGGATGGGTGTTGAAAACTTGTAAGACTGAAACCCAATCGGGAACTACTTTGTAACCGTGTATCTCACGGTGATCCAATTTAAAAAGTATAAATTAAACCAGAAACAACGAACAAAAAAAAAAAAACATTTCCTAACAGGGTCAGCATGCAAATGAGTGGCACCGAGAAAGAAAATCAGAATCACTCCCAAACACAGTTAAAATGACAGAGTAAAAAAAAAATTTTTTTTTAAAGAAAACAAAACAAAAAAACAAAGTCAAAGAACGGGTGGCCTCTCTTCCAAGTTCTTCGGCAAGGCTCCGCCTGTCGCTGCCCGTCTGCGCGCCCCTCCCCCTAAAGCGGGCATGTCCCCCTGCGGGGCGCCCAGTCGGCCACGCGGGCAGCAACTGCAGACAAAGATTCGGGTCCTCAAAGGCGCATCCGGAGGCCCAGGGTGGAATGCGGGGCCCAGGCTGGGATTTCCGGAGGCGCTGGGGGAGGGGCGCTGCATACTTGAACAACAACAAAAAAGTATCAAGGGTCATTTTTTTTTCCTTTTTTTTTTTTGAAGGGGGGGAGGAGACACACACACACACACACACACACACACACACACACACACACACACACACGAATAGAGATGGAGGCCACGTTTGGTGCGTGCCAAGCGTGCGCTTGACCGTTGCAACAACAACAGCTCAACAGCTCGGTCCCCATCACCCTCCTTATGAATCGTTGGCTTACAATTCTCCAAATCAGCTCTGTGGCGTTTTTCCGCCGGGCAGACTGGGCTGAAGGCAACAAAACTAATTTGTTGACAACGTGGCGAGGGGAGGTGCAGAAAGAGGCTTTTGTTGGGGGGGTTGGGGGGAGCGCCCGATATCATCTACTCGCTTGGGGTTGTTTCAGAATGGGCCGATTATGCTCCCTCTCCTGACACAAGGAAATGGTGAGCCACCGACAATCTCGCCATTAATTAAAAGAAAATAAAATCAACCTCCGTTGTGAACGGCGCCATGGGTGTCTGGCTCCCGTATTCCCATCACAAAAGGGAAGGAGGCAACTGCCTCCCGTGGCGAAGGGTCGCAGGAATCGGAATCCACGTCGAAAAATCAGAATTAATGTCGCAATTCCTGCTCGGCTGGACGGAGCCGAAAACAAAAACCCCCGGCTCGGGTTTGTCTGCACAAACTCGCAGCAAACAAATCACCCCCCCCAGAGGGTCCGCCCTAGCCGGCGAATTCACGAACGATCGGCCGAGCTGCAGAGTTCGGGTATTAAGCCTTTTTATTATTTTTAAAAGTCACAGCGCAACTTTTTTTTTTTAACCAATCCCCCTCTCCAAGAAAAAAAAAAACACAAAATGCATCGCGGGGACCTGGCCGATTGCGCCCCGCAGTTTCGGCTATATCCATTTCAGGGTTTCGTTCAGCCACCAGCGCTTTCTTTACCCATGAAAATTCCCATTTTCTGGCACCCAGGTGAGGATCAGAGCCCGTACCCCCACCCAAAGTTTGATCCCCAGCAGGATCCCCTCGGAACAGTTGTTCCAAAGTTGAGCGCTCCCGAAGCTAAATTGTTCGTAATAAGTTTTATTTCTGATTTGGGGGGGGGGACGCACGGTGGTCCCTTTCTCTGTCTTCCCCCACCCTATTTTTCCATAAATCGTCGCGCCACACACACTGGCCTCCCGAATAATAAACCCCCCTCGGACTGAATTTTAAAGACGGCAGCAGCCAAAGTGTGCCAAAGAGAACCCCAACTTGCGGCGCGCGCGACGGAATGCGCAGGAGATGGAAATGCGGGGTGCAGGGACGTGCAAGGGGGACAAGTGCGTGTTTTGGGGGGTGGCTGGTGGCTCGGCCGAGCTGCAGAGTTCGGACATGGTGGCACCCCGGGATACTCGCGTGGTCCGAAAAGCCGGGGTAGGGCTCTGCACGCCGACCAAGCCCGCCCTTGCCCGCCGTGCCGTGCTGCCGAGACACTTTCACAACCTCATTCTCAGCTCTGACTTTCATCTCGAACCGGGAACCTCTCCCGAAGGGGCTTTTTAAAATTCAAAACACCGAGATCGTGGGTGACCCGCGCCGAGTCGGGAGGAGGAGGAGGAGGAGCAGGCGCTCCAGGAACCTTGTTTTTCCCATCGCGCAACGTGTCCAGGAAGCCACACACAGACACACACAAGCACAAAAGTCGGGGCGTCCTGACAACTTTAGAAAATCGCTTTCTAGCAAAATCCCAATCTAAAAACCCTCGATGATCCTTCGGCACAAAAGGTTCGCCCTGAAGCTTTTTGTTTTTTCCCCTGCTTGGAATCGCTTTTTTGTCCGCCATGGACACGGCTCCTCCGAACTCGGCCGCCGGAGCCGCCCCTCCCCGCCTCCCCCTCCCCATCCCCAGGGAAGCAACGTGGCGCCGCGTGGCCGGGACCGCCAACCCCCACCGCACACACACTGCAAACTAAAACTAGGGGTTCCGCCAGGTACGATCGCGACCACAAGGGTCTCCTAGAATCCGGGGCGGGGGGAAGGGAGAGACCCGGGCCGTGTTTACGCAGACGCGGTGGGGGGAGGGGGGTGGAAAGACATCCGGGGGCCTGTTTTTCCCAAATCGGCCCGCGGGGCGGCTCCCTGCGCCGCCGCGCTCACGCGCACAGCGGGGCCGAGGACCACGTGGCGCGCGCGCGCTCGGTGGCGGCGCCGGGCGGGGCGCGCAGCCACGTGGCCACCCCAGCCGGGCCCTGCCCAGCCCCGCCTGCAGCGGCGGGAGCGCGCGCGGGGCGCCATGGGGGTGGGGAGCGCCGGGGCGCATGATGGAGGGGGGCAGCTGGGCCCCAACGGGTGGGCGACGGCTTGGCCGAGCCCGGTCCCCGAGGGCCTATGAAGTCATCGGAACAGCCGGGTTCCCGCTGGCTCCCGCCCCGGTGCTCCGGGGCTGGAACTAACAAGCCCATCAAGTTCCGCCGTCTCGGGGGCCCCGCTTGGCGGCCAACTTTCACTCTCCGGGAAATCGCACACACAAAAGAACCTCAGTGCGTGGTGTCACGAGTTCGGCGCAGCCACGCCTTGCATGAAAACACGCACACACACACACACATACACACACTAAAAAAAAAAAAAAAAAAAAACCCTGGTCCTGCGCGTCCAAAGGAATTTGGAGTCGTCAGCGCTAGAGCATCTGAGGTTGGCGCGGTCTCGGGTTGTTTTTCTGTCTCGCTCCCTTTTTTTTCTCCCTTCTCTCCCTTCCCCCCTGCCCGAAGGCAACTGTTCCATTTCAAACTCCTAAAAAATGCACCCCTCGATCGTCAGGGGTGGGGGCAAGGGAGAGCGCCCCCGCCCCTCCCAAAAATACCAGTGTGCCTCTCCAGATCTTTTCTGAGGGGTGATAATAAAAACACAAGCCCAGAGACAGGACTGCAGGGTTATTAAAAAGTGTAGCCTTCATCGTTCTCTCAAACTAAGAGCTTTTATGAAATACTATCGGGGTGTGGGGGAATACTTTTTTTTTTGTTCATTCTTTCAAGGGCTGGGTTACGAACACAAAAGATCACCGAAAATACATTTCGGTACCCCACCCCTCCCTTAAGCGTAAAAGCAATTTTAACCTTTTTAATGATGTCGAATTCTAATGATTTCACACATACTTAAAATGGGGGGGAAGGGCGCTTTCCAACAGTGAGTGTTGTCCAAGAAGAGAACAAGACCATGAACTTTCCCCCGCCCCCAATTACAGCCTGCCCGGAGAAAAACAACTTTCAGCAGTCATTCCATTTCGTGGGGCAGCAGAAACCTTTTCAGCCCCTCCCGAACATTCGGGGTGCCTTGCTGAACCCCGCCATTGTTCTGTGTCATCAAAAGCCAGACGGTAGAAGCCAAAAACCCAGACAAAAGTTTTGTTTTGTTTTGAAATGCTCATCTCCCTTTTTGCTCACCCCCACGGAAGGTCGCAAAGTAGGGGCGACATTTTAAATCACCTCCGCAGTTAGGATTTAAGTTTTCCCTATACTTCTTTCGGTATCATCCATCATTCCCACCCACCCCCCTCCAAAAAATAAGAAGAGTAGAGTAACCACCACTATTCTTTTAAGAGTCTGATGTCCCTCGTTTAGAAATAGGAAAATTTCAACAAATAGGTATATGTGATGCAGCAAACAAAGGTTTTCTACACGGGGGGAGCACCCTTTGACAAAGTCATGCCAGAGTGGATATTGAAATTAATCGATGAAATAGTTAGGAGCCCGATTGGTTTATAAGCCTCCCCCAACCAGAGATGCATCTTCATTACAAAGAGAATCAGTCTCGGGCTGGCAGACCCCACCTTTATCCAGAGAGCTAAGCTAAAGTCCCAAGAAAGAACCTCCAGGTGATTTTCCAGGGCTCCGACTCCTTGGGCCCTGAAGATTCTGTGATCTCACTCTCAACATGCACCCCGAACCCAGGGAAAGCATCAGAAAATGGCTCCGCGGACGGAAATAGTCATCCACAGCGGGCATGAGCGAGCAGCTAAGATGGAGGAACATGTCCCACATTCCTTTGTGGCCAGAGGGAATGTGCCCCCCCACGCCCCCCTCCCAGTCTCCCACCCCCTGCTGGCCCTCTTGGGACAGCAGGTGGGCTGGAAGCAGCTGGCTATGGATGGAATCTGCCACATGACGGCCTCCGGTTGTGGATCACAGCATTCCCCCGGCCAGAGATGGTACAAAGGTTCTACTATCCCCTGGCCTGATGCAAGGTTCAAATTCATGAACTGCCTCTGGTTATCCAACACCACTGCCTTTGCTTTGTGGTCCCAAAGCAAACAACAGAGAGGGTTTTTTTTTTCTTCAGGGGAGAGGGGAAGGGGTACCTCTTTCCCTTTATGGAAGAGGACAACTGCCCTTTGGCGAAGTTGAGGCAAGGGTGCATTTGTGTTCCTGACTGTTTTATAGCACCGAGGCTATTTTGAGTTAAAAAGGAATGGTGGGTGGGTTTGGTATTTTTCAATAATTTTTGTTTTGTTGGAATTTGGTTTGGGGGCCACACCCAGCAGTGCTCAGGGCTTCTTCCTGGCTCTGCGCTCAGGGCTTTCTCCTGGTGGTGCTCAGGGGACTCTATGGGATGCCAGGGATCGAACCCGGGGTCAGCGGCGTACAAGGCACCTTACCCACTCTTCTGTTGCTCTGGCCCCTGCTTTGTGTGGTTTGTTTCTTACAAAGGGGCATAAGGAAAATGAAGTTACTTATGTGCAAGATTAGCAGTTGAATTAAAGGCTCAGGAGTCTAGATTCTTGTGAATAGGTAAGCTGCAAGATCTAACTGGAAGTTTGATTGCATTGTGCCATCTGCCCTGGGCCCCTGGGAACTAAGGTTACTAACATGCCCTAATCACCCCTCCCTTGGCTACGCCATTTTCCTACACAACGTAAAACACAGATTTGCAAAGAATGGGACGTCCCTTTATTCCCCAAATGCTCGGGACACTGAGGCAGGAAGGGCCCTCGCCCAGGCTGGCTGGCAGCGTTCTTTCCTTTCCCACCAAGCCCGTCTTTAATCTTTGCTTTGATGGTAGAAGGGGCCCGTGGAAACAATCAACGAAGTGCATGAAAAACACAGGTACCCCTGAATTCTCAGACTTGGGCTCCCTCTGAACTATAGAGTGAGTTTATGTGCATGTGTGGGTGAGTGTGCATGTGTGTAGGTGTGTATGTGCATGTGTGTGTGAGTGTACATGTGTGTATGTGAATATGTGTGTGTGTGCGCGCACAGTAGTGTGTATAAGGGAACATGGATCCATGAATCCAGCTCCCTTCCAGGACACAAGCTGGACGCATAGGGCAGGAATGATTTCTTGGGGTACCGAACTGAGTTAGTGACCTGGCCATGGTGAGCCAAGGTTGACCTCACTCCTCCCAACTCTTGATACCAAGTCACCCACCTAAACAAGGGAGAGGAGAGTGGAAGACCGAGATGACCAGGAAGGTTTGCTGGAGAACACCAGGAGTAAGCTGGGCCCAAGGACTAGGGGAGCGGGCATCTCCTTCCTTCTCTAATACATGTGGACAAGGGCATAGCCACTGGTGGAAGGAACAGCATCGCAGGGATGTGTGTGTGTCGGGGGGGGGGTCCCCTTTATATGACCAGGCCTTGCTGGGTGCTGGGGGAAGGCACCATGCAGATCCGAGCTACGAGTGAGGGCGGGATTAGATTTCAGCATGCACAAATGTGTTCTGTGCACTTGAATGATTTCAGCGACTGTCCTGTACAGCGAGCGGCAGACAAAGAGACCATCAGATCGGAAGGGGGAAAGTGAGAGGGAAGAGAGAAGGGGGGTGCGGGGAGCAAAGGATCCGAGTGGCATATGGCCAAGGAGCAGAGCAGCTCCATTTCCCCGCCTGTCGACTCACTCTTTTGACACCGAGTTCTAATAAGCTTGGAAATCAGTTTTCAAACTACCCACAGCAACAGATAATTACCTCCAGCGAGGCTGATGGACGCGGCTCTCCCTTCTAACTGCCCTGAGTCTATTAAACAGAAAAGAGATGGTAAAATGACGAGGTCTGGCCCTCAAACACAATAAGCAGAAGAAATCTCCCCTCCCGGCTGAGGCCTGGAGGGGCTCTGCGGGTTCAGCTTGATGTAACAGTTTTTGTCCACTGTGTTCAGAGTTGGCCAGAAAATGAGCAAATCCTGTTTACTACAGTAAGAAGCACAGAAAGACGTGTGAGCCAAGATGATCGAGGACAAAGAGGCCTGGACTTTTTTGTTTTAGGCTACACCCAGCGGTGCTCTGGGCTGACTCCTGGCTCTGTGCTCAAGAATCACTTCTGGCAGTGCTCGGGGGTGGGTGGGTGGGGGACTATATGGGGTGCCAGAGATCCAACTCAGGCTGGCTGAGTGCAGGCAAGCACCCTCCCCACTGTCCTATCTGTCCCCGGCCCCGGTCCTCTCTCTTAGGTGTCTGCCCTTTTGTCCAACAAATACCCCAGGAGTACATGGGAGAAACTGTTCTGAAATCCTCCAGCCTGCGCCACATGGTCCCCTGCGGCTGGCCCAAAGACTCACTCATGTGTCCTGAATGCCATGTACCGAGTCCCCAAGAAGGGCTGGCTTCTTCCAGGACACGAGCCAGGCCTTAGGTCAGGATGAAGACGCCCGCCTGCACACAGCAGTCCCTACGCTGTGGCTCTGGCCTGCACAAATCCTAACCAGAGGAAAGTTTCAACAAGCTCCTCGCTGAGGGAACCAAGACCCACACAAATGCACTCTGACATCTGGGCGCCTGCAACAGACCCACTCAGGGGGACAGAAAGAGCAGTGCAGAGAAGGCCTTGCCCACCTTGCATGTGGCCAACATGGGTTTGATCCCCTGTGCCGCACATGGTCCTGGGAGCCATGTTAGGCCTGATCCCTGAAAAGAGAGCCAGGAGTAAACCCTGAGAACCTGTGTGGTTCCCTCCATAAAAACAACCTCCCCCTGACCAAAAATAAATAAATGAATAAATAAATAAACCTTCACAATCATCCCCCGCATCCCCCTGCAGAGTGATTCCTCAGTGCAGGGCGAGGGGGGCCAAGCGTGCTCCCAAAACACAAACAAAACAAACCAAAGAAAAGAAACGACTCCTGCTTTTAAAGGAAAAAACTCTAAGCTTGATGCTAGAAAACATTACAAGATGTCTCTCACTCTCTCTCCTCTCTTTCTCTTTCTCTCTCCACCCCCCCATACGAATTACTTTTCATTTTCCTACGGCTTTAGAAAACAAGAGGTCCTCTACAACCACCCTCTCCAAAGCAAAAATCAAAAATTTTTTTTCAAGATTTTTTCCCCCTGGATTCTTTCTTGGAGGGTTTGAAGTAAGGGGGGGGGGGGGGGGGAGGGTGGAAGAGATATAAAAGCAAATGTCCCCTGATGTCTGAATGTCTGATGGTCATAACCAAGTTGTTCTATGTCACTGTTTCGCCCAAGGGCCCAGCTCAGAGCTGGGTATGTCTTGGTTCAAATTCTGTCTCTCACACCTACACTTTGTGTGACCAGGGGCTCTGGCCTTTGTCCAGGTCTCTGTTCCCTGTTAAAACTCATGGGTAGAATCCACCCGCTGTCCTAAAATGTGCCTGACCAGAGATCGATTGTGTTCTGAACACAATGCTGGGTTTTTTCTTGTTTGGTTGGGGGGCTGGTTCGATTCACAGCACCCCAAACGGTTCCCCTTCCCCCAAGATCACCAGGAGTGATCCCTGAGCACAGAAACAGGAGTAAGCCCTGGGCGTAGCTCAAACAAACAAACAAAAATCAAAACAAAACTGGAAGGACTGGTACTTAGGTGTTTGCCTTGAAACACAGACATCCCTGATTGGAATTCCCAGTACCACAGAGGGTCCCCTGCGCCCCAGTAAGAGCGATCCCTGAGCATAGCTGGTCGTGGCCCTAAAACAAAACCAAACTGGACTGTGATCATAAAGGTTCACAAAGGAGTGAGGGGTATATCCAGAGAGCTCCAGAACTGGTTGTTCTGGAGTTCCGGGGACCCAGGCTAGATACACTCCATCTTCATTAACATCTGGAAAGGCAGGCTCTGCCCCTTAACCCCACCATTCTCTGAGCCCTTAGCATGTCCCTTCCACAGCAGAGATGGTCCTTCTGTCCTGGATGGGTGATGCTATTCCTGAAGCTTCTTTTCATGAGGGGAGAGAGGGAGGGTTAGCTTGGAGATATTGTAGTAAGAAAGAAAATGAAATTGAAGTGGATATGTTTTCATGGAAATGTTTTTAATCTATTTCCATGTTTCCCGGAGCACTCTTAAGGCCTGAAGTCATGCAGGGGACTCCAGGGGGCCAGAATGCAGATGAAATGAAATCTAACTCCAAACTACCCAGCCGAGCTGACTCTGCTCACCGGAAGAACCAACAAAGCCAGGACCCAAACCACAGATGAAGCAACACAACGACAAATTAGCTCTGCTGAAATGGCAAGCTCAAAGGAAAGGTAACAATTCCACCCCACACCCAGGGGGCACACCTGGTGGTGCTCAGGGTTTACTGCTGGCTCTGTGCTCTGGGATCACTCCTGGAGGTGCTCAAAGGACCCTAAGGGGTGGAGGGGATCGGACCTGCCTTAAAAAAAAATGTTTTCTTAAAATTACTGGGCCACACCAGGTAATGCTCAGGGGTTATTCCTGGCTCTACACTTAGGAATTTTACTCCTGGAGGGACTCAGGGGATTATATGGGGTGCCAAGGATCAAACCCCTGTTGATCACATAAAAGGTAAGCGCCCTGCCCACTGTACTATCATTCAAAATTGGGGGAAAAAAACACCAGTTGGGTAACTGGATAGTATAGTGGGTAAAGCATTTGACTTGCATGTAGTTGACCCAGGTTCAATTCCCAGCAATGACTAAGGTTCCCTGAATCAACCAAACAAGTCAAAAATCTACAAGAAAAACTCATCTGGGGCTATAGACGTAGTACTAGAGGTAAGATACTTGCTTTGCACATAGGTGTTTCAGCCAACCCTGATTCAGTCTTTGAGACCACATATGGTTCCCTGAGCACAGAGCCAGGAAGATCCCAACTCTGGGTATGTACCGTCTCCTCCTAAAAACAAACAAAAACCCAGAAGATTTTGTTTTGTTTTGTTTTGGGGGAGGAGGCGTGTGGGGAGGGAAATAACACCTTGAGTGTTCAGGAGTTACTCCTGGCTCTGGCACTCAGAAATTACCACTGGTGGTGCTTAGGGGATCATACAGGATCCTGGGACCAGGATAGGGTCAGCTGCGTGCAAGGCAAGTGCCCTCCATGCTGTACTATTGCTCTGGCCCCTAAAAACCTCTTAGTTTGACAACCATGGAGTCTTGGACTTGGCTATTTCCTTTCCAATCAAGAGAGGGTATTCAGACCACTTTGGGGTTCACTGGTTATTAGTATGTGGAACTTTCCAGTGACCCACATGACCAGCTTGAAAAAAACACGTACTGCCACAGTTGGTCTCATGTCCTGGTCTGCACGTCTAACCATTTGTACCCTTGTCCATCAACCCGCACTATGACAAGAGGTGTCTTGATTGGGGGGAAAAATACACATCATGTCCTATAGAAGGAAAAGAAAATATCAGTGACTGTGTGTCCGAGATCTGCTCTGTCTACCCACAACCAGCCACGTGTGGTTCTGCAGATGTCCCTGGAATGCAAAATCGAACCAGACATTCATGGTGTAATTCCACCAGCCATATCACTGGGGACCCCTGCTCCTGCCACCAGACTTCCAATAAAGGGGCTTCTTTACTGGATGTGCAGCTAAGTGATTCAACGATTCAGCATGGCACATAGGAGCCCTGGGTTCTATCCCTCATGGACACAACAGGACGCTATTGCTCTCCTCTCCTCTCCTTCTCACCTCCAACCCTGAACAAGATTCCGATGACCTCCCAAGTAAAGAAGTCACAACAAGTGAAAGGCTGCCACTTTCCTTCGAGGTGGAAAAAGCTCCCCGAGTTCCATTTCAAAGTGGAAACACACAGCAGGTGTTCAATATTCAAACACATCGCCGGCTTCCCCCTATATGGCCATCCGCGCTCTTGTATTTATTTAATGTCTGCGTTCCCTGTCCAACTGTCAGCCCAGGCGAGCTGCAAACAAGTGTTCTGTTGCTGCTCTACGCCCATTGCAAGCACAGCGCCCGGGACCAAACAGATGCTCGGATTTTTGTGGAGTGATTGAATGAAACTTAAGAAGAATGGCATTTTGCTACAGAACAGCAAACACCCTTGGAGAGCCTGGCTCCAATTCTCTTCTATTTGGACAGTGAGGCACCCTTTATTTTCAGATGCACACTCAAAATAGCTCGGCAGACTGGTATTGGACAAGCAGACATGCCACTGGCCACTGGCCGCTACCTGGCCCGACATCTCTTTAACAGGCAGACAACGGCTCACACAAGTCGGGCCCCACTGCAAGGCATCTGGTCTGCGTGAGGGCACCTGCCGGGTGGAGAAACTAAAGGGAAACGCAGTGACTGACTTCAGGTCACCAAGTTCAGCCCAAGATTGCTGAAGAAGCCCCACTGGTGACAAGAGTGGCCCATGTCCATGGCTGCAGGAGTCCGGCATGGTCAGGCAGTGGACCTGGTGCTCCTCCTTAGAGGAAAGGCGCGGCTCCACGTGGCCCTCAGGAGGTGCACCACAGACACAGGAATGGCAGAGCTTAGTCTGCACTTCTCAGACAATGGGGTGTGGGGAGGGCCACCCTTTGGGGGCTCAATCTGAGGCTGCCCTACTTGTTTCCGTGGGCCTCCTATAGAAGCATGGCCACGTGGTACCAGGAGGAGCCAGTGGCAAAGCAGTGGAATTATCTTCCTCAATACTGGAAACTTCCATTAAAGGCACCCCAACACACACACACACACACACACACACACACACACACACACATTTTTATTGCAGTGCAGGTGATCAGAGTCAAAACATCCTCGTGTAAGGCTCTTGCTCCACCACCAAGCCCTGATCATCCTGGAAGCCAACAAGACCCTTGATTGTGTCTTTGGCAAATACTCTGGACCATCCATTGTCAAGGTGGTGCTTTGCCCTTGACAATGGCTGGTCAATTCCTTTGGCACAGACTTGGCAGTGATTTGGTGAAGCTCCCCATTAATGGTTTAGTAAATACACTTGAGGATGATTTGGCAAGTGCTAATGGCAGTGACCTTCTCAGAGATACTTGACTACGGACTGCCACAGAACCCCTGGCTGATTTGGCCTTCAAGGGGGTCCTAGACTTTTCCGATTGATCCAACTCTTGGATTAGGGTGCCGAGAAGGTCAAGCTGCAGACAGTCATCAGCACAGGACCCTGTGAGCACTGATAAAGCATCTACCAAAGACAAGATGGGTGTTTGCATGGTAAATGTGTATTGGGGGCTTGCTGGGCGATGCGGCGGCCGGGGGGGGGGGGGGCAGAAAAGGCTGGAGAAACAGCAGAGCATGTGGGTCCCTTCAGGGAAGGTGAACCCATGTTCCTCAGAGCCCTGGAATGTGATTTAGCTGGCTTCCCCATCCTGCTGTCCTGTGAGGGATGACACCCTCATCCACTGCTGATGAAACACAGAATTGGGGCAGCGTTAATGGAGGAGGTAGCAAGAGACCTTACAAAAACACGAACACAGGGCCAGGAAGACTGGCCAATAGGGTGAGTGCTTGCATGTGGGAAGACTGGGTTCAATCCTCCCAAAACACATCCAGGAGCAACCTCCCAGCAAAATAAACAAGCAAACCCCCAAAACCAAAAACATTCAATGGGATTCAGCAATTGCACACCAAGATCTTTCTCCAAAGGACATGAAGAGACTCATTAAAAACACTACTTACACCATTATTCATGGCAGTATTATTATACTCTCCAAAACACAGGATCCACCTATGGGCCCGTGGCAAATGGGAGTAAGGCATCTATACTCAGTGGAATATTACTCTGCCATCAGAAAGAACAAAGGGTGATATGTGTGAGGACAAAAAAGTGCCTGGAGAGAATGATGCTGAGTGGAGTCAAGAAGGGGGAAGACAATTGGAGATTTTTCCTCCAGTGGATCACAAACTGTTATAAGCATAGTAGATCAGATTCTGTGGATCAGAAACCAGAGTAGCCATGAGACAGCAAAAATGGGGTGCCAGTGGAAAGGGAAGAGGGTGTGGTGTGGGGAATCAGTTCAGCGTTGAGATGGTGTTGGGAAGAATTTCAGTGGGAGAAATGAGAGCAGGATGCACACACAGATGCAAAAATCCGGAAAAGGCCTTATTTGAAATCAGCAAGAAGCCAATGAAATCACCAAAGCCAAAAGTTAGAGAAACGCACCCATGCTGCACCCACACTCCTTAGGCAACCGAGGGAAAGAGAACATTACCCCCTTTTTTTCTTTTTGGGTCACACCTGGAGATGCACAGGGGTTACTCCTAGCTCTGCACTGAGGAATCACCCCTGGTGGTGCTCAGGGGACCACATAGGACGCTGGGAATCAAACCCGGGTTGGCCATGTGCAGGGCAAATGCCCTACCCGCTGTGCTATTGCTCTAGCCCCAGAACATTACCCCTTTTGCCGCCAATTCAGTGGGTATGCCACCTCTCAGGGGGACACCATGTTTGTTTGTGTATTTATTTATTTTGCTTTTTGGGTCACACCTGGCAATGCACAGGGGTTATTCCTGGCTCATGCACTCAGGAATTACTCCTCGCAGTGCTTGGGGGACCATATGGGATGCTGGGAATCGAACCCGAGTTGGCCACATGCAAGGCAAATGCCCTACCCGCTGTGCTATCGCTCCAGCCCCAGGGACACCATGTTTAGTTCCATGGCCTGGATACCTCTGAGCAGGCTCTCCCCGGGGACCAGGGAACGCAGAGTGACAATGATGGTACGTGTCACCCTGTGCATGCAGCAGAGGCTGGCTACATTTCACAGCTGGGGAGGGGAGCAGAGGGCACACCAGAAGGACAGCACCAGGGAGACAGTTCAGTTGGGTCTGGAGCATAGGTCTTGCATGCTAGAGCCCAGGGTTCGATGCCCTCCACCACCATGTTCCCAGAGCCAGGCCAAGAGCTGTTCCCAGAGTGGCCCCAAAAAGAAACAAACAAGCCCGAAGAAGGAAGTAGTTCAGGGGGCACGGCCTGGTTAGGTGTGTGTGGTGGGGCGGGGGTGGGGCCTGGTGGCAGGTGCAGCCAAGGAAGTGAAAGACAGTCGCAAAAGTCTCCAGGGAAAGTCACATGCATGGGGGGGGGGGGGGGAGTGAGTGGGGAGGGTGAGGTGGCGAGAAGCTAGAGGCAAAGGCAGGCTGAGGTCAGCCCAAGAAGCCAAGTCATGTGCGAGAGAAAAGGGGGGGAGGGGCTCCCCGGGGTGGGGATCCCAGGTAGAACTGTGAGCAAAGGCCACATGGTGAGTGTTGGCAGCCACCGGAGAGCAACTCCTGCTCCACAGGGGGCCCGGCTGGCCAGCTCGGATTATTCAGACATACTCACTGGCACACAGGGTTGCTGGCAGGGCGAAACACGCAGGCTGACCAGATGAAGGTGATGCAGATGCCCGCCAGTACCCTGGATCCCCACAGCAGGGCGACGACTCCCAAAGAGAGGGCCCGCAGGGGCCTTGGGCAGCCCTGTGCACAGAACAGGGTGCCAGGCACGCGAGCAGCTGCTTCCTCTGCGCCCCAGAACCCGGCAGGGACCTCCCCCGTCTCCTGCAGGGGGACTGGAGTCGCACATGGGTGCAATTAGTTCCCTGCAAGGAACTCATTATAGCGCCCCCCTTGCCTTCCATCAGTTGCCCAGTTGGGGGTTGCTTCCCTCAAGAGGTGGTGGTGGGGTGCCTCCAGGTACCTGGTAGCTAGCGGGGGACACCCTCTTCTTCACCTGCAGCCACTAGGGACTCCCAAGGACCTTTTCTCTGAAACCACGCAGTGAAGGCTGAACCTTTTCTGACAATATGTAAGTCCCAGTGTGTATTAATCCTTGCTCCGCTTACTTTCAGTCTGTGTTAATTCCAATATATGCTCATTCCATTCTAGGTTCATTACAATATACTGACAAATCTAATATACCTTTCGTCCATTCGGTTCATTACATTATGTGAGGGGGAAAAGAATTCCTAGGGAGGGAAGAGGATACAGACACCTGGAAGGGGAGGGGTGGAAAGAGAGAGTAGGAATGGGGTGATGAGTTTCCAAGAAGGCTGGGTTGAGGGCTGGGTTCCTGAGAAAGGCCTCTGAAAGTTGCTCTTCAGCAATTTTCCCCAAGTACGTTCCTATTTGCCAAGTACCTGCTCCCCTGATAGTCCCTCGAGGGTCCGCTTATGCAAATGGTGCAGGCTGCAAGGTCCAGGATCCCCTCCACCCCTAGACTGTCATTCTACTGAAGGAGGCGTCGCCTCCAGCCTCCACCGGGCAAACCAGAACCTCCAAATCATCCTTTGCCTCCTGCAAATGCAAATGCATTTGGACCAGTCTTCTCAGCAAAGTGGTGAGGGTTTATCGTCACAGATGCCATTTTTGCCATCTTTGGACCAGAAATGCCACCATGCCACCGATGGCAGCGCAGTTTGGGCCGTGGAAAGACAGCCACGCGCGGCTGGGCTCTTCTGCAGAGTCTCACGCTCAGAGCCCGGAGCCCGCACGGAACCGAAGCGCTCGGTGTGCCGGGCGCAGCAGCGACGCAGCTCCGGGCCACGCAAACTCCACTCCGCATCTTCTAGGCAGTCCTGCCCCAAATAATTCTGGTCCACTACGCCCCTCGCTCCCAGCACTGAAGGCAACCACATTGTGCAGCAATAGGAAAGAGAACCTGAAGGATTCACAGCTCCCAGGAAGGTACAAAAGCATTTAGTGCCACACACTGCCGGGGTTTTCTTTCTTTCTTTTTTTTTTTTTAAAGTGGAGGCAGGTGCTAGTACAGGAAACATACCCTGGGGTAGGATTCTAAAGCCACCTCGGAAAATCGCCTTTCCCAGCGGCAGCGTCCACGCCCCCACCTCCCAGCCGCCGTGTGAAAAAACGCCACCAGTTTCTGCGGGTGCAGCAGAGCGAACAACCCAACCCAAATCAGCCCAGGCACGCTGAGTACGGGGCGTGGGGGAGAGGGAGGTCCACCCCAGAAGACCTGGGAGCTGTGTGTGTGTGAGTGTGTGTGTATGTGTGTGTGCGTGCGTGTGTGTGTGTGTGTAGAAGACGTGCTGATCAAGCACCGCTGGTCCCACATGGGGAGGAATAAAAGAAAAACAAGCCCCATCATATGACCACATCGCAGCCGCCGCTGATGCTGCAGAGCAGAGGGAGAGCGGAGGCTGAGGGTGATGGGGGTGGCGGGACACGGGGAAACAGCAGCCTGCGATGGCCACTAAGGTGGACAAGGGCGAGCAGCCATAGAGGGGACCTGTTTACAACCGCAGCAGCGGGCGGGCGGGAGAGGGTGAGGGAGGGATTCCCCGACAGCCCGGTGGGGCCCCCAGGGCTGGCGAGTGCGCCTTCGCGCCCCCTCCTTATTGGGGGGAGCCCCATCTTGTTTATGGGGAGGTGACTCCTCCCCAGCGCCTCTCACCGCCTCCCTGATACTCCTGCGGCATCCTTGCGGGATGCCCGCTTGACTGACACACCCTGCAGCCAGTCACCGCCCAGCCCTATACCCAGGTGGCCTGGCCCCCGCGAGCTGATTGGGCGGCAGGGAAGGCGGGCCCCAGTGATTGGCGTGCTACTCGGAGTAGAAAGTAGTAAACAACCTTGGTCCCCGGTGCGCAGAGGGCGCGGGTGCCCACTGGCTCGTCCTCCTGTGCAAAGAAAAAACATCTTTTTTGGGGGGGCGGGTGGGGATATGCATGGCATGGAGACAAAAGGAACCCACAGCCAGCGCGGGGATCCTGCAGGGAGGCGCCCCGTGATGCAGTCGCGTGGGGTGGGGGATGGAGGGGGGTGGATTTCTGGAGGCTGCCTTGGGCAAGACCTAGTTTTTTGTTCTGCAGGGATGAAAGAGGTTGTGTGCGCACCTTTCTCCGCCCTCTTTCCAGGGGCTTCCCTGACTCTCAGATAAGCTCGGGAGACCCTTTTGTGGATCCTCCTTCCTGCAGCCCTAAGAGATCAATTCTGCTTTCTGGGGGGTGGGTGGTGGGTGGGGGTAGTGTCTGAAGTACCAAGTGCTAAATGAAAGGCTACGGTTGTCCCTTTCTCTTTCCAAGTCAGGTTGCCTGGGGCTGTGAGATCCATCCACTCATTACACTTGAAGCAAATCTACTGAAGAAGCCAGGAGGGTGGATCTGTGCTTCCTAGACCAAATGTGTGTGTGTGTGTGTGTGTGTGTGTGTGTATCTGACTTCCATAGTGGGGGGGGGGGGGGAGTAGGGTTTTCCAAAAACTACTTCCTACCCACTCCAACCCCCCCAACCCCAACCCCCTCCATCCTGACTCCCAGCTAGGCTGGTGGCCACCACAATACATTAATCCAGGGGCAGCCCCCAGCATGGTAGATGTGCTCCCTGCAAATCTGGTGGTTCCTGAGAGCTTTCCTTAGGTGCACTCACAGGTCTGGCTAAGCTGTTTTTCCAGAAGGGGATTAAGGAAATGGGCTGATGGGGAGCTGGCACTGCCTTGAGGGGGCTGGGGCTAGGGCTGAGGACAGGGAACAGGGAAGGGTCTCAGTTCCAGAGGAGCCTTGTATTTAGTCTGTTCAGTGATTTCATTGCATTACTAAGATACCTAGTCACTACTGCAGAGAGCTAGCCAGTGGGTAATTTGAACAGAGAAAAAATGGGATCTTCTCGCAGGAAGCAATTTAGGACAACTGGTCTACCTGGGGCTCCTCTCCAAACTCCAATGCTCCTCCAGTGTTTTTGGGACAGCCAGCTCTCCAATCTAGTCAAACCCTACTCTAAGTGTCAGCTACTTCAGGTTCCTGGGAGATACTAGGTCTGTGGAATGGGGTGCCCTCAGCCCACTGCAGTTTTACCACCTCCCACTACTGCTGTCACATGCAACCCTGCTTCCAGGCAGGCTCTGCCAAGGGAGCCCATAGATCTCTGGGTGGCCCTCCTGCCCCCTCTCTGAGTTCTCCTCCCACCACTGTGGGATAGAGGTCCTTCTCAACACTCAGGGTGCCACACGGACACCATCCATCCTGTCCACCTGCTGGCACTGTTTCTTCCTTTGTGAGGTCTACCTAGAGTCCTTCACAACCCCTTCTCAGAATATAGGCGTTAGTGCTCTCCTTAGCACGCATCTGCAAGCACCTGTGGCGGGCAGGTATGTACCAAAAGTTTCACAGGGACCCAGGGTAGGGCAGGGCAGACAAGCCTGCGGATTCCCATCTTGAGAGTCATGGAGTGCCCCTGTGGGTGCGCCCATGCGCCCACGTTCTGGGTATGATCTCAGACCCACGTCCTTCTGGGTCACAGCAACAACAGAATGACACAGGGACAGCCCAGAGGGAAATAGGGAGAGCATAGACAGAACGATCCTAAAGAAAGAGATCTCCCAGTTTGGAAGTGGTAGACCAGTTGTCCTAAATTGCTTCCTGGAAATAGAACAGGTCCAGGATATGCAGGAGAATTCCTGTGAAACATTCTGCAATTCCCCAACCCTCAATAGACTCCTGCTCATCAGTAGACCCCCACACTGTGACTTCCCTGTCCTCCCCTTCCGATTCCCAAATCAAGCTTGTACTGAGTCTGGTGATCATCTCGGGTCCCATGCTGGGCGTGTGAAGATAAGAGGCTGTGGACCATTACAAAGGCATTATACAGAGGAGGAGAGTCTGACGGAGGATCTCAACAACTTCACTAAGGAAACTAGCCCGTTGGAAGCTATTTTATTGGAACTGCTTAACTCAACTGAAATTCTTATAATTTTTTGTTTGTTTGTGGGCCTCAACCTGAAGTGCTCAGGACCTACTCCTTGCTCTGCACTCAGGAGTCACATCTGGTGGGGCTCAGTGGATCACACAAAGTGCCAGGAATCAAACCTATGTCGGCTGCCTGCAAGGCTAACACCTTACCCACTATACTTTTCTCTCCATCCCTGACTAAAAATTCTTTTGTGGGAGCCAATATCTCATTGGTGCACAAATGAAAAAAACCAGTATGAGGCAATGCACAGACTCTCCGTTTCGTATTTTGTTTTGAGGAATTGACAAATAAAAAAATCGTTTGATTTCCCCCTTTCCACACGGAGAGTGACCTTTGTTTTTGTTTTTTGCTTGTTTGGGGTTTTTTGTTTGGGAGCTATACCTGGCAGTCTCAGCACCATATGGAATGCCTTGTGATTGAACCCGGGCCAGCCACATGCAGGCAGGTGCCCTACCCATTGTACTATCGTTCTGGTCTAGGGAATAACATTCTATATTCACTATTCCATGCATTACTCTGTTGACTTAATATATGGGGGGAGCTGTCTAGATTAACTGGTGGAAAGAACTCTGTTGTATTGGAACAGCTATGGAATACTCCACAATAGGGTGGCCCTTAGTTCTATAGTTACCAAACTCATTTGTACATAGAAATTTTAAGGGGTGGGTAGCTGGTGGCAGCTGCCAAGTAAGACTACAGGAGTTGGGTATCCCACCTTGCAGAAACTGTTTCCATGACCTGAGCTTGGAAGTAAAACAAAATATACGTAACAGGCAATTCTATTGAGCAGACAAGTTAGAGCCCTCCCAACCCCTGCCCTTTTAAGTGTCCCTGCCTCGCTTCCTGGTGTTTATTTTCTAGTGTGGGGCTTCCAGATTCTTCTCTCTGGAGCGACAGCATGCTTAAGTCCCATCTGGCCTTAAGTCTCTAGGGCTCAATGTCTCCACCCAGTACTGCTTCTCCTGCCCCTCCACTCCCTGGTTTGGGGCCACACCCTGTAGTGTTCAGGGTAAACCCCTGGCTCTGTGCTCAGGGATCACTCCTGGTGGTTCTTGGGGATCATCCGTGGTACTGAGGGTAGTACCTGGGCTGGTCGCATGCAGGTCTCACTGGCTGTATTATTTCTCCAGCCTCACTGCAACGTTGCTTCACCGGGTGTCTGTAGGCTTAGCATCATTCTTTGTCCCACAACATCACTCTATTCAAGGTTATTCAGTTAGCATGTGGGTGATCAAAAATCCATCTCAGTGGCCCTAAAAGACAGGCTGGGGCAGAGTGCTGCCAGCATCCTTGAAAGGTACTTCTGTTTTGTTTTGCTTTGGGGGTCACACCCAGCAATGTTCAGGAATTACTTCCTGCTCTGTATTCAGGAATTATTCCTGGCAGTGCCCAGGGGACCCTCATGGGATGCTGGGGATTGAACCTGGGTCAGCCCACAAGCAATGTAAATGCCCTCCCTGCTGTGCTATTGCTCAGTTCCCCTGGAAGTCAGTTCTGTAACACAGCTGTTGGCCAGACCCTGAGGATAAGTGAGGAGTGACTGTTGATGGCTTGTGAGGCATTGCCGTCCCCCCACCTCCCACAACAATGTCGGGGCCATGTCGATCTTCTCAGCAACACTTCCCCCCAAAGGGTTGCCAGCTGGATGTTAGCCAACATTTCCGGTTTCTATTTTCCAGTGGGAAAAGTGAAAAAAAAAAAAAGTCCTCTGGCTATAGATAGTTTCTTTCAAATAGAGGTTACAGCCAGTGGTGCTGAGGAGCTAGGGCCACACCTGGTAGAGGTGATGCTTGGTTCTAGAGGTGAATGCAGAGGCTCTCACATGCTGTCAGTGTTCTGTCATTTGAGCGGCTTCCTTGGGCTTCGGTGTAGCTTGAATTTTCATTAGACACCACCATGTACCACCAGTGGCTTGCACTCAAATGTGAATTCTTTGAGGGTTGTTTTTGTTTAGTTTGTTTGTGCACAAACTTTTACCCCTGTGCTATTTCTCTGACCATTAATTTGGAGGGGTGGGCCACACAGGCAGTGCTCAGGGTTTACTCCTGGTTCTGTGCTCTGGGATCACTCCTGGCAGGTGCCAAGGATCAAAACCAAGCTGGCCACTTGCAGAGCAAGCACCCTAACAGCTGTACTATAGTTCCAGTCCCACCTAATCATTTTTTAAAGGCAGATTAAGTGTAGCATCACAGACTTGCTGAAGAGACAGTCCCCAAATCCAGAAATATGATTTTCTAGTCCATACAGACTTTAAGAGAAACCCTCTGGAGTTACCTATATTGCTTCTAGAATCACCACCTCAGGTTGCCACAAAGAATTCTCTCTCTCTCTCTCTCTCTCCCCCCCCTCCCTCTCTGCTCCTGGGGGCCCCAGCACATACATGTGTTACCCTTCTACAATAGTGCCACGTTTTCTGAGGCTCTAATCCCACCCCCACCCCCCACCCCTGGGATGTCTGAATGCAACCAGGCACACCTGCGCAATGGGAAATCCAACTCACAGAGTAGTAAGAAATAAACAAAATCATTCATACAGTGAGATTCTGCAGGACTGGGCGATAGTACAGTGGGGATGGTTGCTTGCCTTGTATGCAGCTGACCTGAGTTCTATCCCCACATCCCCTATAGTCCTCTGAGCACTGTGAGGAATGATCCCTGAGTGGAGAGCCTGGAGTAAGTCCTGAGCACCGAATCTGGCTCAAAAACCAAAACAAACAAAATGATCCAGCTTCTAAAACACCCCAATGTAACCCTGACATTTATAATTATTATTTGCAGGGCTAGGGAGACGCTTTCAAGGCTTTGTAGGCAGTGCATGGTCCCTCCCAAGCACCATCAGGAATGAGCCCCCAGCTCCGCACTAAGGAGCAGTTTCGGAGCACCACCTGAAATCAAAAAACTGTGATCAGGGCTGGGGAGTCGGCCCCCAACCAGTGGTCGGAAATGCTAGTATGCGAGGACCCTGAGTTCCACCCCCTCCAAGCCCAGCACTGCAGGGTGTGGCCCTGAGAAGAAATGATTCTGTTGTGTGGAAAAAACTCTTTATAGGGGCTGGAGTGATAGCACAGCAAGTAGGGTGTTTGCCTTACACGCGGTCAACCCGGGTTTGATTCCTAGTATCCCATATGGTTCCTCCAAGCACTCAGGAGGAGGAGGAGGAGGGAAAAAAAGAAGAGGAAGAAGAGGAGAAGGAAGAAGATAAAAGAGGAAGAAGAGAAGAGAGAAGAGGAGAAGGTAGAGAGGAGAAGAAGGAGAAAGGAGAGGAGGGGGATAAGGAAAAAGAAAACACCTATCAGGTAGTCCAAAGCTGTGAGAACCTCTGGGAATCTCGCTTGGACTTCTACCCTTTTAATGGACAAAGTTGCAGGCCCCGTTTGACTGTACAAAAATTCCAAGTGAGGGGGTATTTAATATTCACTGTGTCTACTATGAGAGAAGCAAACATCACAGACGCTTTTTCTCCACCCCCCCACTCCAAGACTGCTCCGGAAGACAGGACAAACATGAGCAGAGGCACTAATCACTGTAATCTCCCCCCAGGATCAAGATCAGGAGGTGAGGGACATTTAGAGAAAATTGAGGGAGGCAAGTGATGACTCAGTAAAAGAACAGAAAGTTTCCAATCGATGGCAAATGGAATCTGTGTCCACTGCATAGGACACAAAACATGTGTGATCCTAAATCTTGGCCAATGCGGAAAAAGAATTCCAGGCACAATTCACAGGGAGCATCAAAATGTTGAGTCTGGACATGCCACAGACCAAACCAAGCATGGTGGTGGCACTAGGAGATGGCTGGGCACATGGTGATCCCCAAAGCTTTGTCGGGAGCAATCACCCCACTGTTTTTTGTTTTTTTTTGCTTTTTGGGTCACACCCGGCCATGCACAGGGGATATTACTGGCTCTAGACTCAGGAATTACTCCTGGCAGTGCTCAGGGAACCATATGGGGTGCTGGGAATCGAACCCAGGTCAGCCACATGCAAGGCAAACGCCCTACCCGCTGTGCTGTCACTCCAGCCCCTAAGTTTTGTTTTTGTTTGTGGCTTTTTGTGTCACACCCGGCGATGCACAGGGGATACTCCTGGCTCTGCACTCAGGAATTATTCCTGGTGGTGCTCAGGGGACCATATGGAGCAATCACCCCACTCTGAATTCTCTCTCTCAGTTGGGAATAGTTCCTGAGCATGGCCAGTATGGGCCCCAAAAGAAAGCAAAAAAGTGCTGGAAGGAGAGCGCAGAAACTTATTTATTCCTCTTTCCCCTGCTCTGAGTTTCCGAGCACCTGCTAGATGCAAGATTTTGCAACTTGCACTGGCCAAGTTTTACATAGTAGAAGTAAGGGCCAGAGAGACGGGATGGGGCTAAGGCATGGGGACTAAGGCATTCTACTGCTGCATGATTCCCCTGACACCACTAGGGTTCAATCCTGAGCACAGAGCCAGGAGTAGCAAGGAGCACGCTAATGGGCTCCCCTGCAGGGATCAGGGCTTAGCAATTCACATGCAGATCGAGACACCTCTCAAGAGACAGCCTCTTGTTCTCCTGCCTGAAAGAAGCCCAAATAAAGCTCCAGGAAAGGAGGTGGATATGCATGGGACATGTGCTGTCTGCTTTCTTTTGAAGAGCAGAATCAAAGCACGTGCTCAACCCCCTGTGAGCTGGCGCCAGGATCTGGGGTGATGTCTCAAAGATTCCCCCATTCCTCCAGGAGAGAGCTCAGCGGTCTGGCGGTAGAATTCCTAATATTTCAAACAATGCCAGTGTAATTATAGGTGAAGCAGCATCTCGCGCAGAAGGAAGGGAAGATTGGCACATAGAAGCCGTGTTCAACTTTTGGCCTTTTCGGGGCGAGACGAAATCAGAGGCAAGCAAGGAAAAAAGATCCTGTGGATGAACTTTAGAAAAAAAAAATTTAAAAAAAGCAGCCTCCTTGCTCAGCACCTCCGGAGAGCTATGGGAAGAAGTCAGGGCAATCATCAGTCTCTAGGTATTTCAAACACAAAAGAGTGGAGCTCTCTCGCATTACTCAGCAAAGCAGAACTTCCTGGGTTCTCAGATAAGGGAATGTCAGTTACTTGAGTACAGACATGACCAGCTCAAACAACTTATTTGCAAACTGACTAGATGAGGAGGGGAGAGATGCATTCTGTGTATGATGTGACATGCCCTCCACTCCTATCAAGATACTTTGGGTGAGGTGGGGGTGGGGGATGAGGGGCCTTTTGTACAGCTCAGGGATTACTTCTGTCTGATGCGGTGCTGAGAATCCAACTGAGGTAGGCTGCATTCGAGGAAAAGCTACAGCCCTTATTTCCTGTACATTCTTTCTGGCCCCCAATAATACCTTTGACAACGGGGGTTAGAAGAAGCATCAAGAGCAGAGCATCACTGCCTTGCCAGGTTTGATCTCAGGGACCTCAGATGGCTCTAGAATGCAGAGTCAGGAGTAAGGACCCCATCAAGTGTGTGCTACTCCCAGTCATTACAACAGCAACCATGAGAAAGGACGAGACATACTCTATTCCGGCACCAATCCCATCACCAGTGTCCATGCCTCTCCACCAGGGTTCCCAGGCTCCCTCTGGCCCCGCCATCCCCAGCTCAGCAATGCTCAGGGCTTACTCCTGGCTCTGCACTCAGGAATCACTCCCGATGGTGCACTGGGGCCATAGGGATGCCAAGGATTGACTCCAGGGTGGCTTTGTAAAAGGCAAGTGCCCTATCTGCTGTACTATCACTCTGGCCCCAGATATTTAATACTTTTATTAAAAGAATGTGATTCAGGAAGGAAGGGAGGGAGGGAGAGAGGGACGAAGAAAGGGAAAGCTTCAGTGGACTGTACTACCCCTTTGTGGTCCCTTCCTTCCTGCCTGCCTTCTTGAGTTTGGGGACCACACCCAGTGGTGCTCAGGGCTGACTCCTGGCTCTGCACTCAGGAATCATTCCTGGCCGGTCTTGGGGGACCATCTGAGGTGACAGGGACTGAACCTGGGTGGGCCACGTGTAGCCCTACCTGCAATACTACCATTTCCGCCATCTCTTCTCAGGGCTTCCAACATAGAAATTGCAACGATCCATTAAGGAGATGTAAATGAACTCTCGGAGCCTCTTCATCTTCCGAATCTATTTAGACTCACCACCCCACTCCTTCTCTGGAATTTCCTCTGCTTTCTTTCCTTTTGTCAGTCAGCTCCGTCACTTCTCCTCCCACCGGCAGAGAGGCACTAATTTATAAAACACATAGCCATATGTCCCCGTCTCGTGGAATTCTATTTCACATTGCACGGCTCCCCCAGACTTATCGCACATGAACAAATAGATATTATTTACTGTAGTCAGAACGAGAATTATCGAATGCCACTTCCATTGCCATAAATTGATTTTTGATTAATGTTTAAGCAAAAAGCAAACAAGTCCCATCTGCTCGGAAAAACAAACAAACAAAAGGAAGCGGCAGCTCCCACAGTTCACAGGAATCTCTCCGGCACTGGTGGTTGGGTCGCTTGGGAGAACGGGCTGGGGACTGGGTTTTTGGGTTGCGGTTTACATGGCTATGTGGAACTGGAGGGCCTACAGAAGCAATGGCTCATCCAACAGACGATGACTTGGGGCAATATAAGTTTGACCACCCTGCAGATCACTCAGTAGACCTGGAGTCAATTAGCAGGGTTGGTTCCCCCCCTTACCCCCCATGAATGGCTATTCCCCTGCACTGGGCTGCTCCACTTCTGATCTGTGTATGGTTCTGATCTGAGTATGATCCAGGGCCTGTCTGCATAGAAGGAGTGAGCACAGAAAGAGGAAGAATCTTCCAAAGAACTGAGAAGGTAGGCGCTGGAGTGATAGGATAGTGGGGAGGCACTTGACTTGCATGGTGCAGACCCAGATTCAATCCCTAGTATCCCATGGAGTCCTCCCACCCAAGCACCGTCACCATACAGTTCCTCAACACCATCAGGAGTGATGCCTGAGTGTACAGCCAGGAGTAACCCCTGAGCATTGCTGGGTGTGACCCCAAAACAAAATAAGAACAAAAAAACCTGAGATGGTGAAGGACAAGGAAGTTTGGGTGTGGGGCGTGTTTACACATAGGCAGCAGAGAAATGCCATTTGGGGACTTGAGGGGTGTGGGGTTGGATGTGTGGGAAATAAGTGGATGAGGAGCTGGCAAGAGAGGACAGGGGTTAAGTGCTTGCTTTATATGCAGCTGACCCCACTCTGATCCCCAGCACTGCCTATGGTCTCCTGAGCACAGAGCCAGGAGTGAGCCCTAAGCAAAGAGCCTTAAAACAGAAAAAAGAGACAAGAAAGATGAAATCCAACAACGGACTGTGTTCATGGCACTGTGATGGTGCATTTCTGGGTTCTGCGCTCTAGACTGGGCTTATGCAAGAAGCTGAACATGAGGTGAAGTGGAGTGACACTTCGAGAGCTCTGTGATGTTCTCCCAGACTCTTCTCGGCATGTCTAAAATTACAACATAAGAGAGAAGAGAAGAGAAGAGAAGAGAAGAGAAGAGAAGAGAAGAGAAGAGAAGAGAAGAGAAGAGAAGAGAAGAGAAGAGAAGAGAAGAGAAGGAACAAGACAGGTCCCACTGACCCCTTGGGGAGCAGGTCGGCCCCGCTGGAATCCAGAATCCCCCTGGAGTTGTCTCACTCTATGGGGTTTGATGTCTGGGAGGTCACTGATACTCTACAGCCGTGACTCAAAGTGCAGGATCAGGGGAGCTGTGCCTGCCTGGATCACCCTCTGACCAAGAAAGATCATTCTAGATCCTGGGTATTCTGCCCTCAATTCACGTGCCTCCCTGAAGCCCAGGCAGGAGTCTCTGCATTCCCCAATACTTGTGATTCAGAATGGGGCTTTGCAGAAAACACCTTTTCCTGCAGTCACTTGGGGATGGGGCAAAGGTGGTGGTCTGCATATGATCCCTGATTCGCAATGCAGCTGAAGGATCATTTGGCTTGGCCAAGGGGACAGAGAAGACCTTCCTGGCCAAACACCATGGGAATGACCTGAGCAGCCTTCCCAAGACCATGCCAGCCCCTGTGGTCTCTGCAGTGCTTCAGGATAACCTTGGGCAGGGCTTGGGACAGTCACCTGCAAGACAAACGCATTCCCTGCTGTGCTGTCTCTGGTCCTATTTGTTTCTTTGTTTGGGTTCTGTGCTGGGGGCCTTTGTCTGTGCTCAGGGTTTATGCCTGCCTCTGTTCAGGGATCACTCCTAGAAGAGCTTGGAGGCCCCTAGATGGGGCTGGGGACTGAATTGGGGTCAGCTGTGCCCTCTATGCTGTGCTCTCCAGCCCAGCCTGCGACTCTAAAATGACTTGGTAGCTCCGTGCTAGGAAATGCAGAATCCTGCTTTGACAAGTATAATCCCATACTCCCCAACAACATTCACGCAAACCCCAGATTCACGGGGAAGGGAACCCAGCCATGAGAAAGAAACCAAGTCACAGAAGAACCTCACCAACCCGGCAGGTTTCGATGACTTACGTGAGTGGGCATGGAGGGAGAACAGAGAAGATTCCAGAAACAATAGAGGGCTGAACACAGCAGTTCTCTTCCATCAGATGCCACAGCTCTGTTTTTTTTTTTTGGGGGGGGGGTTGGGGGAGCAAGGGTTGGACTGATTCTCACCCAGTGATACTGAGCCAGTTGGCTGGATGGTTCAATGCTTGGGGCTGGAACCACCAGGACTGCACCCAGCTGTGGGTGGGTGGTCTCCTGGGTCCTGTGGTTCCCGGATCTACTGGAGGCCTGGCACATTCAAGTGAACGTGTTCCAGACCTCAGAACTACCTCCCGAGCCTCAGCTCTAGTTTTAGTTTGTTTGGGGACCACATTCAGAGGTGCTCAGGGCTGACTCCTGGCTTTGCACTTAGGGATCACTCCTGACAGGGCTGTGGGGGACCTTGTGGGGTGCTGAAGCTCGCCATGTGTAAGATAAGTACCCTCCATGCTGTTCTAGTCCTTTTGTGCTGTTTTTTTGTTTCTTGGCTTTTGGGGTCACACCCAGAGATGCTCAGAGGTTACTCCTAGCTCTACATTCAGAAATCACTCCTGGCGGTGTTCAGGGGGACCCTATGGTATGCCGGGGATCGAACCCAGGTTGGCTGCGTGCAAGGCAAATGCCCAACCTGCTGTAGTATCATTCTGGCCTCATGTTGTTATTTTTTTTAAAAACTCTGAGTAAAATGACTCAATTGAATAGAAGTCTGAACTGGAAATGATTTCTTTGTTTTGTTTTGAGGCTACACCCAAGACACTCATGGGTTACTCCTGGCTATGTTTAGGAATCACTCTTAGTAGTGGTGCTCGAAGGTCCCTAGGCGGTGCAATCTGGGTTGACCACATGCAAGACAAATGCCCTCCCCGCTGTATGCTTGCTCTGGCCGCTGGAGATTATTTCTAAATTAATGAAGTTTTTCTAGGGTAAGAAGAGTACCCTAAAACAAAGACTGAGACTAACAAGGAACAGAATGTGAAGAAGCCCCTGGGGGTGCTGGCCCCCAGCACAGCCTCCTCTGCCTAAGCCCTCCAGATGTCCCGGTGCACACAGCTCCCAGCCAGCTCCCAGAGTCCCTCCTGTTTATTTAGACATCCAGCACCTTGGATGGACCACTGCAGCATCCAGCCCTTCCCACCCTCTTTAGCACCCGGCCGCTAGACCACTGTCCCCAACTCACGCAGTAACCGTCAGAGTAAACACATCCCTAAAACAACTCTATGTGCCATAAACAAACAATAGAAAAATGGCAAGAGATATAAACGGACTCCTGAACTTTAAATCTTCCTTCCCCTCCGGAGTCTAAGGACTGGGGCTCTTCATCCACCAGGCAGAGGAGAAGGAAAACACATTCCCAAGCATTTCTATGGATTTATCATGCGCCCTGTCTTCCCTGGAAATATTTAATACACTTAAGCCTCTCACTCTCCACCTGTGGAAAACGCACACCAACGATAAATGGCTGTCGGGGCTCCTGGCATCGTCACTCACATAAATATCCCCCATGTTCAGGAAACCAATTATCCGACACTAAATCACTGGCGCCTGGCTTTCCCCAAAATCTTTTAAGTGACAACAAGGGTGGGCACGTGCCCCTGGAAGAGACTGTTGGCATATTCTCTCTTGATGTGTTGTTTCCGACGTTGAGCAAAACTAAATCCCGGTGCAAGGGCGAGACATTCACGGGCTACGATACTGAGGTGATTTCAGCATATCCCTTTCCTCTGTCCTGCCAACGATCGGGTATACTGAGTTCTGGATCATGGTGATTAATTCAGAAGAGGGAGGGAGCCAGTCCCTCCACCCCCATAAATTCTATGGGTTCACTACGCACCTATGTCACCCCAAGACCTTCCTGACCAGGGGAAGGATCACACCACTTGGGCAAACATGGAGAGCAGTACTGAGAGCTCAGGAGCTTTCTATAGTCCACTGAGTCGGCCGACAAATGTATCATGGCAAGTGTGCGAAGTACCATGCTTAACATGACCATACTTGGTCACGCCAAGTATGGCAAGGCAGTGAAGCACCGGGGCATGACGAGTCTTAGTAGACTGAAGAGGACAACTGTCCGCCAACATGTGGGACGCTTTCCAACCTCAGGGCAGAGTGCCAGATGAAGGCCTAAGGGAGGACACAAGAATCTTGCAGAGTTGGAGCTGAAGTGATAGGACAGTGGGTAGGGCACTAGCCTGGCATGCACCCGACCCGGGTTCATTCCCGGGCATCCCATCTTGCCCCTCTGAACCCCGCTAACAGTGATTCCTGAGCGCAGTGCCAGGAGTAACCCTGGAGCACCATGATTTACAAATTTGTTCAGAACAGTTTCGGGCCGACAATATCCCAACCCTACCCACAGTGTCAACTTCCCTCCACCAATGTCCCCAGATTCTCTCCCACCTCACCCCCACCCTGTCTCAATAGGGACTTTATTATTTCTTTTTAATTGAATCACTGTGAGGTAGAGCATTAAAAAGCTGTTCATGATTGTGTTTCAGTCGTACAATGTTCCAACACCCATCACTCCACCAGTGTATATTTCCGACCACCAACGTCCCCAGTTTCCCTCCCCACTGCCGCCCCCCCTTCAACCTGCCTCTATGGGAGGCACCTCCCTCCTCTCTCTCCCTGCCTTTTTCCCTCTCTCCCCACTTTTGGGCATTATGGTTTGTAGTACAGACACTGAAAGGTTATCACGCATATCCCTTTACCTACTTTTAACACTTAGTTTTTGTCCAGAGTGATCATTTCCAACTATTATTGTCATGTTGGTCCCTCCTCTATCTTAGTTACCCTCCACCCCCCCCCCCCCACACACACACACACACACTTGTGGTAACTTCCAACCACTGACCCGTCCTCCTGCAGGCATATTTTTCAAGTTCGGACTTCTTGGTATCCATCCCTGAGACACAAAAACATTCATTGGAAAGGCCACACAGATACCATTTATTCATGGCAGCACTGAGCACAACATCAAGGCGTGGAATCAGCTGGGAGTCCAAGGACAGGTAAGCAAGAAGGTGTGGGCACAAGGCAACTGCAGACAATGATCAAATCAAGCCATTCCCTGTGCCCTGGGTGGCAGTGCAGGATATGATGTTCAGTGACGTCAGTTAGGAGGCGAGGACGAATACCAAGTGACCCCACTGATCTGTGATGGAGTTACCAGGACATGGGAATGCAAGTTATCAGAGAATGAGCAGTGGGACAGTGGGACAGTGGGTAGGGTGTTTGCCTTGCAGCCCGACCAGGGTTTGATCCTCGGCATCCCATAAGGTCCCCTGAGCACCACCAAGGAGTGATGCCTGAGTGCAGAGATAGGAGTAACCCCTGAGCATGGCCGGGTGTGGCACAAAACCAAAAAACAATACACAAAAATTTAGCTGAATCAATGGGTCCAGGCCTCAGCCTGAGGGGAGGCGGTTCTGGCAAACCCACAAAGGAAGCCACTCAGCAAGGCCCTCACGAGGCAGGGACAAGATGCCTCCAGAGGCCTCAGGGTGGACCCTCAGGAACTTCTCACGTTCCAGGACCTGACACTGGGGATGCTTTGAATTTCACACACCCCCACTTCAAGGCAACCCCAAACATTCTTTCCCACACAGGCTGAGATTTGGAATGGTTGGCATGGGAGGAGGGGGCATCTCCCACCCTCTCTCCCACATGTCCCCCACACCCAAGCATTTCCTCAAAACGTTTCATCTTTCCCTCCATAAGCAACTGCCCTAAGATGCCATGGCTATTCCCTGAAACAGCAGCTGCCCCACTGGGTCTGGTCTGCCCAGTATCCCCCAACTCTCCAGATCCCAAAGCCACCTGCTGGGACAGAAGCCAGGGGAGGTGGAGCCAATGGGCAGGAAGGGGAGCAGACACCATCAAGGAAAGAGAACAGCGACTGTTTCTCCATATTCGGAGACTTTGCACCCCCTCCTCCCCCCAAAAGCTCTTTTTTGTCTTGTTTATGCCACGATTTCTAGTCTTGGCTGGTGAAATTCCTGCTTGTTTGTTCTGTTTTTGAGCCAAATCCAGATACGGTGTTGGGAATCGAACCAGGGTCAAAAAAAAAAAAAAAAAAAAAAACGCAAGATGATAACTGTCAACCCGGGTCTGTAACTCTGCACAGAGAGTATCTTCCAACCCAGTTCATAAAATGTCGGCCGCGATTTTAAACTGTAGTAAGTCACAACTTTCGACACACATCCAACGCTTCAGCTTTCTATCTTTCTACCAGTTTCAGGAACAGAGTTGAAGCAAGTGTCTGTTTATTGCTAATGACTATTTCTTGGCTAAAAAACAAACACTGTGACCCTTCAGACTCAAGTGCATTATTTACTGGCTGTTGCTTGTAAAATGCATCTTGAGGGTTAAAACAAAACAATTTCTCTCAGGTGTAGAACAACAACAATAACCAAGAAACAGCAGTGACGTGACGAACAAAAGCCCAAATGCAAAACAACTGAGAACTGGTCTTCAGTAGAAAACTTTGCAATGTGGGGGATTTGGGGGTATAGGTCCAATGGCAGAGAGAAGGGGAGGCGGGCAGAGAACAAATGAGGTGCCAGAATTTTTCATGCATGAAACCATTAACAGGACCATAAACCATGGTGCCTAAAGTAAGATTTTTAAAAATGAGGCAAGTATTTTTTTTCTAGATTTTAAGACTGATTTGAACACCCCCCCCCCAACGCAACATACACACACTATGGGTTCAAAAGTTGGCCAGAAATACCCTTACTTGCCTCTTATCCAATTTCCATTGGCAAGTTGAAATACCTTACAAATCCCAATCCTTTAGAAGGCCCCTCCTCCATCTTCAATTCAGGGATGACAGTGGACATTTTCCCTCTTGCCTTTTTGAATGTCCTCTCAATGGCCACGAGAACAATTGCTCTTCTGACCCAGCTTTCCTTTTCAATCCTCAGGAAACCACCCATGGAAGGTTCCAGAGATCCAGGCTACCGAGGAGCAAAATAACGGACCTCATGATGGGAGCTGAGGGTTGGGGAAAGGGAAGGCGGGGAGGGGGGAATTGGCCCCCTGCTTACAGAGCAAAGTGACTGCTGTCTTCCCACTTGGCCAGAATGAGTCATGGAAACCAAACTGCACTGTAAGATTTGATCTCAGCTTCTCATTTGGATCTAGAGGTGCAAGACCCCCACCACTGGGAGCTATTTGTTAAGAGACACTGGCTAGCTACCAGCTCAACACCTTCGATGGCCTTATCACTGATCAAGACATTCCAGAGAGGTTGTGGGGCAGGAGTCATAACACTGTGGGGAAGGTGTTTTGCCTTGCACGTGGCCAACTTGGGTTTGATCCCCGGCATCCCATGTGAACCCCCGAGCCCCACCAGGAGTGAGACCTGGGCTCAGAACCAGAAGGAAGCCCTGAGCATTGCCAGGTGTGTCCCCTCACCCCCCAGTAAAAAAAGAAGCACTGCTCGACCTGATGGAGCTTTGGCACCAAGAAGCACTAGACCATGCCAGGTCCTTCTGCCCAGGCTTGGGTTTATGGGGTTCAAACTCAACCTCCAATGCACAGAGCGACTGGGAGGCTCAGGGGTGCTGTGTCTCAACTCAGCCTCCTCCAAGCTCTGAGCAAGTATTAGATGGAGTCTTAGCATCCCAGACACGGCCCTGAAGTCCACCCAGCCCACGGCATGTGGCTATCACCAAGGGTTTCAAATACTGGGTTTCTTATGCTTCAGAAAGGGTGAGAGTAGAGGATGGGGAGACCAAGGGCATAGGGCTGGCGAGAGAGGAGTGGTTACCCCACACCATGCAGGGCCAGGATCCAGGGAACAGAGGAGTGGGGGGGCGGGGTCATTCTCGATAAGAGCTTTTTGTTTATCTGTTTGTTTGGGGGCCACGGATGGTGCTCAGGGCTTACTCCTGGCTCTGCATTCAGGAATCACTCCTGGTGGGTTCAGGGCCATGTGGGGCGCCAGGCATTGAATCTGGGTGGGCTGCTTGCAAATCACATATCCTCCCTGCTGTCCTATCACTCCAGCTCTTCTGGGCAATGGCTTTACTGGAACTCTGCATGTGGCTCAGGAACTGCCTGTATGGCCTATTTCTCAGCAGTCTCAGGGTGTCAGAGCGGGCCCTGGAGTCACGGGGGGTTGGGGGGAGGGGTTCCTGGTCTGACCATAAGAGCCAGATGGAAGAGGAGGTGGGGGGCACTGAATGAGTGACTTTGAGCAGAAAAGGGGTTCTGAGTTCCTGCTGGGAGCAAGGGCACTGTGCAAGATGCAGCAAGATCCCAAGACACCAAAGTTCCAGAGTCCAGAGAAGAGCAAAGGCTTCAGGATAGCAGAAGGGAAGGCAAGTCAGCCCAGTCGAAGCTTCCAGGTCCCGGGGAGCTCCTTAGTTAAGTAAAGAGAGGTGACAAGAATATCGGGGAATCTTCCAATGTCCCAACACACCGGGAAGTGCCAGAGAAACCAGTATTCCAGGGGGGTATCAGAAAGAACAAAGAGAGGACCAAGGTATAGGACAGAGGGGAGGGCACTTGCTTTGCACATGGCTGACCGGGGTTCGATTCCCTGGCACCCTATAGGGTCCTCAGAACCCCTTCTTGCACCCCCAGTGATCCCTGAGCACAGAGCCAGGAATAAGCTCTGAGTACTGCTGGGTGCGGCTCCAAATCCAAAATAAATAAAAACAGGAAGAAAAAAGGCTGGAAGCTGGGGGTTATCTATGGGATTTAAGAGGATTGTCTGGAGATCAACAGAGGCTTCCAGCGCCCTCATGAAGGCACTTCCTGATAATATACACAGAGAATCCAAAGCTGAGGGTGAAGAAAGCAAAGAAAAAAATGGTGAATGTTGGAGATTAGGAGCTGGGAGTCTGGAGAGATGGTCCAAATCTCTGAGTTTTCCAAAGCTTGATAAAGAATGCCATGGAGCCAGAGCATATTTATCGGACAGTGGTAGGGTTTGCCCTTCACCTGGCTGACCTAGGCTTGATCTCCAGCATCCCATAGGGTCCCCAAGCACCACCAAGAGTAATTCTGAGTGCAGAGCTAGGAGTAACCTCTTGAGCATCGTCAGATGTAACCCAAACGATAAATAAATACATAAAATATTTTAAAAATGCTGGGGTAAACAAGGCAGAGAGCTGCAGTGTCCAAGATTCTGTGACCAGCGAGGTCCAGAGGGGTGACCCCCAGAGTTAAGGGCAGGTGGTTCCTGTTGGCCACAACTCTCCACTATGACTGATTCTTCAAGAAAGGGGTTACAGGCTGTTCGATGGGGAGCAAGCACCCTGGGGCAGGTGCAAGGAGCACTGTTTATTTAAAGAAGGAGGTCCCTGAAGGTGTGGGCTGTAAGGGATGGGGAAATGATCTTGCAGGGATATCTGATCATGTCTGCATTCACGGGACACCAATCACAACCGCGTGGCTACGTTAGAAGGAAGCCAGGCCTTGTTTGCTGGAAGACTCTTCCTTTTCAAAACACAGAAGTCGTCTGCAGTGGAACACGGTGTCTCATCAGATAATGCGATTCTTGGGCACGGTGGTGTTCCAGGAGAAGCAAATCCTTCCGGCCCACAATAATCTGGTCTCCAGCAACTGCGTGCCAGTGAAAAGGATTGGCCAGGTTTGTGGGTCTGTGCTGTTGTTCAAACAAAGCCAGCCCTGAGCAACAGGTCAACTACACGGTCTTAGAGTGGGTGCCAATAAAACTTCATTTACAAAAAGGAAAAAGGCACCAAGGCCAGATATGGCCGTGGAGGCTGGAAGGTGCAAGCCCTTAGGGAAATCTCTTTTAAACCTTTGCTCTTCACAAGGGCTCACCTAAAAAAAACATAACATAGGGTACAGGATATGCACATGACGATTCTGTCAAAGCAGATTTTCCTGCAATTTTGTCAAGAAGAAGTTGGAAAATTTGGCTTTACCTAAGATTTCCAGTATGTGGGATGAAGAAGGTTTTCCTTTTTCCCTTTTTTTTTTAAGGTGGGGAAGCAACCTTTGCTCCTTCCAGGAGCATCTCACATACAGTGCCCAGCACAGCAGTCTTGGGACCCTGGTAGAGGGAAACTGAGGCACTGAGGTAGAGATGGATGAGTCGGAGGGCACCCCACACAGCAGAGTTGGTGGGTTTGGGTTTCTGTGCCCTTTCGAGGAACGTACTGGAACCAACACCCAGGATCCAAACTCATGGCCCAAGTTCAGCACCTCCCGAATGCTTCTAAAGTTACCCAGTGCCATGGGTGCTGGAACGACCCAGTCCAGGGGCACCAGAGCCTGACACCATCAAGAGTCAGGTGTGGCTGCTGACTGGGCCTCTTGATTCTTGGCTCTTTATCCACAGACCCAACCTACAGCCCTCAGAGGCAGCTGGGATGTGTAAATAACAGAACTCACAGAGAGAGACATCTGGGTGCAAACACCAGGGCCAGCAGGGCCTGGGGACCAGCAAAGCAGCTGACATCTCATCTGGAACAATGAGGGGAACTGAGCTTGTGCCCAAAATTTGCCTCGCTGGGGGACCCCGGGGGTGGCCCTGACAACCCAAGGCAGTGAATTCGATTCCCAGCACCACCCCATACATGATCCTGGCAGCACCACCAAGGGTGGCGGGTCTCACGTCTCACCACCAAGAGTGTGACTCCAAATCATCACAACTATAACAAAGCGAAGGGGAGGCTTGGAGGGACCTTTTTTGTTGGCGGGGGCAGCGGGGAAGGGGTTTGGGTCACAGCTGATGGGTGTGACCATCAAAGTTTACTCCGGGCTATGTATTTGGGGTACCCCTGCAGGGCTGGGGATCAAACCCAGCCGGCCATATGCCAGGCAAGCACCTTCCCTGTTGGATTATATCTCCAGCCCCCCACCCCCACCAGCCTCCCACATGCCATCCGGCCACTTGACGTGGGTTCCGCTTGGCTAGCCTGTGAATAGGCAACAGAAACCCATTACGAGGCTCTCTCCGTTCCTAACTACTCAAACACGCACGCAGCAGGAAGCTGGCCTTCTCAGTGGGGTTCAATGAAAAAAGCATGAATGCACGGTCCAGCGAGAATGGAAGCACTGACCTACAGACAGGACCATTCCTGTTTGTTTTCGGTCGGAATTTCTGGCCGGGAAAACATCTATGGAGCAGGTGAGGAGGAAAAAAGACTTAACGGAAAGGAGGAGGAGGTCTGACTTGTGGAAGACCAAGAAGAGTGGAGAAACAGAGCAAGGTGGCAGAAGTGGTTCAAAGACTGAAATGGGTCAAAAACAATCCTCCCCCATGCACACGTGTGTGTGTGTTTACAGCAATGCTCCATGTAGCCAATGCACAAATCCTCGCCTCAGCCACACACTACCTACCTCCAAAGCTCGAAACAATCTCCAGAGCCCTCCATACCTGGTGGAAAAGCATGCCCCCAAATCTAGAGTTCCAGTCACCCAAGATAAAACCAGATGATCCCCAGGTACAGGGAGAAAATGCAAAAGGTCTTGGAGAAGAATGGGCACCAGGTGTGAATGAACAGGCAAGAAAATCCAGAGCCCACAGCACAGCAGTGTCCAAGGTGCGCCCCCACCCCCCCGCCTCTCTGGGGCTGCTTTTACAAGAAAGGTTTTGTTTGGGTCACACCTGGCAGTGCATAGGGATTACTTGTGACTCTGCACTCAGGAATGATCCCTGCAATGCTCAGGGGACCCTATGGGATGCCGGGGATCGAACCCAGGTGAGCTATGTGCAACGCAATCACCGTACCCACTGTACAATCACTCTGGGCCCAAGAATCGTATTTTTTCCTGGAGACAAAGCCCATGCTCTTGCTTCTGCCCCCACAGGTGGTGGGGGACAGAGCACTGCATCCGGACTCCCACCGCAGGATTTCGGGGCTGCCCTATCCAGGAAAAGACTGGATCAGAGGGTAAAGAAGGCGGCCCACAGACCAGGAAGCACCCCAGGGGGGTGTAACCTCCAAGCACCCCATCTAAGGACTTCACCTACCTCCTTGGGGGTGATATGGATGGGGAGTCACCGAGAACCCCGCTCCTGTCTCACATGAGATGCACAAAGAGCCCCCAAAGAAATGCACAACTATGCTCAGTGTTTTCAGTTTGCAATGGCTACATCTGTGTGCCTGCGTGTGCGTATGATTTGCACACCGGGCATGAATACTCTGTGTGTGTGTGTGCGCGCGCGCATGCAGGCACATGTGCACATATGAACTGAAGTATCAGAAATGGGCATTATCGATGGAGGCAGCATGGCAGGGTGTCTGGGAGTCACCGCAATAAGACTGTAATCCGGCAAGATGCCTCCTCCTCACCCCCATTCATACCCCATCCACCCACCCATCAGCCCCTGCCTTCGCTTGAAACTAGAGAACAGAGGCAACGAGAGCCACAGAACATCTCCCTAGGCAGTGAGTGACCCCTTTTCAGGGTTGCTGGTAACTGTCGAGGAGGAAGAGGCCCTTCGGGGGCGCTGGTCCAGGGCTCATGCTCTGCAACTAGCATCTTTGCCACAGCCCCTGACTTGTCAGCCCCCACCGTAACACCAAAAGCACAAGAAAAATCAGGGCTGCTTCCTGATCAGGAAAGCGGGGCTCCAGGCTGTCCCAAGGGCTGGAGGGGGCTCGTTCATTTCAGGGTCCCCTCTGAAAAGGGCCAGAGGCAAGGTTCCAGGTGTGTGGGGGGGATGCCATCTTCCCTCTGTCCTGGTTCAGTTTCCGGGATCACCAACGGTGTCATTGCCAAGAAGACCCGAGCACCCACAGAGCCTGGGTCCCCCGCGAAATTGGGCGGAATTGGGAATCTCCCGGGTACCCACAGGGAGATCAGCCCTTGCTTTTCCTATTCTTCTTTTTCAAAAACAAAAATAGTGGGTGGGGGCACACCTGGTGGTGCTTAGGCCCACTCCTGGCAGTGCTCCAGGGACCCTATAGGGTGCCGGGGCTCAAACCGTGCAAGGTGCTCCCTCCCGGCTGTACTATCTCTCTGGCCAGCCCATGTCCATGCCTTCCCATCAAAGGGCCTCTCGACCTTCACCCCCTGCCCCATGTCACATTGAATCTGTCTCTTCCTCCCCACCTCCCCGCCACTGCTGGCTGATCTCAGTTCTGTGAGCACTATCCTCTGCATTGGTCTCCACATCAGCCACTGGACCGGGGTACAGAGCTGAGGCAGTGGCCGTAAACACCCTCAACTCAAGTATCAGGCAAGGGATGCCATGCCGCTGAATAGTGCTTCTGTTCCAAAAAGGACATCTGTACTGCCACCCAAACAGGCTCACGTCCTCTTCCTCACATTTCAGTCTGAAGAAGTCCTCGAAGGGGCTTGGGGGCTTACTCCTTTTTTCCCCTCCGCACCCCTGAAACCCGGGATGACTCGAGTCAGGGGCTGAAAGGGCAGAACGAAGGACGCAACTGATGACAGTGATAGGAGTTCCTGGTCACAGACAAACGGGTGCTCCCCGGGCCACTTGTGGGACCAACGTCCAACGTTTCAAACAGCGTCATGTGTTCGGAGTTGGGATTTCTAAAACTGGCTGGCCTCATCCTTTCCCACCCCCCGCCCCAGGAAGACTTTAGTCTTGGGGGTGTTTGTGAATTTAAATAGATGGGAATGGCATGGGTTAAGGGGCCAAACTCTGGGACCTAGAAACTTCAGTCAGACACAAAGTCCCACAGCAGCTGAGCATTTGGGGCGGTTCCCCAGAGAGCACCATCTCCCCCTTGAGAAACAAGCCAGCTTTTGTATCAGCGCAGAACAAACACGCCGGAGCTTTTCAAGAAGGGGGGGGGGGGGTAAAAAAAAATCAATACCGTCGTACACAATGGGAGACAAGCTATGCGTGTTTACTGAGTCTAAACACAGAAACATCCGCTTCCAAAGCCTGCTGGACTGAAATCTGTATTTGGAGGCTTCAACAGGAAGCAACCTCCCCCCACCCCACCCCAACTCCAAACAAAATATCTACTCATGGTGGCAAAACAATTGTTTTTTTGTTTCGTTGGGAAATATGTGCACAAGATATTCCTACGGTGAAGTTTTCAGCCTTTCTCAGAGAGAAGCATCTCAGCGTCAAGAGGAGGAAAATGTGTTGAAAATATTGGGGGTTTAGAGGCCCGAGTGGTAGCATAGCAGGGAGGGCATTTACCTTGCATGCAGCCGACCCAGATTCGATCCCTAGCATCCCATATGGTCCCTCAAGCATGACCAGGAGTGATTCCTGAGTGCAGAGCCAGGAGTAACCCCTGAACACCATAGGATGTGGCCCAAAAACCAAAAAGAAAGAAAATATTGGGGTCTTAAGAGAGGTCTTATAAGGGTAAGGTGCCTGCCTTGCATGTGCCTGACCTGGGTTCAATCCCCGACATCCCACAGTAGACCCCTGAACACTGCAAGGAGTGATCTCTGAGCAGAGCCAGGAGCAGGCCCTGAGTAGCACTTGGGGGTGGCCCCAAAGGAATAAGGCCACAGCATCTCCAAGGCCAGAATCTTGTGGCTGGGGTCACAGATGTGGGCATTTAGGAAAGCGTCCCTCATCTCTGAGGTGAAGGACTTTCCACTATCAAAAGTGCGAGCAGAAGGCAGCCCAACCAAGACCTCTGACAGGAACAATAGGACAGCGGGGAGGGCCTCGCACACGGTAGACCCAGATTCAAGCCCCAGCACCATAGGGTCCCCCGAGCATAGCCAGGAGTGTGCCCTGAGCACTACTGTGTGGCCCCCAAATCAAACAAACAGAGGTTGGGGAGAGAGCTTGGGGTTGGGGAGAGGCGAAAGGAACATCGTCTTGCACACACCAGACACCACATCGGATAACAGCACTGCCTGGCCTTGCCATGAGCACCGAGATGGGGAGGAGGGGACAGCACCCAACCCCAGCTATATGACCTCACTGCGCCCAAGTATAGAACCAACCGGCCTGATAGGCAAAGTATCGCGAGAAGTGGCCTGTCCTATACCCCAGCAGTGCTGGATTGCAGCCCCCAAATTTCTTTTTCAATGAGACCCAGACCCAGAGTAGGGCACTGTAACATACAGAGCGTGACCGTGATGGAGCAATTGGGCATGAGGGTGTTGGGGCTCCAGCCTTCAGACACCCCCAGCCTTCCTCCATCTCATCGTCCTTGAGGTGCCAACTGGGAAAAAAAAATGTCCCTGCCTGCCACCTCCCCGGGGAGAACAATGCGTTCCTGTCAACAGCACCAAGGGGCGGTTGTTTTCTTTTTTTGCTTTTCAAAGAACAAATAAAGACGGCGGCGGGAGCCTCCGAGTCACTGAACTCCTCCTGACGCACAAAGGCAGGGCCTGGCTGGGTCCAGCTCCGCCCTTCCAGATGCCCAGGAAGCAGCAGCAGGCCCCGGACAGCCAGCTCCGAAGCCCCAGGTTGGAGAAATGAATATTCAGCTGCTCCCGGAGCTCACAAAGCTCTTTTCATCGCTCCCATCCATTCTGGGAGCTGCTAGAAATAACCTCGGAGAAGCTGCAAGGAATCAACTAGACAGAGATGTGCAGACAACAGCCAGGAGAGGGGGGGAGGAAAGAGAAGACGAGAAGGAGAGAAAAGGGGAGTTCAGCGAATGGAGGGGTGCCCTGAAGGTGAGTTCCACAAGGCCTGGGTGCTTGTGTGCACCGGGGGCCCCAGGGAGGGCCCGCAGCCATCAGAGCGCTGGAAGCACCACACAGGCCACGTGGATAGTGCTGTTTGCACGTGACGGGGCAAAGTCCCGGAGGGCACCTGGCATTTCATCAACACCTTCCTGTCCTTGGGCCCCGAGCAAAGGTACAGCAGGGAGGGTGTTTTCCTTGCACGTGGCCAACCCGGGTTCCAGCCCCAGCATCCCATATGGTCTCCCAGGCACCGCCAGGAATGGTTCCTGAGCACATGGCCAGGCGGGGCCTCAAAACAAAAACAAAAACACACACCACCGTCCCCGCCCCCTACCACCACCATCTTCCTGCCCCTTTGTTGGCAGGCACCAGACACTTGCCTGATTCACCTGCGTGTGCATGTGTGTGCAACTGACCCTGACCCCATGCAGAGACAAAAGCACCCCGGTTCATGACAGACAGAGCTCATGAACTTGACCTCCCTGGCCTCAGTTCCTGACTCAAGAGGCTGCCAGCACCCCTGCCCTGTCAGGTATAAAGACGTCTATGCAGCGCATGAGAATCAGGTCGAGGTGTCTACACAGTGGCTCTTCCACTGGCAAGCAGAGTCAAATGTGAGTTCATCTGGCCTCGATTCCGCAACAGCAAATGCGCATTAAGGCCTCCTTATCCTGACAGTATTCTTGTGAAGAGTCAAAGCAAAAATGCTTCTCAGGGGCCAGAGCGATAGCACAGCGGGGAGGGCACTTGCCTTGCACACAGAAGACCGAGGCTTGATACCCGGTATTCATTCTGGTCTCCCAAGCACCACCAGGAATAATTCCTGAGTGCAGAAAGAGGAGTAACCCCTGAGCATCACTGGGTGTGACCCCAAAAGCCCAAACCCCCTAAACACCCCCCAAAAAATGCTTCTCAGATATTCCCCAACAAAGCAGAGTGTTTCCAACTGCTTTACTACTTTACCGGCTTCCCTGAGAATCAGCCCTGGGCAGAGACAACCTTTCCAAGCCTAAAAATGGAACCCGAGTACCCCAATATCTATAGCAGATCAATCAGCAGCCAGCTACACGTGCCCACAGAACATAAATAACTTCTGAGCAGTCCCTCAAAGAAGGACGGGTTCTTCTCTATTTAGAGAACAGTTTCAAACACATGTAAACGTACTCCGTGACAAAAGCAATTTCTGGGAACTTCCATGGAGTCTGTGCCATAAAATTTATCAAGTGGTTGCTAATAAAAATAATGGCTTACATATGTTCACAGACCAACCTCTAAGATGACATGAAAATTAAAATCCATCCCATGGTAATGGGGGTAGCTGTGAGTCCAAGAAGAAGTCCTGCAATAAAAACATTTACTCTAAAGGTTGGAGAGATGGTACAGCAGATAAGGCGCTGGCTTTGTACAAAGTTAACCCAGTTTTGATCCCCAACACTGCACAGGGTCCCGAGTCCCACCACGAGTGATTCCTGAGTGTAGAGCCTTGAGCACTGCTAGATGTGCCCCTAGCCACCCCCAAAAAGAATCACTCTTTTTTTTTTTAAAAATGTAGGAGTACTCCTATTTATTCAACCATTGAATCACTCTCATTTTATGGAAGTTTTACTTTAATTTAACCTTTCTGTCGTCGTTGTTGTTGTTTGGGGGCAACACCCAGTGGTGCTCAGGGCTAACTCCTGGCTGTGTGCTCGGGATTCTATGGGGTGCTGGGTATAGAACCTATATTGGCCACATATAAGCCACATGCCCAACCATACCTCTAAGCTGGTTCTGCTTGAATTTCAAGTGGGTATTTTTTTTTCTTTGTTTTTTGGGGGTGGCCACATCCTGCAGTATTCAGGGCTTACTCCTGGCTCTGCACTCACGGATGACTCCTGGCAGTGCTCAGGGGACTTTAAGGCATGTTGGGGCTTGAACCATGCAAGGCAAGAGCCCTCCCCACTGTGCAAGCATCCCAGCCACTTGAATTAAAAAGTTCAAAAAGAAATCTTTTGGAAATTCTTACTTAGAAGGTCATAAACAGGCAAGCAAATTTGCCTTCAACAGTTTCTTCAGCCTTTACAATAAAGCAAGAAAACAAAAAGCAAGTTGGGTTCCAGTGTTGAGTCAACAACAGAACGAACAGGTACAGCTCCAACTAAAATGCGCAAGACTTGTGTATCAAAAACATGGAAAAAGCAAATGGGAGCAATCAAAGGGAGATGAAAATAAATGGGAAATAAATGGAGTGATACAGCAGGCTCACGGGATGGTGACAGAAACCCAGGTGAGAGACAGACCCTGTGGTTCCTCATAAGTGGTACATGAGCGATGCCCAGTCTGAAATGGATGTTGAAAAGCAAGAGACGTGAACAGCTAGAAAAATTTGGAAAAAGAAGTGGAAAGGGATTGGTTTTCTCTATTTCAAACTTACTCGCGAGCTATGCTAATCAAAGCTGGTGGAGGAATAGAAGCCCCAATCAATGGGAAAGAAGCCAGAAGCTAGAAATAGATTCATGCCAACATGCACCACTCATTCTTAATTTTTTTTTTGGTGGGGGGCACATCCAGCAGTGCTCAGAAAGTTACTCCCGGTGGTGCTTGGACTCTATGGGAGGCCGGGGGTTAAGTTTGCTGCATTATTGCTCTGGCCCTGACATACACATGACCCACTGTGACACGGGGGCAAATGCACTTCCGCGGTAAGGAGAGCAGCTTCTTCTTTGTGGATCATGAACTCAATGTGTGAAACTGCCAACTACAAAACTTGTTGGGGGGGGGGGGGAATAGTGGGAAAATCCTCAGGAGCCAACACTAGTCAAGAGTTCTTCGACGGAATCACGATTGTACAAACCGTCTGAGGCAAGATGGATAAGAAAGATGTCAACAAGATGTAAAGCTCTTGGCTGGCAACAAAGATGGAGAGACAAGCTGCGGGTTGGGAAGAAGGCCAGACCAACCATTTCCAAGAAAGGTGTGGAAAGTACCTGGAATTTGAAAGCGACCCTGAAAAATGTAACATTAGGAAAACAGAAAGTCTGATTTGAAAAGGAACCAAGGGTCCAAAAGAAGCTTTGCGTAGAGAGCAAAGTATATACAATGGCACACAGGAGAAGGTGTCTGAGGCCAGAGCGATGGTACAGCAGGGAGGGTGTTTGCCGTGCATGGATTCGATCCCCAGCACCCACTGGAGTCTCCTGAGCACCGCAGGGAGGGGTTCCTTAGTGCAGAGCCAGGATAAAGCCCTGAGCATCACCGGGGTGGCTCAAAAACCAAAACAAAGAAAAAAAATAGTTTTGTCTTTTTTGGGTCACACCAGCTCTGCTTTGCACTCAAGGGACCCTATATGGTGCCAGCCACTGAACTGGTGTTGGCTGCCTGCAAGGCAAGTGCTTCACCTGCTGTACTAGCTCTCGGAACTAGTACGAAGGTACAGCGATCACAAAATGGAAAAAAAGAACCAGCAGTGGAGAAAATCTCAGCAACAAAAGTCAGCAAACTTGGCCTCTGGCAGGCAAACAGCTTTTGCAAACCCCGCAAGGTGCTTCCTGGGGGCTGGAGACACAGCAAACAACCCCGCCCCCTGCATTCCCACCTCATCAGGAAGTCATAACTCCAAGGAGGTCACCTGTAGGCTCTACTAAGAAATCCCTTCTTGAAGTGAAAGTGAGTTCTTAGCCAAAGGAACACCTCCTGTTGTCATAGTTTAGGGTTATATATGATGAAAACAATTGAGAACAGGAAGAAACAATCCTAGTCATTAGCACCAAAGAATTCCCTGGGGAATGACCAAGCAACTTTCTGAAGGAAAGCGCCTATTTACAGGGAGAAGAATGCAGATTCAAGACATGTTTATTGCAGGGTTATTTGTAATGCTCCTAAACTGGAAAAAACATGAAGTGCCTAATTGGAGAAATTAAGGAAAACTGTTCCCCCATCGTTCCGGAATTGGGCAGTGATTAAAAATAACAGTGAGTGATAATCAAGGTAAATGATTGAGCTAAGAGAATGTGCAGAATTAGCCAAAGGAGAGTCCATTTCACTCCTGAAAATGACATATTTGGTGAAGAGGAATCTATGACGTGACTCAGTGAAACCTACTGTCCACAAACAATGAAGTCGGAGGCAGGAGAGGGATGCTGGATGGGTAAAGGCAGAAGATGAGGCTTTTGACTCTTGAAAATGTCAATCTGGCCCAGGGCACTGGCCCAAAGGGCCAGGACAGTTTTGCAAGTGGGAACCCTGAGTTCAATTCCTGGCACTGCTCAGAGCCGGGAGCAGCCCTGAGCACTGTGGAGTGTGAGCAAGAAACCAAATAAGAAAGAGGGGCTGAAACAATAGTCCAGTGGGGAGGGCATTTCCCTTGCATGTAACCAACCCAAATTTAATCCCAGCACCCCCCTATGGCCCCTTGGATCCTACCAAGAGTGATCCATGAGCACAGAGTTGGGAGTAAGCCCTGAGCACAGCTGAATATAAAGCAAAAACAGGGAAAAGAAAAAAAGGGAGAGAGAGAGAGAGACAGACAGACAGAGACAGAGAGAGGAAGAGAGGAAGAGAGAGACAGACAGACATACAGAGACAGAGAGAGGAAGAGAGAGAGAGAGAGAAAAAAAGGGAGAAAGAGGGAGAGAGGGAAGGGGAGAGAAGGGGAGGAAAGGGGAGAGGGAAGGGAAGGGGAAGGAAGGGGAGGGGAAAGAGAAAAAGGAAGGAAATAAGAAATCAAGGGGTCCCCTGCATCCAACCAACACAGGTTCTGCCCCTATCACCACATACGGTCCTCTGAGCCCCACCAGGAGTGATCCCTGGGCACAGAGCCAGGAGCAAGTCCTGAGCACTGCTGAATGTAGTCCCCTCACCCCCTCCCCCAAAAAAAAGATCTTCCGAGTGCAAAGAAATCCACCAACCATGCACATTCTGACCTCCCTCCACTCTTGAGCTAGGAGAGTGGTATTTTCTCCTCCAGTGCATTGGGAAGGCATTTCTCTTCCTACCACCTCCTCCCCTGGTGCCAAGATCTAGGTTTTCACTAACCCCATCTGCTACTGCCTTGTTCCTTTTTGGCAACGGTCTAGACCCACGACTCATGAAGGCGTTTGAGGGAGCACAATGTATCACAGAAATGTGGTTTACCTGCACAGGGCAGAGAGAAGTGGTCACAGAAGAAACAAGAAGGAAAACAAAAAGTCACCACCGGGGCCATGAAAAGGTGTGTGGCAGGGGGGAGGAGGGGAAGGAGAGGGTGGGTAGGGTGTTTGCCTTGCACGCTACTGACCCGGATTCGATTCCCAGCATCCCATACGGTCCCCTGAGCACCGCCAGGGGTAATTCCTGAGTGCAGAGTTAGGAGTAACCCCTGTGCATCACTGGGTGTGACCCAAAAAAGTGAAAAAAGTGTGTACCAGAAGATGCCAAGCCTGAAGATGCCAAGCCTCTGGTCATGTTTATACTGGTTTGATTTGGGGGGGGGCTTTTTTGTTGTTTTTTGAGGGGGGGCTTTTTGGGTCATACCCAGCGATGCTCAGGGGTCACTTCTGGCTCTGCACTCGGTAATTACTCCCTGGCAGTGCCCAAGAGGCCCTATGGGATGCCAGGAACGGAACCTGGGTTGGCCATGTGCAAGGCTAGCACCCTGCCCACTGTACTATCGCTCCGGCTCCATCGTTTACACTGTTCACTGACGAAGGCAGGCCCAGTGCCATAGCTCAGTGTTTGCATGCTGGCAACATCTGACAAAGTTATACAAATACAGCCAAGGATGGGAGGGGGAGCAAGAGGAGCTCATCAATCCAAGCTGAAAGGTGGGTGCCAGGGGTTCCACGGATGTGAGAAGTGGTTTTCTCTGGTTACCTGGTGGATCCCCTGCAAATGGAAGGTCTTCCCATGGGACTAAATATGATCTGATATGCAACACTAGCCATGAGGGTGGGGGGGGATTCAACTCCAGCAAAAGTGGTATGCTAACTTACTGAACCACAATGAATTCTTTCCTTTTGTTCAGTAACTGATATGTGTGTGTCACCAACTAAAACTTCAAGATAAACTTGAAAATCACTCAGTCAAACTTGAAGTTTAGCAGCAGTGAAATAATTTGAGATTTTTTTTTGGGGGGGGAGGGTGGAGGGGCCACACCTAACGGAGCTTAGGCCTTATTCCTGGCTCTGTGCTCAGATTTCACTTCTGGCAGGGCTAGGGAGACCCTATGGAGTTCCAGGGATTGAACCCGGGTTAGCAACATGCAAGGCCAGCACCCTCCACACTGAACATTGTGCTGGCCATTGGAATTGTCGTCAAATGATCAAAATCAACATGGCAAAGAGTAATTATTAGTCATACTCCAAGTTCCTGCCTTAGAACAATGCCATTTTGCATTTATTTATTTCTGCTTTTTGGGGGGTCACACGTGGCAATGCTCAAGGGCTTACTCCTGGCTCTGCACTCAGGAATCACTCCTGACAGAGCTTGGGGGACCCTATGGGGTGCCGGGATCAAACCCCAGTTGGCCACATGCAAGGCAAACGCCCTCCCCTCTGGACTATCACTCTGTCCCCACCATTTTGCATTTTTTACACCATCTTTTCTTTGGAAGATTGTGTAGATTTTCCATAAATAGGTCCAGTACACTTCTGATTAGAGTTGTTCCTTGTTATCTGGGTTATATAATTAAAAAGAAACGCACTGTTACTGCTTTCCAAATATATTAAGTGATTCAATTAAGTTATCCATCTAAACCTTAAGGGGACTCTTCAGGGCTCAGCCTGCCCGAGTGAGCAGTGAGGAAGGCTGGTAATTAGCATGGTAATTTCACCTGTAAATAGGAAATGGCGAAAACTCTTCAAGGTACTTACAAGAATCCTAGCCAGTCAGCCAGAGTCACCTTTTAATCTTATTTATGGTATTAATTTCCACCATGCAGGACTATCAAATCAGGTAACACACAGCAAAGTGGATGCAGAGAGAGAGAGAGAGAGAGAGAGAGAGAGAGAGAGAGAGAGAGAGAGGGAGAGAGGGAGAGAGAGTGTCCAGCCACGTGAATACCTACTGTTGCTCCCCAGACGGACAAAGAATCAACCAAAATTCCTCTGGCATCCTTCTTGGCCATGAACTTGCACAGAATGGCCTCAAAGCGTAGTAGAGACGCATGTGCACGACCAACCTGGCCACACCCCACCTGTCCCGGGGCCCATCCCCCAAAGTCCCATGCATGCAGGCTGCTCACCTGCATGACACCCCCAGAACCCCAGAATTCTGTAGCAATCATGGGGAGAAGAAGAAGGGGTCTAGAGGCCCAGCAGTGCTCAGGGTGGTCCCCCCCGCAGGAGGGTTCCCCCACCTCTGCCTGTGTGGTGTTTCTACAAGCTGAGACCTAGGGGAGGCCTTCACCTCCAGTCTGTGAAATGAGGAGCTATTATCGCACACCACCCCAGCGAGAAGTGTGGCTGCTCCATGGTCGGAAATGATTCTGGGTTGCAGAGCTCCGGGAAATCCCAGCCCAGACTCCTACCTCACTGGGTGGGTCACAATACAGCCCATCTCCCTGAATGTCAGAGGTGGCTCAGTCTCCACATTTTTGAGATGGGTGCAGCTGACCTGGGAGGTCAAAGTTGATGACCAAGCTCTGAGGTCCAGGCTGGCAGGGGAAGCAACTTTCAACCCACACCATCAATGAAAGTTTACCTGGAGGCTTTATTTTTAACAGGCAACATTGTAAGAAGCAGCTGCAGCTTTAAAGTGAGTCTGAGGGGCCAGAGTGATAGGACAGCTGGGAGCGACAGCAGGGAGGGTGCTTACCTCGCAGGCAGTGGATGGGATGCAGTTCAATCCCCAGCCTTTCATAGGGTCCTCTGAGCACTGTGGCGCAGAGAGGGGTGTGGGTAGGCGGGGAGGATCCCTGAGCTCAGAGCCAGGAATAAGCCCTGAGCAAAACTGGGCGTGGTCCCCAAACCAAAGAAATAAACAAAGTGAAGATGAAAACCCATAGCTCTCATTCACTGCAGCAGGATCTCTCTCTCACACACACACACACACACACACACACACACACACACACACTCTTTCTCTCTCTCTCTCTCTCTCTCTCACACACACACAGACACACACAGACAACCCCCCCCCCACACACACACACACCTCCCACTTCTGATTCTCTTGGGAATTTCCAGAGCCTGTTGTGCAGCCAAGATACACTGACCTTGAAAATTGCAAACATTGTTCCTGAACTTGAACAAAGTGGATGTGCCACAGCCGGCGCTGTGGGGACCGCGCAGCCCGTCCCTGCAAGCACGCGTCGCTCTCACGCTCTGTTCTCCGACGCCGGCCGTGCCAGTGCGCGAGAAGAATAGCTAATTTTTAATCTCATTTGAAATGGATTCTGCGCTCCCGGCACATGGACGAGCAGCCACTCTCTCGGGTGCTGAGGGCTCAGCGGCGGCGGCGCATCAGCAGAAAAGACAGCTGGTCTGGGGGGCTGCGGGTGGGACCCCATTGTTTTCTAAAGACACAGCACAGCCCACATGGTGGCCTCTCAGGAGACGCTGCAGCCGCCGGCCTTAGGAACCACACGAGGCAAAGGTCACAGCTAGAGCATGCACGTGGCCCCCGTGGCAAGGCCACCAGAGGCCTGGTTGCTAAGGCAGGGGACAGGAATGATGCCCAAAGGGACAGAAAGGACCCCTTTCCCTTCTGCACCATCAGAGCGACAGATGGGGTGGGAGGAGGGGCGGGACTGAGGTGGCGCACTGCCCTGGTGGTCCCTTTCCCCTCATGCCCCTGGAGTGAGTCCTTCCTGCTGATCTGGCGAGGGGAAGTGGGGTTGGTGACCACCAGGTTTCAAGTGCCCGCAAGCAACCAGTGATGGTAGTGCTGGTTCAGCCCGAAGCTTCTTCCTCTAGCTGACCCTAGTCACAAGGTGCCCGAGACAGCCTGGATAAGCCTTACAGAGCAGGTCTGGTTTAAGGGGGACAGTGACCAAGGACCACGAGGAGGCCCAACGGGGCTGTTGATACTGCCCATCCCCTTCTTTGTTCTAGAGAGACATTGGTTGAACCCGATCATGAACAACTTTGTAACTGTGTATCTTGCAGTGATTCAATTAAAAATAAAGATATTCAAAAATGTAAACAAACAAAAACCACATGGAGTATTTATTGGTAACTGAATGCCCTGGGGTGACCAGGATGGCTCTGTTCCAAAGGGGAAGGACAAAGACTCTGACCCCAGACCTCTGACATGCCCTGACTCCAAAGCAAACTTAGCCAGGAACCAACAAGTAGTTTGATCTTTATTTGTTGGTCAGGGCAAAAAAGAACGCAGGTCACCCCAAAGGTGCTCCCATCCCCCCCATTTCCTTCCTCCAGTCTATCAGAATCTTTTGAAGTTTTCCTTCCTTCTGACCTTTCAGAAACCCTTCCTGAACACAGACGGTTTCTGTGTCATTTAGTTCACACAACAGAACGCCCAGCAGCAAGAGTCACCGAGAATTTTATCTCAGACAGTGAGTAGGGGACTTACTTGCCTTGCATGTAGTCAACCAGGAGGGTTCGATCCCTGGTACCATAAAGGGTTCCACAAGCCCCACTAGTTGTGATCCCTAAGCACAGGGCCAGGAGTAAGGTCTGAGAATAAGCTAGCTGGACATCCAGCTCCAGGTGGCCACAGAGTAAAGGGCAGAAGAAAGTAGATCACCAAAGGTGATGGGGATTGACATGGGGTGTTCGTTACTGCTGTGTTTTCTGATGCCTTATCATCGGAGGCCAAACTGGTATGTCTGGGCATGGGGAGATGATTCAAAGGGCCAGGAGGTGGGGGATGCTCCAGATCACTGTGTGACCCCTTGGGTGTGGCTGGGTATGGCCCAAAAAAGCAAAGATGGGCAAAAGTGAGTTTAGGGATCCTCCAATGCCGAGCCGGTGCACAAGTTGAGAGCTTAGAGGCAGACCAGCAAGGTAAGTCAAAGGCTGTTCTCCAACCTTAGCCAAACTTCCTGGAGTACAGAAAAGCATCCTCACGTGACTGTCAAACCTTCGCCATCCATGACCCCAGATTCCCAAGCCCCAGCCTCCAGCCTCCCTGAGCAGGTCTGAGACAAGCACTTTGAAGAAGGGGCTTAGACAGGAGGGAAGTCAGAGTGATAGTACAGTGGGAAGGGCGTCTGCCTTGCACATGACCAATCCGGGTTCAGTTCCTGGCATCTCATATGGTCCCCTGAGCTCTGCCAAGAGTAATTCCTGAAGGCAGAGTCAGAAGTAACCCCTGAGCATCGTTGGGTGTAGCCCAAAATGCCAAAAAAAAAAAAAAAAGCTGGCGACTTCGAGGACTTTCTGTGGCAAGGTTTCCACCAAGCCCAGAGGCCGGTGGCCTGAGAGGGAAAACTAGCCTTGATTCTTCTGAAGCCAAAGGACTGATGCCTGTGCAAGGAATAAGCCAGGAGGCAGGAGTCCCCACTCTCCAACTCTGTCCCTACATCTGTGTTGAGAGACATGGGGGATGCTTTACTTTCAGATTGGGTACCCAGTGCAGACCAAAGAATGTCATCTTTGGAAAGATGCATGTCCAGCAACTTTTCAACCCCTTTTCTGGACACGTGACGTCTAGGGTTTGGTGACCAAGGATCACCAAGGTTTCCCCCAGTTGGAACCTTGTTGGTCTCAAACCCCCAACATCTGCTTTTCAATAACCTGATTCAACAGCAAAAAACCTCAGGCTGGCTCTGCTTAAGGAGAGACTCAGACATTAGACATTACTTTTAGTTTTTTGGGGGGGAGGCTGGGACTTCCTCCCAGCTATGCTCAGGGCTGACTCCTGGCTCTGCACTCAGAGATCACCCTGGGCAAAGCTCAGGGACCTTCTATAGGGCAAGGATCAAGTCTGGGTTGGCAGCATACAAAGCACATCCTTTCGCTTCTATCCCTTTTCTATTTTCACAACAAGCCAAAACACATTTTCTTTTTCTTTGTTTTCCCCCCAAGGGAGATACCTTACTTGAAGAACAAGCCTATTTTGACATTAGCTCTTTTCCCAAAACTTTATTTGAATAAAGCACCCTGAGTTACAAAGTTATTCATAGTTGGGTTCTTGACACACATTGTTTCATCACCCACCCCCAGGGTCCCTGTACTACCCCCCACCCCAGCCTGCCATCCTGACAGGCACCTTTTAAATCTGGTTACGGAAATCTGAGTCTTGTGATTTCAGTGCTGTTGACTCTGTAGTTTGCATATCTGGCTCTGCCATTCCTTAACACCTGTATCTACGCCCCTCTACCCCTGCCCCTTGCTTCTCATCTGTTTCTCCTCCCCTCCCCCTTCCCTCTATTTCTTTCTTTCTCCTCCCTACACTCTGGGGCCAAGGGTGATCTAGTCATCCTCCCTTTAAACCACTGCATTTCCTCATTCATTGTTTGTCATTCTTCTGGCTGACTTCATTTAACATGCTATCTTCTAGTTCTATCCATGTCGCGTACAAACTGCACAATTTCCTCATTCCATACCTTCCATTGAAAAAAACACCACACTTGGGGCTGGAGCGATAGTACAGCGGGGAGGGCATCAGCCTTTCATGTGGCTGACCCGGGTTCAATCCCTGGCATAATATGGTCCCCTGAACACCATGAGGAGTAATTCCTGAGTGGAGAGCTAGGCATGACTCCTGAGCATCACCAGGTGTGACCCTACCCCCCAACACACACAAAAAAATTTAAAAGAAACACATTTTCTAATATATCCTTTTACATCACTCTGGAAAAACACCTCAAGACAATGCCCCACCAAAACGGCCAGTCTTGACTGCTGATGCTTGTTAATCATAAAACTGTTGTTCTGGGTGATCTGGAGATGTGAATACATTACTTCCATGCTACTGGTAAGCATCTCAGAGACCCAGAAAAACACCGACGATAAACAGCCAGGGAGCCAGAGTTTGGCTACAAACAGAATCAGAACTGTGTCACTGGTTGAAGGAACCTCCCACTGAGATCCCCAGAGGAACTGGAATTTATAAAGAGGGGGACTTGGGGACAGGAGGGGAGGCACAAGATGGCCCCACCAAGTAGTAGAGACTGGGGCAACTTTTGATGCTCCCAGAATAAATCAGTAAGTTAGCTTCCCTTGCCCATAGTCCTGTATCGTTGGCAGGAGGGCAGAGGTTGCAGAATCAACCTAGGTCTCCAATGACAGATGAATGGATTATGAAGAGGTGGGATATAGGCACGATGGAATACTACACAGCTGCAAAGAATGATGAAATCATGCAACTGGCTGCAACTTGGTTGGAACTGGAAGATCTCATGCTGAGTGAAGTAAGCCAGAAGAAGAAAGACAAACACAGGATAATCTCACTTATCTGGGGAATATAGACTACTGGATGAAGAAATGGATTATGGTAAAGGGGAGGGGGGAATACCTAGATCACCCTTGATCCCAGAGTTTAGAGAGGAGATGGACAGAGAAGGAAAGAAATCAAGGGGACAAGAATGGGAAGTAATGGGTGAACAGACATCAGGGCTTTAGTTATACGGATGATATGGGTGAGGGCTATACACAAGATCTAACCTACAACCACTAAAACTCTGTAATGTGCCTGTCAAGTTGACAGGCGGAAATGGGGTAGGGGTGAGAGGTGGGGAGGATATATGGGAACAGTGGTGGAGGGAAGCTGACACTGGCGGTGAGATTGGTGTTGAAATGTTACATGCCCCAAATGCAACTGTCAATAACTTTGTCATCACAGTTCTTTAAATTTAAAATGGTGAATTTTACTTTTACAAGAAGCAAAAAGTGGGCCATAGGGAAATAAAGACCATTTGAGTCACAAGAAATGTTGTTCTTCCGCCACTGCCTCGACCAGTCCAACCCTGCAGATGGGGTTTAGAGCGCCTCCCAAGCTACCACAGGCCCGAGTTACAGGCGCGGAGGGTGATGCAACTGTTTTGCACGCAGCCGATCCAGGTAGCACAGAGGATCCCCAGAACCTCATCCAGAGTGATTCCTGAGCACAGAGCCCAAAGGAAGCCCTGGGCACCACTGGATGTGGCCCCCAAACAGAAATGAAGGGTTGGAGAAATGGCTTGAAGGAGCATGTGCCTTGCGTGACACAGCCCTGGGTCAGATCCCTGGCACCAGGGGGTCCCCTGCCAGGTGTGGACTCTCCCCATCAAAAAATAAATAAAAAAGATTCCTATAAGATGAGTAAGGTGCTAGAAAATATGGTGCTGGGGCCAGAAAAGGCATTTCCTGGACTGAGTAATACTTCGTGTACACCCAGGTTCCATCCCTGGCATTGCTAGGTGTGGCCAAAAAATCCAGGTATCATGTATCACCATGGATCATTATAAGTAAAAGTAAAAGTGGCCAGACAGGAGAAAGAGCAATAGGTCAGTGGGCAAGGCGCTTATCTTGCATGCGGCCAATCCCGGTTCAGTCCCTGGCACCCCATAGGGTCAGGGAGCCCAGTCAGGACTGCTCCCTGGCACTGGTGATGGGATTGGTGCTGTAAAGTTGTATGCCAGGATCATGAATGTCTGTAAAATCGTGGTCTATGGATAACTCTGTAAATCATGGCACCTCCATAAAAAAAAATTTAAAAAAACGTGGCCAGACACCAAAGACCACATATTGGGGCGACAGAGAGAGGAGGGGCTTAAGCATGCAGGTGCCTCTGGTTCAGTCCCTAATACCGCACATGGGTTCCCCAAGGCCCCCAGGAGTCACTCCTGAGCACAGAGCCAGAAAAGTCCTGAGCACCTCCAGGTGTAACCCAAGCACCGAAATGATAATAATGATAATCAAATGAAACTCTAAAAATGGACAATTCAATCAATAGCTGCATGAATGCACTAGAACTCAGGAGATGCTCAACAGATTCATTGCCAGTGATAAGAAAAAGGAAGCTGGGGACTGCAAGGGGCTGGCGGGCTGGGCGTGGAAGCCCCAGCAGAATCAGAACAGGGAAAGCCAGAACTGGAGCGTGGGAGCGGCTTCGCGTCCCCCACCCACCCCGTCCTTCCACCCTCTCGGCAAACTTCACAGCATGCACCAGCTCCCTTGCTGAGGGCTAAGAGTCTCTATTTGCAATAAAATCTAATTTCCTTTATTTAGTACAAGGTCCCGGCGTTCTAAGGGATATAATTGCTTGCCGCAAACACGGGCCCAATATTTTATTAAGTGTTAGACTTATGGAGGTGGAGGATTTCTTTTTTTCTATTTTTTTGCAAATGAATAATTTATTTCCACTTCCCAGTGCTTCCTGAACTGTCAGGAATGAAGAGCAGAACTGGGCAGTGAGGATGAGGAAGGTACATGTGTGTGTGTGTGGGGGGGGGGGTCACACCACCCCTCCAGCTCTACTTCACGTGGACTCTGTCTGATTAATAAAGGGGAAAGGTCCCAGTCAAGACGCAAAAGCCTCGAGTAATGAACAGTTGTAGTCGGTGATAAGAGTGGGGGAATGACAAAAGGAGAGAGAGTGGGAATGTGTCTGCCACAGAGGCAGGGGCTGGGAAGGGGTGGGGATGGCGGGAGGGACACTGGTAACACTGGTGGTGGAGAATGGGCACTGGTGGAGGGGTGGGTACTCGAATACTGTTTGACTGAAACGTAGTCACGAAAATTTGTAAGTCTGTAACTGTATCTCATGATGATTCATTAAAAAAAGCAGGGGGATGGGGGCTGCGTGGAGATGGGGGTTCGTTATGCACCCAGAGGAACTACGAGGAACTACTTACTGCTACCACAGCAGCCGCGAGAACAAATCAGAAGTGATGCTGAGGTTTTACCCCAGCAATATTCTCCCCCCAAGAATCAAGAAGCCCCAGTGCACACCCTCCTACCTGGTCCTGATCAAGGCCTGTAACTGAGCACCCCAGTAAGAAAGTATGCTCTAAAATCAAGACACCCCCAACTCCTGAGGACTCCCCTGTGAGCGGGGGCACCACTGAGCCGGGTGGGGGTGCAGAGCTCTCTTAGATGCCCAGGGCAAAGGGCACGCAGAGGCTGCAAAAGTGCAAGCATATGCTTTGCCCCGGGAAGACCCAGATTTGGTTCCTAGCACTGTGCATTCCCCCAAGCCCAAGCACTGCCAGGGGTGGGGGGCGGAAGAAAAGGAAGAAGAGGAGGCGGAGAAGAAAGGGGGTAGAATGAGGAGACAGGAGAGGAGGAAGAGCAGGAAGCAGCAGCAGAAGACACATGGAAAAGGAGAGGCCGGACAGTGGGATGGCGGGAGGGTGCGTGCCTTGCACACAGCAGACTGAGTTTGATTCCCCCCAAGCCTCACCAGTGGCAACCCCGAGCACAGAGCAGGAGTCAGCCCTGAGCACTGCTGGGTGTGGCCTGAAAAACAGAAAGAACGAAAGAAAGAAAGAAAGAAAGAAAGAAAGAAAGAAAGAAAGAAAGAAGAAAAGAAAAGAAGAAAAACTCAGCAAAGTTGCCCTCTGACCGCTCAAAGCAGCCATGGGCACACTCCAGCCAGCTCTGCCCTCCTGGGGTGCAGAGTCCAGGGTTCGAGGCTGTGTCTCCGTGGGAGACTGGCCCAAGTCCACAGAAGTGTCCAGAATGGTGCCAAGTGAGTGACGCCTCCTGGTCGAGAAGGAGGGCCCTGGGTTCACAGGGATCTTTATGAACATGGGGGATGCTTCCACAGACTATTATGGGGCCGGTAAAAAGACTGCACGCCAAGTTTGAGAAGCTTCGGCAAAGACCCTGGTGACCACTCGATGGCTGTGCAAAGGACCTTTGATGAGTGTGCCCAAGCGGCAGACGGGAAACATCTGAGCCAGCCCCAGGGGGAGGGGTACCCCGTGGGGGTAGCTCAGCAGCCAAATAGCGGGCAGCCTGGAGTGTGGGACTCAACTCAATGAATCGGTGAGGGGGTTCTCCTCCCCAAAGAACGAAGATGGGACCCAACCTGCGGACAGGCCCGGGAATGACAACCAAGGTTCCTGTTTCTCTATAAACACACCGACAGGATGCGGGCAGCAAAGATTCAATGCAGTTTTATACGCTGGATGCATATTATCTGGGCCAGTTTCCCAAATTCCCTGGGTCTACCAGCCTACCTTTTCTGGAAAATAATCTCTCAGGAGCCCCCCAACCCCCCAGAAAACTATCTAGTTTAAGCCAGACAATGAGCCTCGTTACAATGCCAATGGGCACGTAAAGGAGTCACAAGAAGAAGGCACAGCGGGTAAGAAGTCAACTGGGGTTCAGTGGTCGGCCGAGCCCCACCAGGAATGATTCCTGAGCACAGAGCCAAGAGCCCTGAGCAAAGCACCCCAACTCCCCCGCAAACAACGTTTCGAAGGTGACTTGTAGTACTCTTGTTTGGAGCAAAGGCATATGGCATAGCAAAGGCATCTTGGTTTTGTTTGTGCCAAGAAAACCCCAACATCCTCATTTCAGAGAGGAGCGAAGCCGCCTGTGGAGTGACCCCTGATTCAGGATCCTGTCTCTCCATCTCTGCACCTCCCGGCTTTTTCAACCAATAGGGAAGATGGGGCGGGGGATCAACTGGAGGGGGGTCCTGAAAAGCCACTATGCCTTTGCTCCAAGCAAGAGTACCACAAATCACCTTAGATAAAGGACATTTCATAAGACCAACGTTAGGGGTTGGAGCGACGGGGCAGCGGTTTGGGCATTTGCCTTGCATGTAGCTGACTTGGGTTCAAGCTCTGGCACCCCCTAGGGCCCCCCGATCACTACCAGCATTGATCCCTGAACCCAGAGCCAGGAGTCAGCCCTAAGCACTGCCAGGTGTGGCCCCCAAAAGAAAAAAAAATTAATGAAGAGTCAATTAACCCCTTCACCGAGCAGCGCGCTCGGCAGGCAGGGAGAAAAGTGACCTGTTTTGCTGGCAGAGCTCTCGGCTTCCGCTCCCTGCGCTGGTTAATGTTACCCGAAAAGGCAGTAATCATTAAAGGACACGCGGCCAGCCCCGTGCACTAAAGCCACGTTACACCTGACCGGGCATTCAGCCCTGGGACAGGTGCAGAAACTGCTGGGGAGGGGACAAAGTCCAGCCGCAGGGCCAGGAGAGGGAGCGTCCAGGGGTTCGGGAACCCCACCAGGGCTTTGCTTGTTTCTCTCCAGAACTGCAGCTTCTACTCCGGGGGTTCTGCCCCAGGCAGTCCTGTCCTCTCGGGGGTCTCGTGCCTCTGAGGCCAGCTCTGCCCTTTAGGCTGGGTCTCCATTCTGGGGGGGGTCGATCCTCGCCTGGCGCTTTCTCCCTTCCCACAATGTGTTCTTCCCTACGGGGATAATGTCCCCCCACCCCACAAAAATGGACACAGACATACCCCTATTTCTTTTTTTTTTCTTTTCAGTCACACCCAGCTCAGGGGTTATGCCTGGCTTTGCATTTAGGAATCACTCCTTGAGGTGCTCGGGGGACCCTGTGAGATTCCATGGATGGACCCTGGTCAACTGTGCAAAGCAAGCCACCCTCCCCGGTGTCCTATCGCTCCAGCTCAAGTAGAATAACTTTAAGTTTGGGGGGGTGGGTGGGATGGGGTAGAGAGGTCCTTTTCTTACTTTACAACTTTTGTGTTTTTTTTTTTCGGGGGGATGGAAGGGCCAACCAATGATGCTCAGGGCTTCCTCCCAACTTTGCGCTCTGACTCCTGGCAGGAATCAGGGGACCCAGGATGGTGATGGGTAAAGTCGGGTCTGCTGTGTGCAAGGCCAGAACCTTAACCCCTGCCCCAATTCATGGGTGCCTTTATAATGATCCTTCACAGTCGCCACCAGAAAACCAAGAACCAGACCCTCTGGGTTGGAGGGGTCCCAAACTGATTTGACCCACCACCCCTTCCCAAACCTAAAATAATAAGTGCTCCCCTGCAAACACACACACACACACACACACACACACACAAACACTCTGGAGGTACTGAAATATACCTTCATTAAGGAAACAAATAGAACCCCACAATAGCACCTAGGGCTACAGTGGCCCCCCTAGATGGATCCCGTGCCCACCCTATACCCCAGAAAATAATGCTGTGGTAGATTCAAAAGCAGGGGTTCTATAGAAGGGGAAGGGGAAGGAAGGGCTATTCTCAAGAGGCCATGATGGTGGGTGACCTATTCTCAGCAGGGCCACCTGGTCGAGAGCAAGAGACTGGATCCCCTTGGCAATGGCAAAAAAACCTGAGCGTATCGGGCAGCCAGACAGCAACAGCATCTAAGGCATGTGTGTGCCCGGGTGCAGTCTCCAAATCAGGGGTGTCCCCAGCTCTGCAAAGCACAAATCCTGGGTCCGAGAGATGGTGCAGGCACTGATGGGATTCGTTCCCTTGGGGGATCCCTGAGCACAAAGCTAGGAGTTGACCCTGAGCACAATCATTGTGGTCCCCAAGCCAGAGCAAAACAACAAAATCACTCAGCACCCCCTGGAAATGGACCTTCCTTAAGGGAGCAAGGTGCGTGTGAGCTGCTGTGGATGCTCCGTCCCATTCTGAGGTCAAGAAGGAGCATCAGCCACTCGGGGAATCCCTGATCCGAAAGGTCTCAGTAGCGAGAGGAAATCGGGCTGCAGCCATGTCAACTCACCCCAAATGCTCAAGAAAATTCCACTGCAGCCAGACCCAAAGGTCTAGAAGGGGGACACTTGGAAATACCACACTTGAAACTTCTCAAGGGGCTGCCTCCAAGGGGCGAAAGACAGAACAGGGTTTCAATGTTCGCTTTGCTTATAGCTGATGCTCATTCCAACCCTGACACCATCTGGTCCCCTGAGCACTGAGCTAGAAGTAGTCCCTAGGCACCACAGTGTGGCCCCACACAACACACACACACACACACACATAATTCCTTCCAGGTGAAGTTCAATTGGAAGTTACAAAATCTCATTTTTTTCCGAGTTGTTATTAAATATCATTCTCTCAAGGGAAGGGTTCTTTGTACCTGAGATACATCCCACTGAATCTACCCACCTGAGAGAATATTTGTGCCCAAAGAAAAGTAGGGTTTCCCAAGATAAATTACATTTCGCCTAAGTGTCTCCAGCATTACCTGGAATGGGGAGTTATCTCAGGTATGTCAAAGAATGGGGAAAAGTACTTCCTGCCTCAATGGGGGTGGGGGGTGGGGGGAGGGATACTGGGGTCAACGGTGGTAGAAAATGTACACTGGTGGAGGGATGGGTGTTGGAACACTGTATGACTGAAACCCAATCATGAATAGCTTTGTGAGAGTCTATCTCATGTATGTATGTACACACACACACACACACACACACACACACACACACACACATTTCCTGCCTCAATGGCTCCAATTCAATTCCAATCATGCCCGCTTGCTCCCATGTGGCAGAGAGATGAGAAATGTGTTCTCCTTATGCTCCCACTCAGAGCACTGAGGTCACTTCGGGCCTCCACAGAGGGTCACCTATGTATTTACAGTAAATCAAACACTGCAAAACAAAACATTCCCTGGTGGTGCATTCTTCCCAGCACCCTCCCAATCCCCCCAAATCGGTCTTATTTTTCAAGAACCTCCTTCTTTGTGGGGTTAGAAGGAGATTAGGGACCATACCTGGCAGAGCTCAAGGCTTACTCCTGGCTCTGTGCTCAGGAATTACTCCTGGCGGGGCTTGCAGGAAACATCATAGGTGGTACTGGGGATGGAACCTGAGTCGGTCACACACAATATGAACGTCTCGCCATTCCCGAGAGCCCATCCTCTTTGTCTGGAGGCTGATACCTGATGCAGCAAAAGGCATCCGCTCAGACTATCCTCACTGTCCTAATATTCCTCTTGTGGGTATATGCAGGCAACAGACACATTTCTTTCTTTTTAAAAAAAAATTTCTTTTGGGGGTCAGACTAAGTGGTATGGCTCAGGGCCTACACTTGTCAGTGCTCAGAGGGTCTTGCAGTGCTGGGGAACCCAGGCCAGACAGGCACGCCAGCCCTTTGGAGCACCTCCCCAGCCACCCCAGACACTTTTCTGCTATGTGGGGGGCACAGTTGGCACTGCTCAGAGACTGTTCCCACCATGGTGCTTCAGGAACTATGAGGTGCTGGGGATTGAACCTGGGCCTCACGCAAAACCCACCCTACCCTCAGCCTGCTGACTGCCTGCAAACGACTCTCCAGCCTCCGAGACACATTGTTCAAAGGAAGAGTTGCCATTCCACGCCCAGACGGAACCTGGTCCAGAAAAACCCTGAGTCTGGCTTTGAAAAAGTCCCCAAGTGCCGCCTGGAGGGACAGAAAGAAGAAATGGGTAAGGCAGAGAAATGGGCTGGTGAGCAGGGGAACTCAGCTCCACACCTCAGTGGGGCCAGCAGGAGGCCAGGGTGCAGGCTGCAAAGATAAACAGTGAGTGTCCTTCCCGCCCTCGGGCTTGGCCACCAAGGGCAGTGCCGCAGCCTTTGTTTGGCCTCTGGCTTTGAGGGATAAAAGATAGTCCCAGAGCCAGGAGATTGGGAAGGCTCAAGGTTAGCAGAAAGGCCTTGGCCAGAGACCCTGAGCTCCAAGGATCTGTCCACACTGCTGACCTTCCCTCTGCCCTGCCCCTGGTCCCTGGGCAGCCGGCAACAGGGAACTTCGTGAGCCAGTGGGGGCGCAGTGAGACCAGAGTTCAAGGAGAATTTCCAGGCACTGTCTTTGCAGAACTTGAAGTGACAAAGCCTGTCGCAAAATGAAAGGGACTCAGAGCTATGGGAATCCCAAATGGGGTGGGGAGGGGGAGGGAGAACCCCTGGCCAGGTACGTGATGGAACCTCCAAAACAGCTGATTCCTAAGAACAGCTGAGTCAGGACTAAGATCTCAACCAGCTGACTCTTTACCACCGAGCCCACTTTCTGGAACTCTCTAGAACTCTCTGGAACTTTCTGGGACATGCACAGGCATGGCCCAGGGGATGAGAGGAACAGAGGCTTGCCTCACATTGTCCAGCAAAAGGGGGTGAACAATGCCCCCTCACATACACATTTCACCTGTGCCACCACACATGGGGAGCCGTTTTGGAGGTTCCATCATGTACCTGGCCAGGGACTTGCAGAGGAGAAAAGTAAAGTGCAGCCCCTCCTCGAAGAGGGCTGCTGCTCCAGGGAGTCACCAAGAGGCCACTGGTTCTGTTTTTCTGAGCCACACTTGGGGGACGGTGGGACCACAATGAACGCGGCTCAGACAAGTTTCCTTCGCCTTGTTTGGTTGATCAGATTAACCTGCCTCATGGGGCTGCATCACAAATGCCGGCTTTTTGAAGCCAGCAAAATCTGTCCGCATTAGTGAGTTGGTGGCAGGGACGGAAGCAAAGTGAGCAGGATGATGGGCCTGTGTCATCAAAACAGCGACAGCCCTGCTCCATAGACAAGGCAGCTGCGGCAGCACTGGTGGGTCTGTCCGCCGCCCCCTCCTTTCTTCCTCCTTCCTTCCTTCTGATTCATTCATTCCTTCTTTCCTTATCCTTCCTTCCTTCTTTTCCTTTCTTCTCTTTCTTTCTTCTTCCTTCCTTTCCCTCCTTCCTTTTCCCTCCCTCCTTCTCTTCTTCCTTATAAAAATGACAGATCCATGAAATGGATGGACTAGAACACCAGACTGCCCATCAGGGGTAATGGTGCAAGAAACCATTTCGGCGAGTGATCCCCAAAGTTCTTAATTTGATGGGTCTGTCTGATTCCATTCTGGCAACAGAGCAATGGTACAAGGTGGCTCCCAGGCTTGGGCGGGGATGGGGAAGAGGAGGAATCTCTCCTCCGCCCCCCCTGAACTCATGAACACATAGAAACCAAAACTGACCTCCTAGGCCGCTAACTGGGTGTGTGTGGGTGGGGAGTGGGGTGCGGGGAGAAATGTGCTGATCTTGAAGTCGGGGAGGCCCTCAGACTGGGGGTGGGGCCTGGATATTCGCTTGGTGTCTGTGATGGATCAGGGCTCTGCGCAATCAGGGGCACGGCAGGGGGGAGCCTACACCCCCACCCAAATGCCTGCAGCTATCCCTCATGCTTCCGGGGAGCAAGGTCAAAGTGTGCCCTTCTCAGCCCCTCCACAGCAAGGAAGTTAGGGTCTCCTCCCGCCAAGCCTAAGGTACCCCATGAGGGAGAACACCAAGTCTAAAGGGCGTTCAGTACAAGCAAACCTGGAAATAACCTGGATGCATGCTGGCTCACCTCTAAGAACTGTGCCCACACACACACAAACACAGGTGCACACACACACACGCACATGCGCAAATGCACACTCATGCACTCACATGCACATGAACACATGTAAATACGCGCATATGTACACACATGGACACACAAGTGCACACATACATTCACATGCATGCACACATGCACACACATGTGCACACATGCACGCAGCCACACACGTGCACACCAACATACATGCGTATGTGTGCACACACACACATACACACACAAGCAAGCACATGCTCGACAGCCATGAGCAGGCCAGTGCTGGGTGGTTCTGTCCCCAGGGGGGTGGGTATCTGGCCCCCAGCACCCTGTCTGGGCAGATCTGATAACTGCAATGTCCGATGCTGGAAGGGAAGTGGAGATGATCTCCAGGCCACGACCCCAACTCTGGGGTCCCTGAACGCTGCTCTCCCAAGGCCCGCCTGAGCACCCGACCATGGGATTCTGAAAACACAAGAACTACGCAAGCAGATCTGTGTGGCTACAAGCTGGTGCTTTTTCTTTCTTTCTTCTTTTTATTTTGGTGTCCCTGTTTCTCCTCTTTATGGGTCCTCACCTGTCCTCTTTATCAGGACATTATAATACAGTCACTGGCTTTCATCGGGAGCAGTTCCCAGAGGGACTCAAATGAGCAGAAGGTCGGGGCCCTGAGGCTGCCCTGGGATGCATGTCCCTAGGTGAGGTTCTTGGGGCTCCTCTGCACCATGGAGTTTTTCCAGCTCTAACTCATGGCCCTACAGAATAGTCTGTGCCCCAGACACCCAGCATGGCGGTCCTGAGGCTCGAGAACATCCCATCCCTGATCCACCCACAATCCCCCTCTTCCCCAGAAATGGTGATGAGCCCCTGGGTATGCAGATTTAAAAAACAGGGGCCGGAATGCTAGGACAGCAGAGAGGTTTGATCCCTGGCATCCCATTGGGTACTCTAAGCACCACCAGGAGTGATTCCTGAGTGCAGAGCCAGGAATCATTCCTGAGTGCAGAGTCAGGAGTAAACCCTGAGCATACCCCACAGAAAAAGATTACACACACACACACACACACACACACACACACACACACACACTACCAGGCAGTAGCTCAGTAGCTGAAAGTGAGGGATCTGGAACCGGTGCCAGTTTCCAAGGCCATTCATTCATTCATTCATTCACTCATGGGGCAGGTACAGCCTAGCGGGTTGAGGAACAGGGAACCTTCATAAGTACTCCCGTGCAATGGGGGGGAGCAGGGGAGGGACTAATGTTCCTTCCGTGAGCAGAAAGTCCGCCAAGGAGATGAGGCTCTGCTCACCCCGACTTCTATTTCTGCAGCACACAGCCCCGAGTTAAGCCCGATCGCTCGTAATGACTGGAGATTCCACAGGAATCATTGCTATGGTAACATCTCAAAATGGCCCTTGCAGCTCCCGGGCACCCGTCCACCACGGTTTGGATCTAGGAAGGTCTTTCAGAACAGACCAATTTATTTTCAAAATTCATCTAATGAGTCCACGAGGCCGACAAAGCCAGACTAGAATTTAGCTAATGGGGTTATTCACAAATCCGAGTTCAGAGAAAGCACCCAGCGGAACATAAGCATGCGGGTATTATCTGGGAACATGGAATCAAATGCTTTTCTAATAAAAAAAATAGAAAAAAAATTGGAGCATAAGATGATTCACCGATGGGCCGAGGGAGGACTCGGTGGCGCCGAATGCCGGCCCTGCGGGCGGGAAGCCTTGAGTTCCATCCCTGGTGCCGCCCATATGCCAGGAGCATGTCTCAACAGCTCCACTGGGAGCCTAGAACAGCCACCGAGCAAGAGTGTCCCTCCATGGTCAGGGTGTGCAGCACCTCCAATGAGGGGTGCGGCCCTCCGTCAAACAGTAGAGAAAGAGAGAAGAAAGCGGGACTAAAAATTAAACTAATCTGAGGCTGGAGCAATAGCACAGCAGAGAAGGTGTTTGCTTTGCATGCAGTCAGCCTAGGTTCAACCCCCGGCATCCGAGAGGATCCCCCAAGCACCGCCAGGGGTGATTCCTGAGTGCAGAGCCAGGAGTAAGCCCTGAGCACTGCCGGGTGTGGCCCCCACCTCTCCCCAAAAAGACAGAAAAAAAAGAAAAAACCCAAAGCTGATCAGATTGACAGGGAATATACTATTTTAAGTTTCTATACAGATGGAAGTCTGAGGGTTCAGTTGACTGCCACTTCTGCTATTTCAACAACTGACCTTAGATTGTTTTGCGAAACAGGAATTGAAATAAAATTAGTCAAGACATGCTTGCAGGTGGATGCTTTTGCTTCTCAGGGCCTGGGAAGACACACTCAGGTTTGAAACACACACACACACCCATACTCATACACACACACAAACACACATACAAACATACATACACACAAACACACACACATACAAACATACATACACAAACACATAAATACACATACATAAACACACATACATACATACACTAATATACACTCACACACACATATACACATACGCATGCACACATATATGCACACCTATACAAACATCCACATATGTATACAAATATATTTACACATACACACAGACACACATATGCACACACATACACACATGCACACATGCACGCACACACACACACACACACACATCCCATACCCTTCAAAGACCACAAAGACTTGGGGGTCTCCTTATCATGATAATATAGAAGCTCCACCTGAAAGGCCAAATTCTGGTTCACTAATTAGGAGTTCTCAACTCAGAGCCCCCCAGGTCAAGATCCATGGCCATGTCTTCACCTGGGAGGGAATGGGGCAGCTGGGGAGCCCCACTCTCGCCTCCTGGGAATTGGGAGATGATAAAGCCACCAATGGACCACCTCAGCGTCTGTACCCAGAGACTCGGCATGATGCACCCTGAGACAAGGCGTCAGAGCCGCAGGGGTAGAGGAGGAAATGCAAGTCAAGTCCCGCAGGCCCTTGATTTCTCTTTTTCCATTGTTATTTATTTGGTTTGGGGGCCACACCCAGCAGTTCTCAGGGGACCACTTGGGATGCCGGGGATCGAACCTGAGTCGGCTGTGTGCAAGGCAAGCACCTCCCTCCTCTCTCTCTGGCCCTCTTTCTTCTGTTTAGAGGTTGAACTACAGTGCTCTGGAGCTACTCCAGCTGGGTGCTCGGGGTGCAGGGGGCCATACAGTACCAGGGATCAAACTGGGGCTCCCACAGGCTCAACATGAACCATCTCCCTGGCTACCCCCTCCTGATTTTGCCCCGAGCATGCAGCCTTGAGTCTCACCCTCTTCACCAACACACCATCATCAGGCCTATCATCAGGCAGGCAGCATTCCCAGGTACCCTTAGGGCCCACTGTCCACATCCTGGCTAGCTTCAAACTGGGCCCGAGTCCTTCAAGGCAAAAAATCAGCCAACTTTGGACCTGCGGGAGCAGCGCAGGACAAGTGACAGATGTTCTCTGCAAGGATTGGGCAGGCGAAGCACAACCGGAACCTGCCTCGAACCACCTGACAACAATCATGCATACACTCCTACCCAGAAAGTTCTAGATCTGCCCGGGGCTACTGTTTGGGCCCTTGCAGAGATTGGAGGCAGTGGGGGCGGGGCGGGGGCGGTGCAGACGTTTCTCTGGAGAAGGGCCAATTCACACTGGGAAAGGAAAGGACCATCTCCGGCTGTGTGTCCAGGGAGCCTCCCAAGACTCCCCCCCCCCCCCAAGTATCGATCGAAAGGAAAGTCCCCAACACAAAGGGAACAGGGAAAGAGATCCAGGGGCTGGGAGGCTTCCTGGTTCTGAGACCTCCAGGTGCTCCTGATGTGCTGGGAAAATGGGGGGTGACCCCTTTGGCACTGGCCCTGGGCGCCCTTCTCTGGCCCAGCCAGCATTCTTTCAGGGTGACACAGCAGCACCCAGCCCTGCATGCATTTCCCCATCCTCCACCGCCACCCCAGTGCAGCTGGATGACTAAGCTCAAAGGAATGCCACCCCAGGAAAGGCAAACTGACCCGGAAAGAAAAGCATCCCCCTCACTGGGCCACCCCAGGAAAGGCAGGCTGGCCCGGAAAGAAACCCTCAGCTCGGCCTGCTGGCTCAGGGCGGGTCGGGGGAGATGGGAACTTTGGAGGGAAGAGGGGTCCCCTGCAGGTAGGTGATGCCCCCAGCTGCTGTCCCCCAGAACTTAGAGGCCCACCAGACCCTCCAGCCCTGGATCCTGCTTTGCTCATTTTGGGGTGTTCCTTTCTCTCTCAGAGAGACTTTCTCCTGGCCATTGGCTCCCCCAAGGCCAAATTCAACTCCATGGAGATGGCCAAGGGGCTGTTAGGTCCAAGAAAGGAACAGAGGGAGAAAGGAGCCTGGGGCTGCTGCCCACAAGCATGTCTGGGAATGGGGGGGGGGGGGGAATAAGGGGCAAGCCTGATTCCATCACCCCTGACCCTATGGTGTGAGGTGAGAGTCCAACGAGTAGGGCACCTGCCTTGCCTGTGGCCAGCTAGAGTTCAATCCCGGCACCCCATAGGGTCTCCCGAGCACCACCAAGAGTGATCCCAGAGTGCAGAGCCTAAAGTCAGCACTGAGCACCACCAGATGTGTGCCCCCCACCCAAAAAAAGTAATAAAATATTAAGTATTTCCCCAGCAAGAATCTCCATGTCACCCCGCCTTTGCTCACAAGCTCCGGGACACAGGCTGGGGCTCCTCGAATCTACATATAAGCACAAATGTTCAGGAGTGTCCTTGTCGAGGAAGTTGTGCGCCCAGAGGGGTGCAGGGAGGAGCTGTCCCTGACCCCCTATGGGAGAATCTGGGGGACCCATGGATAGCAGGGGTCCGGACCACGGGACCAATCTCAGCTGCCCTTCTGTTGGCAGATCTCAGAGACACACAGTTACCCCCTACACTGCCGACTTCATTCTAAGAAGAGGGGCTCTCTGATCCTGAACCCACTGGGGAGCAGGGTGCTCTCGCCTCTGGGAAAACCATTTCTGGGTGCCACCAAACCCTGAATATCCTTCACAGCGAAGTCTGGAAAGCTGGATGTCCCCAAAAAGTCAATCTCCTAGGCTGGGGATGTGGTTCGAGGGGTGTGGCAGGGGTCCCGCCCTGGGCTCTATGACCGGTAGAGTCAACACTGCCTGGCGGACCGGATTCTGCCCCTACCCACCACAAGATCCCCCCTATGACAATCCGAGATAATTTCCTAAGTGCCTTGGTTCCTGCTTCAGAGGTGATCCTAATAGAAGGATGTGAGGTTATTTATTTATTTATTTTTTTGGCGAAGGGGAGGCGGACAGTAGGGATGAACACTGAGATGAATAATGAAGTTTATGAAAGTTATCCGTTGACTCTAACCTTCAATGACAAAAGCCAGGCTGTGAGTTACATGGTGGTGGGGCATGGATGCACCTTGCAGAGCACCAAGCCCTGGTAGGGATGATCCCTGAGCACAGACCCAGGAGTCAGCCATGAGCACTGCTGGGTGTGGCCAACGGGAGGGTGGAGCCAGGTCCTGGAGTGACAGGACAGCAGGGAGGGCGTTTGCCTTGCACATGGCCAATCCAGGTTCAATCCCGGGCATCCCATACAGTCCCCCAGGCACCACCGGGAGTGATTCCCAAGTACAGAGCCAGGAGTGACCCCTGAGGCAGTAACCACATTGCCAGGTGTGACCCAAAAAGCCAAATCAAAAGGAATACTCCATTGTTTCTTTTCCTTTTCTCAAAACTGTCATCACGAACACGGTTAACATTGGCCTCCACTGCTTTCCTGCTAATCCCACCTGGTTTTACATCCTGAATGAGAACTCCGGGCTGCCCAGGGTACGAGGACACAGGTGAGATCAAAGAAATCCAACCAGACCCCCCTAAAGTTTGGCCCTGTGTGTCTGTCTTCCAGAACACCTGAATGAATTCCTCCTGCAGACACAGCTGAGTAGGCCTAGAGAGGCAGAACATGTGGCTGTGGCATGTGGCTGACCCAGGTACAGTCCCCAGCACCGCCTGGAGCCCCCTGAACCCTGCAAGAAGTGATCCCAGAGCACAGTAGGAGTAGGGTTTGCCCAACCCCCCCAACCAAAACCTTGACAAAACCAAAAAACTAAAGACTTGGCACCAGAACTAATGAAATGAGATCTTCGAGGAAGGGGGATTTTAGCTTCTTCCATGACTGACGCCCCTCAGGACCCCCTTGTATGGCCTCTAACCGAGTCCCCCCATCAGCCTGCAAGTGGCTCCCAGGCACGCGCCTGCCTGTGTCTCTCCCTCCGCCCGTTTCTCGACAGCACGTTTGGGGCATGGCAAGATGCAATGCCCATCCTGTATCTTCCGGTCTGCCCGTTTCCACGACTTGTCTGTTCCGGCAGGTCCTCCTTGCCTGCTAATCCCTCCTTTGCCCATTCATGCCCGCATACTTAACATAGACCTCATAGTTCTCTGGGCCAAAGATCACTTGGGAAGCTTGGTGCAGAGTGGAAGACAAAAGCGCCGAGGAGACGGACTGTGGAATCCCTTTGTCTCCGCGCACCATGCCAGAGAACAATTCTCAATCAGACAAGTTATAAAAAGCGCCAACCATCCAGGGCGCCTCCTTCCTTCCCCACCCCAGTTCAGGGGAGAGTGGGATGGGGCGGGGCGGGAGGCGGGGGCACACTGCTGCCAGCTACTGTGGGACACTCTGAGTCTCTCCAGGCTTGTGCCTTGCAAAATCTCTGCCTTCTTGCCTTGCACACGGCCAACCTGGATTTTATCCCCGGCATCCCACAGGGTCCCCCGAGCACTGCCAGGAGTGACTTCTGAGCGCAGAGTTTGGAGTTAGCCCTGGGCATCCCAGGGTGTCACCCCCCCAAAAAAAATTTTTTTAAAAAAATCTGTCTTGAGTCAGGAACCTGGATGGACATCACATAGAAACCACACCAGGTCCTCCCCAGGTCCAAGTCCCCCTCTATCCTACAGGAGTCAACAGGACAGGGGCTGCTGTTTTGGCCCTTCAGTACCCCTTGGACATCTGTCAATAGAACAGGGGGACCCAGGTTTTAGAGTGCAGCCCATTCAGGAGATGAGGGCTAATGCTGGGTGGTCAGTCTTGTTCGTCTGGGGTAGGAGATGACACCAAGTGGTGCCTGGGGCATACTCCTAACTCTGGACTCAGCAATCACTTTGATGGGCCGGACTAGTGGGGCACTGGGGCTCGAACCCAGATTGGTCATGTGCAAGGCAACCACACACAACCTGCTGTCCCATCTCTCCGGCTCTGGGAAGAAGGGAACAAGGGTCCCCTAGAGGTCTTGATCACACAAGAGTCCAACCAACAGGTCCCATTCGAGTCCAAGGAAGGGACCACCTGCTGGAAACTGTCGACACCCCAGGGCTGCCGACCCAGTGAGGGTCCCATCAAGAGAGTTGCTGTTCTCATCTCCTGATGAAGCTGACCCTTCTGACCGTCTGTGGGCGGTCTGTGGATGCCTCTCATGGTACTGCTTCCTGCCCAAGTAGTCAGGGACTTGGTAAATGCTCTTATTTGGAGGAATATTTGGGGGTCATACCTGGGCATGTTCAGGGGCTTCTTGGGGTACAGGTGGGATAATATGACTATTACAGAGGGACCGGGGATGGAACCAGGGTTGGCTACATACAAGGCAAGAGCCACCCCCACCCACCCCGTGCACTCCCTCTCCGACAAGGACAAGTCTCCTCCACATCAACCACCCAGCTCTGTGTCCTCAGGGGTGGGGGGTGCTAGACACCCCAAGGACCTGAGAGCTTGCCAGAGGCAGAGCCCCTGAGAGTAGATGCACTTTCTCCAACACCTACTCAAGCGCACTTCAAACCCCGCGGAGCTGGGGAAGGTTCAAGTTTGCGCATTGCCGCTGCCTGTGACTACCATCTGCATCTCCTAGTGAAGGGGACACTGGGTCCCAGCCACTAGGGTCCCTCTGGGGGCCAGAGATGTGATGGGGGCCCAGGGTTGAACAGGCTGAGGGGTGATCCCGCTGGCACTGTCTGGGCTGCGCAAACTCGCATGTTCCGGGCCAGCCTCTGCCCTTGTCCTGTGAGCCGAGGCTCAGGGGCAGCCCTGAGATCAGGTCAAATTAAGGGGGAGGAGGGAGGTGATTTCCATCCAGCATTTTCCTGGGAGGACCTGGGGCAGGGGTAGGGAGGAGGGAAGCGGAAGGGAGAAAGGAAGTGAAAACTAGACCATGGGTCCTAACCTGCGTGGGGTTTATCATGTTTGTGGAGAGAGGGACAAGCCACAAGCCTTGAGAAAGGCCAACAGACATCATGGCCATCCCAAAGCATGGCCCAATCCCTCTACCAGGAAGACAGCAGGAAATTTCCTAGAAGACACCTCACTGGAGGGCGGGGAACGGGGCGGGGGTGGGAGAAGAGGTTCAGGAGAGAAAGCTAGAGAGCCTAGCGAGTGGAATCATTATTGCAACTGCCCAACTGCCTACTCCCAGCTGGGCAAGACCCCCCAACCTCCCACTCCCAGGGCAGGTGGTGTGGCTGGGACCCCAGAGTCTTACAAACTGTACCCCACCCTTTGGCTCTCGAGGAAGAACTACAATGACCCTCTGATCAGATGTCCTCACACCACGGCCCTCCATGTCATGTCCTGGTGGACACCCAGCACCGGTTTCGTCCACAGGAATCTCCCAGCTGGGTAAGGAGCTGGCTCTGGCTCCCGGGAAGCGGGACGGAGAAGGATGTCGATGATTCAGACGCACTCAACATAATCGCATTACACGGGTGTTTCTCAGAGTCCTGATGAATAATTCACTTTGGGAGCCGCAGCGGCGAGGAGTCAGCCCCGGAAAAGCCTCCCCCCGCCACCAAGATACCAGATCCACGCACCGCTCTCAGGGATTTGCTCCCCTCACAGCATTTCTCCGTTTGTTTTTGGTTGGGGGCCACACCCAGCCATGCTCAGGGATCACTCATGACTCTGTACTCAGGGATCACGTCTAGCAGGGCTCCGGGGACGCTGTGGGGTACTGGGAATAGAACTGGGGTGAGTCGCATGCAAGGCAAGCGCCCTCCCCTGCTATCCTATCACTCCAGCCCCTAGCATGCATTTTAATTTTTTTTTTTTTTGAGCCACATTTGGTGATACTCAGGGTTTACTCCCGGCTCTGTGCTCAGAGATCACTCCTGGCAGTGCCCATATTTGGATATTGTGACAAATCCAAATTCAACCATACAGGGATTGAACTCGGGTCACCGCATGAAGGCAAGCAAGTGCCCTCCCTGCTCTGCTATTGCTCCAAACCTTGGCGTGCATTTCTAAAGGGGTGGTGCTCAACTCCACTTCGAGCTCTTGCGGGACAGAGTCCCTCTTCTGGGTGCCTGTCCGGGAGGGCTGACTGGGGGACAAGATAGCCCAGGGGAGCAGCGGGGGAGCCCTGTCTCGCGAACCAATACGCGATAAGGATTCATGTTAGCTGCAGAAGCACTCACCTGCTTCCCTCTCTTACCCCTGTTTGCTGGCTGACTTCTTTTTGGAAATAGTCAAACCTGTCCCTCGCCCCCCACCACCACCCGTTTCAATGAAACTGCCTTTCTGGCCCTGGGGGGATTCAGTGTTTCTCTCTTTTCCCTGGGACATCAGCACATTCTGGTCCCGGAGACTGTTCCAAAGCATCCAAGCACTTTGTGTCTATCAGGGCATCTGGGGGGCACATATGCATCTCTTCTACCTGAAAAATGGGTCCAGACCTGCCCCCTGGAGCTATATGCACATCTCCATCACCTTCCCCTGCCCCACAGACAGCTGGGGTAGGGGGGCCCCTCTGCCTGCACCTCTCAGCCACTACCTCCACCCCCAGACTTTACTGTGGGGCCTGGGAAGACAAATTGGGGTAACTGCAGGGCCAAGGGGTACCTGCCATCTTGTCTGCAAGAGAACAGCCCCAACAAGCTGTCCATTCCCCCTTCCCTGTGGACTTCGACTGCATCAACAAGAGGCCAGAGCAACAGGACAGCGAGGAGGGCGCTGGCCTTGCACACAAACAACCCGGGTTCAATCCCTGGCACCCCAGATGGTTCCCTGAAGTGACTCTGGGGTACAGAGCCAGGAGTGACCCCTGAGCACCACTGGGTACGCCCCCATGCCGAATAAAACTGGAGTGAGAGAGGAGACAGAAGAAGTCGGGAGAAGGGCTTGGCTGGGGACAAGAAGCAAAATGCAACTTCTGTTCCCTCTTGAGATAAGCCAGCCCAACGTCCGGGGCAACATTCCCCCCCCCCCACCCCCCCCACCAACACCACCTGATGTCCCAGATGGGAGGAAAGGTGCAGCGTTCCCGCCTGTCTCGGGCCGAACCAAACCAGCAGCCAAAACAGGCAGCCAGGCTGCAAGGGGGCCGTGCACGCACCATCACACCCAGCCACACACACTTCAAAAAGACTGTGACCGGGCGGGGCAGCTTCCTTGTCCTTTGCTTGCTACCAAATGGCACGACTGTACCCATCCAGTCTCAACTGTACCCATTCAGTCTCGTCCACAGATCCTCGCTGGGTTCGGGTGTGGCTACTGCCTTACAATCATCCCAGCCTAGTGGGCCTGACCTCCTGGGGTCTGAGGACCAAATAAAGAAGAATTTACACAGCTCTCGGGATAGCGGGGCGGGGCGCACACAACAGGAACAAAGGGGTAGGGCCTTGCAGAAAGGTCCTCTAAGATATGGCTTATCTGGACAGGCCGGCGAGTGAGGCCGCCCAGGACCGCCCATTGAGGAAGGCAGGTCACTTCTGAGCCCTAGATGTTTATGATCTGGAAATAGCTGCCTAGACTGGCGAATCCATCGAGTCCGAGGGGCAGAATCTGACAGTTCTCAGAACAGGGCTCTGAGGTCCCTCTGCTCCCAGCTTCCTACACTCCAACCTCTGCCCCTCACTCCTGCCCAGAAACTCAGCAAACACCTCCCATTCCAGACATGGTGGGCACAGAATGAACTTCTGACTGTGGCACATTCAGAAGCTTTTTTCTTTTTTTTTCTTTCTTTCTTTCTTTCTTTCTTTTATTTTTTTTCTTTTTGGGTCACTCCCAGAAATGCTCAGGGGTTACTCCTGGCTCTGCACTCAGGAATTACTCCCGACAGTGATTGGGGACCATATGGGATGTGCTGAGGATTGAATGCAGGTCGGCTATGTGCAAGGCAAACGCTTTCCCCTGTGCTATCACTCCGGCCCCTTTTATATTTTCTTTTGGCTTTTAGGAGAACCCAAATGGCTTGCCCAGCAGTGCTCAGGGCTTACTCCTGACTCTGTGCTCAGTGATCACCCCTGGTGGGGCTTAGGGTTCACTGGGGATTGATCCCAGATTGGCCGCTCATAAAGCAAGTGCCTTGACCACTGTGCTTTCTCTCCAGCCTCAGGTACAGAAACTTTTTACTGACGCCAAAGTTTTCTCTCTCACACACATATCCCACCGTTTGGTTATAAGGGGTCACTGGACACAGTGCTCAGAAGTCAGGGCATAAACTATTCAGTTCCACCTGGGGGTTTTCCTTCTGCAGCAAACAGCAATTCCTGCTTTAAACACAAACCCAGACACCCCAGCAGATGAGCCAGCTCTGCTCACTGTGCAGGGTGGTATTCCCTGCCCACCAGGCTTCTGGAAACACCCCAGTTGTCACTGACTGGGGTAGGGAGGTAACCTACCTTCCAATGAGACTCAGAGATGCAGCTTCACGGGGCCCAAGTCCCAGAGAGGGACCCCAAAGACAGTGGTCTCAGGCATGGCATTTGGGGGAAGGAAGGACTGGCACCACACCCGGCAGTTCTCAGGGCTGACTCCTGCCTCTGCACTCAAGGATCACTCCTGGCAGTGCTCTGGGCACCATATGGGGTGCCAGGGTAAGCAGAGTGCAAGGCAAGTGCTGCCCTACTGTACACTGTACCATCTCTCTGGCCCCCAACCCTCACTTCCGAACCAGCTGAGCAGAGCAAGGCCCTGCAGGACGAGAGGAGTTGCTTCAAACAGTGCCCAGAACTTCCAGCCAACTGTGCTAGCTCGCTGGCCTGACTTTTCAACTCTCTGGGTAATGACTGTCTTTGGCACAGGCTTTCCCAGTCTCCAAAAAACCACTGCATGCACACATTTCAGCAGCACTGGGGAGGGAAAACATGAGGGGGCTAAGGAAGGTTCTGGGGAAACACTGGCGGGTCCCAGGATATTTGCATGTATAAGGCTCTGGGTGCAATCCTGAGCACTGGGTGATCCCAAAGCTTCACTCAGAGTGACCCCACCATCAGAAGAGTGAAAGGATGGGCTAGGGTGGCCCAGAACCAGAATGCCTGTCTCCTTCGATGAGGTCCTGGGTTCGATCCCAGCACTATCCTCCCCCACCACCAAAAAAAAAGGGGGAGAGGAAAATTGGGTGTGCTGTGAGCACCAAAATTGTGTTCTGCTCAGTGACTCCCACCCCCACCCCAGGGGGTAGAATCAGCAGAAGGCTCCCAGCCAGGCCCATAAGGAACCCTGACGGCAGGCAGGGCCTGGCTCCAAAGGGAGCAGTGGACAGAACCCCTGGCCCACCTGAGGCCAGCCTAGAGGAAGGGAAGGACAATATGATCTACTGATCGAACCCAGGACCTCATGGAAGGGCGCACGGAGTCTCAGGTCTTGGGGCTCCCTCTTGTCACTCCACAGGGATTCCTTGGTTCTTTCCGACTAGCCAGAGCGGCCCTGATGGTTTGGGGCTCAATGTACCATACGAACCACAAGCCAGTAGAACCCAAATACCACCGGAGTTCCATTTTCAGACCTACCGCTGGGTGTGCCATGTGCACCCCACTACGCAGAGAGTCCCCTGGCCAGCATGAACGTGGATGCCTGGCCACCAGGCCCGGGCCCCTCCTCAGGGACATGGTGGTACCGTCACTCAGAGCAGGGAGGTCGTCATCCCAGAATAACCTGGTGCCTGTCCCCAGGCTTGGCCGTCTCCACACGAATCCAAAGGATGATGGCCCGTCGGACCCCAAGCCCATCCCCATGCAAAGGACCAGAGCTCTTCAGCCAACATCACCCCAACCCGCACAGCCAAGCACCAGCAGCCAGCCGAGTCCCCCCGCCTCTGCTGAGCTGACCCCCGCCCACCACGTCCTACACCCCAGCCAGAGCAGAAAACCTCCCCAAGACCAGCCCGCCCCCACCCCACTCCCACAACTTTGAAGTGGCAGGCAGCCCACAGCCTGGATGTGAAGCCCCCCACCCGCCAGGGTTCCCTGAAGCGGGGACCAGCAGCAGCCCCCACCCCCGCACCCCTTACTTTTTTGGCAGCTCGTGGGGGTCCAGCAGCGGTAGTTGTACTCGTTGTTGATGCTCGTTTTCTCACACAGCGGCTTCTCCTCGGTCGTGCGCGGACACAGGTCCCCACACTCCTTGGGCGGCTTGTTGCCCACGATGTAGTTGTTGGACACGGCATCCAGGATGAGGGACCAGTCGACCGTGGACAGGTAGCAGAGGTCCGCGTTCTTCTCGATGCGGATGGCGCCGCGCGTGATGTTCCGTAGATTGTGCAGGCCAATGTCCTTGAGGTTGGTCATCTCGAAGATGACCAGCGCGTAGTTGTAGAAGAGCTTCCAGCCGCGGATGACCGTCAGGTTCGGGAAGAGGTCGCCCAGGCTCTCGAGGCCAGCCACACGGAAGAGCAGCAGGTACTCGGTGATGACGGTGAGCTTGGGGAAGCGGTAGCTGCGGTAGTCCTCAGCCTTGGAGATGAGCAGGATGTGCAGGTAGCCCTCGATGACCGTGCAGTTCTCCAGGCGCCGCAGCTGCTGGTAGTCATTGCGGATGTCGATGCCCGGCCCGCAGACTGTGGGGGAACAAGAGGCATCAGCCGTCAGCACTGGAGACTCGGCATGAGCACGGTCTCTGCCACCTACCCAGCCAGCCCCCGCGGCTGTTTCCCAGCCCCGCGGCTGTGAAAGGTGGAGGGCTCAGGGGACACTGGGATACTGGCTCAGGGTTCAGGGGCCACCAGGCACTGGGATGCTGGCTCAGGGCTCAGTAGGCACTTGGGGAGCGGGCTCAGGGCTCAGGAGGTTGGGTCTTGCATACCAAGGACCCACGTCTATCCCAAGCTAGCTGATCCCTCCTGGGGCACCACTGAGGGAAGTTCTGATGGCCCTGGGACCACTGAACCATCCGACTTGGAGGGCTCAGGGCTGAGGAGTGGCCGAATTACCAGGCGTGGTCTCAAATACACACCCCCACCCCAACACGGAAAGACATCAGAGAAAGAGCACAGAGCACATGGCTATCCTAGTTCAGTCTCTGCCATCCCATAGGCTCCCCCAAGTACCACTGAGCAGAGCCAGGAGCAACCCTTGAGCACTGCCAGATGTGGCCCCAAACCAACACAAGGAAGACCAGATTCTTATTTTTCTCCCCCTTAAATTGTTTTGACTACACCTGGTAATGCTCAAGGCTTACTCCTGGCTCAACGCTCAGGGGCCACCTGTGGCGGGGCTTGGGGGAAAGGGGTCTTCTGGGATGTGGCAATCGAACCTGGTGTACTACCTACTATACCAACTCCCCAGTCCCAAGACAGGATTCTTCGCCAACAGTAAGGGTTGCAGAACTCAGGAGAGGAGGGAAAGTGCCCTGTGCTCTGCCCCAGGTGAACAGGAAGCATCAACCTCCACTGACACATGGGATCCCACAGGCAGAAACACGGGGCAAATCCAGAGCCCACTTGATGGACAGCACCATTCAATTCCCCACGTCCTTTTTGGAATGTTCAACCGACGGTGCCAACCTTGATCTTCGTCCAGCCCAGAGAAGATGGTGCCCATTCTTTCCCCATACCCGGGCTGGGGGGGGGGAGGTCCCATCATGTCCCCAACACTGAGGGAACGTGATGTAGGAATCAATTCAGAACTGATGGCAAGGTGAGGACAGGCGGCTTCCATGAACCCCCAAGTGTCCACATCCAACTTCAGAGCGGGACTGAAGTCTGGGAGCCTTCGGTCAGAGGGTCAGGACGGCGCAAGCAGTTAAGTGCCAAGAGCCACGGACAGCAGTCAGCAACAACCACCGGGGCCTCTCTCGGGAAGCAATTAAGCGACAGGAAATCCGACTTCCAGCTCAATGCTTTCAAAGGCCCTCACTTCCTGCGTGTAGCAGACACGGCTACCACGCATCCCTGCGCTCCACATCATGTTAAGTGTTCTGGAGCATGAATTCTAAAGAACGGTACCCTTTGGATTTGGTTTTCCCTCCAGTCATCTTGGGTTGGACATTTGGGGTGTTTCTAGTTTGTCAGATCCTACATGAGAACCCACTGTTTCATCTCAGCAGAGAACCAAGACGATTTGATCAGGGGAATGGTTGGGGCGGGGTGGGGGAGGCATTTCTATTAAGTAGGATTTGCTGGGCCAAGGCATCTGCAGATTTCCAAGGGAGTCAAGATTGGAAGTTTCCATTTTAATATTCTGAGAGACAGACAGCAGGGAAGGCACTTGTCTTGCATTTGGCTGACCTAGGTTCAATTCCTGGTACCCCTAAGAACTGCAAGGAGCGATCCGTTAGCACAGGACCAGAAGTCAGCCCCAATGACAGCGGGGTGTGGCCCCCAAATCAGACAAAATTAAATTCTTGGGGCCAGAGTGATAGACAGTGGGTAGGGCATTTTGTCTTACATGAAGCCAACCCAAGTTTGACCTTAGCATCCCATAGGGTCTCCCAAGCCCACCAGGAGTGATTTCTGAGCTCAGAGTCAGGAGTAAGCCCTGAGCACAGCTGGATGTGGCTCAAAAAAAAAAAAAAAAAAAAAGAAGTTCTAGACCAACACCCGCAGATCAACCCCTTTGCTAATGGAGTTTCTTCTGGTCAAATAACCCCCACACCAACCAGGAAGTCTCAGAAAGAGCACAGTTTTGAGAGGCTTATTTCTGTTGTTCCTTTTGGTTTGTTTCTGAGCCACACCCAGCAATATTCAGGGCTTTAGTCCTGGCTCTGCACTCAGGAATCACTCCTGGCGGTGCTAGGGGAACTCTGGGTTGTCGAGGATGAAACCCAGATAGGCCATGTGCAAGGCAAATGCCCTCCCCACTATCCAATTATTGGGGCCCCAGAAAAGCAGGCAGGGTAGTTGTGCAGAGTCAGGAGGTGACCAGCGGCAAGCATGCACATGGTTACCCTGTCCGGTGGTGCCCTCAACTAAGCAGGACAAACCAGAAGAAGGTACAGAGGGACCTGCAGAGAAGTACCGCTCTACTGCTGTGCCAGGAGTGGGAGGGCCTTAAACCATGGAGGAACACTCTAGAAGCCCTGAGCCTCACAGAAGAGGCAGAAGTAAGTCAGGGCCAGCAGAAGCCCAAAGGGCTGCTGGGAGAGATTAGGACATGCGTGTTGGGATGGAGTCTCTTTCAGAACTTGGGGGATCGGTGGTGGGAAGCCATCAAGGCCTTGAGCAGAATAAACGGGGTGTCCCAGGACAAGAGAATCGAGGCAGAAGAACAGACAAGAGAATAAAGGATGAGAGAAGTCCCTTTGGGGTTGAGGAGATACACCGTGACCAGGAGAAGCGTTGTGGGGAACAGGGCTGGGGGTCAGCAGAGCCTGAGAATCTAGAACACGGAGCATCAATTGGGCCCAATCCCTCCTTTCACTGATGAGAAAGGCAGATCTGACTGGAACTCCTGGCCTTGCAGGGCCTCTGCACGAACCCTGGATCCTTCCTGCACCATCTCATCTGACACTCCACTGCGGTCCTGCCACCTGGCTGCGGGGAGGGACAGTCCCCCATCGGGTCTCACCTACAAGGCTTTGCAGGGTCACTCCCAGCTCAGAGCACCATCCCCCCACCAGCCAGGACCTCTAACCAGCTCCCGCTGACCAGCCTAACGCAAGAGCTCTTAGCCAAGTCCCCAGGGACACAGTACAAGTTTATGACAATTCCTGGCCCTCTTATGACTTGACCCCTAACTGGTCAGGACACAGCCTTCTTCTCAGGGCCTCTCAGGATCCAAAGCAGTGGATCCTGACCGTCCTTCCTCTTCCACTTGACCACTGAGTGCTGGCCCCTGTCCATCTGTCCTCTGTCTTCCTGAGCCATACACAGAGGAGTCTTTTTCATATATATAAAGCCATGTGGCCATCTAATAGTATCATTTATTATTATTTTCTAAATTTTTTAATTGAATCACCATGAGATAGGCCATTACAAAGCTGCTCATGATTGGGTTTCAGTCATACAGTGCTCCAACACCCATCCCTCCACCAATGTACACCAATGTACACTTCCGAGACCAATGTCCCCAGTTTCCCTCCCACCATGCTGGAAGAGTCTTAAAAGCATGGCAATGGCCCCGGGGGTCTTCTGGGACCAGGTCCTCCTCTCCACGCCACAGCTCCATCTGTCTGACAATCCCTTCCTGCCCCCTCCCAGCTCCCTCCCAGACTTCTACCTCTCACTCACAGCCACTCCCATGACTCATGTCAACAATCATTCAAGAAGCAAAAGCCATTCCCAACTCTCCCCCAGCCCGAGTGGGGCAGTACAGACTCTGGTCCACCATGCTCACTGACAGGCAGACAGACAAAGACCCAACTGGATGTTCTCACTGATAAACTCAAGATGCGAGTCCAAACAGCCAGGAGATACCACCCACCTCCCCCACAGGGAGCGTGACTGTTATCCACAGACCAGACCGCAAACACGTGGGGAGGACGTGGAGGGAAGGGACACTTGTGCCCTGTAGGTACGCAGTTGGCCGAGTCATTATGGAAATAAAGGAGGATGGAGAGTCTGTGGGATATTAAAGGATCCTAGTGCCTAGTGAGCTCACTGCTTGGGGGTTTAACCAAAGACAACAAAACTAAACAAAACCCCACTCATCCGGAAAGATGGGATGCGCGCGGCTGTGGCCACAGCAGCTTTATCTACAACAGCCGAGAACTGGAAAGCACCGAAGTGTCCATAGATGATGAGCGGATAAAAATGTGGTCTCAGGGCCGCAGAGATAGTACAGGGCTTGGGCTCCATTCCCAGCACCATGGAGACCGCCTGGCCAGTCCCGGGCACCACCAGGCCTGAGCGGAACCACAACTTGAACTGGGCATTGAACTGTAGGACCGGTTGGTGGACAATCAGCCAGAGGGGTCCCCAGGCCTCGAAAGCTCTGGAAGATGAAACCCTGCCACCTGCGAGTACACAGGTCTATTGGGGCGGGGAAGGGGGGGAGAGGGTCCTGCCTATGAAATAAGCTAGCTAGCCAGCCAGAGCCATGGGGATTCACTCTTGGGTCAAAAAATAAATCAATGGAAAGAAACAAAAAAGGCCCGGAGAGCAGAAGAACAACTGAAAAAGGGAGGGGGAGGAGGGATTGAGCCAAAAGGAGAAGTGAGAGTATGAATGAGGCTGACTCTGTGGGGACCGAGCACAGCCCATAAGGATGATGACTTGTGGGGTGTGCATAGGTACAGTTTTGCACACAATGCTCCTTTCATAAAGATTTTTTTTTGGGGGGGGTTCTGGGTCACATCCAGCAGTGCTCAGGGCTGACTCCTGGCTCTGTGCTCAGGGATGACTGTTGGTGGGCTTGAGGGGCCAACTGGGGATCGAACCTGGGATGACCACATGCAAGGAAAACGCCCTCCTCGCCATCCCATCAACTCAGGCCCCCTTCCATAAACAGTTTAGAGACAAGTTTTAAATGGTAAAGCCAAACACATAAAACAAGAGAGAAACAGAGAGAGAGAGAGAGAGGAGGACAGGGGAGTGAGAGAGTGAGAAAGAGAGAGAGAAAAGACAGAAAGAGAGAGGGAAAGGGGAGAGAGGTGGGGGAGAGGGGAGTGGGAGAGAGGAGAGAGGAGAAAAAGGAGATAAAAGAGAGGAGAGTGAAAGAGAGAGACAGAGACAGACAGAGACAGAGACAGACAGAGACAGCGAGAAAGGAAGAAAGGCTGATTGAAGAACAAGTTTGAGCCACAAGATAGGAAGGGATCTGGGGGCTCACACAGGGTCTGGGCTACCCACGGCCTTAACAAGACCCAATGATGAGTGACCTTGAGAGTGGGCAAGATAGCAGACCCTCAGCATTACTCACTGAGGAACGTTCTCTCTTATCTCTCTCTTGAAATTTGGGGGTTCTTTCGTTTCCCCCTCCCCCCTTTTATTTGAGAGAGTGGGTGTGGAAGAGTTCAAATGTTAACACATCTTGAAGAAGAAATTCATGTTCTCACAAGCTTCCCCAATGTTCATTTCTTCCTTCTATCTACACCTTCCCTCTATTTTTCTGGCCAACTCCTATTCACGCCTCAAAACCCAATTCTGACATAATGTCATATGGAAACCTTCATCTCATCAACAAGCACAAGGTTTCTTGGATTACACAACAGTTCCCTCTGGATCCCCCCTTACCAGGGAGCTCCTAGCTCCCCCAAACCCACCCACCCCCCATAGTTCTCCAGTGGCTGAACATTTAGCCACTCACCCTGTGTGGCGTAAGACCTGAGTCACAACCTCCCTGGGTGCTGAGTGGGGAGATAACAGACACCTTCCCTCCAACATCCCCCATACTGGAGGGCAGCCCCCCCAAAAAGGGCTGAAAGGAAAACAATGTTCTAACGAACAGGACAGATCTCCAGTCACTGGAGGGGTGTTTTCCGTGTCAGTGCAAACACACGAGGCATGTGAAGCTTTGTGTGTTCCCGTGTGGATGAGGCCATGTTGACACTGTGTATGTACACTGATCTCGCGGCCCAGCCACCTCACACATTCCGTAACCCACGGCAACCAGAAGGACTAGGGGCCGGTGCACAGAGACGGAATGTGACCCGCGGCTGCCCCAGTGCCCATAGTTCTGAGAACGCTTCACACTGCAAGGCATGAGCTCAAAAGCCCCTGGCCTGGAATTCTGGGGACACTGAGGCAGGGCTACAAGGTGACAGGAAACTTCAGAGACGGGTAAACTGAGGTTTCAGAGAAACAGACAGCACCCCAGGAATGAAGCTACATGTCCCCCCAAAGGCCTGGAACGGGGCCACCACATGGGCAGACAGAGCCCTGGGCTCAGGCTTCAAGCCGGTCTGTAGCCGCAATACTTAGGCTGGGTCTGCACTAATGGGGAGATGAGATGAAAAGGGCCAGAAGGAAAGGGAAGGGGAAAGGGGGTGGGGTGAGGAAAGAAAGAAAGAACCAGAGAGAGTGGGTAAGACATTTGCCTTCCACGAGGCCACCCCACGTCTGATCCCGGCATCCCAGATGATCCCAGCACCGCCAGGAGTGATTCCTGAGTGCAGAGCCAGGAGTAAGTCCTGAAGTCAGGGTGGCCCAAAAACCAAGAAAGAAAAAAGGCTGGAGACTGTTACTGTAGAGTAGAATGAAACATCGCCTCTCACCACCAAGGCAGTTAAAGGAGCAACCAGAAGAAACAGTTGCAACGCAGAGATCACAGGGCAGAAGAAAATGCCTCTAACTAGAAACATCTGCACTCATCTGTTAAGACCCCCCAGGGCCCTTTAACTACAGTGAAAATGGGGGAAAATAAAGAACCCGTCTTTTCTCTGAGGGTGCAGGGTGCGGGGATTGGACCACACCCAGCGATGCTCCTGGCAGGGCTCAGGGAACCATATGGGATACCAGGGAATGGCCCCAGGTCAGCTGCCTTCGAGGCAAGTGCCCCACCCACTGTGCTCTCTCTGGGCCCCCTAAACTTCTTATTTCCCACCCAAAGAAACCCTGGGAGCAGGGCAACATCCAGATTGTTTAGAAACTCTATCGTTATCTCTTTAGAGTATGATTTTTGCCACCAAACCATGGCCAAAATGCTTATAACATTTAGTGGACATAGCACAATACTGGGAATCATCAGCTGAAAGAAATATATGAGACTGCAGTTCTCATAGTGAAGGTGAACATAAGAAAAAGTAAAAAAAAAAAAACTGGGGCTGGAGCAATAGCACAGCGGGTAGGGTGTTTGCCTTGCAAGCAGCCGACCCCGGTTCAATTCCCACCATCCCATATGGTCTGAGCACCGCCAGGAGTGATTCCTGAGTGCATGAGCCAGGAGTAACCCCTGAGCATTGCCGAGTATGACCCAAAAAGAAAAAAAAAGTAAAAAACTACCAGTATACTGAGTGTGACACCCAGTTAGTTCATTTTCAACTCTGTGCAGGTAACACACTTACAAGGTGGGGTACGGTGGAAAGAGACCTGGGAAAAATACAAAAGCTGAGCACAAAGTGGGGGTGCAGAGGGGGGTGCAGGGGGGTTATCTTGCACACAGCCCACCTAGTTTGATTCCCAGCGCCCCATATGGTCCCTCGAACCCCACCACGAGTGATTCCTGAGCTCAGACTTTAGAGTAACCTCGAGCAATGCCAGATGTGGCTCCCCCCCCCCCAAAAAAAATAACTAACAAAAATATAACAAAGGGCGACTTCAGATCCAATGGACTGGGGGCCGGAGTGATAGTATAGTGGTGAGGGCATTTCCCTTGCATGTGGTCAACCTGGGTTCAATCCCCGGCATCCCTTAGGGTCCCTTGAGCACCGCCAGGAGTAATTCCTGACTGCAAAGCCTGGAGTAAGCCCTGAGCATTGCCATATGTGCCCCCCCCCAAAAAAAGAGAGGGATAAAGAGAAAGAGGGGGAAGAGAAGAGAGAGGGAGAGGAGAAAGAGAAGGAAAGAGAAAGAGATGGATAGAGGAGAAAGAGGGAGAAGGAAAGAGAAAGGGAGGGAGAGAAGAGAGAGGCAGGGGGGAGAGAGGAAGAAGAGAGGGAGAGAAAGGAGAAAGGAAGAGAGAGGAGAAAGGAAGAGAGAGGAGAAAGGAAGAGAGAGGAGAGAGAGGAGAGAGGGAGAGAGAGGAGAAAGAGAGAGGCAGCGCCTACCAGCCCCGCACTTATGGCCAGCCTGCAATGCTGGCTCTTACAAGCCCGTCTCCAAGACCAGGAATTTCAGAAATCTCAGCATTCTGCATGATTTTCTGAACTTTGAAAGCGCTACCATGACCCAAAGCCCTGGGTCCCGCCTGCCCCACCCGCTGGGAGCACTGGGCCCTTGAAGGTCGGTGGGCACTCACCCCTGCAAATGAGGATGCCCTGTCCCCCACCCCGTAAACGAGGTTTCACCCCCGCACCCAGGGATCCACAGACCAGGCTGCTCGGGAGAAGGGGTGAGTGAGTGAATGCTGTCACCTGCTGCCTACCCCCTACCATGCTTTGGCTATCTGCCTCCATCTCCTTGTTACAGCCTCCAACCTCTCCACACAGCCCAGCATGGACCCAGAATAGTGGCCACCTTGAACTCCAGGGCGGAGCCTGAGCCCAGGGGATAAGGCCGCATGACCACTCTTCAATTTGAGGGGGGACTCTGGGGGTTCATCCCCTAGCCCCTCACAGGGCTGAGTCCCAGAAGGGGGGGTGTGGGGGATCCCCAGGTCTGACTCATGTGCCCAAGTGGCCAGCTCTCCCACTCTATCCACCAGCCACTGAACTAGGAGCCACAGGAATGACCCCGAAGGCTCTGGGAGGGGCAGGGAAGGCAGAAATGCAACCCCCCTCCCTGAGCAGAAAGGGGCGGGGGAGCGCCAGGAAGCTGCCGGCTGGCAGGTGCTCCCAGCAGTGCCACCAGCTCCCCTTCTGGGCCTCCAGAATAAACAGGAAGGCTGGATGGAGCCACTCATGGTGCTACACCGGGCTCAGCTCCTCACAGTAACTGGGGTGCTCGTGGGCAATCCAGAACCACCTCCCTCAGCCCCTAGGAGCTCCCGGCCTCCCCTCCAGCCGGCAGGTTTACAAAGAGGGTTTCTGCACTGAAGCCCCCCAGCTCCGACCCCTAGTGCAGGGCTGAGCAAGGAGAAATGAGAATTTCTGGGAGTTCCCGAGTGGGAAGTGGCTACAGGTGATTTTTCATTTTATTTTTATTTATTTATTACTCCACAGTCTAGTTATGAGCTGAGTTGTTCGGTGCGTTAGAACTTCACTTTGAAGCTCTGCCCTCAGCCCTAGATCTCAGATGATTCTACCTGTCACCCCCCGAGCACCATTCAATCCCCTCCCACCCACCTTGTCCATTTCCCACTCTCTTCTCCCCTTTCTGACTTGATGCCCACTGGGTGATTTTTTTTCTAGGGTCTCATCATGTTCTGTTTGGGTTTTGGGGTCACACCCAGCAATGCTCAGGGATTACTCCTGGCAGTGCTTGGAATGCTGGGGATTGAACCCAGGTCTGCCTCATGCAAGGCAAACGCCCTCCCCAGTGTCCTATCACCCAGGTTGGTGCAACTGGTCAATATTTGTCTTTCTCTCTCTTGTTAACACAAATTTTGTATTTTTTATTGCCTTTTGAGGGCATGACAAGAACAAGATACCTTCCGTGAGCTAGCTACGTTCAGCTTAGATTGGGAGAAGGGAAACAAGTTATTTTTCCTTCCTCTACTAAATGCCCCCAAATTAAAACACTGAAAAAAAAAGAGAAAAAGAAAAGGAAAAAAGTGCCCACCACAAAGACAGGCTGGGGACTTTGGTGGCGGGAAGTGGACTCTGGTAAAGAGACTGGTGTTGGAACATTATGTGTCTAAAACCCAAACGTGAATAACTTTGTAATATGTGTGATGCAATTAAAAAAAAAAAAACCAAACCCTGAATGAACACTGGCGAATTTCCACTTTAGTATTATTCAACTTCCGAAATTGCATCAGCAGGCTGGTTTTCCTTGTGGTCAAACAGCTTTTCGGTCTTAGATGATTTCTCTCAGTCCCTCTGGTCTTGCTCCATGAGACCTGATTCGCTTTACCCGCTGAATTTAAAAGCACCTTCTGGGTCCCCTCCACCTCCTCTTAGCTGCTTTCCTCCACCTTACAGCTACTTTAAGAGAAAGTCCCTAAGAGGGGGCTGGAGTGATAGCAAAGCAGGTAGGGCATTTTCCTTGCATGCAGCTGGCCCAGGTAGGAGTCCCAGCATTCCCATATGGTCCCCCGAGCACTGCCAGGAGTAATTCCTGAGTGCCTGAGCCAGGAGTAACCCCTGTACATCACGAGGTATGACCCAAAAAGCAAAAAAAAAAGTCCCTAAGAGACTCAGTTCCCAGTCCGTGACTTCAGGGAACTGGAGTGGCCAGGTTTGGCGATACCAACAGTGCTCCAAACTGACAAGGAACTTTAAAAAGATCTTTAAAATGGGCCCAGGGTGTTGGAGTCCCTGCTGGTAAAGCTCCGAAACCAATTGGACCAGCTGAATTGCAAGAACGGACAGGGGGTGACCGAGTGGAACGGGGGGGGGGGGGGTTGCATTTCCCAAATAAATTAATAATTGGCATAATAACCCACCATGGCCGGGTTTGGAATGTGGGAGAGGTAGACACCTATGGAATCTAGACAAATAACTGATTGGCCGTAATAGAATCTAGACACAGAACTGACTGGCCACAGTGATGGAATCCAGATCAGGAAGTTTATTTCTGCTTATATCAATCTTTGCCATGTAATCAATGATCTAACCTTTCTTCCCCCACTGACCACCTGCCCTGTCCTTCAGGTGTCGCATTCCATTTGCCCCTGTCTAATCACTGTTGATCCTGCATTAAACTTGTCTCCAGTGCCATCACTATAGTCTTGGTGTACTGGAATCAGCTCCCTGTACCCAGGTCACCAGACACTGCCAGACAGCATCACAGGCTCAGAGTTCAACAGTATCCTGACCATGAGAAACCTCTCAGGGCACATAACTCCATCGAGAGGGACTAGATGTGTGGGTCTGTCACCCTCCCCACAAGAATCTGAGGGTCCCCATCACCAGAAGCAGCCAGAGTCATAATCCCATAACTGGCCATCTTTCTTTCCTTCATGGCGGGGGAGGGGGGGCGGTCACCTGGTCTTAAGGGGCCCTAGGTGCTGCCAGAGAGAGACCAGCAGGACAGGAGCAAGGGCGCCCCAAAGCTCAGAGCCCCCCTCCAACCTGGCTCCATGCAGTCCAGCTCGGAATTACACACCTCCCCAGGGAACACTGTCCTGCCCCTCCCTTCCACCCCCACCCCCCATCTGGGGGAGTGAGGGGGAGGGGGAGAGACAGGGGCTTCAAAGGGTAACGAAGCACAGGCCAGCCTGGCCTAGGGCAGATGAAAGGGTGCAGGGCTGGCCTGTCCCTGCCTGCACACCCACCCCCAGGCACTCACTGCTCTGCCCCGCGGCACTGTGCCAGGCTCCACCGCCAGTGTTTACCCGCCGCCTGCTCCAGGTACGGGGGGGGGGGGGGGGGGTGCAAGCAGGTGGTTCAACTTCACCTTCCCTTGTCTTGAATCCAGATGCCAGACCCAAGTATCCTATACCCACCCCAGCCCGCAGAGCCACACAAAGGAAAGCGGTGCGTGCCGGTTCCCCAATATTCTGTGGGTGCCAGATTTGGGTTCCAGTGCTAGAGGGATGGTATAGGGTAGGAAGGCGGGGGGAGCAGAGTCCTGGCAGGAATGAGTCATGAGCACAGAGCTAGGAGTCCGCTCTGAGCACTGCCTGGCATGGGTCCCCCCTCCCCAAACAAACAAGACCCAGACTTGGGGTCCAACAGGGGACAGCCAGGCAGAAAGGGGCAGAATGAGGCTCACTGTGGGTCAATGTCAACTGGGGACACGAGGTCCTTGGAGAGACCCCTCACCCGTTCCAAATGGGGACACCCAAAGGTCTGCATGGCCCCCCACAGGGGCCTCTGCCTGCACAGATGGTCTCACCTGTGGCTGGAGAGTGGTGGGGCCCAAGGCCATCCCCGACACAAGACTGCTTAGTCTATACTCGGGGGCCACGCCCAGCAGTGCTCTGGCTAACTGGTTCTGTGCTCAGGGATCACTGGGGGGAGGGACTCAGGGGACCCTATGGGGTGCCAGGGTCAGCCATGGGTGAGGCAAGTGCCCTCCCCGCTGTTCTTTCACTCAGGCCTCCAATGGTGGATAAGAAAAGATGAAGGGAGACCCCAATTTCCCAAGCCTGAGAACCCCCACCTCCTAGCCAAGAGAGCTGCTAGTGTTAGCATTTCCACTGGAAAAGGGCAAAGGGAAAAGTGTAAGACACAGACAAGAATGGAAACAACGCAGGGGAGGGGTGGGCAGAGACAAGGAACCCCCGTCTTAACCTCTTAACCGTGCGCACCTGCCTGGAGGTCACACAGGGCAACAAGGAGCGCTGGAGTCGATGAGAGTCAGGCGGAGGAAGCCTATTTTACTTTGCGCTTCCAAACAAATGGGTGAATAGAATGACGGATAAAATAAATCAGTAAGGGCGATCAGTGAGTACTCTAGGATTTTGACCTACGTAAATAAGAAAATCAAAATCATTTACATGGATGGTTTATAAAATATAAAAATATTTTTAAAATGCCTATTCTCATTTACACATATACGTTTTCAACGCTGGAATCCAAAGCAAATTATATCGCATTTTATTTTACACTTGGATCTCCTAATGGTAATGATTCTACCTGTCAGTTCCTAAAGTTTTGTTGGAATAAGCAATAGAAAGTACATTTGTTATGTTCCAAAGGGGGCAGGTTGGGATTGGGAGGGAAACTGGGCATACTGGTGGAGGGACGGTCACACTGGGGGGTGTTAGAACAGTTAATGCTTGAAACAGCTGTACGTGAACAACTTTGTAAATCGATGTTTTCAATAGAAAGCAATTAAAAAAACAAAATAATGGGTAATCTAAAATGCTTATCTCAAAAGAAATATAGGAGAGATTTTCATTTATAAAGTTCTATTTCTTTAAAAGAAACCTTCAATCCTTCACTCTACCAGGCAAGCACGCCAGAAATCCCTCCACTAAAGATGGGACCAGGCAGCCTGGCACGGCAGAACCTTAATCCCACCCCTGCCCCTGTGTGTCCACAGAAGCCTGCAGACTCAAGATTTTCCTGCAATCGAAATCATTTACATGGATGGTTTATAAAATATATAAACCAGGAGCCAAGACAGAAAGCAAAATCAAGGAACAGGTGTAAAGTTGGGGGGTGGGGGGGGAGGTTCCCCGGCATCTTGGGAGTCTCACAGAAGAGGCTGCAGTTCCCCGTCGGCCACTAGAGGGCACTTCGGCTTTAATGCGTCCGGCAAGGCACACCCTGGAGGCTCGACAACTGACAAATGACCAGACCGGGGTAGAAACGGAAGGTAAACTGCAGGGGCTGGCCGCTGTTGACTGGAGTCAAGGTGAAATCACGCCCGCTGTGTGCCACAAGATGCAACCCGATATTAAATAAGCGCTGAGCAGAGGGTGGTATTAACAGAGCGCATTTACTGAGCACCTACTACGTGCTGGATCTGGGGTGCATGTATAAGACAAGGGCGTCCTCCAAGTCTGATCCTGCCCCAAGAACTTTCTTATTCAAGGCTGCGAGACCCTTAGCAATCAACTCAAGCTGATGCCTCGTCCATGCCAGCCTCTGCTGTGAGAAGTTGATGCCAGCAGAAGCCATTCATGTCCTCTTTCTGGAAAGGAGGGTCTTTAAGATGCTGGCACTGACTTGGCAATTTGTAGAAACTCGCCAAACATGCAAAGGTGAGCCACCAGTGGCACAGGGGTCAATGTGTGAGCATGGCAATGTCCAGGGAAGAAAACCAGGGCACAGTTCTTCCCGGAAGGTGTGGAGGCTGGGAAGTTGGGGGGCACACCTGGGTCTTTGTCACCACAGGGCCTCCTTACAGGACCTTGGTACAGGTAGGTCCAAGACAAGGCAAACGGACTGGCAGGGCAGGAGAGATGGTACAGCAAGTAGGGCGTTTGCCTTGCACTGGTGACCAGGGTTCAATTTCTGATGTCCCATATGATCCCCTGAACACAGCCAGGAGTAATGCCTGAGTGCAGAGCCAGGAGTAAGTAAGCCCTGTACACCACCAGGTGTGGCCCCCCCCAAAAAAAACACAAAAAACGGGGGCCACAGCAATAGTACAGCAGGGAGGGCATTTGCCTTGCACATGGCAGACCCAGCTTTGATCGCTGGCAAATGACCAGACACAGGCAGAGTCCCACAGGGTTCCCCAAGCATTGCTAGGCTTGGTTCAAGCCCTTGCCGCCCCAAAGTTCAATCAAATCAATCAGGCAATAGGACCCAGGAGGGTCCCAGTGATCAGGGACTTCCACATCCAAAGCCCTGCAAGCTTGGTCTTTTTCTGGGTGCCCAAAAGTGGGGAGAGGGCCAAGGGGCAGGGACACTGGTCCCTCGGAGCACAAGAACCACACACACTCACAGCGGCTGTAACCATAAGGCACAGCTAGGTTTAAGGAAATCACTTACCGCCTGCAGGGTCGGGGGGGCCCTGGGCCTCCCTCTCTGCTCTCTGGCCCGGCTGTTTCTCTGCTTCCTCTGCATGTTTTGCAACCCAGAATGCCGCTCACCCACCTGGTTCCAATCTGGGCGAAGCGCAGACACCGGCTCGCTGCTCGGCTGTGGGTGGCCACAGGTGAGTTCACCGCAGCTGACCCAGCTGAGAGAAGCGACTCCAACTCACCCCTGCAGTTCCCCTCGCTTAGAATGCCCAACCCTCCTCTCCCCGCAGCCCCTACCAGGGCCGGAGGAGCTTGCAGGGATCAATACCCTGGGCCACTCTTTCCAGTCCAGCTCTCGAAAACGTGCATGTCCCACACAAATGAGAAACTTCGAAAGAAGGATGTGAGCACCAGTGACCTCAAAGCTGATGCAAAGGGTCATCCCCAAGTACATATTCGACACCCAAACCTAGAGGTGCTGAAAAACCCCAAATATGGCTGATCCTCTGAACTATCCCCCCCACCCCCACCCCCGCATCCTCTTATGCTGAGAAAATGGCAACTTACATTTCATCATCATTGACGAATTTTGTTACCTAATTGCTTTTGGGGTTTGTTTTTGTTTTTTTAATTTAGGTGCCATCCAGGGATGCTCAGGGCTTACTCCTGGCTCTGTGCTCAGGGATCATTCCTGGTGGGGGTCTAGGAGACCATATGGGGTGCGAGTGATTGAACCCAGCTGGCTGTGTGCAAGGCCAGTGTACTCCGCACTAGACCATCTCCCCAGACTGTGTAATTATATTTTATCACTGAAGTAGATGCCCATCTTATTAAGGGAAGAAGAGAGAAAAGAAAATTTCGATTTCCCAGGTTGGAGAGATAGTACGGGGGGAAGGCGCTTGCCTTACATGGGGCCAACCCAGGTTTGATCCCTGGCACTCCATACGGTTTTCAAAGCCCCACCCAGAGTGATCCCTGAGTGCAGAGCCAGAAATGAGCCCTGAGCACTGCCAGATGTGGCCCCAAAACTCAAAACAAACTAATTTCTCCCAAATAACTTTCTGGTCTGGTAAGAGAATTTTGGTGGGGGTGGGGGTGTATTTGTTCAGGGCGGGGGTGCGGGGGGGCAGATCCAAGGCCTTGCACTGCCAGGGATCAAACGCACCAATGTGCCTTAACCCCCTGGGCAGCTCTCTGGCCCTTTAAAACTACCAAAAAGACTTTCAAGCTCATGTACTGTAGGTAAACAAAGGCAGGAGATTCCGGTACCAAGGGCTGCCTAGACAGTGTCCCCAGAAGGCTGATCCACAAACTGTTTCAGAGAAACCACCATGGGCCTCAAAACCGCCCAGCCCTCCTTCAAGGGGCAACGCTCACCCAGAGCTGTCCCTCAACACGCACAAGGGATGAGGCGGTCCTGAGCCCCCCATTCTCTCTTCCCGCACATAAATGAAGAGCATGAGACTGGTGCAAGTGACCACAGCATGAGCAGAAAAGCCACAGAGATGTCCCCAGCCCGCGAAGGACCTCCAAGCAGCAAACACTTGGCAGGAAAAGGCCAGGAACACGCTGCTAATTGGTGTCTTCCTTTGAGCCCTCTGATAAGGAGCACCAGTGGGTTGCTTTGGTTTCCTTTGGTTCTGGGGCCACACAGGGATGTGCTCAGGGCTCACTCCCGGCCGTGCTGGGGCTCAAACCTAGGTCAGTCAAGCGCAAGGCAAGCGCTCTGAGCCCTGTACTATCTCTCTGGCTCTCCACGATGAGTTTCCTAAGACTCAAGCCCAACTCCTTAGATTGTATTTACTGAGATGAGAGAAAATCTTGGGGGAGGGGGGCGGGAAGGGGTGCTGGGGAGGAGAGGAGGTAAATTAAGGAATTCTCCCTGCAGGACCACCTCATAATTTCCTCCCCAGGGTGAAAATGCATTTCCTAAATGGCACCTTAAAAATCAAAGCCCTTGCTCTGAGCTAGAGCGCCCCTCCCCCAACTTGGCCTCCCCCCAAGACCAAAGAGAGTGATGCAAAGAAACTTCAAGGTGAGGAGAAAGCTCACCCACTGGGATAGCGACACCCCCCCTCTGTTTGGAAAACACCCAAGACACCCCTCCCCCCATCATGTCTCTAGGTCTCCTGGGATGCTTGTCACATCACCCACCCTGGGACAACTGAACCCTCCCAAGCCCCTCATGTATGCCAAACCCAAATTTTACACATCACCTTTATCTGGGACCACACCCCATTTTCCAGGGGAAGGGTCTGGACCTCCCCCCTCCTCCTGATTCATTCTGCAAGCCTCCCCCACACCCCGTGTGGAGGTGTGGAGTGTGGAGGTGCTGCAGGGGTCTCACAGGTGGGACAAAGAGCAGGAAAGGCATGGGGGGGGTGCTCAGAGCACTTGTCAGCACTGGCCAGCAACCCGAGGGAGTTGGGAGGTGTCAAGGGGCGCCAACTATGGTGCCGCCACCACCCCTTTGGGACCTGTCTGCTTTGCCATCAGATAAAAGGTCACCCCTGATCCTTCCCTCCTCCCCCCCCCCCCCAGCCCTCACACTTTGGACACAGGCCACCTTTTGTGGCGCTCGGCATGAAGGCTGGGGAAGGCTCTTGGGAGTTTCCAGTGTCGGGGGAAGTGCAGAGACCTAGACCGGAGTCAGCTGCACAGCCTTGCTAGGGGGCCAGCGACCTCCCGGGACCCACAGGGGACAAGCACCCCAATTGGGGGGGGGGCTGAAAACAGCTTCTCACACATGCACGATTTGAGCATACTTGTTAGAGTGCTAGGGGCCGTGGAGATAGGACAAGTGTGAAGATCAGCTCACATGGTCCCCTGAGCCCCACCAGGAGTGATTCCTTGCACCCCACCAGGAGTTGTCCTTGAACACCACAGGGGGTACTCCCCAAAACAACAACCCGAAGAGCCCTGGACCATGGAGATGACAGGTGATGGTCTGCTGGGACCTGCAGGCAGTATCGCTGACCCGGGCAGCTGCCTCTCCCTGGTCCGGCTCAGCCCTTTAAAGGACAGGTTGTCTGGGAAGGATCAGCATTTTCAAGCCCCTCTGTCTCTGGCAGCCAGGAGGCTCTGACGGGCCCCAGGGACAAAAGCAAATTCCTCTGGGTAGGGCAGGCACGTGACGCGGGCGCCGGATCCAACAGGTGGCCCCAAGGTGCTGGCAAGCCCTGGTGGCGTCTCTCACACATTCTTACAAAACCAACCAGACCGAAAAGGAAATTAGGGTCTGAGGATTCGGGAAAATTCAGCTGGGACAAGGAAAAGTGATACCAACGTGACTCCTGTCTGTGCATTATCAGGCCACAAGCAGGGGACAGGACGGTTTTATTTGGAGGCCTGGCACCCCAAAAACCTGAAATGTGTGTAAATTGCACCTCTTCTCTGTACGTGAGAGGTATAGAAGAGGTTCAGGTAAATGTAGATAAAGGTCCAAAGGGTTAAAACAAATACGCCTCTCCTGGATTCAGGGCTCTTCTGTCCCTCAACTTTAATTATTAAACAAACAACCGAAAAAAAAAGCCAAGCCTAGAAAATACCACAATATTCTATAGAGCAAACTGTTATTTGTCCTGCAACGAGTGAAGGAAAAAAAAAGGTAGCAGAGGCAAAATTAAAACGAATAACACATTCTCCATGAAGGACTAATATAGCACTATATGTGTGTGTGTGTGTGTGTCTTAATTTTTTTTAAGGGAGAGTGAAAATTCTTTACCATCTTAAGACTTTCTTTTCTGGAAAACATATGTAAGGGGAAATGGAAACACAAAAACTCATCTAGACTTTAATCTCGGAAAGATCAATTTGCTCTCATTCGGTGGGCTATAAGCCTGTCACCAACCGACCTGTTCCAACATTTGTGTTCTTTTTTTTTTTTTTAAATTCCAGCCCCGGGAACCGTTGCCGCAGCCCCTGTCTGCCTCCCTTCCCTGCGTCCGCACTGCCCTCGTGGCAGAGCGCGTCCCCCCAACTCCCCGTGTTTAAGCCTCCCCGTGCCTAGCTGTGGTTTTGGAAGTCACCCGCCAGACTCCAGAGAGACTGAGGCACGGGTACAAACTGACTTCTAAGTTCAAGGCGACAGAGAGCATTCTTTCCAAGTTCCATGCATAAAAGAAGAAAAAAAAAAAGCCCCAAGCACCCCCAAACCAAAGCCACTTTTCTAGGGATCGCAGACAGTCAACACTAATGGATACAGTCCGCCTTGTGCCTCCAAGCAGTACGCTCTAATTTTAGAAAGAAACGGGTACCCACTAACAGAAACTTCACCTCTTCTTCTCACCCACCCTTATGCAAAAACCACCTCCTTCCCGGCCCCTGATGGACTCATGGAGTTTTACGCCTCCTGCTTCAAAATGGACACATCACCTCCTTCCCGGAGTTCAGCACACAGGCCTCTCAGCTTTGCATGCTGACCCACGCCCTGGCCCTCTCGGAAGGACTCTGACTCCCCTCACCAACTCCCAAGATCTAGAAAATAATTCAAATTTTATCAGTTGGTACTACCCAAGCCACTGGAAGTAAGACAAGTACCTATTTTTTTTCCCTGCTGTAAAATAAACCAAGACTATGCGTGGAGGGAAAATGGAAGGTTCCGTGACCCCCCCCCCCCCCAGATAACCAGAAGGGAGGGATTTTTTTGTTGTTGTTTTTTTTTTTTTTTTTTTTTTTTGGTGGGGGGCGAGGGATGAGGGCTACAACTGGCTGTTCAGGGCTTCTTCCAGCCCCACACTCTGGGATCACTCCTAGCTATGTTGGTAGAACAAAGAGAAGTTATTTGGGTTGTTGTTTTTTGATTTTTTTGGGGGGGGAGTTCTTTGAGGGGTATTGAGTGACACACTGGGGTGCTCAGGGCTTACTCCCAACCCTACACTCCGGGTTCACTCCTGGCTGTGCTGGGAGACCAGAGTGGGTGCTGGGGATGGAAGCCAGGGTGGCCTCCAGTAAGGCAAACGCCTTTCCTATCTGTGCTATCTCTCCAGCCCCAGAGGGAGGTTTTCAGAGCCTGAAGAGAAGCAAAACAAAGCCCTCGACACTTTTCCTCCAGCTCCTAACTCTCTGACCTCCAGAGAATCAAACTTCAACATTTTCTATGCAAAAGATGGAAGGAGAGAAAGAAGGGGGGGAAAAATCCACCACTAGCCCCCCCCACAACTGCCACGCAAACACAGCCGGGCCCCAACACCGCCCCAGAGTTCCTCAGGCAGGAAGAAAATGTGGGATGGGATTGAGGCCGCCATCCCAGCCAAGTGGTCTTGGCCACGTCCACGAAGGAGACACCATTTGCAACTGAGAACTTCATCAGGGCGGGGCGGCCGTTACAGTCAGACTTGACCAACGCCAGGGAGTGGGGCAAATTCTGCATGGCCACCAGCTTTTCAGGAACCCGCCAGTCCCAAAAGACGGTGGAGTAAGAGCAAGCTAGCTGGTCATGCCCCATTTGGCCAGAAAGTTTTCCCCTGGGGGCCCCAACAAGAAGGCACCCTATTTTTTTTTAATGTCCGACTCCCTCTCTGCCCTCATCAGCTCCACAGCTCTGGAGCCCACCAACACTTAATGGGAAAGAGTAAAATTAAGAGGAACAACAGAACGTGGAGTCGCTTGCAGCCATCAAGTGGCTGAACACTCCTCACCGTCTTCCAAACTAGGTTTAGCTAGAGGTGGGGGCTGCAAATCCTGTTCATGTGCCCCCCCAACCATCCCCTTGCCCCCCAGACATTAGTCTGGGTAAGCCCAGAAGAGAAGCGAAAGGAGGGCTGGGGGAGAAAACCAAAACAAAACAAAACAATCCTCCTTTCTCCCAGCCCAGCGCTCTCCAAGTTCAACACACAAAGAACAGGACGGCTCCGAGGTGGGGGACGCGCGCCGCTACACGCGCATTCCAGCCCAATCCGTCGGGCACGCGGGACCCCAGACAATTTTTTTTTATCATTATGAAAAGATTTGCTTCTGTAAACGGTCTTTCTGCAGCGCCCCGGGGACGGGCCCCCACTCCAGGCTCCGTCGTGATTTTTCCGAGTGAGTTGGCACCACCTGCCCGCACACCCCGGGCAAACGTTACTCACGGTCCGCCCTCCCCGTTCCCGCCCCGGGTCTCTGGCTGCCTACAAACTTTCGTGGGTTCCTATTATCCTCCCAGTGCGAACACACGGGGGGGTCACAGTGGGGTGTTTTGGGGAGACGCGGGACACCCCGGTTCAGCGCCTCCTCCCTCCCGACGCCCCGGGGCGGGGAGTGCGCGCTCCCTCGTGGCACCCCCACCCCGGGGCCCGACTCCAACAAGAACAAAACAAAAGCGATCAGACTGAGGGGTGGCGGGGGTGGGGGGAGGCAGGCGCGCTCGGGGCGACGTCGCTTCTGGACGCGGTACCAAGGAGGTGCGGGCCGGTGAGAAGAGCGCGCGCGCCCCAGTTCGGCCGCGGGTCCCGGGACCCGACTGTGCGCTCGCCAAGCACCCTCCTTTCTCACTTCGCGCCGCCGCAGCCCCTGGCGAACGACCCCCCGAGCCAGCGAGGGGCTCCCCGAGCGGCCAGGCAGCAGCGGCGACACTCCCGCGTCGGGAGCACGTGCGTGGCCTGGCACCTCGGGCGCCCACCGCGCACCCACGCCCGCACCCTCGCAGGCGGCCCCCCATCCCCGGTCCGCACTGGCCAGGCAGACGGTCCAAGATAGGGTGGTAACTGGGGTAAAGTCCCAAGACCCTCTAAACTGGGGAACCCTAAACTTGGCCCCCTAGCCTTGTACTTTCCCACAGACTTCGGGACAAGGGGGGCCCTCGGTTAATTCCAAAAGGTGCGCTCTCCGGATTCCCCAGGCCACACAAAGCAGCTCTGGAGTCCCGGGCAAAGTAACTCAGATATGGCAAAAGCGAAGAGGGCAAAGCCAAGCACCCCAAAAGTCCTGTGGCGCGTGGGGGTGGGGGGTGCGCGACGCCAGTAGGGCGGCCAGAAGATGCGCGCGCCCGCGGGGTGGGGGGGTGGAGTGGGGGGGAACTGTAAACGTGTCCTGGGGCTCGGGCCTTGAGGCCGGGGCGCCGCCCCTTCGAAGACAATTCGCACCTCGGGCCGCGAGGCGCCTCACCACCACGCACCTAACCAGCCCCAAGAGCTGCGAAGGCTGCGCGCGTCCGCGGGGAACTGTCCCCACCGTCTGCGCCCAGACAGGGGTCCCTCCCTTGGTGTCCCCGACCCCCACGCCCCGGGAGAGAGGTGCAAACTTCCCCGACGGTGGCCCCGACCGCCAAGGAGGGAAGGCGACAAACACCCCCTCCCCTCTCCGAAGCTCCCTGCGCGCACCGAGGGGTGGGGGTACCCCGGTCCGCGGAGCTCCGAACCAACCCACCCCGAGAGCCTCCCACCTCCCCAGGGTCTGGACGGCCCCGCCGCTCCCGAGCGTCGAGGACCCCTCGGGTGGCGCACCCCGGGCGAAGCCCCCCTCGGAAGAAAAGTTCCCGCAGAGGCCGCGGGCACCACACTCACTTTCTCCCGTCGTCGGCCAGAGCGAGAGCGCGGCGCAGAGAAACAGGAGCCCCCACGCCGAGGTCCAGGGCACTCCGATGCCAGACTTCATTCCTTTGCTTTGGGACGCAACTGCCCTTTCTCCGAAAAATAAAAAATAATAGGAAAAGGAAGGGGGGGTAAAAAAAAAAGTCTCGCACTCGGTCCGGGGTCCGCCCTCCAGCCAGACCCAGGGCGCCGGCGCCGCGGCTCCGAAGGCGGCGCGGACGGCGGGAGGGGCGCGGGGCGGCCGCTCAGCTCCGGCAGCCGCTGCGCAGAGCTCGGCGGACTGGGGCACCCGAGGCGCGTCGGGGCGGGCTGTCAGCGTCGTCGGCCTCCATTTTCAAGCCCGGGGGGGGGGGGGGGGCGGTGGGGGGCGGCCCCAAAAAGGGGGGTGGTGGGTGGGCCAGCCCAGCCCCGTCCAGCCAAGGGACGAGCGAGCCGCTCCCGGGTCGAGGAGGAGGAGGGAGGGGGGGAGGCGGGGGGCGGCAATGCGACGCCCCAACCCCGGCGGCGGGAGGGCGCGACGCAGTTGGCACGGTCGGCCCCCGAAGTCCGGGTGGCGGGCGAGGCCGGCGAGGGGCCGGAATGCGGAGTAGAAATGAATGAGCGGCTACTCCTCCTCCTCCACCTCCTCCTCCTCCTCCACCTCCTCCTCCTCCTCCTCCACCTCCTCCTCCTCCTCGGACTCCCTCACCGCCGCCGCCGTGAGCTCCTTCCCGAATCCAGGACACACACAAAGCTCCGGGCCGCCCCGCACTCCCGCCGTCCCGCACCGGCTCCGCGCGCGGGGGCTCGGCTGAAGGTCAAAGTCGGGGCGTGCGGCGCGTCGGGGGGCGACCCCCGCACGGCCGGGGCGTGGAGGGCCGGGGCAGCGGGGCCGAGGGGCTGCCAGCGCCAGGCACGGGCGCGCCGCCGAGGGCAGGCAGGTTGGCAGCCTCCCTGGCGCTCTCTGGCCTCTCCCGACTTCGCCCGGTGCGCTCCCGAGCTCCTCCGGGAGGAGAGGGGGGGGAAAGGAGGGGGGGTTCCCTTTTTTTTTTTTTCCCTTTCTCAGCTCAGTGGAGTTCAGGCTGGTAAACAAGAGCCTCGCCGCCGCCGCTGCCACACATCGGGGGCTGGCGCGGCCGTGCGCGCGCGCGCTCCGCGCACCCCCGCGCGCCCCCCGCCGCCGCCGCCGCCGCCGCCGCCGCCGCGCGCCCGGAGCCCGGCCCAGCCGGCGCGCGCTAAGAGCCGGAGCCCCGGATCGCAGGGACGTGCGGAGCGGGAGCCCCAGCGTGGAGCGCGAGGGTGCACAGGCACCGCCCCCCACGCGCACCCCCACGCTCGCGCCCCCACCCGCACTGCGCCGGCCGCCCTGCGCGCGCCCCGGCCGCCCGCAAAAGACTCCAAAAACAATGCCCCCGGCGGCGCCGGGCCGCGCGCGGGTGCAGAGACAGGGGGTGGGGGAGAGTGGGGCGGCGGGGAGAGGGCGGGGACCCCGAGCGGCCGGGGACTCGGGGAGCTTCGTTGCAAACAACCACGGCCGGCCTGGGCCGCACGCTTCCCGGGTTCTTGAAAAGCTTCATTGTTTCTGGCAGCTGTTGTTGCAAAATAAAGAAATAAGGGCACGCAGACGGCGTTCTCCTAGCCGCGCGCCGGCGGGCCAGAACGTGGCGGCCGAGAGGGGCGCACCTGGGAGAAAGGCGACCTGCACCCCCCCAACACACACAAACACATACACACACAAACACGCGCGCGCGCGCGCGCACCGTCCCCGCCCACCGCACCCCGGCATCCTAAACGGCCACTTGCACGCCCTCTCGGGGCGCCATGGAGGAGCTGCGGGGCTCGCGGGGGAGCCGACGAAGCAGGGCGCGGCCGGCCGGGGAGGTGGTGGGTCCGAGGGGAACCCGCCCGCCGCTTGGGAAAGAGGGGCCGGGGCTGGCGGCCCGGGTGCCCAGGGCGCCGTCCCGCGACGGCCGCCAGAGGGCGCGGAAGGCGCCGGGAGGACTGGCTAGCCGGTCGGGGGCCGCCTCCCTCCCGAGAGAGGAAACGTGGGGGCCCGGGCGAGGGGCCGGTGGGGTGCGGCCGTGCGGGCCTCCAGGAGGCGACCCCCGGCTGGCCCCGAGCGCGCCCCAGAGCCCCGGAGCCCACCACGTGGGCGGCTGCGGGATGCGGCCGGAGCGCGCGCCCTGGGCCGGGCCCAGAATCAGGGAGCTGGGTAGGAGTGGAAAGGGCGCCGAGGAGGTGTCCGAGGGGGTCCGGTGCAAGGCGCCGAGCGCACCCATGCGGGTCCTAGCTCCGTGAGGCGGGGAGGGGGTGGGGGCGGGGAGCCTGGGAACGCGCCGCGTCGACGCGGGCTCGGCGGAGACTGCGCCACTGTCGCGCCCGCACCTGCCTCGGGCTCCCCCGGGCACGTTCCTCCCGCTCCGCCGCTACGTAAGTGTCCAGAAACCCGCGCGCACCCCAGATCGCCACCTCGGCTTTTCTTAAACGTGCCGCCGGGGAGGCTTCTCCCGAGCCGCGCTGCCCGGAGGGCTCGGCTTAGAAGCCGAGGGCTGAGCGCATCCCCTTTCCCGACGCCGACAGCAGCCGCGCCACGGCCGGGAGAGGAGCCCGTAAGACGTGGACTTTCAAAAATAGCGATTGGGCCACGTGTCGCCTTTAATGGGGCCCGGGCTCATGACTCAGGCTAATTGATGTCAATAATAAATAAGAAGATGCTAATGAGTTACACTGCGGGCCGCGCGCGGCCGGCGGACCGGTGCCACGGGTCGCTTGCTTTTTGCTTTCGCTGCCGTCCGATTGTAAAAGGTCTCCGTGCCGAACCATATCATCCTTCGTCAAGCTTTAGGTTCTCAAATGGAGAGCTGCAAGCAAATTCCACACTATCAGAATGGAAACCTCCCTCCCTCCCCACACACACACCGACTCCTAACCATCGTTTACCCCCCCCCCCACCCTTGGAAATATGTAGCATAGTTCCCCGACTCAGTTGTCTAGAAGGAAAATTATTTTTATTTAACATAAGAGACTTGTTCTCCGCGCTTTTGTTGAACTGAAATTCAGAATTTACCAGCCAAACTAGCATTTTTTTAGATACTACTGGACGTTCCCGGAGAGGGGGGAAAAAGCCAGCAGAAGAATCTCGGCAAAATTTTGCATCTTCTCACTGAAAAATTTAGTTACTCCGTGGAAATAAGTACGTTGTGTCACTGATTTGAAAGGGGTTCTTTCAAAAGATCTGGAGGCTGGTCTTATTAGGACAGAACCGTTCTTCAGGAACATCTAAGAGATTTTCAAGTTAAATTTTCACTTATTTTAGTGTTCACAGTTTTGTTTTTGATACATACTTGTAAATGGAGGCAAACGTTTAGATCTGATTTTAAGAGGCAAATGCTAATATAAAGATGTTTAGATACTGCACAATGTGCTTTCAGTCCCAGCCATACTAAATGTCCATTCCATTGTTCCTGAGAACACAGGGGGTTAAAGAGAACTCAGAAATGCTTGCAATTGTTTCCTTTGGAGTGAGCTGCTGCGTGGTTTTTCATTTAGGGAATTTAAGTGTCTTTTCTTGAAAACAGTGCGTACCACTAAGATTCTTCACATGATTAGATTATTTCTGACTGTGTAGTTTAAATTTAGGGAACAAACTCAAAACTTTACTGTACACCCTTGCCTTGATCTCATGGAAAACGGTGGTTTTTATTTATTTGCATTATTACACACTACACACCAAAGTCAGACTTACTTTCTCAACATGGGAATTAAGACCATGTAATAAGACATTAATCGGAGTCTTTGCTTTACAAACTCACTGTCTGTAAACCAGATTTTTTTTTTTGCAGTTTCCCCCAAGTAGTTTATTAAATTCCCTTCTTTGGAAGAAGTTTATTGGTCGTGTGTGTGTGTGTGTTGTGTGTGTGTATGTGTGTGTGTGTTTGAAGTTTGCTTGAAAACAGTGCTCTCTCAAAGTACTCCATTTTTTTCTCAAAGTACTCTAACGCACTAGATTCCCCTGCCACCCCAAATGAAATAGACAAAGGGTAAAAAAAAAATTTTAAGAAGCTAATTTTCACTGTTACAACATATGTTGATAAATTCCTAGCAAGGAAGGTCATCAAATAGTGAAAAGGAATGACCATCTTTATAGTCTAGTCGAAAGGAGCCAATCTTTCTTTTTCTTATTATTGTATAAATTTATTACAATACATGCATTTTTAAATCAGTTCATCATGCCATCTATATCTCACTGCATAGTTTAGCATTCATATATCGTCACATGGATGTGTACTCTGTAGAAATCCAATGTTAAAATAGAGATGGATCAGAGAAACGGCTCTGTGGCCCTTGCTCAGGTCCTGCCAGGCACAGGCCCTCTCCCTAGCCCTACACGTTTCCCTGAACTATGTAGGGTGTGACCCGGAGCAGTGAGCTACCACCTGAGTAGCTTCTGAGTACCACTGGTGTAGCACAAATGCCTATAAAATTCCAGAAATCATAAAAAACAGTCTCTGCTTCTTTGAGTCAGAGTGTCAGCGGAAAATGTTACATTTTTGTGTAGCAATTTTAATACAAATCTTTATGTTGGCATGTTGAACTTTAAGGAAAAAAATTTTAATTGAATCACTGTGAGATACACAGTTACAGAATTGTTCATGATTGAGTTTTAGTCATGCAATGTTCCAACATCGGTACATTTCCTACCACCAATGTCTCCAGTTTTCCTCCTGCCAACTCCTATCCCAGCCTGTCTCTATACCAGACACTTTCTTCTCTGTCTCTGTCTCTGTCTCTGTCTCTGTCTCTGTCTCTCTCTCTCTCTCTCTCTCTCTCTCTCTCTCTCTCTCTCTGTCTCTCTCTCTCTGTCTCTCTCTCCAATCTTTAAAACACAGCAAGTAATTTTTAAAATACAATATCAGGAAAAGAGAGGGGGAAAGCATGCAAGTTAACACCACACCATTTTGATGAAACTGAAAAGCAAGGAAAAACCAAAACGGTGGCAGATTCTTCTAAGGCAAAAAACCAAAGTGCACAAAATGTTGTTTTAGTGTGGGGATTTAAAAGAAGCACTTTTAAAGAAGTGAAAAGAAGAACCAACACCTAAGACCTTGGCTACTTCTAGAAAGAGTGAGGTCCAGGCAATGTTCTTTAATAGAAGGGACCTTCACAAACAGGGTGGTGCCAAACACTGTATGCTTCTGCAGCAGAGGCATCCAGAACAGCTGTACCTGAATCATATCCACTCAGGCCCCAGACATAATAATCTGACCCTTTGCTCCAGTTATTGGTGGAAGTGCGCCCCCTGAGCACTGCTGGGGATAATCCCCCCAAACTGAATGCTTTCATAATAAAAATTTTAAATTAGGACTGGATACTGCAATAAATTGGTTATAATTCTCTTTGTTTATTAAACAAAAGGTGGTGGGTATATGAATATTGTCTAGAATTCCACTGTATAATTAAATGTTGTACTTTTGTGTGTATAAAATATTAATTAGAGGAGAGAAAGAAAAATAGGGGAGCATGCCACAAAAGTGCTCATTCCAGTTTTCCAAAGATTCTTCCGATTCTAAGTGTATAAACAACTCAACACTAAAGAACCACTTCAACATACACTACATTTCAGAAGAATAAATACCCTATATCAGGTCAATGCAACTGAAGACACAAATCTTAGAACAAACAACAAAAGAAATCACTTCCTAAGTAATCAGCTTGATTAAGGAAACTGGTAGATGACGAAAAGTTTATGCTTCCAATCAGGGTTTGAATTTTGCAATTCATTGCTAGAAATTGCTAAAGAAAATGAGTGAAAAATACGTGTTTCCCCCAAGACCTCTGGAAATGTTGGTTGTGACTTTATTGATAATATCTAGAGTGATGGAAACCACTCAGAGATACATCAGAAGAGGGATGGATGAGCAGGAAACAGGGAGTTAATGCAAACAAAAACAGCCGAATCTGAAAAGTAGAATATTGAATGAAGCCTCGAGTTAGAAATCACAATCATGGTCCAGAGAGAGAATAGTAGAGGAGAATGTTGGACTTGCATGAGGCTGACCCAGGTCAATCCCTGGTACCATACAGAGTTCCTGAAACTCACTAGAAGTGATCCCTGAGCTCAGAGCCAAGAGGAAGACCTGAGCACTGCTGAGTATGCTCCCTCCCAAACAAAAGCAACCCCCCCAAAAAAATACTTAATTCCACTCATGTGGGGGACTAGGGAGAAGCACCCAGAACTTTCTGGAGTGACACCCAGAACTTTCTGGATCTTGATGAGAGAACTGGCTATAGTAAGATCAGCCTTTGTAATAGTCTGCCCAGGGGGGTGTTTTGTTGTATAGAATCACATCTGACATTGTGGTAAATATTAGAGTAAATAAAGGTAAATATTACGCCATGTCAACATTGATGACTGCTCTCAGGAAGGTTAGAATGATGCTTGTTATATTGCTATTATGGAACTGAGGAGAGGTGCTGAATTCTAGCCTCATGCCCAGAGTCACCTTGACAGGTGAATAATAATAAATAAATAACATGTCATTTTGTTTATACCAAGCCCCCCCCCCCCCTTGCACAGAGTTTTTGCTAGGAAGGAGCATCTCAAAAAAGCAGACCATTACATGAAAAGGCCTTACCTGTTTCTTGTAAACTCCAAAGCATATGAGTACATAATTAAAATTTCTGAGGCTGAAGTGACAGTACAGTGGGGAGGACTTTTGCCTTTTATGCAGCCAGATTCAATCCCATATGGTCCCTCGAGCACTGCCAGAAGTAATTCCTGAGTACAAAGCCAAGAGTAACCCCTGAGCATTGCCAGATATGAAAGCCCCTCCCCCCAAAAAAAAACCCTAAATGACAGGTAAAGCGTGATTGTTACCATAATGAGATCCAAATACAAAATAAAATTTGATATGACATATCTTAGATTTCAGAGTTGAAAACTTATTTCTGTAAATGAGAAGAAGCATTGCATTATATGGTTTTAAAGGATTTTATTTTCCTTGTTGAAACAGATTAATATATCAATCTCAACTTGTCTCTTACTGATTTATTTTCTGATCATTTGATTTGCTATTTCTTAAAGTTTTGTTGGAACAAGTAATATAAAGTAAATTTGTTATGAGCCTAAGGGGGCAGGTTGGGGATAGGAGGGAACTGGGGACATTGGCAGAGGGAAGGTCACACTGATGTTGGAACATTAAATGCTTGAGACAACTGTATCATGAACAACTTTGTAAATCACAGTGTTTTAATAAAAATAATTTTTTAAAGGGGGGGAAAAAGCAGAGAGGGCAGTAGAGAATTCGTGACACGTTAGAAGCCACGTGGAGGGCCAGAGAGATCAGACAGCAGGGAAGGCACTTGCCTTGCACGCAGCTGACCTGGGTTTGATCCCCAGCATCCCATAGAGTCCCCCAAGCCTTTCACCAGGAGTGATCCCTGTGCAGATCCAGGAGGAAGCCCTGACCGTATAGCCAGGTGAGACCCCAAATCAAAATAAAGAAATAAAATAACAGCCCCACTGAGAGTCCAAGAGGTAGCAGAGGGGTGAAGACACTGGCCTTGCATGCAGCCGAACCTGGTTCTATACCCAAAACCGCACAGAGTCCCCCAAGCACTGCCCGGAGTGACGCCTGAGCACAGAGCCAGGAGTAAGCCCTACACACTGCCAGGTGTGACCCAACCCTCTCCTCCTGCCCCCCCCCCCAAAAAAAAAACATGCTTAAGAGGGATTTTCAAGAGCATATGAACAGAATGTTGATTTCTAGTTTTGCCTGCCTAGAGAACTATGTTGGGGTGGAACATCAATATGGGCTGGAGCGATAGCACAGCGGGAAGGGAATTTGCCTAGAACGCGGTCGACCCAGGTTAGAATCCCAGCATCCCATATGGTCCCCTGAGCACCGCCAGGAGTAATTCCTGAGTGCAGAGCCAGGGGTAACCCCTGAACATCGCCAGGTGTGACCCAAAAACCCCAAAAAAAAGTTTCTAGAAAATCCAGGCCTGAGGCAGGGCAGAGAGCCCCACGGGAATGGTCATAGAGGCATGGTGGGAGCGGACCAGTGCCCTGAGCTCAGCCTTTCCCAGGTTGAGCCCTGACCTGGGGGCTTGGGGGGTCTCATTGGGAGAAAGGACTCCTGCCCGCTGTGACTCCACCTCTGCACGAGCTCACAGAGGCCAGTCTCTGAGACGCGGCCACCTTCTTGATTCTTCTGGGAGCCATGCTGCTTCTGGCAATAAAAGAAAGTTCCTTGGAAATTCCAGTAGAAACACCCAACTTAGAGGGAAAAGTAACATAGAAGCCAACTACGCTCAACCAACCAACACAGTGACACAGAAGGCTTACCAGCCACCACAGCTGAGAAAACCCTCAAAGACTTCACAAGCCTGTGGTGAGATCGCACCCTTTGCACCCCTGTTCTCTTACTAAAGAGTGGGTGAAAGAAGTGATCACTCAAGGAATAGCAGACCCCCCCCCCCCACACACACTGATCATTGAGTACATTTCCACAAGAGTTCTTGGTGGGCTGGAGAGATAGGACAGTGGGGAGGGCATGCAGTCAACCTGAGTTCTACTCCCCAGCACCCATATGGTCTCCTGAGTGTACGAGGAATAAGGCCTGAGCATTCACCAGGGATGGCCCAAACTCACCCCTGCCTCAAAAAGTAAAGTTACTAGAAATACCAGTGGAATCTTATTCATAGCATATATGTTTCTTTAGTTAATATTTGAGGGATGGGGAAAACATCCAATTGCTTAGGGCTCACTCCTGGCTCTGTGCTCAGGGATCACTCCTGGTGGTACTCCAGACCCCCCATGTGATACTCCAGGGCCCCTATGTGGTACTGGGGATCAAACCCAGGTCAGCTGCATGCAATACAACTTCCTTCCTTCCTGTGCTCTCTTCTCCCACTCCAAAACATTGGGATTTTCTTCAGGCAGCCGAAGTGGACCCAAGGAGCATGGGATGGACTGGGAAGATGGTGTGACCTGGATATTTCCATTCTACCACCATGCTTGAAACACTTCTCTGCCAGATTGCTGGGTCTAGAGGGAGGAAACTGGAGTGGTGTGAAATGAATAGTGAGTGATTTCCAAGTCCAAGATGCAGTCATTGGGTAGGAAAAAAACATTTACAGGATCGAATCCCTGATGAAATGGATCATGATCAGGTTGTCCAAGGCTGAAAGAGTTGAGATTGGAGGTCAAGGAATGCTTTAAAGCAACCATATTGGAGGTAGGAGGAGGGTATGGAGTGAGATTCCAGCATACAGGGCACTTGTCTTGCATGTGGCTGACCTGGATTTGCTCCCCGGCTTTCCAGAGAGTCCCCTGAGCACTGCCAGGAGCACAGAACCATGAGTAAGCCCTGCGTATTTCTTACTGTGAATTTAAAAAGAAATAAAAGATCAAGAGGACTCTATTGGTGATTCAGAGAATGGGAACTGGTAAATGCTTGATTACAGGCAATGGGGTAAGAGTAGGTTTGCGTGACTGGCTAATTTCCCAGGTGTAAATATTACTTGTTCGACCCGAGTTCGATTCCTCCGCCCCTCTCGGAGAGCCCGGCAAGCTACTGAGAGTATCTCGCCCGCACGGCAGAGCCTGGCAAGCTCCCTGTGACGTATTCGATATGCCAAACACACTAACAACAAAGTCTCCAATGGAGACGTTACTGGGCCCGCTCGAGCAAATATTACTTGTTCAGGCTGCTGATAAGAGTTGGTCCAGGGTTCTAGAAATAGTTCTGGAGAGATGTCCATTAATCTACACCGAGAGGATTCTCCCCCTCTTCATCCTGGAATCCTAATCTTAACGTAGGAGAACCTGGAGGTGTCTGTAACCCATTGAAATAGCTATTCAGGCAGAGATGCATGTACGCCTGGGTTCAGAAACTTTCATAGTAATAAGCAGGTGAGCTGCGAAAGAAGAAAGTAAGACAGCTCATAAGAATGGCATGACCTATACTCAGCAAAATAAAGAGTTGGAGAGCACCAACTTTCATGGGCTGATGGAGGAAATTGAATGCCTATTCACTGGCACCGAGAAGATACATTATCTGCTTTGGAAAAGCACCTAACAGTACCTGTTGGATTACAGATGCCCCACAGCCCAATTCCACTCATACAGCTAAACGCTCTTGACATGTGCACCAAGAACTCAGACAAGAGTGCTAATCATAACATTGGTTTCAACCGTTAAAACACAGCAGCAACTGGAAATAATCTATTTGTCCCTCAGTGGAAGGATGAATAACAGTCACGTTGTTCATATAGTAGAAAATATCCAGAAGTTAAACTGAACGAACTAGAACTAAGTGAATCAATGCAGATAAATTTAATGACCCATATTATACGAAGAAGCAATTTGCAATGTTATCTGACCACACTCTACAGTTGGTGTTCAACACAAAAGCAACAAGCCCATATTATTCATGGAAACACCCTTGTGGAGCCCAAGTATAAAACACTGTGGACATGATAAACAAAGTCAGATACTATCTCTGGAGTGAAAGGAGGAGAAAGGGATAAGCATCTTTTGAACCTTACAGGTAACATTTAATTGTTGTTTTAGAGACAGAAAGATACTTACTTTAGAAACAAAAGAAGCAAAGCATAAGTATCTATTAGACCAGTTATAATGTATCTGTGGAAGGAGTCATGGGAAAACAATTGTATTTTACTTATATCATTGTTATATGTATCTGCAGTTCTTTTCTGTTCCTTTTCTTTTTTTTTTTCTTTTTGGGTCACACCTGGTGATGCTCAGGGATTAACTCCTGGCTCTGCACTCAGGAATTACTCCTGGCGGTGCTTGGGGGACCATATGGGATGCAGGGACTCGAACCCAGGTTGGTTATGTGCAAGGCAAAAGCCCTACCCACTGTGCTACCACTCCAGCCCCTCCTTTTCTTCATATGTTTGAGCTACTCTACAATTTTTGTATTTTTGGAATTAACTTTTATTTTAGAACAGTTGAAGAATTGCAGAATTATTGCAAAAACAGCCAGCAATTCAGAGGGTTTCTACAGACCCAGTTTTCCCTACTAGTAACATTCCAGTAAGGAAAGCACAAATTTTGTTTTGTTTTGTTTTGTTTTTAGGCACACCCAGGCTGCTCAGGACTTACTCCTGGCTTTGGACTCAGGAATCCACCCCTAGCAATGCTCAGGGGACCATATGGGATGCCAGGGATAGAATCCAGGTTAGTCACTGCAAGGCAAGTGCCCTACCCACTGTACTATCTCTTCAGCCCCCAAAGCACAATATTTTAAAGATGCACATTCTACTTTTTTTGCAGGAAAGAAAATGGGCATAAAATCTGCAATGATGACAGAGTGAAATAAAGTAATTTTTCCATGGTCTCTTCTACTGAAAAATTTGATTAGCGACCGGATCTAGGTCCTGAGAGATGGAACAGAAGGCAGGCACTTAACTTGCATATGCCCGACCTGAGTTTGATCCCTGGTACCTAATAGGGTTTCCTGAGCCCCACCAGGAGTAGTCCCTGAGCACAGAGCCAGGAGTAAGCCTGTAGCACTGCCAGGTGTGGTCCCCAAATAAAAATCAACCAACCAACCAAGTCTGAGTATTAAGGTGTATGTGCACCTTAATAATCTATTTGTTGTCTCTGGAATATTCTCACTTGCAGACTTTCTCTCCTGTTAAGGAAATGTGTGTGTGTGTGTGTGTGTGTGTATGTGTGTGTGTACATGCATGGGTGCTTGTGTTATATGTGTGTGCTCAGATACTCACACAAGTTAAACTCTCCTAGATTTGGGCCTGGAGCATAGTACAGTGGTGTTTGCCTTGCAAGCAACCAACTGGGTTCAATCCCTGACATCGCACATGGTCCCCTGAGCACCACTAGGAGTAATTTCTGAGTGCAGAGCCAGGAGTAACCGCTGAGCATCACCAGGTGTGACCCAAAAGGCAATATATATACATATATATTATATATATTAATAATAAAATAAACTCATCTAGATTAAACTAAACATGGGCTCATGCTGACTCTCTGACTGAAGTGACTGCTCCCCAGAATAGCTCACAGTCCCCACCCTAGGCTCCTGCCTCACCCCCTGACTGTTTCTTACCACGTGTCATCTCATAACTTCTTGCTCCATTTATCATTTTGTAAGAAGATAAAACAAGCTAGAGGGAGCTATCTGAACCTATGGCAGCTTCTGGACCAAAAGTGTGGACTCTTGACAGAGCAACCACTGAAGGGAGGACACGGTACTGGTCAGAGTACGGGTACCCTTCTTGGGAACCAGGACCCTCTTCCTGCAGCCACTCGCAAAACAGGGGCCAAATGCTCTCCTGGGGAGTCTGCAATCCAGGTGGGAGACCAGCACTGTATACCTGAAGGGAAGGGATCATTCTGGGAGCTAGAGAGAAAGCTGAATTGGGTCACATCCATCCCCACTAGCAACTCTTAGCTACTTGGCAAGGACAGGACCAGTTAAGATGCAGAGGAGATGTTCTGGGGAGATGAAACAGAGGTGAAGGCAATTGTCTAGCATTTGGAAGACCCCGGTTCAATCTCCAGCACAAGTTAGGGTGCCCTGAATCCCACCAGAAGTGATCTCTGAGCATAGAGCCAGGAGGAAGCCCTGAGCACCACCAGGTGTGGCCCCCAAACAAAGGCCCAGATGAGATGAGCTAGAGAGATGGATTGACAGAGGGTAAGACACTTGTTTTGCATGCGAAAGACCCCACTTTGATGTCTGGCACCACCTGTGCCCCCCCTGAACCCCACCAGGAGAGCCCTGAGCACAGCCAGGTGTGAGCCAATACTACTCCTCCCCCACGCCACCCCCCCAAAAAACCCCACCCAGGTGAGAGTCAGAGGGCAACACCCCAGCCCAGAACATAGTCCTGCAAATGGCAGAAAATGGAAAAATGGTTACTGTTTGGGGGTTTCCTCAGAGCCCACTCAATGCTGATCTCAGGTGTGGCCAGCCTTAGGCTGTTACGTGCCTCTCCTCATTCGCAGGATGAGCAAACTGCTTTTCAGGTGCGGGTCCGAATCCATTTCTGTCTCAGAGTATGAGTCCGAACCTGCCTGTTCGTGTTCTGGAATCACCTTTCATTGAGAGGGAGAAGTGAATGGCCCCGGCATTCTATTTCTGGAAACCATAAACAATGTCTTCTCTTCAAAGAAGCTATTTTTAAGACAGTCCGTTGAAGAAACAGATGAAGTGACATGTGGGATGGCGGGGAGCTGACGAACAGGGGAGCAGGTACAAAGAGATGCTTCCGGGATGGGGGGTGCAGCTATGGACCCCAGAAGGCTAGATTGAAACCCTTCTTTGCCGACTGCCAGCCGCATGCTCTTGGGCAAACACAGTCTTGTCGTCTGTTAAATGTCACTAATGCAATGTGGCTTTACGGGCTGTGTCAAATGTGTTAAGTTTCCCCGGCAAGTTTCCGGCGCCACCCCCATGGTGAGTGGTGGAGTTGCCGATAAAATGCCACGTCCAGACCGCCACCGAGAAGTGGGTCATCATCAGGGACAATAATTGCCAAAGCTGAGCAATTGCTGTTAGCAAGGAGCCCCAGTGATGAGTCCAACGATCTGTGGATTTGCATAGGAAGGGCTGTGTCATTCTGGTCTCCCAGACCGGACCAACACTTCCATTAGGAGGGGTGTCCTGCTTAGGGCTGCCCTGGACAGTTGTGAAGGTTGTACACTGCACTCACTGGGTAATCAGCACTTCCTTCCTTCCTCCTTCTCACCTTCTCTCCTCCTTCCCTCCTTCCCTCTCATCTTCCCTCATTCACTTCCTGTCTTTATTCTTTTTTTTTTTTTTGAGGTGGGGAGGCCAGGGCCACACCTGGAGGTGCTCAGAACATATCCCTATCTCTGCACTCAGAGATCACTTCCGGCAGGGTTTGGGGAACTCTGTGTGATGCAGGGAAATGAATCTAGACTGTGTGCACGGAGCACCTACCAGCTTCTCTCTGGCCTTTCTATCCTTCCTTCCTTCCTCCCTCCCTCCCTTCTTCCTTCGTTCCCTCCTTCCTTCCCTCCTTCCTTCCTTCCTTCCTTCCTTCCTTCCTTCCTTCCCTCCTTCCTTCCTTCCTTCCTTCCTCAATCCCCAACAGTGCTCAAGGAACCAGCAAGATCTAGGAATCAAGCCTGGGCTTCCTACATGCCAAGCCTGCATCCAGTCCCATGGCCTCTCCCTAGCCCCTCACCTCCCTTTTTATCTTTTTGGATTTGGGGCCACACCTGGCGGTGCTCAGGGCATCCCCTGGTTCTGCACTCAGATCACTCTAAAGAGGGTTCAGGGACTCCTATGTGGTGTTGGGGATTGAATCAGCTCAGCTGCAAGCAAGCCAAATGCTCTACCCACTAGACTCCCTCTCTGACCCCATCGCACCCTTTTCCTGAGTCTGGCTCTAGCCTTCTTTGCGGTCTCTGCAACCCTGTTGAATCCCTGTTATTCTTCGTTCATTCGGATTTTTTGGTTTCAGCTTAAGAACCTGCATGTTATAAGGCAGCCTTGGGGGGAGGGTTGCATTCAGGAGGGAGGCAGGTGAGGCCACCTTTAAAGGTCCCTGAAGGTGGGCAGTCAAGACCCTTATTGCAGAAGCAAAACCCTTGCCACCCCCCCCCCCTTGCCGCCACTTCCCAGCCTCTGAAACATCGCCATCTGCTCGCTCTGGAAATGACTGCCCAGGACCACTTGAGAGAATGGAGGAAGGGAAAAGGGGCTTGCTGAAGAAGCTGGGCCCTGGCAGCACTGTTAAAAGTCTCCTGGTGAAGGCAGGAAATAGGGGTTTCTGGAGAAGATCCCAAGAACTGAGCCAAGAAGACAGAACCAAAATAATTACCAAAGGACCGAAAGGTAGGAGAGACACCTGGGGCTTTCCTTAGACTCAGAGCATCTGGGATCCAGGGTGCAGCTAAAGATAGAGATCTTGACCTTTCCATAGGACCCCCAGCTGCCCTGCAGTCAGCATCCCTTGGAATGTAGAGCTGGCAATGTTCCCTCACTCCTCATCGACAACTGCAATAGAGATATTCCATTTCGATTCGGTATTTCCTCTTGGCTCACAAGTAGGGTGTGTGTGGGGGAAGTGGTGGAGAAGGTTCTGGAAAGATCTTTAAAGGAGCTCTTCAGTGACTACAGAAGACTGGGGTTTAGGGGGATAGTCCTTCTCCAGTCTCAGAAGTGACAATTGTGTTGACATGACTTGTCCAAGCTGAGTCAGCACAACTACTAAAATAGGGACCAGAGCCACGACAAAGTGGCATGGACCAGCCAGCATCCCCAGAGGGAGTGTCCCCTCCCTGGAGTTGGGCTAAAGCCTGACTAGATTCTGAGTGGGGATGACAGAAAACCCAATAACCTTGCCCTGGTTATGTTTCTCCTCACGGTGGGAAGAAATAAACCATTTAACCCTGTTTGGATTACATACCAAGTAGCTCAAGCTCTAGGCATATGACCCAGGTGCCAGATAAAAAAAAAACTGACTCACTCACATGTTTCACCAACCAGAGACACTGTCACTGTCACTGTCCTCCCGTTGTTCATCGATTTGCTCGAGCGGGCCCAGTAGGTACTTTCATAAAATAAAAATTGGGGTGGGGGGAAGTGAGTCCAAATAAAAGAGATAGTCTTAGATGATATATGATCCTTTCTAGAACCCTACTATGTTTTAAATCTACTAGGTGACACCCTCTAACAAACAAGTCCACTTCCAAAAAACCAAATAACACCCCGTGAACCTGTTGATCACAGTTCAGGTGCAGTGAGGGCCAAGTCATCCTGCTTTCCATGAGTCACAGGTAACAATTCTGAGTCTCTACCCAGTCCATCTCCTGCTGATTTCTTTCTTTCTTTCCTGGCCGTGTTTCCAATCCCCTCCATTTTTTTTAATTTTTAAGTTTTTACAAAGGTGGACAGGGATTTTAAGTTTTGTGTTTAATATTATAGCAAAAGACACACCATAGAAGTTTGTCTTGTTTGGGGGGGGCAGCATGGGGAGAAATCATGTGACCCAACTGTGCCCCACCCACCCAAAATCTGCCTTTGTTCAGATACACGATTTTGTGAACAATTTCCGGGGTTAAAGTATCCCTGAGGATGGGGCAGAGAGATAGATAGAACAGGGGGTGAGAGGGGAGGGTTGCCTTGCACACGGCCAACCCAGGTTCGATCTCTAGTGTCCCCTATGGTCCTCTGAGCATGCCAGGAGCAATTCCTGAGTGTAGAGCCAGGACTAAGCCCTGAGCTCTGCTGGGTGTAGCCTCTAAACAAAAATTGTATCCTAAAGCTTCCTGTGGACTTTCTTTGAAGCCCAAGTTGGTTGCTCCTTATTCTAAGAAAAGCAAGAGAAAGGGAAAAAATATTCTTCACATACGTGGTACCTTGTACCTTTTAAAAAAAATTGTAGAAACAAGTTTTACTAGAACAGCCTATAGCAGTGGACGAGAGGTTTTGCATTGAAGAAGAGGCAATGATTATTGGTGAACAGTGTAAATAGAATCCTAATCACTGCCTGCTTGTCTGGAGAGTCTGTCCGGTGAGGAAAAGCTCACCTGGACCAGGCAGCACCTGGTGCTCCTCTGCTCACCTCAATAGTCAGAGATGATCATACGAAGACTTTCAGGGACTGTTACCATGTGAAAACTCTGCCTTCAACACAGAGACAACATTGTTTTGGTTTGGGGGGGGGTCATACCCAGCAGTGCTCAGGAGTTACTCCTAGCTCTACACTCAGGGATTACTCCTGGAGGTGTTCAGGGATATATATGTTGATTACACTTATATATATTGTTATATATGTTGATTACACTTAATCCTTAGTATTTTTACCTAATTTAATATGTTCTGCATATTCTGTACTTTGATTATTCCTTTTTTTTTTTCTTTTTGGGTCACACCTGGCGATGCACAGGAGTTACTCCTGGTTCATGCACTCAGGATATGGGATGCCGGGGATTGAACTCCGGTGGGTCGCGTACAAGGCAAGTGCCCTACTCTCTGTACTCTCTCCAATCTCCCAGAGAACATTTTTATGTTGCTTACCTAAGGCATTTATTTACCAAAGTTGATTGAGCTTGAATTCAGCCTCATTCAAAATAAGAAACTTTTAAGTCTGGGGAGACAGTACAGCGAAAAAGGGGGAAGGCGGGAAAGTAGAGGAAGAAAATGAAAACCCAACAACCCCCGGATTTCTGCACTTTGACCTCAAAGGTCAACTTTCCCATCAGACACGGTACCATCTCTTGCTCTTGTAGCTTGCACTGAGCAAAGAAAGGAATAGCCGTGCTCCCAAGAAGGAGTCATCATTTTCTTCTCCATTCCCACACATCCCTTTGGTCCATCTGCACCCACTGAACATTATTTACTAAGAAAAAAAAAAAGCCAGGTCACTTCTTTTCCCAGCTGTCCTGAATAGCAGACTTTGCAGTCAAGCTTCCTGTGTCTATGAAATGGTGTCAAATTCCTCCTTTGGTAATTGAAGAAAAATTTAATGCTGAGAAAAGAAAGAGAAAGTATTGATGAGACACATCACATCACGGATGAGCCAGACTTAGCAAAGACAGCAATATCTCCCTCCCCGCTCCGCCTTAGATCTTTGCAGGAAAAAAAATTACAGATGGCTTGGTTCTCTGCTTTCCCCTTCTGCACATAGCAGAGCAAACTATGTTCACTAATGTGCTCTCCTATCTGTAGTTATATATGTTGATTACACTTAATCCTTAGTATTTTTACCTAATTTAATATGTTTTGCATATGCTGTACTTTGATTATTCCTTTTTTTTTCTTTTTGGGTCACACCTGGCGATGCACAGGAGTTACTCCTGGTTCATGCACTCAGGAATTACTCGTGGCGGTGCTCAGGGATGCTGGGAATCAAACCTAGGTTGGCTGCATGCAAGGCAAACGCCCTACCCACTGTGCTATTGCTCCAGCCCCCTCTCTTCCTTCTTTGCCTCCCTCCTCCTTCTCCCCTTCCTCTTCTTCCTCCCTACCCCTCCCCTTCCTCTTCTCACCTGCTCCTCCTCTTCTTCCTCCTCTTCTTCTTCCTCCTCCTCTCTTCTTCTTCTTCTTCTTCTTCTTCTTCTTCTTCTTCTTCTTCTTCTTCTTCTTCTTCTTCTTCTTCTTCTTCTTCTCCTCCTCCTCCTCCTCCTCTTCCTCCTCGTCCTTCTCCTTCTCCTCCTCCTCCTCCTCCTCCTTCTTCTTCTTCTTCTTCTTCTTCTCCATCTCCTCCTCCTCTTCCTCCTCGTCCTTCTTCTCCTTCTCCTTCTTCTTCTTCTTCTTCTTTTTCTTCTTCTTCTTCTTCTTCTTCTTCTTCTCCTCCTCCTCCTTCTCCTTGTCCTCCTTCTTCTTTTCCTTCTTCTTTTCCTTCTCCTTCCCCTTCTCCTTCTCCTTCTCCTCTTCTTCTTCTTTCTTATTTCTTCTTCTTCTTCTTCTTCTTCTTCTTCTTCTTCTTCTTCTTCTTCTTCTTCTTCTTCTCTTTCTTTTCCCATTTTTATGTTTTCTGGGGGAGAAAAAGGTTCCCAGGACCAAACCCTGTCTTCCTCACTCATGAGAAGCATATCCTCTACCACTGAGTTACATGCCCAGCTGTGTACCTCAACTTTAAAAACTTAAAATCATGTTTTCAAGGGACTGGAGAGATAGCACAGAAGGTCGGGTGCTGTTCGTGTATGTGGTCAATTCAGGTTGGAGCCTCAGCATTGCATATGGTCCCCTGAGCACCATCAGGAGTGATTCCTGAATGTAGAGCCAAGAGTAACTCATGAGCATACTAGGTGTGGCCCAAAACATAAACAGCTGCAGAAATAAATGTTTAAAATAAGCTGAGATTCATTTTTTAAAGTCATTTCAAAATCTAGTATTCTTTAATGCATAGATTTGGTTTTCATTTATTTGAAAAACTCTTCTTTGAAAAAATTTTGTTCAAGAGGGAAAGTCATTTTTTTCTTTCTTTAAATTTTTCCCCCTGGAGCTCAGCAGGTTAAAGACATGTTTTGTATGCAGGAGACTTGGGTTCAATCCCTCAGTACCACACGATCTCTTAAGCATCTCTGAGTAGCCCCCAAGCATCACGAGGTGTGGCCCTCAAACCAGAAAAAATTCATGAGACCAGGGAATTTGCTACAAGGACTTTGCAAGCAGGAAGACTGGACTAATCTCTGGCTCTGTATGATCCCCTGAACACTGAGTCAAGAGTAGTTCCTGAGCACTAGGTCAAGGGTAACTCCTGAACACTGCTTGGTATAGGCTTCTCCCCCTACCCCCGCCAAAAAAAAAAAAAAGGTCTCATTGAGAGATGTTCCATATGGGTGCCTTTGGGAACTGTGTTCTGAAGCATTTAATAATAGGAGTAGTGCTTAAAAGTTTATGTTCCATGAGCAAAGATTAGGGACCCACAAGTGACTCATAGATATGCTGGACACTGTCGGGGAATTTTGAAAAAAAAGAAAAAAGTTTTTGTTTTTTTTCCTGGTGCCATGGATCAAAGCCAGGTCTCATGTACTTGAGACATGTACTTTTCTGCTGAGTGTTTCCATTGTCCAAGAGGAAAATATCTTTAGGAAATGGATGTGAGAAGAGGTCAAAGGTGACTTGCTCCACACACATTGCCCTCTCTTTTGCTTCCTGAAGTGAAGTCAATGAATTTCTTTTTTCAGCGGGTGGTCCTGGCAGGTGTGTTTTAAGAAAAACATACTCCCCCCCCCAAAAAAAATACATGAGGAGCTGGAGGGATAGTACAGCGTGACTGACACCTGCCTTGCACAAGGAGTGCTCACTTAGCACCATTACGTGTGACTGAAAGAGCTAAATAAAACAAACCAAAACCACCACCACCCAAAACCAAAAAGCTCATAATATCTATGTTGAAATGGACACCCTGGTTACCTGTTTTTCAATTTGAGATTTCCATTTCATTTGCTCCTAAGACAATTGTACCCTTGAATCAAAACATCAAAAACATCAGTATGATTTGAAGTTTTTTTTGGGGGGGGGGGGTCACACCCAGCGATGCACAGGGGCTATTCCTGACTCATGCACTCAGGAATCACTCCTGGCGGTGCTTGGGGGACCATATGGGATGCTGGGAATCAAATCTGGGTTGGCCGCGTGCAAGGAAAACGCCCTACCGCTGTGCTATCACTCCAGCCCCATGATTTGAAGTCTTGGTTTTTCCATATGTTAGTGGATTTCCCATCCATTTCATCCATACTATTATACACTTTTGTTTGACTTTAAGTGTAATTTTTGTGGGAGGGATACTGGGATCCATGGTGGTGGAAAATAGGCACTGGTGGAGGGATGGGTATTTGATCATTGTATAATGGAAACCCAAGCACAAAAATTTGTAAGTCTACAACTGTACCTCGTGGTGTTTCACTAATAAAAATTAATTTTAAAAAATGTATTTTTTTGTACTTTTGTTGGTTTTTGAGCCACACCTGGCTGTGCTCAGGGCTTGCTCCTGGCTCTGCTCTCAGCATCACTCCTGCCTGGCTTGGGAACCATATTGGGTGCTAGGGATTGAATCCAGGTTGACAGTGCACAAGGCAAAGAGACTGACCTATCTTTCTGGTCCCTGCTTTTTTTTTTTAATGTATCTGTAACATTCTAAAACCTACTTCCCCTGAAAAGAAGTAGTTTTTAAATTCATATTAGACAGTGATTCTTCCATCAATTAAATCCTCTGCCATGCAGCCTAGTTAGAACTAACTAGCAGAATAATTCAACATTTCCTCTCCCTGATACAATTAAAATGGTTTTTCAGTCTTTGGCATTTTATACAATGCTGTAGTAAGTATTTTTGCATGTAATTTTAAATTTTTTATTTTTTTTTTGGATTTGTTTTGTTTAGGGCTATATCTGGTGGTCTCCAGGCTAACTCCCAGCTCTGCAATTAGGAATCACCCCTGGCAGGCTCAGGGGACCCTACGGGGTGCTGGGGAATCAAACCCAGGTCAGCTATGTGCAAAGCAAGAGCACTACCCAGTGTACTATCTCTCCAGCCCCCTTTTGCATGTAATTTTAAAATCATTTTCACTAGGACAGATTCTGAGAGGCAGATTTTTCTGAGTGAATTTTTTTTATTTCCTTGCATTGTATATTGCAATATTTCTTTCCAGAAAAAATAAACCGGTGCTCATTGCAAAGGACAAGTGAGCCCCTTTGTTAGCCTAAAGCTCAGCTAGCTTCAAATTCGCCATCACGAAACTTTAATTTTATGGTATGAAGCACTAATTTGATTCGAATTTTTTTGAAGTTTTAGAAAAGACGATTGTCTTATCAGGTTTATTTCAGACTCGTGTCTTATTTATTTTTTTTAAACATTCGTTTCTTCAGCACTGATATTTGATTCCTTTTTAAGGAATATGTAAAAATTCTTTGTTTTAAAAAATGAGCACCTAATTAGCAAAGCTGGATATTCATCATCTAGATAATAAACAAATTTATTTCAAATATTTTATTGTTGTCTATGACTTTTAGAAATCTCATTCCAGTGAATCTATTTCAAACATAGTTTACTTTCTCCTAGTTTCCCTAATGTCATAATTAGTATTTGTCATTTAATCCACTCTTTATTATGTTAGTAAAGTGAAGTCTGTATATAAGCTATTTTTTTGTTTGATTTCTACCTTTCTGTACCATTCATGGAATAACAACTACCCACCTGTTTGTTGAATAGTATTTGTCACTTTTTGAGGTTTTCCTAATTTCTTGACTTTTGCATTCTCAATTGTGTTTATATTTGTTGCAGTTTTTCAAACTGAAACTATAACATTTGTAATTTTTAAAATTTACACTGTTCTTAGTTTTCTAAAAAGTTTAATAAGGATGTGTTTGATCTAATTAATTTTGGGTACTTTCTTATTAGGGAAAATCTTTGCAAATTGTGTTTACCATTTCTACATGGTTATTCTGAAAGCATCCTGTTGGAATAATTTTATCAGGATTTTGTGAGTATCAGGGTTTTAGACATTAAATGGAAAATAAATCTGATTTACTAATTAATATGTGGAAAATGACATTCTTGTTTCTACTTCATTTCCGACTGATATTTGCTCCTGTCAAAGTTTAGGATTTTCTAGTTTTATTTCTACATCTTAAAATGAAGCAATCTTACAATTTTTTGTTGGTGGTGGTGTTGATATTCTAAGGTAAACTGTCTCAAACCAATTACCCATTATTTGCTGGTTTCTACAAGAAATGTTTAGAGTTTTGTGCATTTCTCCTTTCTCTGGATACATTTTACTTTTAGTACTTTTAATTGAAATTCTGTTTTTTCAGGTTCAAGTTAAAGCAACCACCCTGTTTTTTTTATTTTATAATACTGATTATCATATTTTTGAAGTATTGTTAACCTAAGAATCACTAAATATATGCTAAATAATGTAACTTCAAATCCTTCTCCCTTTTTTTTTTGTAAGGATATTTTGAAAGTTTCTCTATTACAGACAGGTAGATTTTATCAAGTTTCATAAAAAGTATTTTCCTATTTTTATTTTGAAATTTTTGACAAAAATAAATATTGAATTTTATCAACGAATTTAATATTTTAATATAAGTCTATAAATGTAATTGCTGAATTTATTTAAGTTGTGTGTTCCACATGTTTTATTTGTAGCAAATATATTGTGATGATTAACTCTACTTGTTCACAGGAAACAATATATTTTGAAATAGGGTCATTTTCTATAATCAGATTTTTCAGTTTTATAAAAGCAATTTTTCTCTTTTTTTTCTTTTTTGGGTCACACTTCGCTATGCTCAGTGGTTATTCCTGAATCTGCACTCAGGAATCAGGATGCCGGAGACGTAACGCAGGTCAGCCATGACAAGGCAAACACCTTCCCCACTGTCCTATCACTCCAGCCCAGAAGAACTTTTTTTTTGAGATTTTTTTGTTTTTTGCTTTTTGGGTCACACCCGGCAATGCACAGGGGTTCCTCCTGACTCTGCACTCAGGAATTACTTCTGATGGTGCTCAGGGGACCATATGGGATGCTGGGAATTGAACCCGGGTCGAGCGCGTGCAAGGCAAACGCCCTCCCCACTGTCGCTCCAGACCCCTTTTGAGAGATTTTTACAGGAGATTTTTTTTTCTCTCAAACCAGATTTAGGAACATACCCATTTACTCATTTTTCCTTTGTATTCTAGGAAATGTCTAACATTTTCTTTCTGATTGTAATTCAGTTTAATGAAAAACTTTGGGAGGAAAAAAACAAACCAGTTAAGGGGGCCAGAGTGATAATACATTGGGAAGGGCACTTGCCTTGCATGCAGCTGACCTGGGTTGGATCCCCAGCATCCCATATGGGACCCTGAGCACCATCAGAAGTAATTCCTGAGTGCAGAGTCAGGAGCAATTCCTGAGCATTGCCAGGTGTGATGCAAAAGAAAAGACCTCTTTGTGACAAGGAAAACAACTTCTTGACCAGCTTCTATTTTTCCATACCACTCAGTTCTCATTCTTATATTTTAAATATTTCATAAATCATAAATCAACCCTTAAACTCCACTCCAAAGAGGTCACCTCATAGTGAAGTGCATATTTTCTCATGATTTCTAGTTTCTTTCAGTTTGTTCTTTTTTTTTTTCTGCTTTAATTTTGTTTTCTTCCCTCATTAACTTTTTAGTAAGCTGAGCTTTTTCTGGTGGGGGTTGCTTTTCTAAGAGATCTCTGCTTTCCAAAAATCTGTCTTGTTCTTCCTAATTGTTTTCTTCTGCATATTATCCCTTCTACCCAACGGAGGTTTTAACTCGGTTATTTTTCTAGAATTGCCACCTCCTGACTCTGCACTCAGGGATCACCCCTGGTGATGCTCAGGGGATCCTGTGAGATGTTGGGATCAAACTCGGGGTGCCATGTGCAAGGAAAGCACCCTCCTCAATGTGCTATCTCTCTGGCCCCAAGAATAGCAATTCTTTTCAAATAAATTTTGGGAAATTTTTCTGTTAATAAAAAACATTAGAGCAGTAAATTTTCACTCCAACTTTTCTTTAAACTCAAATTTTGATGGCTGTTATCATGGCTTTGTTTTACATATTTTGAAATATTTTTATTGGATATTTTCATTTCTTCCCCGACCAGTGATAGCTAGAGTCTTTGTTTCATTGTCTATTAGTCATGTGTTGAGATTTTAAATAGAATAGTAACTTTTTTTTCAATCACCTTCCATTATGTGTATAAATAATTTGGGGTATTTTGTCTTTATTGACAATTTCTATTAAATTTTTTTCTGTGCAAGTTTTCTCTAAGGATGTTTTCCCTTTAAATCTATACCAAAATAACTATTCCTTCAACCTTACTAGTAATTTTCAGCTTTTTGAAATACGATTTTTCCCCCTGATTTGTCATCTGATTTTTAGAATGAGATGAGAATTTCTGCCACAATTTTGTTTCTTTCAATTTTGACTTAAGTTCTATTTTTTTTGCACTTTGTTGCAAAACAGTTATTTAAATGTAATACGTTTTTGTTTTGAGTGATATGTTTGCTTTTTATTGTCACATAAACAATATTTATGCTTCTCTCTTTTAGCTTTAAATTCTGCTTTGATATCACGCTATGTTTAATTGCTATTTCCTGACATAACCAATTATTTTTACTTTTTTTTAATACTTGTTATTTCTGTGAAGTTGAGTATTTTTGGATCTCTCTTTCCTTAAATATAACCTGCAATTTTTTAAACAGGAGCATTTAATCATTTAACTTAATATTCTTAACAATTATTATTTAAAATTTAATTATTAATTAAAAATTATTATTATATTTAAAACACTGTGACCATACTTGACTTTTATTACCCTGTTGTTTTTTTCCCCACTTTTATTCTTACTTACTCATTTCCATTATCCTCTGGGTGGAGGGGGTTCCCCTCCATTTCTTTTTTGTTTCTTGAAAAGGATTTTCACTGAAGTTTCCTTTCCTGCACCCAATCCTAAATAGCATTGGAAAATGGATACCTGTAGTTACATAAATGCATAGTTGTAACTGTTGAGAAAAATCACTTAGAATTTTGCACTCTGACCAAACCCTTTCTTCTCCAATTTTGATTCCTCTTGCAGACTTCAAGCCTTGTATTATCTGAGGTCAATCATTCGTAAGCATTTTTGGGTACCTTGTCTTATTGTACTGACTCCAGAAACGTTATTTAGATGCGAGGTGCATAGTCAGGGCTTTTATTCGGGGATGGGGGGTGCAGTGCTACAATCCCAAGGACCACCCTTAACTCCTCCTCCTCCCCCACGTCTCTGCTCCCCTTTTAAAAACACACAAGTTTCCCAGGGCCACGGGCAGGGTTTTTGTTTCATCTTGTCCTGGTCTAAAGCACTTTTTATTTAAAAAAAAAAAAAAAATCTGTATTAGTCAGACACCATGAGGTACAGTTGTAGACTTACAAATTTTCGTGCTTGGGTTTCAATGATACAATGATCAAATACCCATCCCTCCACCAGTGCCCATTTCCCACCACCACGGATCCCAGTATCCCTCCCACCCCCCCATCCACCCCATCCCACCCTGCCTCTGTGGGGAGGCAGGGCATTCCCTTTCTTCCTCTCTCTCCTTTTGGGTGTTGTGGTTTGCAAAAGAGGCAATGAGTGGCAATCATGTTTGGTCTATAGTCTACTTTCAGCATGTAAAGCACTTTTTTCGAGGCAGAAAATGACCCGTCTTTAATCCACGTTAAATAAGAACGTGAAGAGGACAGGCAGAACCGGGCCAGAGGCTCCTATTCAGCTCCCCAGAGCACAGGGATTGCTTGTCCGGTGGCCTCATTCATGCAGAACCCGGCCACTGACTGCAGCATGGCCCGAAGGCCCACTGCTGGGGTAGGTCCGAGACTTCTGTTGTCTGCGACGCCCTTTCCTGTGCTTACACAATCCACTGATCTCCTTTGAAACTGCCCCTACACCTTAGCAGTACTATATTGGGATGACGTGTGCAAAACTTAAAAATTCCTCTCAAAAATCAAGTGCATTGTTCACCATTGTCCATTTTTGTTTGTTTGTTTTGCTTTTTGCGTCACACCTGGTGATGCACAGGGGCTACTCCTGGCTCTGCACTCAGGAATTACTGCGAGCGGTGCTCAGAGGACCATATGAGATGCTGGGAATCGAACCCCAGGTCGGGCACATGCCAGGCAAATGCCCTACCCGCTGTGCTATCGCTCCAGTCCCGCCGTTGTCCATTTCAGTTGCCCGCCTAGACTCTTGAATCAGTTCTGGAAATTCCATTCGCTGACACTTTAGTGCTCTGGGAGGGTATCTTAAGGGGTAGCCAGTCCCCACCCGGAGTTTTCCTAGCTGGAAGCGGCCTTTTACTCTGGTCTTTAAAACACCACATTCATCTTGGAATTTGCTTTTCTTTCAAGAGTTTTTAAGATTTCCTTGCTTGGGCTGGAGTGATAGTACAGCAGGGAGGTCATTTGCCTTGCACACAACTGACCCATGTTCATTCCCATGCCGTCCCCTGAGCACTGCCAGGGGTAATTCCTGAGTGCAGAGCCAGAAGTGACCTCTGAGCATCACCAGGTGTAACCCAAAATGCCAAAAAGAAACATTCACTTTTTCCTTTATTTTAATGATGCCCTAATCTTAAAATGTTGCTTCTGTCTCTTCTAGTTTATTCTAGATTCATCTGTTTTAGCAGTCCCTATATTTATTTGTGTTTTAAAAATTTCAGCAGATTTGTAAGTTGCCCAACCCATTTTTCATTTCAAAGAACATCATCTCTCTCTCTTTTTCTTTTTTTGGGAGGCCACATATGCCAGTGCTCAAGAATTATTCCTGTCTCAGGGTTCACTCTTGGCATTGCTCTGGGAACCCTATGGGTTGCAAGGGGTTGAATCCAGGTCAACTGTGTGCAAGGCAAGAACTTACCTGCTCTGCTATCCCTCCAATCCCAGAAAATCATTTCTAAGTCTTGATTCTTGTGGTTCTGTTTAGAAGGAACGACAGCCTCGTTTTTCTGCTAATATTGGTATATTAAGCAAGGCTCTCACTTTTCAAGTATTTATGTTTCTTTTTATAGAGTGAAAGACTCATTTCTTTAGCTCTCTCTGGCTTTTATGGATTCACTGGAGAATTTCTAGAGTTCTTATGTTTTGGGCAATAGGGGGAGTTGAACAACACCTGAAGGTTCCCAGAGCCCTTGACCAGGGGGTCACTCCCAACAGTGCTCAGGAGACAATGCGGTTGTAAGGATTAAACCCAGAACTCCCACATGTGAAACACATGCTTTGCCTTTTTGAATTAGCTCCCTGGCCTATATTTATTATATTTTTATTGGTATCTCAATATTCTTAACAGACAAAGGTTACTATAGAACGTCCCGTTCAATCATCTGCTGAGAACAGTGCTCTCTGAAAATGATTCAACTTTGCCAACAGGGTTGGGGTGGGGGTAAAATGATCAGTCAGCAAATAACAACTTTTACCGCTGTAGCAACCTTGACTATAAACACAACTAAACATTCTTAGTTATTACAAGGGTGGACAGATGTGAGAACTTATTTCATTCTTTTTTCTTTGGGAGGGTTCCACATCTGGTGGTGCTCAGGGATTACTCCTGGAGGGGGACCATGTGGGGTACTGGGTATTGCAAGGCAAACACCCTATCTGCTATACCATTCCCCCAGAATTGTATTTAAATCATTGGTAATAGAAGGTCAAACTTCAAAAATCCGAGACACCTCAGAACAGAATTGTTTTTCTTTGGCCAATGCCAAGATCACAAGGGTCAAAGAATGAAATAAATGGGCCAGGTTATAACAGCCCGGGGAGGGGGGTGGGGAACCAGGGGGGTACTTTGCCTTGCACGCAGCACTCAGCAGACCTGTCTCTGAGCCCACCAGGAGTGATCCCTGGGTGCAGAACCAGGAATAATCCCCGAGCACTGACAAATGTGGCCCCCAAACAAATAAACCACAGCTCCATCCAGGGGCGAACTCTCTCTTTCATAAAGCTTCTTAGAATCTTTCAATAGAAAGATCATTCCAAGATCTAGTCTTGGGGGACAAGGGTTGGGTAGGGGGAAAACTACCAACCACCACCAGAACAAAGCAGTCTCTCACCTGAACAGATTGGAAATAGATTTGGCCTCCCCTCGGTCCATTCCTTTGGCCCAGACCTCTGATGGGGATTTCTACCTCCTTCCCATGAATGGATGGTGGGGTCCATTCCTAACTGTGTGCAGCGACTGTGGCAGGATTTTCTGCTTTGTGCAATGGTACCGGTGACACTTCCAATAGCCCTGAAGACCCAAAGTAACCTCTTTTAGCCTAAAATAAACAGGCTGGGGACAGAAAGGAGAATGATATCTGTGTCCTCTGGAGCTCAGAGTTCTCCAATCCCATCTCCTGCAGGCATGCAAAGCGTGTGCATCATTGCTGGAGAAAAGTGTCCCCAGACTGTCACTATTTCTGTGGACACCACTCACCATGCTGGAGACAGAGGGAAACGCCTCCTCAGGAGCTCTGTCACTGATCATTTGCATGTGACACCCAAAACTCAGCCTTCAGCCAGCACTGGAAGCCACTGCTCAACACCTCCGCTGTCCCGGTTTGCAGCCTGCAATACAAGGGCGTTCTCACGGAATGCTGAGAGAACGGGTGTTTCTGACGGTCTCACCTTGTAAACGGAGAACCTAGAAATAGAGCCCGCGTGGCATGTAAATATTTCAATGCATCTCATTTTGGTTAAGTCACACGTATGATCAGAGCTATTTACGCCCATAAATATTTCCCTGTGTGATGGGGGCATTAACGACCATCACCTGTGACTCACAGAGAGGCTGTGGGCATTTGAATGACTAGAACATGATCTTTAGTCTGCCCATAAGACTGCACCAGGCACCATCTAAACACCACCTGGACCAACAGATAATTTGTCTTGCGTGTGGCCAACCCTAGCAACCTCACATGCACCACCAGGAGTAATCCCTGAGCGAAGAGCCAGGAGAAAGCCCTGAGCACAGTTGGGTCTGGCCCAAGCACCCTGCCCCCACAAATAAAATAAACACCGACCACAATTGCCCCCAAATTTGGCCAATCAGTGTTTGTCAAAGTGGACAGGCTGGTCCCAAAAGAGGGTTCCATAAGGGCTCAGGAATTGGCTCAAGGGTGGGAACTAGTATAAATGACCCCCCACACACACACTTAAGATTTTCCCCCAGATGTCTGAGAAAACAACATCACCAATAAAGTGCATTTATTTGAAACCTGTGGGAAAACACCCAGGTGGCGTTTCTAATTTTTAAAAGAATGGTCTTCAAAAAAAAAAAAACCTTAGCCTCTTCCATGGGGAAGACCTTGATGTTTTCACCTTTTGTTGCTATCCTGTGGAAACGAATTCTTCTCTCAGAAGATTGCATTTCCTGCTTCTGACACTGGGAAGAGTGGAAAGGTTTCGCTCCTCACCATTGTCATTTCTTTCAAATGTTAATGTCAAAACATGTAATTTTTTTCCCATGTGGGATAGAAATAGTCTGACAGGTGTGCTAAGGTGTGTGGTGAACAGTATGATGAATTAAGGTGTTTAGCACCACGCTACAAAATGTTAACATGGTATTAACTTTATGTTTTAGACGTATTTATTGAAATAAAATTTGCACAGAGGAGAACTCAGCCATTTGAGGGGCGCAATTCAGTGCTGGTGATGGGTTCACATTTGTACAAGCATCCTCAGGATATAGAATAAGGAGATTTCATCATCACCACCCCCCACCTTCTAAGTGATGCCCGAGACCACGGCACCTGAACACCAGTTACCTCCTTCAGCATCATTCGGGTGGGAACATATCCAAAGACCCACCCCAGCTCCCTTGTATAGGGCACCATGAACTTTAAAGAGTCACCGAGAAGACTGGCGAGGTTGTATGGGGTTAAGGCGCTTGTCCTGCAACGTCAGACCAGGATTCAGTTTCCAGCATGGCATACAGTTTTCCGAGCACAGAGCTAGGATGATACCTGGGTACAGCCAGATGTGGGTGTGGTCCCTGCAAAAAGTGTCACAACAGAACCAGAATAGAATCATGGAGTTACTGACCAGGGCTGTAACTCAGAGATAGGGCACTTGGCTTGTAGGTATTAGGGTTAGATTCCCAGCTCCACCAACATACAGAAAAACAGAGATTAATTGATTTTTTCCAGTGGGGACTCGAGAGGCAAATCGTCCACCTTCCCAAGGTCCTTAGGAGCAGTGTGGGTTTGGGAGAGCTTCATGCTGGTCTCTGGAACCAGGAAACTGGGGAAGAGCTTGCTATCTCCTGAGTGATTGTGAGGATCAGAGGAGAAGCGGTTTATAAACTGAGAGGTTGAACCTGTCCATCATCTCTTGTGCAAACAGGATTAAGAACAATCCTTGGAGCACTTTATCCCCACTGTGGTCAGTCCTATCCCTGTCCCTGTTCAAACTCAGCAGAAGTTCCAGGTCAGTCTCTTCTCAGAGAATTCTTAGTTTCTCCAGCAAGATCTGGTTGGGCATGTGCAGTATAGCATGTGGAGGACACATGGGTTAAAACCATAAAGGACTTTTCTTTCTTTTTTTAAATTTTTTAATGGAATCAATGAGATACACAGTTACAAAGTTGTTCATGATTGAGTTTTAGTCACACAATGTTCCAACACCCATCCTTTCCCCAGTGCACATTTCCAACCAAGGATGTCCCCAGTTTCTTTCCAGCCCCCTACCTCTATGACAGACATTACACACACACACACTCTCTCGCTCTCTCTCTCTCTCTCTTTCTCCTTTTAGGCATTATGGTTTGCAATATAGATACTAAAAGGTTATCTTATATATTCCTTTACCTACTTGCAACACCTGGTTCTTGTCCAGAGTGATCATTTCCAACTATTTTGTCATATTTGTCCCTTCTCTGTCCTAACTGCCTTCAAATCCTCCTGCCTCCGCCACACACACACACACACACACATACACACACACACACACGAAAAGCTTCCAACCTTTGGCCAGTCCTCTTGGCCCCTGTTTTAAGAACCATAGATGAGGGTTTGGGGTTTTGTTTTTCTTTTTTGGCTTTTGGGTCACATCGGCGATGCTCAAGAGTTACTCCTGGCTCTGCCTTCAGGAATTACTCCTGACAGTGCTTGGGGAAACATAAGCCATGCCAGGGATTGAAACTGGGTCCACGGTGTGCAAGGTAAATGCCCTCCCCACTGCACAACACTCCAACGTCCAAGGATGAGTTTTCAAGGATTCAAGTAATGCCACTGGGACTTGCAAATGAACGGGGCAAGCATTCCCAAATCCAGTAGCTCCTTCCCAACCCGCCCCAGAAACCATCTGTGTCCCTTCCCACATAGGAAGACCCAGCCTGGTTTCCTTCCCGTACCCCCATAACCCCCTCCCCTCATCCTACTAGTTGACCCCTAGCCTCACGCCAGGGCCCATAGATGCTATTTTTGATTTTGTTTATGGGCCACACCACACCCAGGTATATTTTAGGGCTGACTCCTATCTCTGTGATCAGGGACCCCTCCTGACAGGCCTGACAGGGGGATCATGTGGGGTTCCAGGCCTCGAGCCCTAGTCAGCTTCATGCAAGTGCCCTGCTATCTTTCTGGCCCTGGTCATGCTCTTTGCACACGTGGCTATGATAAACTCAGTATTAAACACCAATGTTGCAATGTCTTTCTCATTTTTAGAAAAAAAAAAGTTTGTCCACTCATGGACATGAAAAGGCCAAACCTGAGTTACCGCTTGGAAACAGGATTGGGCGGAGGCAAACGTTCGATTTTCTCATTTTCTTCTTGTTTATGTCTTCATGAAAGAACCATTTGAGTGTTCTGTTTTGGTAACCAAATCCTTTTCTTTGTGTGTTTATTTTCAATGTTGGGGCCTACTTACTTCTGAGTAACTTCAAGACAAAATGTCAAAGCATTAGCGCCCCAGGTAACCTAAAGGGAACAGAATGCAGCGATGGGATCAGCGATTGCGTGGAATCAAGGAAGCGGGGACTTGTGTTCCTGAACCCTGCAATCCTCAACACAGGAAGAAAGAGCTCTCTTTGGGCCACCAACTGTTAGTGTTTTTCTATTTCCTTTTTTGGTTTTTAAAAAGAGAGATTACATGAGCCTGGAAAACAAAAACAAGCAGAGAGAGAGCGAGAGAGAGAGAGAGAGAGAGAGAGAGAGCGAGAGAGAGAGAGAGAGAGAGAGAGAGAGAGATTGCAAATAAAGACAATTTTAGGGCCACAAAGGTAGTCCAGGGTTTACAATGCTTGCCCTGCATGCAGCTGACCTGGATTCCACTGCCAGCACCCCATATGGTCCCCCAGGCCCCATGAGGAGTGATCCCTGAGCACAGAGCCAGATGCAAGTCCTGAGCGCCATTCGGTGTGGGTCCCCTCCAAAATGAAAGAACTTTTTTTGAGGTGGGTGGAACTGGGACCACACCTGCCAGGGGTTACTCCCAGGCTCTGTACTCCGGGATCGCTCCTGGGGGGTAGAGGAGACCCTATGGGGTGATGGGGATTTAACCTGGGTCAGCCTTGTGCAAGGCAAGTGCTCTCCCTTCTCACTGGGAGGAGCAGCCCCAAGAGTGAGATGCTTCTTATACTTCACCAAAACAAAAGACAAAAACTCCAGATCACAGAGCTCATGTTTTGCCCTATGTGAAACCAACACTCCAACAATTTCTTCCCTCCTTGTAACTAGGCAATTTCTCTTAATGGCCCAATAATTACATATCTGTAGGGAAAACGCTGCTTCCCTCCTGGGGAAATGTCACCCATTTGTCATTTCAGCAGCACTTTGGTGAAATTATGAGAGGAAGTTTCTGTAGAGGAGCAAACAGTGTTAGTGTTTCAGCATGAAATTCTTTATTTTGTTGTTGTTTGGGGGCCATACCCAGGGATGCTCAGGTCTTACTCCTTGTTCTGCATTCAGGAATCACCCCTGCCAGTGCACGGGGGACCCAATGGGTGCCAGGGATTGAACCTGGGTCGGCTGTTTACAAGGCAAATGCATTCTTTTTTGTACTATTGCTCTGGTCCTGAGTCTGCAAATTTCAATACATGCTAGATAGCGCATAGTAATAAATGTTTTAAAACCTGGAGTCAGGCATATGGAAAGTAGCTACTGATGAAAAATTAGCATGCTTTACCTAATGTCACTTGTTATTCCATTACTATTGTGCCATTCACTGCTAGGGAAAATGACAAGAATTAGGCTGTTCTGCCCTTGTATTTTGCAAGAAGTGAGACAGACAGACAATTCTATTTTCAACTGTTCATGAAAACTCTTAAGAATGCATTAATAGGGGCTGGAGTGATAGCACAGCAGGTAGGGCATTTGCCTTGCACAAGGCCGACCCGGATTTGATTCCCAGCATCCCATATGGTCCCCCCGAACACCGCCAGGAGTAATTACTGAGTGCTTGAACCAAGAGTAACTCCTGTTCATCGCCAGGTGTGACCCAAAAAGAAAAAAAAAAAGAGAGAATGTATTAATAGGGGCTGGAGCGATAGCACAGTGGATAGGGCATTTACCTTGCACAAGGCCGACCCAAGTTCTATTCCCAGCATCCCATATGGTCCCCTGAGCACCGCCAGGAGTAATTCTTGAATGCATGAGCCAAGAGTAACCCCTATGCATCGCTGGGTGTAACATGTGACCCCCCCAAAAAAAATAATGCATTAATAAAATGGGCAGAATGCTTGCCTTGCATGTGGCCAACCCGGGTTCAACCCCCACCTCATAGGGGCCCCCCCAGGAGTGACCCCAGATTTCAGAGCCAGGAGTATTCCCTGAATACTTCCATATGCAACCCCCAAATCAAACTTGAAAAGAGAATTCATAAATATATCTAAATATAGATTCTTCCAAAATATACATGACGAGGGCTGGTGCAATAGTACATACAGCAGGTAGAGTTTGCCTTGCACACCACTATCCAAGTTTCGATCCCTGGAATCCCACATGGTGCCCCAAGCTCACCAGGACTGATCCCTGAGCACGCAGGGTGTGAAAAAAAACAAAAACAAAAACTATATATATATATATATATATATATATATATATATGATAAGGGAACAAATGGAACAAGATAACACAAGCAATTCTAATTTTCCAAGAAGGATTATTTTCTTCCCATGAAATTTCAGAACTTAACTCCTTTCAAACACCCCCGTTTAGAAAACGCCCCATATAGACTCGATGTGCCGCTCTGACACGGGTCCCGTTGCTACGCCAACCCCCTGATTCAATGATTTATTGCCATGACAATCTGCTGTCGGTTTTAAAAATACGTTCTCTATTTTTATTAGTGTTGTCGGGTGCACTGGGGAGGGCCGACCACGTCGCATCATCATCGAGGCAGACCAGGACAAGGGGACATCAGTGCCCAGAAGACCGGAAGACCGAAAGCCCAGAACCCGCCAAACTCCTTCCACTCCTCTGAGAAACTTGGGTCTCTCAAAGCCAGCAGGCTTCTGCCCAGCTGGAGGACTGCTGCATGGTGGTGGTGGGTGTGGACTCCAGCTTCTGTGTCCCCTGTGGTGTGGCCATGGGGCAACAGCATGCAGAGCAGGGCACAAGGAACAGAGCTTTGGGGACCCATAGTGGAGGTTGCACTTACTCGGAGTACTCAGGAAACAGGCTTCTGGGCATTTTCCAGCTCAGAGGAGGTGGCCTGGGTAGTTGGCGGGGGGAGGGGGGGTGGGGGGGGTGCTGCGGGGTGGAGAGGATGGGGGATGTGACTTATCACCCCCATAGCCTGAGCCAAAACGGTTTTTCTGGGGACCCAGGTCTTATTCCCTTGGCTAACCCTCCTCTCTCTCCTTTCTTCCCTGCCTGCCCTGTCCACAGTAATAGAATTCACAACATCCTTCATGCTGTGTGTGTGTGCGTGCGTGTGTGCGTGCATGCATGCGTGGGTGTGTCTGTGTGTGCTTGGTTTGGGGGCCACATCCAGCTGGGTTGAGTGCTTTGTGCCTGGATATCAATTCATAGCGGGGCTCGAGGATCACCTGGAGTGCCAGGGATCAAATCTGGGTCTGCATCTGCTGCATGCGAGACAAGCACCTGATCTGTGGCACTATCTCTCCCGCCCCCTTGGGAGTGATTTTTAGGGAAGTGATCTTCTCAGTAGTGCTGGGGGCACCAGGCTTCCCCTGGCAGTGATCTGGAAGCCAAACAGTGCCTTGTGGCACCAAACATGCCAGGCATGTGGGCCTCTCCTTCAAGCTTTCTCCCTGGGCCCTTGGTAAACATTCCATGAAAAATGACAGGGCTGGAGCAATAGGACAGCTGGGAGGGCACTTGCCTTGCTTGGGGCCAATTACAGGCTCGATCCCAATACCCCACAGGCTCCCCTGATTTCTCCACCCAGAGTTATCCTTGAGCACTGTCACTGTCACTGTCCTCCCATTGTTCATCGATTTGCTCTAGCGGGCCCAGTAATATTGTGAGACTTGTTACTGTGTTTGGCATATCGAACACGTCACGGGTAGTTTGCCAGGCTTTGCTGTGCAGGTGAGACACTCTCGGTAGCTTGCCGGGCTCTTCAAGAGGGGTGGAGGAATCGAACTCCGGGCAGCCAGGTTGGCCACATGCAAGGCAAACGCCCTACCCGCTGTGCTATCACTCCAGCCAATCCTTGAGCACAGAGCCAGGATTAAGCCCCTGAACACAGTCAGGTGTGGCTCCTCACCCCTCACCCCCTCAAAAAAGGAAAAAAACAGAGGGGGCTGGAGCAATAGTACAGTGGGGAAGTTGCTTGCCTTGCCCGGATTCGATCTCTGGCATTCCCATAGGGTCACCTCGAGGACCTCCAGGAACGATTCCTAAGTGCAGAGCCAGGAGTAAGCCCTGAGCATTGCTGGGTGTGCCCCCCAACAAACAAATAAACAAAGTAAGAGAGGAGGGGCTGCTGGCCTTTGGACTTGGCATCCATGCTGGCCAGCCGCCACGCAGCTGCTGAGCCATCCTGCGGAGCTGCTTTGCGGCGCAGCCGCTGCAGCCAGAAGGATGGTTCTGTGCTGAGAACAGTGAGCCCTGCAGCCAGGGGCAGATGGAACACCCGCTAAGCATTGTGCCCCTCAGCCTCTGAGCAGGGACTCGCTGCAAAATGCTCCAGAGGACGAGCAAAGACACTCATGGCAGGGCTGGAGGGTAGCACAGCGGGGAGAGCCCAAGCATTGCACACGGCCAACCGGAGTTCGATCCTCAGCATCACAGAGGGTCCCCCCTCCCCCCGAGCACCACCAGGAATGATTCCTGAGGCAGAGCCAGGAGTAAACCCTGAGCACAGTTGGGTGTGGCCCCCAAAGCAAAATAAATATGTGCAGAAACACACAAACCCGTCCATCTACAAACACAAACACGCACACAGTCATGTACACACCCATAAACACACACACACACACACACACACCTATGCACAGAAACATCTACATACACAAACGCACGTATCTATACCCTTTAAACATACATGCTCACAAATACACACATCTACACACATAAATGCACATAAACAAACATGTGCACATGTGCTCACACAACACACTCTAATGACATCAATAAACATTATATGTATATAAGGTAAAAAAAGGTAAAGGCCCTCCCGTTGATCGTCGATTTGCTCGAGCGGGCCCAGTAACGTCTCCATTGGAGACTTTGTTGTTACTGTGTCTGGCATATCGAATACTCTCGGTAGCTTGCCGGGCTCTCCGAGAGGGGCGGAGGAATCGAACTCGGGTCGGCCATGTTGGCCGCGTGTAAGGCGAACGCCCTACCCGCTGTGCTATCGCTCCAGCCCTACATATATATATATATTGAGGGACAACATCCGGTTATGCTCAGGGGTTACTCCTGGTTCTGTGCTCAGAAATTACTCTGGTGGTGCTCAGGGCACCCTATGGGATGCTGAGGATCGAACCCAGATCATCTGTGTGAAAGACAAATGCCCTCCCTGCTGTCCTATCACTCTGACCCCTCAACATACTTTAAAAATCCAAACCCACTCATATCCAAACAGGCAAGTTAAGCAAATGGCATAATATCCTTGTCTTCCAGTCTGTTTCTTTAATATCAAAAATGCTGGCAAGGCCATCAGGATTTTAAATGATTTGATGTTTTCTAGGAAGTATTTAAAAAATGATTTCTAAAAAGCTTTTCAAAACACAGCCAGTCTTTGTTCCGGAAATTCTGCTCTTATAACGTAGCCAGAGTACAGGAAAACCTTTGTTTGCAATTTTATACAAAAACCTCCAGATACCAGCTTCATGGTCGCCCACATCAGAGATCCTGGGTCCAATCCCCAGCACCAGAGAGAAAAAGAAGTGGCTTAAAACATCGTGTTTCAGGGGCCGGAGAGATATTGCAGGGTTAAGGCATGAGGAAGACCCCAGTTCAAGCTGGGACGACACAGTGTCCTTCCAAGCACTGCCAGAAGTGATCACTGAAGCTGGAGAGATAGTACAGTGGGGAGGGTACTTGCCTTGCATGCAGCCGACCTGGGTTGGATCCCCAGCATCCCGTGTGGTCCCCTGAGCACCGCCAGAGTAATTCCTGCACACAGGGCTGGGTTTGGTCCCAAAACAAACAAAAAGAAAACAGGGGAAAAACAAAAAACAAAGTGATTCCTGAGCACAGGGCCAGGAATAAGCCTTGAGCACTTTTGGGTATGGCCCGCACACATAATAATAATAATAATAATAATAATAATAATAATAATAAACATCATGTTTCAGATATTATTTAAAGACATGTAATGCCACTTGCAAAGCGTAGGAGGAAAACAGACAAATCAGACCGGCGACTCATCTGAAAGTGATAACTATTATTTATCTACATGCTTGGAAAATGAAGCCTTAAGAGACTGATGCCCAAATGGGCAGTTGCCATGCCTGGGATGCGGGTTGTAGTCATTTTAATTTCGGGATTGATGAGAAATATGAGTTCTCCTCTGTATGTCTCATTCCTGAGAAAAACAGGAGCCTGTGAACCAAACATTCACACTTCTGCAACCAGCCTCACTTGGGGAGATGCATGACAAAAGGCTGAAAAAGTACCAGAACACAAGGAAAACTGGGGCTCCGGAGAGCAAGGATACTAATGTGAAGGGGAAGGAAATGTCACTAATTACACCCTTATTATTTTTTCTGTTTCGGGCTACTCCCAGCAATTCTCAGGGCTTGTGCTCAGGGGGGAGTCCCCAAAGGCGCCAGGGATCCCCAGGGATCTTATGGGGTGTCAGGGATCATATGCAAGGTAAGCACCTTCCCCATTGTCCTTTTGTTCAGCCCCACAAATTATACTTTTTTTTTCCCTGGATTTTGGATCACCTGCCAGGAAGTGCTCAAGGCTGACTCCTGACTCTGCACTCAGGAATTACTCCCGAGAGTGCTCAAGGGACCATATGGGATGTCAAGGATCGAACTTGGGTGAACTGCATGCAGGGCAAACATCCTACCCACTGTGCTATTGCTCCAGCCCAAAGTATACATTTAAAATTTTATTTATGTATGGTTTAGTTGCTTGGTCACTCCTGGCTCTGCACTCAGGAATTACTCCTGGCAGTGTTCAGGGAACCATATGGGAAACGGGATTGAACCCGGGTGGGGTGTGTACAAGGCAAGTGCCCTAACCATTGAATTATCTCTCTGGGCCTTAATTATACATAAAAAAAACTACAAGTACTATAATATTAATCTCCCCTCTCAGAAAAACAAATAAAAAATCACTTTGTTTTATTAATTTCCTTCCTGTCCTGCCTCTAAAACACCTTTTTTTATTTTTGGCTTGGTTTGGTTTTGGGCCACACTCAGTGGCACTTGGAGCTTAGTCCTGGTGGTGCTCGGGGTTGGGGGGGGGGGGGGGCTCTACGGGATGCCAGGGATCAAACCCAGGTCGGCCGCATGCAAGGCAAATGCCCCCCCAGCTGTGCCCACTCCAGCTCCCTCTGTCACACCTTTGTCTCTTCCTTAATCATAATTTTGTATTTTTGGCGGGGGGTCGCATCCTGCTATCCTCAGTGGTTATCCTTGACTCTAGAACTCAGAGGTCACTCCTGGTAGAATTAGTCCTGTGCTTGGGTGACTCTATGGGATGCCAGGGCTCGAATCTAGGTCAGCCAAGTGCAGGGCAAACACCCTCCTCTTCCACCACAGCCCCGGCCCTTAATCATAATCTCAGACAGGAGTAATCCAGGGATGTCTTTTCCAACAGACCTTGAAAGAACATGGCCATTACTCTCACGATGTTATTCTGGCGTTGACAACCAGTTGGCATTCCTGGGAGTTGTGAAACGTTTCTTTCAGCTTTAGAGCTCTCATTGGGGTAAGCCGAATGGCTACCTCAGGGAACAGGCCATCAAATCCCAAAGGTTTAGGATTAGAACTAGACTACTTCAGACCTTTCTGCTCTTGTCCTACAAGCCTCTTCACTACTGGGTGTCGCAGGCCCTGACTGTCTCCCTGATCACTCACCCTGCTCTGTAATGATGCAGGGGGTCAGGGACAGGAGAGACCATTCCTTTATCAGAACACTGACCTGTAACTGCATACACGTGGAGGTGTTTGAAACCTACTCCATGGAATATTCCACTAACCCCACATCAGCCGTATCCCCGCCCTCCAAACGCCCCCAGTGCATTAAGGAGATTGCCCAAGAATGGGGCGAAAGAGGCAGAATTGGAGCAGAAAGAAAGCATCAAGCAGAACAGTGACCAACTAAGGTATTTTGGGGTGGAGGCACACCCAGCTTTGATCAGGGCTTACTCCTGACTCTGTGCTCAGGGCCCACTCCTGGCTCTGTGCTCGGGGCTCACTCCTGGCTCTGTATTCAGGGTTGACTCCTGGCTCTGTGCTCGGGGTTCACTCCTGGCTCTGTGCTCGGGGCTCACTCCTGGCTCTGTGCTCGAGGCTGACTCCTGGCTCTGTGCTCGGGGCTGACTCCTGGCTCTGTCCTCGAGGATGACTCCTGGCTCTGTGCTCGAGGATTACTCCTGGCTCTGTGCTCGGGGCTCACTCCTGGCTCTGTGCTCAGGGTTCACTCCTGGCTCTGTGCTCGGGGCTCACTCCTGGCTCTGTGCTCGGGGCTCACTCCTGTCTCTGTGCTCAGGGATGACTCCTGGCTTTGTGCTCGGGGCTCACTCCTGGCTCTGTGCTCGGGGCTGACTCCTGGCTCTGTGCTTGGGACTCACTCCTGGCTTTGTGCTCAGGTCTCACTCGTGGCAGGGTTCAGGAACTAAACTCGAGTTGCCCACATGCAAGGCAAGAGCCTTACCTCCTGGACTCTCCCCTCCGCACTGAACTCATGACCCCAACCCCATAGGGCTCAATCTCTTGGGGTGGGGGTGTTGGAAAGGGTGGGGGTGAATAAGGTACTTGCAAGTAACACGTCTCTGTGCCCATCCATCCTTGGGATTCCCTGAGGAAATGATTTGGAAGCTGAGCCAGCAAGGCAGGGTGCTGGGATGGAACCTTATCAGCGTGAGCCAGGCAGGCGCCCACCCTGCGCTTCTCTCTCAGGCACCGGTTAGCTCTCTGTGAGGGTTGTTCCATCAGGAGCCAAACAAGTCCCGCATCCTGCAAGGGCTCCACAAGCCCCCTTGGATGTTTTCCATCTCCAAGTCCCTTAAACTCGTGCTTATTCTCCTCTAATCCTCTCTCCCTCGGCGCCGATTGCCACTATCAGTTGGTAGATCTTTCTCAGGGGCTTCACTGATGGCGCGCTTCTCGGTTTCTGCACGTCCTGGCCCCTGGATTTCCTGCAGTCTGACGGGTAGGGCTGCAGGACTGCGGTTCAGGCTCGGGAGAACACCCAGGGCGCCTCTCGGGCTTCCCCTGCGCTGCCATGGCATCCTGGTGTCTCTTTTTGGTACACAGATTGATTGGGGAGTGGGTTGTTGGCCCCCACCCCCATTTATTACAAAGTCCCGCATCAGCATTTCTCCTAGCTTATTTAGCAACTTTGGGGTTTTTTGTTTTGTTTTTTTCTTTTTGGGTCACACCCGGAGTTGCTCAGGGGTTACTCCTGGCTCATGCACTCAGGAATGACTCCTGGAGGAGTTCGGGGGACCCTCGGGGATGCCAAGGATTGAGCCTGGGTCAGCAGCGTGCAAGGCAAACTCCCTCCCTGCTATCATACTGCTCTGCTCTGTCCATGATTTCATGGGGAAGTACAAAGTAGCGAGAGCTCTGTCACTCACACTTTATTAGCCAACAGACATCCACTAAGGAATTTCCATCATGAGCTGTTAAGTAGCCTTGGAATTAATTTTCCTTTTAGAGGACAGTAGAAACACATGACACTTGATCTCTGTTGGGTTTTACAGGGATGTGTTGATGTCTAACAAAACTCAAAGTGGGTGCATGGTTTCTTTTTTTTTTTTTTTAACAGAAACTCACTAATGTTTGGCTTACTCACACCGTCACTGCATCTCCATTTATGTGACTGTCCAAGTTCCCCAATTCTGATTGGCCAGAGACAGTTCTTAACGGTTTTCTCATCACTTCAACTCGTCTCTCACAGATGTGAGAGTCCCGTCTTTCTGCTATGACTTCTAGACTTTTCACCTGTTTCTTGCCCCAGAACTGGAATAAGTTAACATTCCAGAGCTCTGTTGCCTTTGAGTGGACAACGGTATTTGGAGACCAACATGGGAGTCTGGGTGATACTGTTTGTCCCCCCCCCCCCCATCCCGAGAACTAAGGCTACTCTGGGTTTGCATTTATTCTTTTGATCAAACACTCCAGATTCTAGATTTTTCTGATTGTTTCTTCCTTGAAGAAAAATTATTTCTACATTGAACTTTAAGTTTCTCTACTTCCTGTTTTTCCGATGGCCTGGAAATGAAACCCAGAGACATGTTCACGATCAGGTTAGGTTTGGAGGGTTTTGTCCTTTGGGAGCAGATTATTTTTTCCCCCAGATGTATCAAACAGAAAAAAACTGCAAGTTGTATGTGATGTTGAAAAAAATATATATATATAATATGTAACTTGTATCACTTGTTATCCCGTTGTTCATTGATTTACTCGGGTGGGTGCCAGTAAAGTCTCCATTTGTCCCTGTCTTATGCTAGCGTAGCCTAATGGTGTATTGGGGGCTTTTTTAGGGTCAGGGAAATGAGACACGTTACTGTTACTGTTTTTTTGGCATATTGAATATGCCACAGGTAGTTTGCCAGGTTCTGCCTTGCTGGCAGGATACTCTGGGTAGCTTGCTGGGCTCTCCAAGAGGGATGGAGGCTTTTGGGGCGGGAGCAGGAGATTCTCATACATATACATATATATGAATATATATATATAGAATAGAATATATATTTATAATATATATATTAATCCCCTTATTTCTTGCTCTCAAACCAAGGCAGTCACTCTTAGTTTGTATGTTTGTGACTCGCTCAGGATCTACAAACTTCCTACTGGTGGTATTAGGCAAGATCTCTCCAGTTTGGGATCAGTTTGTTTTACTCAACAAGATATAATCAGATGGTTTATCCCAGTCTTAACCAGTATAGAAAGTTCCCTCCTTGGGGCCAGAGGGAAAGTGCAGTGAGCAGAGCACTCGCCTTGTGGGGTCCAGGTTTGATCCTCGGCACCACACAGGGTCCCCTGAACACTGCCAGGAAAGATCCCTAATTGCAGAGCTAGGAATAATCTCTGTGCACCATCAGGTATGGCCCAAAAACTAAAGGGGGAAAAAAATAAAGGACTATCCTTCCTGGACCAGAGAGATAATACAGGGGTGAAGGTGCTCGTCATACATGTGGCCAACCACAGGTCCATTCCCAGCAGCACATAGGGTCCCCACAGGTATCTCTAGGAGTGACCCCTGAGCACACTGCCAGGAGTCAGTTCTAAGTGCCATGTAGGTGTGGCCTCCAAACAAAACAAGTTTCCTTCCTTGTTCAAGCTACATGACACCCCAGTGTCAGTTCACCTGCAGTACCACCATTGTTGCATCTGTTTTTCTGTCTGCAGACTCTTGGGGAGTCCCTGGCCCCCAAGAGTTTTCTGGTTTTTGCCAATCATGCTCTGATAGCAACACTGCTAATATTCATCCCATCCCTTGCTTTCGAGGCTCTGGAGTAGAAGTCCTTGCTCTGTTTGGCTAGTAGTGAGCGATGAAGCCCAAGGCTATTATTTTTCAAAGCATCCTTTCCAGTGCCAAGTCACATTTGAGCATCTCTGCACGGCCACCTCCCTCTTCACACTCTATCACTGGATCCTTCTAGGGAGGGGAGCTGGCGGGTGTCGGGGGGACCATTTTAGTCCTGTTCTCAATCCAGCGAGCCCACAGGGAGCCAGCATGGCTCCAACAATTGTGGGTAAGGGTAGGGAGCAGTGGGGTCCTTTCCAGGACTTCGGATTCCCTCCTTTTGGACTCATCTATGGAGCTCAAGGATGGATGAGTCGAAGAACCCACAAGAGAGTGATTACAACACCAGGGAGGCACAGCTCCCAGACAAACAAGCTTCCCTTCCTCGCTTCTCCTTCACTCTCCACCTGAGGCCACCGACAGCAAAGCTGAAAAGGAGAGAGCGCAGCAGAGGCAGACAGAGGCTCTTACCCATCTCCATGGTTTGACTATTAAGCAGAACAGAAACTCATGCCCTAAGACCATCTCTTCAAGGTTTATCCAAAGTGACTGCATGCTGAGGGACTGAGATCCTTTCTTCTGGCTGCATACTATTCTGGTTTACTGATCCAACTGCCTTTGCTCTGTCCTGGTCTACTGCTGGGTATAGGTACACGATGCTCTCAGAATATTTCTGTGCCAGTGTGTGTTGGGGGCACCTGGTTTCAATTTGGTTCATCTAGGACCAGACCTTCTGCATCATGTGTTAATTCTCTAGCTACCTTTCAAGTAAGTGTCCAACTGTTTTTCCATTGAGCTGAAGCATCAAGAATGAATATGTGACTGCCTCATGTTTTCTCTAAGGCTAATTTGCCATGCATTTCTTTGCTATTTTTGTAGTTTTCCTAGAGCATATGAAGTGAAGAGATTTTTCCATCCTTCCCATTCACTGAAAAGCTTCAAAAGCTGATTTGTAATTAATATATTCTTTTTTTGAGGTTGCCACTGTAGCTCCATTTGTCAAATACTTCCTTGGTTGAATGTTTCCTACGGATTTGCTGGAATCATTTGTTTGGAACAAACTGTAACCGAAATCCAACCAATGTTTCGATGACTCATCTCTAAAAAAATAAAATAAAAAAGCTTAATTCTATCACAGGATATTTTGGTTGATTTAGAAAACATTTCTTTAAAGGCTCTCACATGTCTAAAATTTTTATTCATGACTAACCAGCACAAACAAAACAAAAAGCTTAAATCCATGTTACCATATTAAGATCTGCTATTGTACCCAACATTATCTCACTTGCAAACATTTTGTAGTTCAATTTCTAATAGATAGGTAAATAGAAAACCAACACTTCTATTTGAGAAATGAAAAGCTTGTTCAGATTATAAATTATCTGCCTGTCACAACCAATGCCAAATGTATTTCTGAGCCATAACATTCATTAGGGATGTGATATTTTGTTTGTTTTGCTTTGGGGCCATACCCGGCGGTGCTTGGGGGTCACTCCTGGCTCTGCACTCAGGGATCACCCCTGGTGGTGCTTGGGGAACCATATGGGATGCTGAAGATTGAACCCCATCGACCAAGTGTAAGGCAAGTGCCTTACCTGTTGTATTATCACTCTAGGGATGTTATATTTTAACTTTATTTTTACATATCTCCAAAATGTATAATCCTATTATCATTGTAAAAGCAAATAATTTTACCCTCAATGTTGAACTTATTTGGATTTGTGACAATATCAATATAGGGGCTAAAGAGATAGGTCAAGGGTTAAAGCATTTGCCTTGTATGAAGCCGACCCGGGTTCATTCCTGGTGGCATCCCATAGGACCCCTGAGCACCACCAGGAGTGATTCCTGAGGGCAGAGTCAGGAATAAGTCCTGAGCACTTCCAGCTATGACCCCTGACCCCCCAAAAAAGACAAAATAATAATCATTACTGCTACCAGTTCTTTTCATCCTCAAGAGAGCCATTGGCAGGGCTGGAGTGATAGTATAGCAGATAGGACGAGTGCACTGCACGTGGCTGGCCAGGGTTCAATTCCTGGCATCCCATATGGTACCCTGAGCAACTTTTATTAAAAATCAGCAATTCTTTTAGGCATGGAATAAAATAGATATAAGTCATTTTAGAAACTTTTAAAGTGCCTAGATTATCAAATATTGGGTCCAAAATTAGAAGTTAGCTGGAGATAAAATTGGATGACTTTGAAGCAAGAGGCACAAAAATAAGTTATATTGATTTCTTTCTGTGTAAATAAGTTTCACTGAACCCTCCACAATGGAACTGCTAACTTTTCTGTTTGTTTTGGGCCACACCCAGCTGTACTTAGGGCTCACTTCTGACTCTGCTCAGAGATAACTCCTGGAGGGACTTTGGGAGACCACATGGGGTTCCAGGGATCGAACCCAGGTCAGCCAGGTGTAAGGCAAGTGTCTTATCCACAGCACTGTCTATCTAGTTTCAACCTCTTCTTTGTCTTCTGGTTTTTTTGTTTGTTTGTTTTTCCTCTGGATGGGGCGGGGTGGGGGCGCTCAGGACTTCTTCCTGGCTCTGTGCTCAGGGATCACTCACTCCTGGTGGTGCTTGAAGGAGCAGATGTGATGCTGGGGATGAGACCTGGGGTCTACTGAGGGCAAGGCCTTAGCCTCTGTGCTATCTCTGAGCCCTGGTGGCTTTTCTTGGGGCTGATATTCTTTCCCACTCCTCTCCTCAGGGTTGGGAGAGCTGAGAGATACCTGGTGCCCACGAGGTACCAGCTGCTGGCATTGTTCCCTCAAGACTCAGTTCAGAGTGCTCCCATCGAAACATCCTGCATCCTCCCCAACCCCAAGAGACTCTATCTTACCTTTGTGGGGTGCTAAGGATGCTTAACCCCTGCCCTTTGCAACCCGGCCTGCTTCCGGAAGCCAGCTGGGGCCTGGGCACATATGACCTTGGTGAGATCTTCATGATCCTCAACCAGGTGTGTGGTGCTCAGAACCCAGTGTTTGTTACCCCAAAAGCATGTGAAAGGATGACTGAGTGAGTGATGAATAAACAAGTGAGTGAATCAACACCTGTGGTCAACAGGCGCCAACTTCTCTGCTCCCAAGGCCTCTTTCCCTCCTTCCCTCCCCAGGAAATAAGGTCTAAGCCAGGGGGCTAGAGCAATAACACAGCGGGTAGGGCATTTGCCTTGCACGTGGCCAACCGGGTTTGATTCCCAGCATCCCATATGGTCAAAATGAAAATCCCATATGGTCCCCCGAGCACCGAGCACTTCCAGGAGTAATCCTGAGTGCATGAGCCAGGAGTAACCCCTGAGCATCGCTGGGTGTGACCCAAAAAGGAAAAAAGGTCTAAGTCAACAGATTCCTCTCCGCCCTTCCCACCCCACGTGACCTCTCTGTCCTGGGTCTGCAAGGCTGTGGACCCAGCGCAGGAGCACCAGGGCAGTGGGGAGGGTGTTCCCCTTGAACATGGCCCACCCCTGTTCAATCCCAGCATCCCTACCCCGAGCCTCACCAGGACCGATCCTGAGAGCAGAGCATCACTGGGTATGCTCCCCCCCACCCCCAAATAAAGGTGGCCCAAATCCCACTCCTTCCTCCCAAATGCACAGACAGAGCTACTCACCCTCCTTAAACCCAAGCTGCCCCGCACCCCGCCTTCACCCCGAGACCTTACATCGTGAACCCCGGGGAGCTGATGAACTAGGCAGTCACCCCATCCCTGTCAATGTCCGGCCCCTTGGAGCACCCGTCATTCCTGGCTGCTCCCAGAGGCAAAGGTATTGCCTCTCTCCCTCCTGGCCCTCCCCTCTGTGCCCTTCTGTCCTTCAGGGCTCAGCATCCATCCTACCTCCCCTGAAGGCCTTTCTGGTGCCTTTCCCAAATCTGGGCCCTGTGCTCTCCACCCCCACCCCTCCCTCCCGTCCTCCCCACCTCAGAGCCTGAGTAGTCTTTGTTTGTTTGTTTGGGGACCACACCCAAGGGCCTGGCTCTCCAGTCAGAATCACTCCTGACAGGGTTGGGGCGACCCTGTGGGATGCCAGGATCCAACCCTATCCCTATCGGCTGTGTGCAGAGCAAGCGCCCTCCCCACTACGATGTCACTTGACCCCGGAGGGTAGGCCCTGAGCACTGCCTGGTGTGGTTCCCTCATCCACCACCACCCTCAAAAAGGGTTGGAGGGGCCAGAGTGATACCATAGGTGCTTGCCTTGCATGCAGCCAACCTGAGTTCGAACCCCGGTGGCATCCTATTTGTCCCTTGAGCCGAGCCAGTACTGACTGATCCCTGAGAGGAGGGCCAGGAGTCACCCTGAGCACTGGCTGGGTGTAACTTAAACCAAAATGTCCAAATGGAGCTCGCACTAACCACTGCTTTTCCCTGCTCTCTGGAGAACGGGATCAGATGTGCCCAGCTGCCTGACCCGTCTGTGCTGACCCGTCTCCAGGACTGGCAGCCTCTGTCCCTGATCCTCCTACCCCTCCTCCTGGCCTCTTGTCCCGAGACGCTTCTCTGAACCCCAGGAAATGGCTCTCCAAGACCCTCTGAGAGTCCGCGTCTCCGGCCACAAGGTCTAGCTCACAAGGTCTCCCAGAACCTCGCATCTGCTTAACCCTGAAGCCTTATCTCTGGCTGAGAGTCCCTGGCCTACTTATCTTTATCTGTTCCCCGAAACAAGATAAGCTCCTTCTCCACAGAAGCCACCACTCGAGGGCAGAGGAAGCTGACTGCTTCCCTATCGCCAAACTCCCTTCTTCCTTAATCCCAAGCCTCCTTTTACTGCGCCAGTTACCGGATAGTTCAAGATTCCATTCCCTCAGCTCCTAAGGAGCCTTGTCACATACTGGACCACTGATGAAAGCACGGGCCAGAGCCTTCAAGTGCTGCTTTTACAGAATTCCCTTCCATCCCATAGACATGGCACAGTGGGTAGGGCAAGTCTTGCATACTGCAACCCTAATTTGATCATCCCTGGCACCCCATGTTGGTACTCCGATGAGTGCAGAGCCTGAGCACCACTTGGTGTGGCCCCCCCTCATTAATTCCCTTCTACCCCTTCTTCAATGCCCTACTGGAATGAAGTTGGTAGGGCTGGAGCTCCTGCAGCCGTTTGGGACCAAGAGGTCATACAGAGAACTTCCAACTCACCTCTGTTTGGTGGGGTGAGAGAAACGAACTTCTGCCTCGTTTCAACCACTCCTTTCTGTGTGGGGACGGGGAGTCTGATTTTTTTACAGAAAAAAAAAAGTCAAACTGCTGATTTCCCATATCATTCAGCTAAGCCGCCACCTCTCCTTGGCAACCGTTTGCCCTCCCCAAGGTGGGTCGGACGTCCCGCTGGGGATTGCTGAGCTCCTGGCAATCAACCACCCTGGCAGTCAACCACATTTTTTTTCCCATCTGGCCACTCTCCAGGCTCCCCCCAGGGAGCGCTGGGTTTGGCACAATAGGTCTCCCCCGTGCCTGCTGGCGAAGGAAGCCCACAGGAGCTTAACCTTTGAAATGAAGCCAAAGTCATTTTCCCCCCTATTTCCTGGCAACCCCGCCCCCCTTTTCTGATGCATTGGGGAAACAAATGATGGATCTAGGTAGATTTTACACACAGCTAGAATTGTCACAAGAGCAATTTAAACTTTTCTTGCAACATAAAGAAACATGAGCTCTGCTATTGAATTTGTGGGAGAAAAAAAGCTCCATTCATCAAACTCTTTTTCTTTTTTTTTTGCTTTATGGGTCATACCCTGCAATACACATGGGTTACTTCTGCAATTACTCCTGGAGGTGCTCAGAGGACCATATGGGACGCTGGGAATCAAAGCCAGGTCAGCCGCGTGCAAGGCAAACGCCCTACCCGCTGTGCTATTGCTCCAGACCCCATTCATTAAACTCTTTCTATTCGGGTTCCTAAGCTACACACCGTGAAATGATGGGCCAGACAGATACACAGACAGTAATATGGGTGATGCACTTGCCTTGCAGGCAGATAACACAACTTGATCTCTGGCACTAGCTAGGGTCCCCCTAAACACCACCATGAATGACCCTGGGCACAGAGCTCGGAGCCAGAAGTAACTCCTTAGCAGGAGTGGGTGTGTGTATCCACCCCCCCAAAAAAAGGGAGAGATTAAGTAGGAACTTCTCTAGGGCAGTAACATGGGAAAACTCAGAATAAATATTCCAATTAGCATGTTTGACTTAACTTGGTCTCTCTTTGCTTGGGAACCACATCCGGCAGTGCTCAGGACTGACCCCTGGCTCTGTGCTCAGGGATCACTCCTGGTGGGGTGGGGTGGGGGGACCCTATACGATATGGCTGATGGAGCCCTGGTGGGATGTGTAGAAGGCAACCCCCCCCACCCCCCCCCACCCCCCCGTCCTGAGACCTCTTCATGCACTTGAACTTGGATGAATGGGCAGAAACAACCCCTAGGGGGGGCTATTAGCAATCTGGCTTCTCAGCTCCCCGGGGGTGGCCAGGAATCCCACCTACTTGCACAGGCAGGAGCCAGGGCTGTGTTTTTTGGTTTCCAACCCCCCTACCCCATCACTGAAGCAGGTTACACCCTCCCCAAAGTGGGTGGATGGTGGTGGGGGAGACACTCAGAAATAAAGCAGGAGCAGAGGGACAAATGTGCCCTATTCAGGGAGGAGCAATATTAAGTTCCAAGCTGACTTTTTAAAGGCTCATATCTTGTTGGGGTAGGGGTTCAGCCATCCCCGGCAATGCTCAGGGTCATTTCTGGCAGGCTTGGGGGACCCTCTGGGGTGCCAGGTCGGCCTTGTGCAAGGCAAACGCTCTCCCCACTGTCCCATGGCCCTGGCCCCCCTCGAAGGCACATCCCTTCTAGGGGTACTTTTGCTCTGGGGATGAGGGATGGTTGCTGGGTGCAGGGTCATTCCCCAACACCTCTGACAACTGAAACGGCCCACTTGAGACTGCGCTTATTATCCACCCCAAAATGCATGTGGTGTCTTGCATCCTCCCGGTTCTTGGGGTTTGTGAGTTTCTCCCCCCCCCATCCCCCTCCCCCCGCCCAACTTCGTTCCTAAGGGCTCTAGGTGGTGTCGGAAAAATTCTGCCTGGACCATCCTCCATCGGGAGACACTTCTTGGCTCCCTGGGGTGGAGCGTCTCATGGGGCCTGTGAATCTGCGGCGGTGGAGGTGTTGGAGGTCGGCACACTCAGGCTGTGGGCCCTGGGGTGGCAGTGGCGGGTTTAGAGAGCCCCGCTGACCGTGGGGGGACCGACCTGCAGTGATGCCTCCTAAATTTGCAGGGGGTGCCGTCACCATCCCTCTGCGGGTTGTTCTTCCCACCCAAGGGATCCCGGGGTCAGAGCCAACACCCTGTTCCAAACATTCTAGAATTTTTCAGGCAAGTGGGAGGCCAGGAGAAGGTGATCCTGGGGTCCAGGGACGACCCCTCCATCCATCCTCTGGATACAAGTGTTGGTTTCCCCGCTGTAGCCCCGAAAATAGGATGTCAATATCCTCTAAAAATCCTGTCACGGGGCTGGAGCAATAGCACAGCGGGTAGGGCGTTTGCCTTGCACGCGGCTGACCTGGGTTCGATTTCCAGCATCCCATAAGGTCCCCTGAGTACTGCCAGAGTGATTCCTGAGTGTAAAGCCAGGAGTAACCTCTGAGCATCGCCGGGTGTGACCCAAAAAGAAAAAAAAAAATCCTGTCACTGTCTCTCCTGGTTCTGGCAGCTGGGCGTGGGACTAAGGCAGGCCTGCAGAATCGGTACCCATCAGAAGGCCTAGCCCGTTGCTCCTCCAAGTCATAGCCAGGTAGGGGAGACGAGTCCTGCCCTGGGTTTTTTCTTTTAATTCAATCTGGATTTCGTCAAATCTCTCCTCCTGGGCCACCCTAACCAAGCAGAGAAAATCCAGCCCTCTAAGAGTTTAATCCGACCCTCCTGCAAACACGCCCCTGCAAATGCACGTTCCATTCGGTAGGACTCCTGAGCTGGGAAGGAAAGAAAGAAGGAAGGAAGGAAGGAAGGAAGGAAGGAAGGAAGGAAGGAAGGAAGGAAGGAAGGAAGGAAGGAAGGAAGGAAGGAAGAAGGCAGCTGCATCTTACTAGTTAAAAGAAAGGGAAAGTGGGGAGGGGGGGGGGATTGTTTTCATTGGCAGCAGTTAACTCCATAAACCATTTCCTCACTTAAAAGAAAAACAAATGAAGTCCGGGGAGAGGTCTCTGTGAGTAGGAGATCTGGCATTATTTACCTGGAGGGTCCTTGTAACGACACATTTGCCTGGAGATAAAAGGTTTTCTTTGGGGGCAGTCCCAAAATGACTTTGCTTGATTCAATTAAGCCAGGCCTCATGAAAGAAAATTCCACCTTGGAGATATGTATCAACTCACTGGGGTGAGTTGTAAGTACATTCTGACCAGGTTTGAAAGGCCAGCTTTTGAAAGTTTAATCTATTTTTAAAAAATGCATATCCTCACCACAAATTGCTTTGAAGAAGATCATCGCCTGCTGATGGCCTGCTGAGATAATGATTCTGTATCGCCACTTAGGGAACACGATTTTTTCATAAAGACTGTTGGTGTCAGTCTGGGCTAATGACTAGCAAGGCAGGGAAGCAAGTTTCTTCTGTTGCCTGAGTCTCAGTGCAGGGGCACTCTGGCTGGGCACCTCCAGAAGCTGCTTCTCACTATAACCCTGAGCCCTACGGGAGCCGTGGGTCCCGTCGGAGGCTGAGAAGCAAACCAGGTTGGCGCTTCACCAGCTGAACCCAGGCTGTGTCACTGGGCCAGTGTCCAAAGTCCTCTGGCACCCCAGGGATGGAGGTACTCACTTGCTCTCAAATACCCTTCAAAGCCACTGGCCCAGAGAGCCAGGATGGCCCGCATGTTCCCCACGCAGGGACTCACTGTCTGCGTCCAGAGAGAGAATTCTGTGTTTTAGGTCTCGGTTGGATGCCCATGAAGTGGCCGCCCTAGCCTGGCTGGGGCTCAGGACCCACTCCTCTGGCCTCAGAGGTGTGTGTTGGCTCCCAGGGCTGCAGCCCCTGGATAGACAGGATGTCAATATCCCGTCAATATCACGTCAGTTTCCCTCTTGACTTCCAACTCTTGCATTCCCCCAGTTACCTTTGTAAACCCGGCATGGATTGGACTCTAAGCCACCAGGGTAAGCGAGTATGCGCAGTAAAGTGAGTTCCACAACTGGAGAGTTGGGGGGTTCCCAGGTTCCCAGGGCACACACAAATTAGGGTTAAGGAGGAGGGAGAGAGAGAGAGAGAGAGAGAGAGAGAGAGAGAGAGAGAGAGAGAGAGAGAGAAGAGAGAGAGAGAGAAGAGAGAGATTGGGGGAAAGGGGATCATTGGGTGAATTGAGTCACTTTAAATCTGGCCCAGCGAGGAGGTCTCCAATCAAAATAGATAATGGGATGGCTGGTGGTGAGGTAAGAGCGGATAAAAGGAAGCCCTCTCCCCCTGCTTTCTTCTCTCTCTCTCTCTCTCTCTCTCTCTCTCTCTCTCTCTCTCTCTCTCTCTCTCTCTCTCTCCCCTCTTTCTGCTCTTCATCTAGGCAGAACTGCATGGGGGTGGTCCACCTGCATAGAGGTGGGGGAGGTGGACACCTTTGCCGAGAAGTCCGCAGGCTGGAGACTTCGGAAAGCCGGGCAAGACAACATGACCAGCTGGGACAATGGCCCCCCAGAGAAGCTCAGCCATAAGATTCCAGATCAGGAATGGGCACAGCAGATAGAGGACAGCGCCGGGCACAGGGATGGGCCATGGCACTTCGGAGGAGGGACAGGAGGAGGGAACATCATCCGTGGGTCAAACGAGAGGGCCTGGATGCTGGGGAAGGAACCCAGCCTGTCGCCTTACATGGACGATAAACTCAAGCTAAGTCCTTCCCAGTTCTGTCTGCAGGCCTTTCGCACACCCCTCAAGAAGCCGCCGGCACAGAAAACTCCACTTCTGCAACCACCAGAGAACAGGGACAGGGACGGAGGGACGGAGGTGCCCGCCTTGTCTGTGACTGACCAGAACCCCAGGGTCCCCTGAACACCGAAAGTGACCCCTGCCCTCCATAGAGAGCTGGGAATAGCCCCCCTCAATAATATTTAAACTGAGTTATAATCTACTCAATATGCAAGAGCAGATGACTTCTAAATATTCCAGTGTCTGGTTAAGAATTTTTTTTTGGGGGGGGGGGGGAGCGGGAACCTATAGCCAAAAGTGCTCAGGGCTGACTCCCGGCAGGGCTTCCGGGAGGACCATATGTGGTGCCAAGTCTTGAACCCAGTTTAGCCCCGTGCAAGGAAAACAAATGCCTTTCCCGCTATGCTCTCACCAGCCCTGGAACAAAGATTGCTGAAAAATGGTGGCCACACTCGGAGCCTTCAGCAAATCATACTGTGTTGGTGGACAGGCCTGAGAGATAGAACAGCAAGGATGGCACTTACCCTGTATGTGGCCAATCCAAGTTCGATCCCCAGCACCACACAGGGTTCACTCCTTGCTAGAAGTGATCTCTGAGCACAGAGCTAGGAATCAGCCCTGAGCATAATCAGGGCAAGGATCCTGCCTGGGCAGGTATTAGACACCGAAACTCACCTGGAAACAAATCCTTTGATTTGGAGGTGCTGCCTGTTTGCAGGGTGATCTTGAGCTAAAAAGTGTTGGGTACACCGTGGTCTAAACTTGGGTCTTGAAACACCTGGGCAATGGGGGAGTATTTCTATTGGGTATGCTGCACAGTCAAACAGCACCCCACAGACAGCTTTGGGAGTGTGTGTGTGTGTGTGTGTGTGTGTGTGTGTGAGAGAGAGAGAGAGAGAGAGAGAGCAGGGAATGAGGGCTCAGGGGACAGTGCTCTCACAGAATCTGGTTCAGCTCCCAGCTCTGACATGGACAAATCAATGACCACCTTGGTTTCCCCAGAAGATCAAGAAATGGAGCAGGGAAAAAAAAAAAGAAAGAAATGGAGCAGGGGTGAAGGGACTGTCACCAGATAATCTCCAAATGTCACAATTGACTAAAACCTCACATTGATTTTTTTAAGAAGGTGGTTGATATTTACACTTAAATGGAGTTTATCTGTAACACCAAAACTTATAGATTAATGATAAATTGATAAAGTAAAATTTTTTCAAAATAATTATTGTTTTTATACAGATATGTGTAATGTATTTTTATACAGATATATGTGTTTTATACAGATACATGGGTTTTATATAATTGTATATGTGTTTTATACATATTTATGTTTTTAAATTTTGGGCCATACCCAGCTATGCTCAGGGCTTACTCCTGGCTCTGCACTCAGGGATCACTCTTGGCAGGGTCCAGGACCCAGATGGGGTGCCAGAGATTGAATTCAAGTAAGCCACCTGCAAAGCGAATTCCCTACCCACTCTGCTATCACTCTAGCCCCTGGGTATATAATTATTTTAATCAATGTTAATTCTGGACTAATACATTTTAAGATTTATGTGCAATAGTAAATCCCTATAAATTTACATGCAATAGAAATCTCTACAAATCTCTTCAAAGCCACTGGCCCAGAGAGCCAGGATGGCCCGCATGTTCCCCACGCAGGGACTCACTGTCTGCGTCCAGAGAGAGAATTCTGTGTTTTAGGTCTCGGTTGGATGCCCAGGAAGTGGCCGCCCTAGCCTGGCTGGGGTTCAGGACCGACTCCTCTGGCCTCGGAGGTGTGTGTTGGTTAGTAAGAGGAGGTATGAGAAAAATTTAAGGGGAGAATCTGAACAGGCCTATAGAAATGTAAGATTGCATTTTATTCTAAGAAATATTGGGTTTATGTTAGAAAATATTATAGATACTGCTCAAGTGTTTGCATTAATAAGTAAAAGATTGTATTAAAAGTATCTATGGAGGGGCTGGAGCAATAGCACAGCGGGTAGGGCGTGTTTGCCTTGCACACGGCCAACCCGGGTTCGATTCCCAGCGTCCCATATGGTCCCCTGAGCACTGCCAGGAGTCATTCCTGAGTGCAGAGCCGGGAGTGATCCCTGTGCCTCGCCAGGTGTGACCCAAAAAGTAAAAATAAATAAATAAATAAAAGGATTAAAAAAAAGTATCTATGGACATTAACCAAAAATACTGATCAAATATGTAACATTCAATATTACATATTGGATGTTGTTAAATATTACATATTGAATGAATTGCTGGTTTGTTATTGAGAATGTTTAAAATCCCTTAGCAGGATATGAGTAAACTTTTTTTTTTCTCTTTTGGTTTTGGGGCTACAACCCAGCAATGCTCAGGACTTACCCCTAGCTCTGCATTCAGGAATTACTACTGGCAGTACTTGGGGGACCCTTTGGATGCTGGGGATGGAACCCCAGTTGGCCGCATGCAAGGCCAGCGCTCTCCCCACTGTCCTAAGGCACCAGGTCCTAAACAAACCTTTCTTAATCTAGCAGAGTGAAAACACAAGCACTGTGAGAAAACACCAAACTCATTGAGGAATACTTTCACAGAACATTTTCAATGGATTGAATGTGAATCAAAAATTTGTATCTTTATAAAATATTCAGTTTGCATTCAAAATATTAGAAATCTATTGAAGAACACACTTGCCATGAACACATTCTTCGTGAAGATGACTTTGATTGAATCAGAGGAGGGAGGATTCGAGAATAAATTCACTACATGACATTGATTTTCAGCAATAATTGCAAATTGAAATCAATAAGTAAATGGGCGGAAAAGAAATGCAAATGGAAAATTTCTCTGTATTGAATTATTGTTTATGAAACCTTGCCAATAAAAAAGAAAAAGTAGATCTTATTATGCAAGAGAGGGAAAAATTAAAATATGAATATTTGTGAGATTTTAGATTGATTTCAGGTTAAATTTTGATCTTTTGGTTCTGTGCTCGTGTAACGTTATTTTATGTCAAGTATTTTTCCAGTCACAAGTTTTAATAAGACTAAAATGTCTGTAAAAGGCATAATTAGACAACTGTCTGTGGAACCATGAAAATCCACATTGGTTTGTTCTCGAGTTTCAAACAAACATTAGAAAAGAAGAATACATTTTAATGCAGATTTGGTAAAATATTTCACATATGAACTCAAATTTGCACAGAGGGATTCCCCCAGTGAAAAATATTACATCCTGTACAGAAAATTACATCTAGTGCTTCCTCGCTTCGTTGTTTTAAATTTCAAAGCACAAATAAAAACTCAAGGGTTCTGCAGAATGACAAGAGCCAAGGATCTCTCTGGGTTGTTTCTGTCTTGCATGCGGCCCACCCAGGTCCGGTCCCCGGCATCCCATTGTCCCCACTGAGCACCACCAGGAGTAATTCCTGAGTGTAGAGCCAGGAGGAACCCTGAGTATTGCGGAGTGTGACCCAAAAAGGGAAAAAAAAATGGCAGCATCTCATCAACTCCTGGAAAATTGGTTCTAACCTCCCTTCTCAAGCCAACTCAACTCGGGCTTGCTGGGTTTGGACAGAGCCGAGGGGTCGCCCAGACGGAAGATGGAGAGCGGGTGGAGATATCAGACAAGTTCCATCATTCCATTTCCTTCTTGTGGACCAAGAAATAGGGTTATTGTTTGAGCTTCCCTGGGGGGGAGTAGCCACCCCTCACGTGAGAGGGGTGGGCACTCCCAGAGCCCATTCCTTCCCAGTGATACAGCAGGAGCACAAGTGTGGAGCACCAGGTCACTTTAACTCTCCGCCCATGGGACAGGTGGCCAATCAGAATAGATAACGGGATTGGGGACAGGGGTAATTTGGGAGCAGATAAAAGGAAGCCCCGAGCAACTCCCTCTCTCCTCCCTCCCCCTCCTCACCTTTCCTCTTTTTGCCCTCTGTCTCTCTGTAACTTATTTTTGTATGTTTTGACTCTGATCTTTATTTTATTTATTTTAAAGTATTGGAGGGGTGGAGCGATAGCACAGTGGTAGGGCGTTTGCCTTGCATGCAGCCAGCCCAGCTGAGCCGGGTTTGATTCCTCCGCCCCTCTTGGAGAGCCTGGCAAGCTACCAAGAGTATTCAATATGCCAAACACAGTAACAAGAAGTCTCACAATGGAGATGTTACTGGGCCCGCTCGAGCAAATCCATGAACAACGGGAGGACCATGACCGTGATTTTAAGGTAATGTTTGTCCAGCCTGACGTGGTTTCTTCCTCTCGTTATTACCCTTTGGGTCACTGGTTGATGACCTTTTATGCATTTGTTTAGGTCCTTGGTCAGAAAGGTTTTTCTCTATCAAACTTTTTATTTTTTATATCCCAAGGGAAGTTTTTGGTTAATTTGTTTGTTCTTTTTTTTTTCCTTTTGGGTCACACCTAGCATTACTCAGGGTTTACTCCTGGCTCTGAATTCAGGAATTACTCCTGGCAGTGCTCGGGGGACCCTACGGGATGCGGGGATGGAACCCTGGTTGGCCACGTGTAAGGCAAACACCCTCCCTGCTATCCTATCACTCTGTCCTTCTTTTTTTTGGTTTCTTAGGTTTGGTTGTTCTTTTTATGGGGGGGTCTACAAGGGAAGTTTTACTAGTTTTTGTGACAATCTTTGCTGTGTGTACATCTCTCTAGAGCCATCATTTACAGAGGCAGCCAGAAAGGCATAGCTGCTCGGCGCTCAGCGGTCACCCAGTGCTCGGCAGGAGACACAGCCAGGGTCAACCGCGGGCAAGCCAGCACCTGATGCACTGGTCTGTGTCTCTGGCCCCAAATTTATTCCTTGAGCTGGATCCATACCAGTCCCTTGTAGATCTGTGAGTCAATAGACTCAATATGATGGAAGAGAGAGGGGAGGGAGCGAGGGAGGGAGGGAGGGGGGGAGGGAGGGAGGGAGGGAGGGAGGGGGAGAGAGAGAGAGAGAGAGAGAGAGAGAGAGCGAGCACAGGAGGCAGGATGCTTGCCGGATAACTAGGGTTCGATCCCCGGGACTACATATGCACTTCCAGTCCCCCCCAGGAATGACTAGAAGCACAGAGACAGAATGATCATTGCCCCTTTCTTTCTTCCCAAATACGATGAACTCATGCTGCCAAAGCAATAGCACAACCGGAAGAGCATTTGCCTTGCACGCAGCCTAACTCAGGTTTGTCCCTGCATCCCAATTGGTCCCCCGAGCACCGCCAGGAGTGATCCCTGAGTGCAGAGCCAGGGGTAAGCCCTGAGCACAACCTGGTGTGGCTCCAAAAATCAAACCAAACCAAAACAAAAAAACAAACGCAACTAACTGTTTCTAGCATTCTTTCTCACAGAATCCTGGCATCTGGGATGGTGATAACTTCACTCCCTCTGGCGTTGGCCGGTGTTGGGTGGGGCCAGGAGTGATGCATGCCATGACTGACCTCCGGCCAGCGGCCCCTGCGTCTTGTTAGTTGTTGACGTGGTTCTGAAACTCCGGCTACGCTCAGATCACACTCCAGGCTTTCTGCAGAGCCTGAGGGTCACGGGAATTGACCCTCTTAAGCTTCCTGCGTCCACTGGGGAAATATTGGCCTCTGGCTGGGAAGAGACACGGTGACGGCTGCTCACTTGGACACTGAGTTTTTGATCTCCCTGCAGAGGCAGTTGTTGAACTTGAGGTTTTGTGGTGGAGGAAGCTGTAAGTTGCTGAGGCATTAGGCCCAAGAAGAGTAAGGTGAGGATGTGGGCATTTCCCCCTAATGGGTTTCAGGAGCTTTCTTCTTTGGGGGAGACAGAAATGGGGAGAAAGCAAGAGAAAAGAAGCCTGTGACCTGGCATCCACTAGAAGCAGCTCATTTAGCTCTGTGCCTTCTAGAAAACACTGTCTCTCTGCACCTTGAATTATGTGGCCAGAGCAAGGGCATTGTGAAGCCCGGCATCCCCCTAAATCACCAACAAGACCATTCCAATCCCAGCAGCCTGCTCGATCCCTAGGACACCCAGCTCCCCCCATCCTGTCCTGGGGGACAGCTGTCCAGGCTCAGAACATGACTGGGAGTCCTTAGAAGGATATTGAGACTCTGTGGGGCCTGGAGAGATAGTACAGCGGAGGGGCTCGCATTGAGCCCTGCCAGGAGTGACCCCTGCAGCACAGAGCCCTGAGCACCAGTAAGGGTGGCCCCTGAATAAGAGAAAGGATCTGTGGGGCAGAAGAGAAGGAACTGCAGAGAAGCTATTGCCTTGCTCACATCAATCCCTGCCATCCCAGAGAGACCCCAGAACCCCGCCAAGAATGACCCCTGAGGGGCTGAAGCAATAGCACAACGAGTAGGGCATTTGCTTTGCACGAGGCCAACCCGGGTTCGAGTCCCAGCGTCCCATATGGTCCCCTGAGCACCGCCAGGGGTAATTCCTGAGTGCAGAGCCAGGAGGAACCCCTGTGCATTGCCAGGTGTGACCCAAAGAGCAAAAAAAAAAAAAAAGAATGACCTCTGAGCACAGAGTCAGGAGTTAGCCCTGAGCACCACCAGGAGTGGCCCCCAAATAAACAAAAGAATCTGTGTCCCAGAACCTCACAGGTTTGAACACATGCTGTGAGGACCCCCAATTTTGATCCTCATTCTGCTGGGATTTCCCCCGCCCCCTGCACCTGCAACACAAAATCCCTAGGAGGGTCCCCCAAGTGCCACCATGCGTGGTCCCAGAGGGAAAAGTGGTCAGATCCTTTTGGCAATAGCTGTTTGTCTGTCCGTGTTCTAGCACCCCCTTTTCTCCTTCTCTCTTTAGCTCTCCACTTGGGTCTCTGCAGATCAGGCCCCTCCCCACGGGTGGTGGCAGGTGAGAATGAGCACCAAGATTTGGTTACAAACTTTGCTTCGCATTCTTCTGGTTCTGTCATCAGCGTTGCCTGGACAAGCCTGTTTTCATAAGCCCATGCGGGCAGGATGCAGCGACCCTCACTGTTCCCCAAAGCAGCCCCTGATAGGGGCTCTGCAAATCAGCCGTTCGCTCATCTTCCTGAGGTGCATTCTGTTACCCAGGTGTCTTTGAGCCCGGAGGACATTTGCATCTGTTCCTTGTCGATTTAACTCAGAAACAGCGGCTGAGAGCATCTGCCGTGTCCATAGTCTGCAGCTAGAGGTTAGTTCATGTTCTGGCATTTTCTTAGCTCTCTGTGACCTCACCTCTGCCTCACAGGCCTTGCTACATCTCTCTAGCTCCCATTTTCAGAATCAGGTGATGCTGAGGGCCTTCCCAGGAGAGCGTAGGCCAGCTGCCAGGCCTGGGACCAGCCCAAGGCTCGAGACGCACAAGCCTTAGAAGGGGACAGGTGCCGGGGCTGGAGTGATAGCACAGTGGGTAGGGCGTTTGCCTTGCATGTGGCCGACCCGGGTTCGATTCCCAGCATCCCATATGGTCCTCCGAGCACCACCAGAAGTGATTCCTGAGTGCAGAGCCAGGAGTAACTCCTGAGCATTGCCAGGTGTGACCCCCCCCCAAAAAAAGAAGAAGGGGACAGGTGCCTGGCGCTGCCCCAGGAAGGTCTGTTATTCTGTGTGAAGAGAGAGAGGCTGGAATAAGCACTTGGAATTTGAGCTTTTGGAAGTTCATGTCACTCTAGCTTTTAAGTTCTGGAATGTTGGGTTTCCTGTGTGTTTTTACCTGTCCCAGAAATTGGGGGTGGGCAGTGGGTAGGGCTGAAGTGAGAGGGTGCTTGCCTTGCATGACGCTGACCCAGGTTTGACCCCTCGCATCCATATAGTCTCCTGAGCCCCACCAGGATTTCTGAGTGCAGAGCCAAGAGTAAGCCCTGAGCACAGCCATGGATGGCGCCCGAACAGAAGAGATAAAATAGAAACTGGGGGAGGGGGGTAGTCCCCCAGTGCCATTTCCAGGCCAGGCAAGGCAAACAGCTGACATTGATCTGTTCAGGCCGTGGGAATCCCCCGCACTGCAAGGCTCCGATAACGTAAACCCAAACATTTCATTAAAATTCATTTCCTTTTCTCGCGTCTTACTGAAAACAGAAAAATATTGCAACCTTGGCATAGCCACTGAATTATTCATCTGGAAATTAAAAACAACAACAACAAAAAAAAACCCTCCACAAGATACCAATGGCAGACAGCAGGGACTGGGTTTCCCCTCCCCAGCCGGGCCCCCTGCTCTATGCACCCTGGTATCCACATGCTCCGAGATCACCTGGGAGTCTAGTTTCCCATGGTGCCTGGGCTCTGGGCTTCGAATTCTGTCCCTCTCCTGTGACCAATACTGGGGCCCTGTGGGGATGCAGAACTCTGGGGGATTCTTGGGGAACCCAGGCTGGGGGGAGATCAAGATGATGGAGGCTCTGATCTAGGGAGAGTCTTCCTCTGCTTCCCACAGCAGGGCCAGCCCATGAGAGAGTCAGGGCCTGCCCCCAGAGCCATCACATTATCCCCAGGGTCCACCCTCGCTGTTCTCACTGCACTGTTCTCCCTGACCAGGGGGCTCTCCTACGTACACTTAGCAGCAGAGTGAGGCACTTAGGAGCCACAGTTCCCTGGTGCCCGACCTTTGGAACTTTTCACATTTCAGGTATAACTTCCATTTTTCTTTTGTCACTGGTTTCTCATCCAAACCCTGCGATGCTCGGTGGCTCCTTCCATCTTAGTGCTCAGGGGGCCATGCGGTACCAGGTATGCCACCCAGGTCTCCTGCCTGCTGAGGGCACCAGACCACACTCCAGCTGCTTTCGTTGTGTGTTACAAACAGACAGAGCAGGAGGTGAGCTTCCTCTTGCATCGATTGTCCGTAGTTTTGAGGGAGGTGAAGTGTGTTCCAGGCTCACTTGTTGGCGGAGACACGATTTCACAGGGGGGTGGCACATGCACAGGTGGGAGGTGAGCTCAATGGAGCCTGCATTGGGGGAGCCAAGTGGAAAATGGGGCCCAGGGCTTGGACCAGTGAAAGAGGCTCAGATTTAGACAGGAACAGACTTGGAGAGTAGGAACCAGTGTAGTGCCTCTGTTCAGGCTGCCATGTCAAGGTTCCACCACCAGGGGTCCCCAGTCAGCTGCCATGTCAAGTCCCACCACCAGGGGTCCTCAGTCAGCTGCCATGTCAAGGCCCCACCACCAGGGGTCCTCGGCTGTCATGATAAAGTCCCACCATGGGATGGAGGGGGTGGTCCTCAGTCAGCTGCCATGTCAAGGTATCACCACTAGGGGTCCCCAGTTAGCTGCCACGTCAAGGTCCCACCACCAGGGGGACAAAATAAAAACAAAAGACCTATATGACAAGGGTCAGAGTTAGTACAGAAGTTAAGGCGTTTGCCTTGTGTGTGGTTGATCCCCAAGACCATTAGGACCCTAAGAAACATCTGGGAGTGATCACAGAGCTGGTGACAGTCCCCCAAGCACTGCTGATGGAGCCCAGCAGCCCACCACCACCAAAGAAAGGGCTTACGGGATATCCGCCCTTTCACCCAGGCAGTGCCACTTGTTGATTCTTTTTTGTTTTGCTTTGAGGCCACATCTGGCGGTGCTCAGGGCTCACTCCTGGCTCTGCACTCAGGTATCACTCCTGGCAGTGCATGGGGGCCCTATGTGGCGCTGGGGATCGAATCAAGTCGGTTGTGTGTAAGGCAAGCGCCCTGCCCACCGTACAGAAGCCGGAGCAGCTCACGTCCTACCTGCCCTCCCCGGAGCTGGACTTGCACATCTCTGAGCTTGTGCCACACCCAGCAACGCCTCCAAAGGCTTCCAGCGTCCCATGTACCTGTTCTACAAGGCCCCTAAGGTTCCCCCATGTCCATAAGCGTGCAATACTGCAAAATACTACATATCTGCACCGTGGCCCAAGCCGGGGGTAAAGGTCCCAAACTTCTGAAACATGCAAGATTCTTTGCATGTTTCTAAGTTTCTCCAGAAACATGGACCCGCAAAATGCATGTGTATGGCTATGTTACATATCTGTGTATATATGGCCTGATCTCACATGTGTGCATGTGATAAGGAAGTGGGTCATAGGAGATGAAGCTGATACGTGTCAGATGCCCAGTGCCCACCCCGGAGACTTGGTAACAGTGTGGGTCCAGTAAAGCAAGGGTGATGCTTTGATGGACCCTGGGCCAGGAAAGCTCTCGTAACAGCTCCGGGGAGAATTCCCTGCTGCTCTCAGCAGGGGGCACTAATGTGCATCTGTCTGGGGGACTCCCAGGCAGTACTGAGGAGTTTCCCCTTCCTGGCAATTCCGGATGGTGGTTCGGTGCAAGAACCTACTTGGCAGTGCTCAGGGTTTGAGATTTTGTTCTGTACAAGCCTTCCAAGGCCCGACTGGGTCCCTCCTCACTCTGGGCGGTGGGGCTGTGTGCTTCCTTTGGCCCATGCACTCCGAACTTGATCTGTCTTTGTTTTGGGGGTCACACTTGGCAGTGCTCAGGGATCACGTCTGGTAGTGCTCAGGGGGCTCTATAGGTAACAGAATGGAACCAGAGTTGGCCACGTGCAGGGCCGGTTCCCTCCCAGCTGTCCTGTCTCTCAGGCCTCTGAGGCTGATCTGACCCAGGAAGAGCCTCACAGGGGCTGGAGAGAAAAAACAGGGTCACTATTCTTGCACCCCTCAGGCTTGATCCCCAGCACTGCACAGGGTTCTCCAAACACCAGCAGGAGTGAGCCCTAAGACCAAGAACCAAGCAGAAACCACTTCACAAACACACTCAGAAGAGCTTGAGGACTAAGGTCTGGCCGGTCAAAGGGACCCACTGAATGAGCATGTGAGTGAGTGCACACACAAACATACACAGACACAGACATACGTGCACACATGTGCACACACATACACACATGCATATACTCACGTACATAACACATGCACACTCATACACACAGGCATACAAGCACACATGGACACACACATGCTCACTTATGCACACATGCACACACAACACATGCACACACTCATATACACACACGCACAAGCACATGTGTACTCATGCACACATACACACTCACAACCCACACATGATCACACAGTCCTACATACATGCACACGTACATGCACGCACATGCACACACACATACATGCATTCACAGACACACACACAAACACATGCACTATTTTTCTCCAATGGGGGGAGATGCAGGTCTCCTGACATCTCAGAGGACACAGCCCAGGACAGGAGGACACAGGCCAGGGGCACACTGAGTGGGGTCCTGCCCTTGTCCACCTGTCCTTGCGCAGAGTGGAGGACACTGCGAGCAAGTCCTCAGGACGTTGACCCTTCCCGGCTGCGCCCTGCGGGCTCCAGAGTCTGGAATAAAGAAGGGTGTGGGTCGGGGGCTGGGAATCAGATCAGGCACTGGGGGTGCGCTGGCATTTGGGATGCCCTAGCATCCCCCTGTATGGCCCGTGCCCCCCCACCCCAGGGACCCTGGCAGCCCGGCCTCAGCCCTGGGTTCTGCTCTCCACCGAGCTCAGGCTGGTCCTACCAGGTTCTCGCGCTCCCAAGCTGGGGAGCAGCAGGGCAGATGGTGGCCGACACCTTTCTCGGGAGCCTGGAAACCCACCAGTTTGCTCACTGCTGAGCTATGAAAGGAGGAGACAGTCCTGAGCATGGGTGGGCTGCTGTCCCCACCCTCGGGCCTGTCCCCAGGATTCTCAGGGTGCTGTGCAATAACAGGATTTCATCCAGATTCCAAATGGAGGCAGCAGTGGTGAGAGCTGGATGGGAAATGGGAAATGAATGTTCGGGCTGGCGACGGGAAACTGAGGCAACATGGGCCCCTACATCTTTGTTGTTTGTTTTTGCATACGGCAAGGTTCAGAGATGACTCCTTCTCTGTGCTCAGGGATCATTCTGGGAGGGGGAGTGCTCAGGAGACCCTATGAGTTGCTGGGATCGAACCCAGGTCAGCCGCATTCAAGGCCAGAGTCCTCCCCACTGTGCTATTGCTCCATCCCCTGCCCTTACTTGTTCGTTGAGATCCTGATGCGTTCCAGACCTAGAGGGGTTTTTTTTTTTGGCTTTTTGGGTCACACCCAGCGATGCTCAGGGGTTACTCCTGGCTTTGCACTCTGGAATCACACCTGGCAATGCTCAGGGAACCATATGGGATGCTGGGAATTGAACCCGGGTCGGCTGCGTGCAAGGCAAATGCCCTCCCCGCTGTGCTATTGCTCCAGCTCCCCCAGACCTAGAGTTTTTGAAAATGAAGAAAGGAGCTTTCTTCCTGGCTCCTACACAGGACTTATTAAAGAAAAGAGAAAAGGAAAAGGAGAGGGAGGAGGGGGAGGAGGAAGAATTCAAACTCAACCATCTTTTAGAAATGGAGTAAGGCATCATGCATGGCCAAGGGCCACAGGACGGGGAACTGGTCTCCCTCCAAGGATGAGGTGGATAGGATGGGGCCATGTGACATCACTGCAGGGAGCTGACAGTCGGTGTGGTGCTAGAACTTAAGAAATTCCATCCTGGGGGCCAGAGTGATAGTACAGTAGGTAGAGTGTTTGCCTTGCACGCATCCCATTTGGTCCACCAGTGCACCACCAGGAGTTAATCAGAGCCAGTAGTAACCCCTGAGCTTCACTAGGTATGAACCCCCCAGAAAGAGTTTTTAAAAATTAAAAAAAATCTATCTTGGAGGGCCAGCAGGAAGGGTGTTGTTTGCCTTACCTACAACCGACCTGAGTTTCATCCTCTGCATCCTGTATGCTCCCCCAAGCACCACCAGGATGGATTCCTGAGTGCAGAGCCAGGAGTCAGCCCTGGAGTATTGCGAGGTGTGTCCCCAGAAAAAAAACCAAAAAGTAAAATTTTCAGTGTGGAGCTGGATGATATGATGTTAAATGAAGCCAGCCGGAAGAAGGGCAAGTAGGAAGATCTCACTTACAAGTGGTGTTGAGAGTAACGGCATGGGGAGATGCCATGGCCTGAAGCAGGGAGGCCCGGATCACCCCAGGCCCCGAGTATAGGGAGAAGAAGGAGAAAGTGAGTGGAGGGCAGGGAAGAGACAGGTGAGAAGCCACAGGGTCAGGGTGCGTTGAGGTGCTGAGGAACAGCAGAGCCAAACGTCCAACCCGCAGAGTCAACAACACTGAATCATGACACCCAACCTTGAACAACCAAACTTAAAAAGGTGCCTGTTGGGACGGCAGCCGGGGGCCAGGCGGGGGTGGGAGTGGGGGGCCTGAGAGCACTGGTGGCGGAATGGGTTGGAGCACTGGATGCCTAAAACCCAGCTGGGAATAAGTTTGTACATCCCAGTGCTTTCATAAAATAAAATCTGGGGGGAATACAAAGAAATTCCATTGTTAATAGTATCGTCAGAGACAGTGTCTCAATTGAAATCGGGTGGAGAGAAGACACTTATAGGGGCCAGAGAGATAGCCCAGTGGTTAGGGCAGATGCTGGGCAAATGGGAGACTCTGATTCTGTCCCTGGAACCTGTGGCCCCCCCTGAGCATCGCTGGGTGCAACCCTGGGGTCCCAGAATGCTACCAGGTTACCTCAGAGCCCCACCCCAGCTCCACAGCCCCTGAGTAGCCCCTGCACCCTCGAACCCTTACATTGAACCGCAGGCCCAGTTGGCCCAGAATTGTCAGGAGTAGCTGGTGAGTCTTCTGAGCACCGTTTGGGAGTATTCTCCCCTGCCCCCCCCCCCCCCAAAGAGGTGGCTATCCTTTGGGGAGAGAAGGAAATAGATTAAACCATAAAAGGTCACTCTGGGTGTCTAAACATAAAGGCGTCGACACCGTCATGTTGGCTAAATAATTTCAAATTTCTGAAAATCCAAACGAGTCAATCCAGAATGGCTGGATCTAGCCTGAGGCACGCTGACATCTTCTTCTCGTTCGACTAAACGTGAGACGTGATGTCTCTGTTCCCTGTTCCCCCGGGAGTGGCCTCCACCTTCAGCCTCTGACAAGTTTGCATCTGGATCATGTAAAATCTGCCAGAAAAGCAACTCTATTTGGGTGCTGTAGTTCCTGCCCATGTCAGGCCTCCAGAAACCCTCAGCGGGCAGTGGAGATGGCCGGATTCAGACCCCGACATTGCTGTCGGGCTGGAGTCCTCCAAAGCCTCCAGCCCAGCCACTCCCCTTGGGGGTCAGAGGTGGACCCAGTACCCAGGGGGGTCTGCAAGCTGCCATGGGCAGGGGCACAGCGCTGGGCTGGGGGCCGGCCTGGGGCTGCTCCATCAAGACCCTGGGACAGTGGCCAGGGCCGGGGTAGCACCTGCTCAAGCCTCATTGGATCCTCAGCACCATGTGGTTTCCTGAGCTTCACGGGGGCAATCTCAGAGCCCTCCAGGCACTGATGGGGTGACCTGGCTAACCCCTGGCCCCACAGGACCCAAAGGACCACATCCCTGGGCTCTTGCATTGACCCAGAGGGTCAGGAGTCAACTCTGAGCACAGAACTAGGAATAAGCCCTGAGCACAGAGCCAGGAGTGATCCCTGAGCACAGAGCCAGGAGTGATCCCTGAGCACAGAGCCAGGAGTGATCCCTGAGCACAGAGCCAGGAGTGATCCCTGAGCACAGAGCCAGGAGTGAGCCCTGAGCACAGAGCTAGGAGTCAGCCCTGAACACAGAGCCAGGAGTGAGCCCTGAGCACAGAGCAAGGAATGAGCCCCGAGCACAGAGCAAGAAGTGATCCCTGAGCACAGAGCAAGGAGTCAGCCCTGTGTACCACCAGGTGGGGCCCCAAAACAAAAAAAAAAAAGAAAAAAGTGAAAAAATAAAATTAACAATAAATCCTCTCTCAAAGAAACCGGAGCTCAAAGAGATGACGCCTTTTTTATATTTCATTTTCAGGCCACACCCAGCAGGGCTCACAGCTGACTCCTAACTTTGTGCTCGGGGGTCATTCCTGGAGATGCTCAGGGACCGAGTCTGGGTCGCCCTCCCTTCTGGACTATCACTCCAGCTGCCCCCCCAAAAGGATAATTTCTTAGTTTGTCAGTAATCTGGAAGTAAATGAGCCCCCAGCCCTCACACACACACACACACACACACACACACACACACACACACACACACATACACACACGTCAGGAAAAACAAATCCCTTGTGATGAAGGTCAGAATTGTGGTTTCACACTGGAAACAGGAGCCGTTTGGAACTCACTAAATATTTGATATCCTGATCTGGTTACGTGAGTGAAGGCAGGGTAGAAAACTCTTGTCCTGTGTGCATCAGACTTGTCGGTTGGAGAACAAACATCTAGAACTTGAAGGTTCTCTACCATTTTCCAGCCACCTGCACCAAAACACTTAATTCAAACATAAATATTGCTCTCGGCATCGATTAATAATGTCTGTAAGCCCCTTGGAAGCTTTTTGGAGCAAGCGACTAAACTCATATACCCTGGACGTTTGTTTCTTCATGTTTTATGAATTTGTGGAGGGCAGGAAAATTCAAAACAATGCAAAAGAGGAAAAGGGGCCAGACTGAAGCAATAGCACAGTGTGAGGACGTTTGTCTTGCACTTGGCTGAGCCAGGTGTGATCCCCAGCACCACGTAGGGTCCCCGAGTCTGCTAGAGTGATCCCAGAGCACAGAGCCAGGAGTGAGCCCTGAGTACCCCACCCCCAGAAAGAAAAAGACAAAGTCAAAGAAAAATGCCTCTTCTCGGCAAATACTGCCAAAAGACAGGGCATATTCAGCGTATCACTGTATCACCGTCATCCTGTTGTTCATCGATTTACTTGAGCGGGCGCCAGTAACGTCTTCGTTCGTCTCAGTCCTGAGATTTTAGCGGCCTCTCCTTACTCTTCATATTACTTAGGAAAATATGTATTATGGAACAGTGTTGTAAAGTTGGATAAAGGTGGAATTGTTTGTATTGTGTTTCCAAATTTCCAAGTACTGTCAGCTCAGGAGGACCACGGCAAATCTGAGGGGAAATCTGCATAGAAGACCGCCAAGCTCAGTGAGTAAAAACAGCCACACGGTGCCAACCAGTGCCAACCAGCCAGCAAACCTCAGGCAAAGACTTCAGTGACCCTGCTGTGAGATATAATAACAATGATCACAAATTGACTTAAAAAAAAAACTTTGGCCACACCCGGCAATACTCGGGTGTTCCTCCTGGCTCCGCACTCAAGAGTCACTTCTGGTGGTGCTCGGGGGACCCTATGGGATGCCACAGATGGAGCCCTGGTCAGCTGCGTGCAAGGCAAATGCCATGCCCATTGTCCTATCTCTCCGGACCCACAAATGAACTTTAATAGGCTAAATTTCCATTTGCCTTTGTGTTGTAACAGCACAGAGTGAATTTGTCTGTGCCTGCAGGGGGCAGGCTGGAGGGGTGGGTGGGGACCTAGGGACGTTGGTGGAGGGATGATGTAAGAACACTAAATGCCTGAAACAACTGTATTAATGAACCACTTAGTAAATCGCGGGGTTATTTATTTATTTAGTTAGTTATTCTGGCTTTTTTTGGTCCCACCCGGAGATGCTCAGGAGTTACTCCTGGCTCTGTACTCTGGAATTACTCCGAGTTGTGCTCAGGGACCATATGGGATGTCGGGGGTGGAACCTGGGTTGGCCACATGCAAAGCAAATGCCCTACCTGCTGTACTATCTGGCTCATGGGGTTATAATTTTTTTTTTTTTTTGCTTTTTGGGTCACACCCAACGATGCACAGTGGTTACTCCTGGCTCTGCACTCAGGAATTACGCCTGGCAGTGCTCAGGGGACTATATGGGATGCTGGGAATTGAACCCATGGGGGGTTATAATTTTAAAACAAATGGAATAAACAATTTCACCTGCCCCTCCTGGTAAAAAGCTGCAGAGAATGGACGAATGAGAGAGAGAGGTGAGCTGCTTCTCTGGAAGACAGATCCTGCCCAAACTGAAATGTTTAAATGTTTCCAACATGTAGTGATTTTTATTTTGTTACCAAGCAAAAAAGACACAAATGGTCACAATAAACTAGAGATACACATTAAGAGATTACTGGGGAAGGGTCCACCAACTTTTAGCATCCCCCAAAGCCAAGAGGGTCCCCTCTCTCTCCCAGATGGCCTCAACCCCTCCCACATTCTCCCCACTGCAGCCCAGGGCACCCCGAGTCTTGCCTTGCCTTTTTTCAATGTTGGGGCCACACCCGACGGTGCTCAGGGATTGCTCCTGGCTCTGTGCTCGGGGATCACTTAAGGGACCTCTGGGGTTCTGGGGATAAACCTGGGCCCACCGTGCTCTCACTCTACTCCCCCCCATACACACCAAGTCACGCAGCATCTGAGGGGTCCCCCCCACCACTCCGGCTCTCAAGGTGCTGTGCTTCTCCCTACCTCGGCACCCTCTCTGATGGTGAGTGTCTAAGGAGCCACCCCAGACTCCTCATAGTGGAAAAATAGGTGGAAAAATCTGTAGCACCTGCCTGAGAAAGGCAGGCAGCGTATGGGGCCGGAGCAACAGCACAGTGGGGAAGGCACTTGCCTTGAATATGGCCAACCCGCCCTCCATCCCCAGCATCCCATCGGGTCCCCCGAGAACCCCCAGAAGTGATTCCTGAGTGCAGAGCCAGGAGTCAGGTCTGAGCATCGCCAGGTGTGACCCAAAAATCTGTCACTGTCACTGTCCTCCCATTCGTTGTTCATCGATTTGCTCGAGCGGGCCCAGTGACATTGTGACACTTGTTACTGTGTTTGGCATCTCGAATACGTCACGAGTAGCTTGCCAGGCTCTGCCGTGTGGGCGAGATACTCTCAGTAGCTTGCCAGGCTCTCTGAGAGGGGCAGAGGAATCGAACTCGGGTCGGCCGTGTCAGCCGCGTGCAAGGCAAACGCCTTACCCACTGTGCTATCGCGCCAGCCCAAAAACGAACAAACAAACAAAGTGCAGCATGCAGGTCAGGGTGGGTGCAGGCTGGAGGTGCTGGGCCCCCCACATTCCTTCTGAGAGTGTCCTGGGGGGTGGGACCAGGCCCTCCCTGACCTCAGGGTTCCCAGTCCTCAAGGTCAAAGTTATGTCGTTTTCTCCTTCCATGGCTTCCTTACTCCTCTCAGCTTCACATTCATCTCCCCCACCACACACACACACACACACACACACACACACACACACACACTCCTCTCTGAGTTAGTGGTCCTTCAGTTTGCTTTTGGGGTCAAGAAGACCCTTCCGGCATGGTTCGATCCAGGAGTTGGTAGAAGCTCGCCCATTAGAGGAGTCCGCACAAGGCAACGGTCCACGTGGGGCCTAATTAGAAGCGATGGGTGACCCCTGGCTCTGAGTTGGCCAAGGGCAGCTCCTAACCTGGTCTGCCCCTCCCAGGAGCCCCGTGTATGTCCCACCTCGCACCCAGGACATCAGCAGGACACCTGGGTCTGATCAATGAGAACCAGCAGCTGGGGGTGGGGGTAGGACACTCAATGTGGTGGCCAGAATCAGGACAGACACCCTAGGGACTGAGTCCCAGATACAAACACCCCAGCATCAACTGGAGTAGCCCGAGGGTGAGGCTACACCCAGGGTGCTTCTGACTCTGTGTTCAGTGCTCACTGCTGATGGTGCTCTGGGTACCAGACATGGACCTGGGGATTGGACCAGGCCAGCCCGGTACCCAGGCGGCATCTCTCCCCAGCGCTCTCCCTCCGGCCCCTTGTTCCCTCTGGATTCGGGTGCTCTGGGCCGAGCCAACACTCAAAAGGTAGCAGCTGATGCGGCCAGAGAGATGGGACGGCACTGGCGTTGCTGCCTGACAGCCGGCTGCACCCACACAGCCAGGAGGAGACCTGGAGCAGGGTCGGGAGAGACTCAAACTCCCCCACCCCAAGAGGCAGCTGATTCTACTTCTCGGCAGACATTTATCAGCCTTGGTGGGTACCGCCCTTCAAAGGCTTTTACAGGCATTGTTTCCTGGGGTCCTCCTGTAATGCTGGTCAGGGGGTGAAGTCCACTAGCTTAAGTCCTTTGTGTTGGTAGGATCGTTCACGGCCAGGCTAATGACTCTGCACTGGGCACTGGGCACTGGAGTTCCCTGGACAAGCAGGCCCCCCACTCGCAGGGGCTAATCCAGTTCCTCTGGGGGCTTCACACGACCAGGAGGCAGAATGCACCGTGTTCAGTGGGGAGAAGCACAACGTGAAGTAAGAGTTTAGAACTTGCCTGCAGACCTGGAAGGGACGGAGAAATGGCCGTGGTGGCCGCTGTCCCCATCCGATTCATAATGCTCTTCTCGGGTACCCAGAAAGGGAAAATCTGGGCTGGGGGACGCCAGGGCCGACCCAGGGCACGGAGCTCAGCAGGGGAACCAGGAGCTAATAGGACAATGGCTGGAAGGTGACAGTCTGCAAGGGAGCTGTCCCTATAGCAGAAACAGAAAGACAAACACAAACCCGTCCCAGATTTCTACTACAGTAGCAAGTGAATTAACTCCCAGAAACCAAGAGACACCCCCCCACCTTCAAAACTGGTGGAATAAGCAGCTTTTTTAAAAAAATCTTTTTCACGAAGAAGAAAAAGCCACATTTCTTGGATTTGACTTTGTTCACACAAACCTCCACAGGAAAAGTTGGCTCCGTTTCATCTGTGCAAGAAACTGTCATTTCGGAAACTCTTGTCAAAGGGCCTTAAAATTGTGCATCTTGGAAGACGAATTTCCATCCAGATGAAGAAATCGGAAAGATGTCTGCTGAGTGAAAATCACCGAGACTGCCCCCCCACCCCTGCATCCTGGCCCCAGAATGTAGATGGAATAAGGGTGGGTGGCGGTGGGATGGGGGTGGGGGTGTCCAGGCAGGCAAAGGGGCTGCATGTGACTTAACCTAAAACAGAAAATAAATGAGGACACTCACTGCCAGAGAGACCCTCTTAGAGGAGTGTCTGGCGGAAGGAAATCTTTTCTAAGGTTGATCCCTCCCCTGGGGAGCACGTGAACTCTCAGACCTCCGCCCCTCTCCCCATAATAAAGCTTTGCTCTTTTACTCTGTTCTGCTAACTCAAAACACAGTGATGTTCTGGGGGTTTGTTTGTTTGTTTGTTTTTAGGATCTTTTGGCCTTGAAATGGGCACAAGGGGGTTGTGGAGTGATAGAATAGTGGGGAGGACATCTGCCTTGCAGGTGGCTGATCTGGGTATCGCAGAGGGTCCCCTGAGCACTGCCAGGAGTGATTGCTGAGTGCAGAGCCAGGAGTAAGTCCTGAGCATTGTCTGGTGTGACCCCCAAACAAGCAAAACAGGAACTGGGTGCAGGATGGGGACTCGGATGCCAACCTGGCTCGGGGTGTCAGGAGGGTGGTCAGGAAACGTGAGGGCCAGCAGCTGCCCCGTCAGGATTGAGTAAACCTGCCACCCAGCTGGGGCCGCAAAAGTGCGTGGGGGCTGGGTTTATTTCTCGGTACCTGCTCTCGAGAGCCGCTGGGTTAGGTCCCCACCTGGGCCCTCGGCAAGGTGGCCTCGAACCTCACCACCAGAACAAGCCTCACTTCCTCCGCTCGTCCACCTGGCAGAGAGGAAGGGGGGGCAGAGACCCCCATTTCCCACTATCTCCCCACCATCGCTGCGCTGGACTGAATTCCCCCTAAGCGAGGACTGGCTGCGGGTCGCTGGGGACCTCGACCAGGGAAAGTCACGCGCGCCCACCGGGTCCCGTGCACGCGGCCTGTTCTCGGGAGCGCCGAGGCGCAGTGCTGCCACCTGGTGGCGGGGCAGTGGCTGTGCGGGAGCGTCGCGGCGCGGTGCTGCCACCTGGTGGCGCAGGCGGCGGAGCGCCGCGTGCGGGCCGGGCGGGCGTGATGAGCCAAGGCTGCAGGCATCTGGGTGACCAAATAAGGGGGCTCCGTGGGACCGGCCTGGGGGAAGCGAGGGACAGCTGCGAGCCAGGTCCAAACAAACGACCGCATTGTTGTGAGCGGGCGCCCGCCGCCTCCCGAGTCGGGCTGGGCACGGCCCCCGGGGCTCGCCCTGCCCAGTGCCCACCCGCCCCAGGCAGAGCTCCTGTCCGTCCCCCACGCACGGAGTAGAGAGCGGGGTGCCCAGGTCCGCCTCGGTGCAGCGCCCCAGCATCACGCCCGGCACACCCCGCCCTTGCCTCGTTCCGCTGCAGCACCCCTCCCTGCAATGCCCCCATGCAACCCCGCACCTGCACCCTCTGCAGCCCCCCAGCCTGCGCCCCTCCGTGCTGCGCCCTGGTGCAGAGCCCCCAACACCCCCCCCCCCACGCTGCGCCCTGGTACAGCACTCCGGCTCACGCCCCCCCCCCCATGCTAACCCCTTGGGGCAGCGCCTTGCACCCACATCCTTCCGTGCAGCACCTTTCCAAGCCGCATGGACCAAGAATCTAGCCTGGGAACCAGGTCGTGGCGCTGAGAGCTGCCAGTTCAGGGGGACTCCAACCTGACTTGGAGCCCCGCAACAGAGTTTGGGGGCGTTCTCCATCTCTTCCCCTGCAGGGTCCAGATGTCCCCCCAGAATGAGCTCCCCCCCCCCCCCCAGCCACCTCCCACACTGCTGGATTTGTTTCCCCTACAAGGCCAAAGTCTCTTTAGACAGAAGCGTGTGTCCTAGACAGGGACCTGGCACGTGAGAGAGTCCCGGCCCCCAGAAGCCTTAGACTCCATATCACTCACCCCTACGCTGATGAAGTTTCACCGGCAGCCCACCCCACCACCCAGCCAGGATTTCTGCTCAGAGCAGGGCGGTCCAGACCGAGCATTTATGGAGTGGGCCTGGCTCCTCTCAGACCCTCTGGGGCTGTCTGGGGGCATCTCTAAGCCTGCCCTGGCGGGGGGTGTCACTAGGTACACTTTGCTCTCTTGTCTGAAAACCCTTCTGGGAGTGGCTAGCGCTATACATTGTTTCCTAACTTTAAAAACAGCGATTATCCACAGCAACATCATGTGTTATTCATAACTAGCAATAGAAAACAAATTGTCTACTGTTGCCTTTTCAGCAGATCTGAGTGTTGGGGTAAAACCCCAAATAATAATGGTGGGTCTGGTGTCAAAATATTGAATGTGATCAAAGTAGAGAGAGAGAGTAATGTGGAAATCATCTGCCCCCCAGGTAGGGGGAGGGTGTGGGATGGGAGTATACTGGGGTTTTTGGTGGTGGAGAATGGGCACTGGTGAAGGTACCGGTGTTTCATTGTATGACCGAGACTTAAACACGAAAGCTTTGTAACTGCTCTCACGGTGATTCAATAAATAAAATTATAAAAAAAAATTAAAAATAGCGATTATGCCGAACTATAGGACAGCGGGGAGGGTGTTTGCCTTACACGTGGTAGGGTCTCTTCCCCCACCATCCCACTCCACTCAGGAGTGATTCCTGAGTGCAGAGCCAGGAGTAAGCCCTGAGCATCGCTGGATGTGACCCCAAACCAACAATCACTGTCACTGTCCTCCCGTTGTTCATTGATTTGCTTGAGCAGGTCCAGTAACATCTCCATTGGAGACTTTGTTGTTACTGTGTCTGGCATATGGAACACGTCACAGGGAGCTTGCCAGGCTCTGCCGTGCAGGTGAGATACTCTCGGTAGCTTGCCGGGCTCTCCGAGAGGGGCGAAGGAATCGAACTTGGGTCGGCCATGTTGGCTGCATGCAAGGCAAACGCCCTACCGCTGTGCTATCGCTCCAGCCCAAACCAACAATCAAAAATAGTAATTATGAGAAAGAAAGCAGCCTGGGGAAGGTCCTGGCTGTCTTTGCAGACTGTCTTCAGCACACAGTGCGGTGCCCTCTGCTTCCAGGAGACGAGTGAGAACTTGTGTCAGACAAGGGACTCAGCCCTGGGAGCACCTCCCGAGGTCATGCGCTAAGTGAGGAATTCTTCCTTCTCACCAAGCGTCTTGTACAACAGACTAAGGAGCGCAGAGCCCCCGCGTGTACCCATGGGTGGGTGAAAATCCACAGCAAAGGACAGATCCGGGAGAAGGAATCACACCACTGATGGTGGGATAAAGATGGGGCTTGTCAGCTCCTGGTCCTGACCTCCACAGTGAGAGGCGCCCAAAGTGCAGGGACAAGGCTCAGGGTTGTTCTGGCTCAAGTGATTTTTTTTTGCACTTAAGAAAACAGAGAGAGAGAGAGAGAGAGAGAGAGAGAGAGAGAGAGAGAGAGAGAGAGAGAGAGAGAGACTTTCGCTTTGTTCTGTTTTAGGGCCACACCCGTTGGAGCTCAGGGTTTACTCCTGGCTCTGCACTTGGGGATCACTCCAGGGGACCCTCTGTGGTGCCAGGGATTGAACCAGGGTTGGCTGTGTGCAAGGCAAACACCCAACCTGCAGTCCTATTGCTCGGGCTGCCCTACCAACAGGAGAGAGAGGGAGAGAGAGGGAGGGAGAGGGAGGGAGAGAGAAAGAGAGAGGGAGAGAAAAAGAGAGGGAGAGAGAAAGTCAAGAGAGAGAGGGAGGAGGAAGGGGAGAGAGGGAGAGAGAGAGAGAGAGTGAGAGAGAGAGAGAGGATTCTTAATTCTTCTCCTTCCCAGCAGACACCTCTGAAGTGAAGAGACTTGAAGACCACCAGAAGGAGCTTGGAAATCGGGCAGAAATGAAGTCGAATAGAGGGAAGAGCTGGCCAAGAGCGTGACAGGGAGGACAGCGGCCCTGTCACCCCCTCCCCGCCCCCATTCCCTGATGGCCAGATGTCACCAGGGTAAGTAGATTCTGTCTTGTCCTTCCATCTCCTTTTTCATTTCTTTTTTTTTTTTCATTTTTTGAGTCACACGCGGTGATGCTTAGGGGTTATTCCTGGCTCAGGAACTACTCCTGGCCTTGCTTGGGGGACCCTATGGGATGCCGGGGATCAAACCTAGGTCGGCTATGTACAAGGCACAACACCCTACCCTCTGTCCTAACCCCCGACAGCAAATTTTTGTCAGGACTGCATTCATTTCAGGATGAGTAGCTGGGACCCCCCAGCCTGAATCCATTCCCCCCCACACCTCCTTCCTTTGGGATCTAGCCACCAACTTCTTTCTCCGGAGTTGGGCTGTTGGCTCCAGGAAACATGTAAATTACCCATTCACTACAAACATTGTTTACAGAACTGGAGGGGAAAAAGTCCAAATAGTAGAAACAGTGATACAGTAATTACCCTTGTTCGGAGGCTAATTTTATTGCAATTTTTTCTCCCTTAAACCATGTTTTTGACTTTGCCCAGAATCATTACCAGCTCAGCGCTTGCAGGAAATTAGCATATGGTTCTCTAATGAATCAACAACAGGGCATGACCAAGAAGTGCGGAGGCTGTTGTTTATTTTGAGATCAAAGGGAGAAAAATGAAGCCCGGAGGTACTTGTGCTGTGGGGTGTGTAGGGAGGGGGTCACACAGTGTTTGAGAGGACAGGAGTCTCTTTGGTGTCACATTTTCCTCCGCATTGTCCTATTTCCTCCCAGCACTATTCTGAATCTATAAATAGGTCTCAGTCTTCTTAAGACACAGCTGATAATGTACTTTTTGGTGTTTTTCGTTTGGGAGTACACCAGGGGGTGCAAGGGCTGACTCCTGGCTTTGTGCGGGTCACTCAGTGATGCTCAGGGACCTTATGGGGTGCTGGGCCAGCCTTGTACAAGGTGAGCGCCCTCCCCACTGAACTATGACTCCTGCCCTTGATAATGTACTTTTAATGAAGAGATTTCCAAGGAGTCTCCAGGCAGCTTACCTTGCACCAAACAACAGCACCTTTCCACAAAGAACACAGTCCCGCACTTTCATGTCCAAGAAAAGACATAGCCAGGATAAAAAATCATCAGGATTGTGCCTCTGTGATCTGAATCAGGCATCAGAGAGCAGAAAACCATCTTCTTGGGACATAAGATGTAGGTTGGCCGATAAGTGCAGTGGAATGGCTTCCAGATGGTCCTGGACGAATCCCGGAATGGTCCTTGGATGGTCCTGGAGGAGTCCCGGATTGTCCCAGACCATTCCGTAGACTCCCTTCTTCTTCAGTTTCCTTCAGTTCACCTGCAAATCCTGCAAAAACCAGGGCGTTGAATTGGTGCCTCTTTAACAATCCTCCCTCTAGTGGTGAAAGGGAAACACGGCAAAAAGAGCTTCACATATCACCAGACTGAAAGATTCTCAGGCAGGGCTTTAGACTTCTTTGAGTGTGGGTTTTTATTTTATCCTGTTTTTTAAAATTTTATTTAGTTCTGATTTGGGAGCCACCCCTGACAATGCTCAGGAGTCAGTACTCCCGACTCTGGACTCAGAGATGACTTCTGGCAGACTCGGAAGACCCTGTGGGATGCCGGGAATCGAACCTGGGTCAGCTGCATGCAAGGAAAGCACCTCCCCACTGGGCTTTCGCTCCAAAGCCTTGGCGCTGGTTTCTAGATGTTGCCACACTTAGAAAGAAGCCTGGGAGCTTGGGGGAAAAATCTGATGGCCACCTTTTCCTTCCCTCCAACTTAAATAAGGGTCACTGGTAGCAGGTGCAGTCTGCATTGCATGCTAACTTCCTCCAACGATAGCAATGAGAACCAGTGAGCGCTGCCGAGGATATACGTGTGAAAAGATCCGAAAACTGCCTGTTGCTGAGAGCACTGTAGCACTGTAGTACTGTCCTCCCGTTGTTCATCGATTTGCTCGAGTGGGCACCAGTAACATCTCACAACAAATTGTGAGAACTTGTTGTTACTGTTTGTGGCATATCGAATTTCATTAAATACAGGTTGGGGGCCAGGATACGGTGGGTAAAGCACTGACCTTTGCATGCGTGACGCGGGCTTGATTCTCAGTTCTCCAGAGGGTCTTCCAGCCCCTGCCAGGAGAGATCCTGAGCACAGAGCCAGGAGTCAGCCCTCAGAACTGCTGGGTGCGGCCACCACCTTCATAATAAAACACACAACATTTTGTTCTCTCCTTCTCTACCCGTCACTCCACAGGGACCACTTGGGAGTCTCAAGCCTTCGTTTCGTTTGCAAGCGGCGCCTCCCTTGGAGTGTGGCTCCTTCCCTCCTGCCTCCGGCTTGCGCGACGAATTCCCGCGGCTGCATGTAGGACGCTCTCCTTCTTGGTTTCCACTGCGGGAGTGTCCCCCATTGACTTTCTGGCTGTTTCTAAGGCTGAGCACGTGATTCCAGATCTCGGAAATCATAAACGTGGTTCTGCCGAACAGTAAAGCATTGGGAACTCTGTGTGGGACCCCCTGACCTCCGGCTACCCCAGGCTATGGCTTCGAAGGGGGCAGCCATGCTCTGGGGGTGCAGATGAGAGAAGATTCTGGAGAAGCATCGGACATGTCTATCTTTGGCTCTTGATCTGCTCCTGGACCCACTCTGGGGCCTCCAATGAGGTGAGTACCTGAATCCATATACTCCTTCACACCTCCAGAAAAACAAAAATACAGCCTTTGGGAAAGCCAGGCTCGCTTGGGGACCAGCTGAGCTCAGGGTTTCTCTTGCTAGCTCCTGGTTTCCAAAGCCACATTCCCGGTACAGACCGGGAGGAGCCACCACAGACAGTGCCAGCCCCGTGGGCGTTTGCCATGGGCATTTACAGGTTGGTATTTGTGGCCACAGACCTTGGGGGCAGGTCCCCGGATTCCTGGCATTTCCTCGATTTTCCAGTTTCCACCAACCTGTCTACCCCCACGCTCAAAATTGCTGGTGACTCCCTCTCTCCTAGGAGTCCTAAGGATGGAATTTAGAATCTTCCTCTGCTTTAACGCTTTCACAATCGCTGGCACTGCAGTTTATGTCCAATTCGGGACCCTCAGAGAGGAAAAGTCCGAGCAGGACCCGGATCTGCCAACACTGGACCACGCCACCGGCTCCAGTGGTCCTTAGAGACCCGGTGGGTGTCTTGGCCTGTGGCGGCCACAGGTTAATGTTCTTTGCTCCCTCCTCCCCCCCAGAAAAAGTGTGACTGGAAATACTGGACTCCACCACGATACAACAGTGCCCTCCCGGAAGTGCCTCATGCCCACAACCCCCATCTAGCCCACGCATTTTCTAGAAATGCTCCCTGGGGCAGGGGGAGGAGGGGGCTTGCATCGGTTAAGCCCGAGTCCTTTATCTCTCATCTTCCCGAATTTCCCTTGAGTTTGGCTTCTCTGCACCTCACCCAAGCGTGTCTGAATTCCATGCCCGAAAGGAAAGCAAAAGTGGTGCACGGCCTGAGAACAGGAGAGGATGAATCCAACCAGCGGAAGAAAGTTTTCACCTAGTTTCTAATCTCCCCCCTTCTGTCTGGAACGCTTCTTCATTTTCCTTTCCAGCACTCAGCGGGTTGCACATTTAGCTGTGGTGCTTGCACGCACCTGGGTGTGTGTGGGACATGACACTCTCGGTTGTGGCTGCGGGACCCTGAGACACTAGAGAGTCGAAGGCAGAGCGCATGTGGGAGGCACCAGGGCTCGAACTCGAGGCCTCACACCTGCAAGGCCACGGCTCTCGACCCTCAGTCATCTCCGGGCCCCAGAAATCTCTCCTGTTTTTCCCCTAGCAACAGTCGTTTCTGACTCCAGACTGCTGGGTAGCACTGCTCCCCGCCACCCTTCAGACCCTGATTCTGACTTAAGCACAGGCTCACTCCTCCCTCACACCCCAGGATTTCCCACCTGCCTGCAGTGTTACTGCCACTCAAAGAAAGCACATTTCTGGGGCTGAGACGGCAGCTCATTCTCTTCCCCCGGCAGGAATGCAGACCCCACTCCAGGAGTGCCATCACCTGGGGTCTCACCTTGTGACATAAAGGGCCCAGCAAAGCCAGACCCATCTGGGCACTCTTACAAATACCCATAAAATACCCACCTGCACTCCCAAAGACACTCTGACATACTTGTATCCTGGCTTTACGGGCTTCAGCCGGGCACCAGCAGAAAGGTGGGTGGCTGTGGAAGCCAGGTTGGGTGTGGCCTCTCAGTTTGGGGTGAGGCCTGTAGGATTTTCAAGTAGGAAGTGGCTGTAGGAATCTGTAAAGTTTCCTATCAATGGGCTTAAACCAACAAATCTATCTCATGTCAGTTTCTGAGGGTCCAAGACCAGGAAGTGGCTTGTTTCAGGGGAATTTTAGTTCAGGTTCTTTTTGGCTTGGTAAAGTTAAGGGGTTGGGACCACATCCAACAGTGCTCAGGGCTGACAACTGGCTCTGTGCTCAGGGCTGATTCCTGGCTCTGTGCTCAGGATTGACTCCTGGCTCTGTGCTCAGGGCTGACTCCTGATTCTGTTCTTGGGGCTCACTCCTGGCTCTTTGTTCAGGCTCACTTCTGGCTCTGTGTTCAGGGCTCACCCCTGGCTTTGTGCTTAGAATTCACTCCTGGCTCTGTGCTCTGGGCTCACTCTTGGCTCTTTGTTCAGGCTCACTCCTGGCTCTGTGCTCAGGGCTGACGCCCAGCTCTGTGCTCAAGGTTCACTCTTGGCGGGCCTCGGTGGAGCAGAGGTGGTTTGGGAATTGAACCTGGATCAACCGCATGCAAGGCAAATGTGCTAACCCTAACGCTGCCTTTCGGCCATGCACATAGATTCTCTCCTGTATGATGAAAGCTTGTTTGCGGAGGACCCAGATAACAGTGTCCACGGCTGACAAGTGGTTTTCATTTCTGTGCCAGACAGCAATGCGACCAGCATGAGCAGCCCTTGAGGAAAGCGCCTTAATGAAGTCTCGGGAGCAAAGAAAGGGGTTCAGAGCTTGGCATTGCTCTGCTCAACTGAATCACCCCAACTCATGCTGCCTGGATGGTCAGTCCTTATATCTGTTTATATTGGTGGAAACACACATGGTAGTGCTCAGGGCTTACTCCTAGATCTGTGCTTAGGGATCGCTGCTTGGGGGACTACACAGGGATCGAACCAGGGTTGGCTACATGCCAGGCAAGTGCCTTAACCACTTGACTATTTCTCCAGTCTCTCCACCATGTTCAAAGACTCAGCTCAAAGGAGAGAGATGATCTATGATCTCCCACCTCAGCCCAGAGGCCACAGAGGGCTGGGGTAGAACCAGAATTCAGAGCCGGATGGTGCTTGTGGAATCAACATCTCCCTCTGGCTTCTCCGGGTCTTCCTTCGTGGTTCTCAGCAGAAGCGTATCCCATGGGACAGGCCTCGCCCTCACTCCTGCACCACACTTCCCATGGCCTCGTGGATTGCTGGGGTGGGGCAGAGACCTGGTCGTGTTGTAAGGGAATTCATTTCATCAATCACGCGATCAAACCATCTTAGAAAGCACGAGAGTCGATCGATTAACCTTTAGATGTACCGCCACTAGGCAGTTGCCTAAAACCGTGGTCCCCCAAATAGAGCACTTTTAGAGGAATTTTTTCTGGTAATCACAACAAAAGGAAGACAGGTATAAAAATGGGTGGCCGGAGCAACACCATAGCGGGGAGGGAGCTGGCCTTGAATGCGGCTGACCGGGGTTTGATTCCCGGCATCCCGTATGTTCCCCCGATCCTTCCAGGAGCCATCCCTGAGTGTGGAGTCTGGAGTAACCCCTGAGCACTGCTGGATGTGGTCTTCAAACAAAGAGTAAGCATGGAATTTCACAGTTGGAATCTTCCCCACCATTCACCCTTGGAAGGGGTCCCCAATCTCTGGGAACCTTTGCATTGAGTCCACTCTGTCTAAGGTCTCATGTAGACATTTATTAATTTGCTAATTGTTTTGATGACCCCAGACCCCCTGCCCTTCCTGCTGAGGGAACAGACTGGCTTGTGTCCTACTGTCTCGTTCTGAATCGTGGCTTATGATTTACAGCCCATCCATCTCTCCTAGTTCTCAGAAGGGTCACTTGGAGCGTCTGCCTTAGTCACCTGCTCAGCAGCCTTCGAGTCCCGAACTTTCTCTGAAGGCTGCTTGTGACCCCCAAGGAGGTAGGATTGGTCAGCACTGTTCAGTGGCAACTGTAACTCAGTCTCACTCAAGAACCTGTGAGTCCAAGGGGACAGCTCACGCGTTAAGGAGCTCACCTCACATTCAGCGAACAAAAATCAACAACAAAAAAACTAGTTCTCTTGTTTGTTTGTTCTTGTTTTGGGGCTATACCTCACGATGCTCACGGGTGACCCCTGGCTCTGCACTCAGAGATCCCTCCTGGTGGTGCTCAGGGGACTATAAGGGATGCCGGGGATCAAATCTGGGTTGCCGCATGCAAAGCAAGAGCCCTCCCCACTGTACTCAACCCCAGTTCTACCCCCAGCTCTCTATGATCTCCTCAGCCCTACCAGGAGTTAGCCCTGGGCACGGAGCCAGGAGTCAGCTCTGAGCACAGAGCCAGAAGTCAGCCCTGAGCACAGAGCTAGGAGTCAGCCCTGAGCACCACAGGGTGTGGCCCACAAAAATAAAACAAAACGAGACTGGCTAATTCATTCTAAGCATCAACGCTGGTCTCAAATCCCTTGATGAGCTCTTTCAATAGCAGAGTGTGGCTGTCTGTCGCGGCATCCAGGGGGCCCCTGCAGAAAGGAGGCAGGAGGCGGGCGAGAGGAGCAGCCCCCGCGGGAGCTGAGTCCTCTGGGAATGTCCTCCAAGCAAGGCAAGGGGTCCAATGGGGGAACCAGATCCTCCTGGGAAGAATCTTCCCTCTTCCACTTCCATGGACCTCCTCCTCCCTCTGGCCAGCAAGGCGGAGGCTGCAGTGAGGCCACTGCCTTCTGGGATAGCGCTGGCCCCTTGGGGGTCTCCCAGCACTCTCCCTCCTGCCCCTGCCTGGAGAAGGGACTCAGGACCAGGGCCAGGAGGGAATCTGTGGGCTGGCCTGGGAGACACAGACTGTGTGACAGTGACTCTGGGTGGCTGAAGCCCAAGCACAGAAGGAGGAGGTGGAGGATGGCAGCGGAGAGGGCAAAGACAACCGCACTCACACCCCCCCCCCGGGGGTCCATGTGGGAAGGTGGGTGTATGGACACTCCGAGGTGACCCGGGGAAGGGGCAAGGGATGAGCAGGGGTGAGGACACGGCATGACAAAGACTTCCTGGTGTCTGCCGAAGGCAGAAAAGGACAGGGCTGTCAGGGGTCTGGCCTTTCCAGAGGGGGACAGGAAGTCCCAACCACGTGACTCTCAGCATCATAGGACTTGTTGGAGTGCGGAGGGACCTGCTTGTCCACGTCTCCCGTGTGCTGACGTGCCTGGCTGGGGGAGTCGGACCCACCAAGACATCACCGAGGCCTCTGCCGGGAGCTTGTTTCCTAAACGGTAGTTTGTGGTTTCCAGTCTTAATACTCAAGTTGTTGATCCACTTTGAGTTCGATTTTGTGGACTGCAGTGTGAAGTAGTGATCAAGCTTCTGTTCCCCCCCTCCCCCCCCCCCCGTCCCCCACAGGGCTGTTCACCTTTCCCAGCACCACTGACGAAGGGACAGTCCTTTCCACGGCCCTGGATCCTGGGCTGTAAATTACTTGTCTCCAGGTGAGTGAGTGTGTGTGTATATATGTGTGTGTTTGTGTGTGTGCATGTGTCATTTATAGGATTTTTATCCTCTTCTTTGCTCTGTGCGTCTCTGTCTCTGTCCAATGGTCAAGCACCACATCTAAAATTTATATAATGCCACAAGCCAATGGTCTTCCAAAAAAAGTAATGGATAAAAATAAAAAGCGGTGCCATAAAAGGAGAGGGAGAACAAAAGGGAATGCCCTGCCACAGAGGCAGGGTGGGATGGGGGGGGTACGGGGGGTGGGAAGGATACTGGGACCCGTGGTGGTGGAGAATGGGCACTGGTGGAGGGATGGGCACTCGATCATTGTATACCTGAAACCCAAGCACAAAAATGTGTAAGTCTACAACTGCACCTCATGGTGTTTCACTAATAAAAAATTTTTTAAAAAAGCGGAGCCAACGAGAACAGCTCAAAGTTTAGAGCATGTGACGTGTTTTGTAAGCTCAAGGCCCTGAGTTTGATCCCTGGCACCATAGCGTCCTAAGCATCATGGGCAGGAGTGCGGAGCCCTCGGGTGGGCACTGCTGAGTCAGTATCATGCACCCCCGGGCCGCTGCTGGGGGTGCTCCTTTAAAAAGAAAATTTTATTTGTTTGTTTGGGGGCCACACCTGGCAGTGCTCAGGGCTTACTCCTGGCTCTGCATTCAGGAATCACTCCTAGCAGGGGTTGGGGACCCTATGGGATGCTGGCAATCGAACCCAGGTCAGCATGTGCAAGGCAAGTGCCCTCCCTGCTGTCCTATTGCTCCGGCCCCATAAATTTATTTTTAAATTAAATAATATATATATATTTTTTTCTTTTTGTGCATATGTGGAGAGCAGAGAGGGGAAAGTGAAGGACAGGAGAGGGAGGAGGTGAGGGAGATGACGTAAGGGAAAGGAGGTGGGGAGAGGGAATGTGAGGGGGAGAAATTGAGAAGAGAGTTGAGGGAGAAGAGGTGAAGAAGAGAAGGAGCTGAGGAAGAGGGTGTGAGGGAGAGGAGGTGAAGGAGAGGAGGTGAGGGAGAGGGTGAAGATGAAGGAGAAGGCAAGAGAAAGGAGGAAGGTGAAGGAGAGTTACGTAATCATTTAAAAATTTTAAAAATTAAATTTATATATTTTTAGAATCCACATGGATGTTTGGGCTTACAAAGTCTGCAGTTGAGGGCAGAGAAAGGTGATTTCTGGTTTTGTTTGGTTGGTTAATTTTAAAGCCACACCTGGCAGTGCTCAGGGCCAGCTCCTGGCTCTGAGCTCAGGGGCCACTCCTGGTGGGGCTGGGTCACAGGAGATGCCTGGGATCGAACCCGGGTCAGCCGCATGCAGAGACAACGCCGTCCCTGCCGTCCCATCACTCTGGCCTCCGAAGGACCATTTCTGGGACCTGAGCAACACAGTTGCTGGTCCTGTTTCATTGTCTGTCCTAGCGGCAGGTGCTGGGGGTGGGGGCAGTGAGGGTTGGCAGGCAGGAGGCTGCCAGCAAGCCTCAGAGCAGGATGAGTATGATTACCAAAATGAGCAGCAACACTGGAATGGGAGCTGGTGGAGGGGGGCCCTAAAGGTCCCGCAGAGCTGACTCACAGCACAGGGTGTTCCCAGGGGAGGGGAAAATGGGGCATTCCCCCCCCCCACCACACACACACACATACAGCGAGTCCAAACTACAAAGGATTGAGGCCGGAGTGGGCAGAGCACTGGCCTTGCATGCAGCAAACCCGGGCTCCATCCCAGCACCCCACAGGGTCCCCACCGTGACCCCTGAGAGCAGAGCATGGAGTCAGTCCTGACCACTGCCAGGTGTGGTCCCAAACCAAAACCTGCGTCAAATCAATGACTCCCCGATGCTAACTGCCCCAACTACCCCCTGGAGGAGTTAGTCGGGTTTTTAACCCCCTCCATCTTCAATATAAATTTAATTGACAGAAAAAAAAACAGGGGGAAGAGCGTAAGGGATGGAGCACGTGTTGGACCACCCTAAGCCCCCATCTTTCACCCTAGGGAGCAGAACCCTCACTTTGTGCCAGAGGGAACCCACAGTCTGGGCACGGAGCTCAGTGGAGAGCACAGGCCTTGCTCCTAGGGGTCATCTTGGGTTTGGTCCCTGGCACTGAAGGGCCCCAATTAAGGCAAGTTGGTCTTCCAGCCCCTGAGAGCTGTTCCGGCACATGAGGGTCTGTGGTGGTCGTGGCACTGACAGATTCTCACCCCAGACTTGGGCTTTAGTGGTGCAAGGCATTGGGACCCATCCAGGATATTGGGTGGGGACTTAAAGCCACCAGCATGCCTGGGGCTGGAGAGAGTCCAGTGGGGAGGGCCCCTGCCCAATCCAGGTCCCATCCCTGGCATCCCCTGGCATCCCATAGGGTCGCCTGAGCACCTTCAGGAGTGGTTCTTGAGTGCAGAGCCAGGAATAACCTCTGAGCACTGCTGGATGTGACCCAAAAAACTAATTAACTAAAATAAAATAAAGCCATTAGTGTGGACAGAAGCCCCCTTGGTCTTGGCACCCGGGACAGAGCATTGCATGCTGGGAAGAGGTGCCCTACAGGCCTCCTGGACGTCTGGAGGCTGGACAGTGAGTCTATGTCCCACCCCTCTCTGAGTCTCAGCCTGGTCCTGGGCTCCAAGGAGGTGTCACTGGCAGTATCTCAGCTGTCATGAATCACCCCCACTGGTTGAGATTACCTCGGGTCCACTGTGTGCATCTTTCCAAGGGACTGGTCTCATACCCAGGGGGTTGTGTGGCCCATTTCTGCAGGAAGACCAAGTTCAGATGCTTCTCTGGCCTCTGGCTGACCCCAAGTTCATCTATCATGTCTTGGATGTGATTTTGCAATGCAGGGAGGGAAGAGGGTACGCCCAAGTTCTCGCGAATTCTCTCAGACCAAGAGTCAGTTTGGCGCCTTTTACACCAGCTCCCCGGAGGGCCCCGGGTCCCACCAAACCTGCTGTGTTCTCACAAAATAGAGGCTCCGCCCTCGGGAGGAAGTGCTGGGCTCTCAGTGAAAAAACTGGCTGGGTCTGGTAGGATTTGGGGGACACAGGCCAGAGAGGCCCTACAATGGAGCACCTTTGTCTTTGTTTTTGTGTTTTGTTTTTGGTGGCGGTGCGGGGGCCACATCCAGTAAGGCTCAGGACTTAGTCCTGGCTCTGCCCTCAGGGACCACTCCTGATGGGCTCAAGGGACCGTATGTTGTGCCAGAGATCAAACCCGGGTCAGCTAACTGCTCCGCCCCCTGTGCCATCTCTCTGGCTCCTGTGATATCATGCTCAATCATGCCGGTGCTGAATTAACCAAGGGCAGTGTCCGATTATCTGTGGTCAACCAGATTCGGCGCTTCTGGACCCTCCCATAGGAGGTGCTGCTAGGAGAAAAGGGGCTGGGAAGAGGAAGGTTGGGGTTCCCTGCTGCTTCCCTGCCTTGGCTGCCCCTGTGGTTCCCCAACACTCCCCCAGCCCTGCCCTTTAAGTGCTTCTCCTCTGGCTACTTCCTCTGAAATAGCCTTCTCCCCTACCTGTCCAAATACACTCTAGGACACCCCACATCCGATACAACCAGTTCCAAATCAAGGGGCCATGTGTCCTCAGGTCAGTAGCCCTGCCTCTCTGAGCCTCACTTTTATTAAGTCAGATCCTGCAGGATATCACTTGACACGATTAACCAACAGGACATACTTCGCCCCGCATGGTGAATTCCGGGGCCCCTCAAACGCTTTCTCAAATGGGGGGGGACAACTGTGCCCTCAGGGTCCCCCAACCACCACTAGGAGTGATCTCTGAGTGCAGAGACAGGAGTCAGCTCTGAGCAACCCTGGGTGTGGCCCCCAAACAAAACAAAATAAACAATAAAGATCCACAAGAACGCAAAAGACAGACTGAGTTCCAAAGCAACCCAGTTTGATCAGGGGTGAATTGGGGTCCAGTTTACGTCAAAAAAAAGGCTAGGGCTACGGCAGAGAACGGACACGTCCAGTGTCGCATCCACTGGTGAATTTTACTGGTGAATTCTTGTTTTGTTTTGGGGGGTCACACGCTGCAGTCAGGGATCACTCCTGGCGGCACTTACAGGCCCTTATGGAATGTCGGTGGTCGAACCCAGGGTGCAAGCCAAGCGCCCTCCAGGTGGGGGGTGGGGGGAACTCTCACTCTAGCCCAAGATTCTCTAGTCTGGTGGTCCCTAAAGGCCAGGACCGGGATGCTGCGGGGCCGTGCGGCGCGGTCGCCGCTAGGGGGCGCGCGCGGCCCTCCGCGCAGGGGCCGCCGTCGGGCCGCGCTCTGATTGGCTGGAGGCCGTGGCCCGCCCGCTAAGAGCCGCTAAGAGCCGCCGCGGCCCGGCGCCCGCTGCAGTCTGCGGGGACGGGAGCGGCTCGGGAGGGACGCGGGTGGCCGCACACGCACACACGATGCTCGCCTGGTGGCTGCAGACCGGGCCCGAGAAGGCCGAGCTGCGGGAGCTCAATGAGCGGCTACACGACTACGTGTGCCGGGTGCGGGAGCTGGAGCGCGAGAACCGGCTCCTGGAGGACGAACTGCGCGGCCAGCGCGGCCAGGAGGGCGCGTGGACATCGGTCCAGCAGGCCCGCTTCGCGCAGGAGGCGCGCGGGCTGCGGCGGCAGCTGGACGAGCTGAGCTGGGCCACGGCGCAGGCCGAGAGCGAGCGCGACGCGCTGCGGCGGGAGCTGGCCGAGCTGCAGGGCCAGGGCCGGGAGGTGCGCGCGGCCCGCGGCCGCCTGGACGCCGAACTGGGCGCGCAGCAGCGGGAGCTGCAGGAGGCGCTGGCCGCGCGCGCCGACCTCGAGGCCCTGCTGGGCCGCCTGGAGGCCGAGCGCCAGCACCTCGCCGCGGCCCACGAGCGCGACGTGCGGGAGCTCCGCGCGCGCCACGCGCACCTCCGGAGCTGCAGCGTCCGCGTCCGCACCGCCAAGCCGCCCCTGCGGGAGGTGCAGGCCGGCTGCGAGCGGCTGGTGGCGGCGGCGTGGGACGAGACGGTGCAGCTGTACGAGGAGCAGGTGCGCGAGCTGAGCGAGGTGCTGCTCCGCGGTCAGGAGGACCGTTGCCGGGCGGAGGAGGAGGCGCGGCGGGGCGCGCAGGAGGCCGAGGCGCTGCGGCGCGAGGTGCTGGAGCTGGAGCAGCTGCGGGAGCATCTGGAGGACGAGCTGCTGAGGATGCACCAGGCCTACGAGCTGCAGGCCGAGGAGCGGCAGGTCCGTGCCCCGGGACGCCCCCGCTGGCCCGCGGCGCGATCTCCAGCCGCACAGAAGGGTGGGGCTGACCCATGGCCCCTACCCCACCCCCGGGTCCCTGGGGACTGCGGCGCTGGAGGGGTCTGGAGGGGCCTCCTCTGCAAGGAGGGAGATTTCCGCCAGGAAGTGGGTCCCCGAGAGTCCCTCCCCACCCCCATCTTGTCAGGTTTTTGGTCCGCAGTCAGTTTCTCCTCTCCTGGGGCGCAGAAGCCTAGGATCACTTTCACATTCCATAGACCTTGTTACCCACGTAAAAGGGCCAGAGACATCCAGAGGGTTAGTCAAGGCTCTTGGCTTGCTCCCTGCCTGTCCCAGATAGATCCCCAGCACCGCACAGGGTCCCCCTGAGCTCCCAGCAGGAGTGACCCCCAGGCAGAGAGCGAGGAGTAAGCCCTGCGCACCGCTGGGTGTGGCCTGCCCCCTCCAAAAATAATCATAAGACACCCCCCACGCTAGTTTTTTTGGTTTTGCCGGAATGGTTTCCCAGCTGCTGTGGCTTCCTGGGCCACCGTGGGGTTTGTTCTCAGGAGGGGCAGCCAGTGGGAGGCAGGAAGGAGCTTCCTGAGAAATGTTTTCTCATGGACAAACTGACGTCAGGTCTCTGGGTTGCTGAGAACCGTGCAAACTGGCTGGGCCGCCGGGTGATACACGAAGACCGAGGGAGAGAAATAAGTTTCTATTTCCGAGGGGCAGCACTGGTCCCTGCAGGGTGGCACCTGGGGCTAGTTTATGGCTCAGCACCCGGTGCAGTCCTAAAACTGGCCCCGCCCAGGGCAGGCAGAGCTGGGAAAGGTCCCAGAGGGCGGAAGCATCTCCGGAGCTTAGCTTAAAGTCACAGTGGCACCATTTCAGAGAGATTTTTAAAGAACCGTTTGTAGCCTTCAGTTGAAGGCCTGTGGGAGTTTCACGTGCTGGGTTTTGGGTTTGTGTGTTCCTCTGGGCCACATCCAACAGTGTTCAGCAGGGCTTAGTCCCAGCTCAGTGCTCAGGGGTCACTTCTAGCGGGGCTCTGGGTCGAACCTGGGTTGGCCGCATACAAGGCTCGCGCTTTACTCTCTCTCATTCTGGCCCTCCTGGTATTTGGGTGCATTCGTGGGGAAACAAATCACTAGACGTCAATGAGATGTGGTGAGAGATTGTGGATTGTAGGGAGGACACAGACCCAAGAGTGATTAGCAAAGAGTGGGTCGCTCTGTGGTCCCTCTGTGCCTGCCCGGGGCCTCCCGTCCACACTCCTCCTGATGCCCAGCCTTGTGCTCTCTCTAGAGAACCATCGACTGCCTGGAGGAGGAGAAGGCAGCCCTGACCTTGGCCATGGCTGACCGGCTGCGAGACTGTCAAGAGCTTGTGCAGGTGAAGACCGGCCTCAGCCTGGAGGTGGCTACTTACCGGTAAGGACGCGGGCCCAGGCAGAGAGCACAGTTGAGCCTGAGTGGGGACCCCTGGGCCAAGGCAGCTGGAGGGAGAGGTGTCCGCCCAGCCCTGGAGGGAACAGCCCATCCAGGCACCCTGGTTCTGGGCACCATGGGAGAGTTGCCACGTATTCATACGGCTCATTGTAGCAGGAATTGGGGACAGGTGAGCAAGACTCCTCCCTACTGGTCCTCCTAGCTGCCCCTCTCGGCTTCCCTGGCCCAGCCCACACTGGCCCCACCCACATCAAAAGTACCACTCACACTGGCCCCGCCCACACCTCTGTATCGCCCACAACGACTCCGCCCATAATGGTTCCACTGACTAGGGCTCTGCCCATCCTGGTTATGCCCACATTGGCTCCGTCCACAATGCCCACGCCCACAATGGCAGGACCTCCTCCCCCAGCGGACTGAGGCATAGTCAGAGCTGGTGGCAACTTCCTTGCATCTAGCCCGCAGAACTCTTAAGAGACTGTGCCAGCCCAGATGCTCTGCCAACTCTGGCCTCCTGCCCAAAGGTGTCAGCAGAAAATGATGATGGGAATGATGGTAGGAAGCTGTCCCAGATGCCCTCCCCGGGAACACCATCGTGGGCACACAGAGCTGTCAGATCTTCCCCTTTCCCGCTGGTGATGGTTCTCCCGGATGGTGTAGAGAGACACATTTTGTGCTAATTAGACCAGGGGCTTTTTGTTTTCTTTCCTTCTTTTTTTTTTTTTTCCTTTTCTTCTGGTTTCTAAACCCCACCCGGCGTTGCTCAGTGCTTATTCCTGACTCTGCTCCAGGATTGCCTGGCAGGGATCAGGGCACTCAGGTGCGGGGGTTGGAACCCCAGTCTGCTGTGTGCCCTACCCATTGTACTATCTCTTCAGGCCTTGTTTATGATATTTATTTATTTATTTATTTTTATTAGTGAGACACCACGAGGTACAGTTGTAGACTTACAAATTTTTGTGCTTGGGTTTCCATTATACAATGATCAAATACCCATCCCTCCACCAGTGCCCATTTCCCACCACCACGGATCCCAGTATCCCTCCCACTCCCCATCCCCCCATCCCACCCTGCCACTGTGGCAGGGCATTCCCTTTTGTTCTCTCTCTTCTTTTGGGTGTTGTGGTTTGCAAAAGATTGTTTATGATTTTTTAACAGCTCATTTAATTTTGATTTGGTTTTGGACATACCTGGTGAGGTCAGGGCTTTCTTCTGGCTCTAGTGCTCAGGGACCAGTTGGGCCTGGACTGTTCTAGGAATTGAACCCCAGGTCAGCGGCGGCAAGGCAAATGCTCTACCCACTGCACTACCTCTCTGCCCCAGGACTTTAAGGCTTGGCCGTCCCAGTTCAGTCCTTGCAGGGAGTGACCCCCAAGCACAGTCAGGAGTAGCTCCATGAGTAAAATACTCGGCCCGCACCCCGAAAGACTAGACGCCCTCCTAAATTGCCATTCTCTGTCACGATAAGCGAGGGTGAGCGTGGTTGAGGGCCAGCCTTCTGGGGTTGCCCACACGGCCCCGGTCAAGGGCACTGCTGGGGAGCCCCGCCAGCAGCCTGTGTGCCCACGATGGTGTTCCCGGCTTGGGGCTGGCATTTCCCTCACCCAGTTAGGCAGTGACCTGGCTCTGTCCGAGGAATTGAGTCATGGGCTCTTTCGGGCATGAAGGGATCTATGTCACGGTGCGCCTCTCAGAGGCCGGCTTTGCCCTGGGGGAGGGTGAGAACTGTGCCTCCCCCACCCCCATTCCTGCAGCCTGGAGGTGCCCAGCCCAGCCTTCGCTGCAGAGCCAGCCTTGGACACGGACCAGCGGGCCTCGGTGCTTTCTGGGAAGAAGCCGCTGGTCTCGCAGACAGACGTGCAGGCCGTGAAGGAGCTTGGCTTTTCTGGTGGTGGTTACGGCGTGCTGGGAGTCGAACACGGGTCTCCTGCACACAGGCGCGCACTTTACCCCTCAGCCACCTCCCCGGCAGCAGTGCCGCCAGCTCTGGTCCTGTCTCCAGTCTTGAAGTGACCGGTTCACAGATCTCCTGGCCAGGATGCTGTCATTGCTTTATTTTACTTGCGCTTTTTACCTTTTTCATTATTTTTCTGGTGGGGTGAGGGATCAAACCCAGGGCCTCACATATACAAGGTTCTGCAATAGTTTAATTATTTATTTATTTTTGCTTTTGGGGTCACACCCAGCTCTGCACTCAGGAATTACTCATGGCGGTGCTTGGGGGACCATATGCTGAGAATTTAATCCAGGTCCGCCATGTGCAAGGCAAACGCTCTCCCCATGGTACTATTGCTCCAGCCCCCTCCATGATGGTTTTAATGCTGTTTCTAGTTGTTTCATCATTGGGGTGAGGGGACAAGCAGTGCTCAGGGACAGCCTGGACAGCTCAGTGGGTGCATCAACGCTCAGACCCAGTGCTCTGGAGTGCCCTGGTCCACACCTGGCCCTGCTCTGGGGCCTCCAGGCTACCCTGGTGGTGTTCTAGGGTCTGTGTGGTGTACTGGGGCCTGTCCCCAGCCCCAGGACCATCAGTTTTTCAAGCCTTTGTACATCTGTGTCCAGAGGAAAATAGGTGTTTGGGAGGCTCAGGAAATACGTTCTGTTTTTTGGTAGCTCAATGTCACTGGTGAGAATCTTAGAGTGTTAACATTGCTGTTAGTAACGAGTCAGCTTATGGGCGAAGTCTTTGAAATGAGTAGGATCTCCCAGATGGAAGAATGCACATTGAGGGATTCAGTGGGTCACTTTGGTTCTGAGCCTCAGCGAGTTAGCCCACAGTTGGGCATAATTTTAGGGTATTTCGCTGGTACTGGGACTGCTCCTGGTTCTGTGCTCAGGAATCACTTCCTCCACCCTTTTACTTTGTTTTGGGGTCACACCCAGCGGTGCTCAGAGATCACTGCTGGTGGGGCCTGGGGTTCATATGGGATGTCAGGGATTGGGATGTCGGATGTCAGGGATTGAACCGGAGTCAGCCACAAGCAAGGCAAACAAACACCCTACCCGCTGTACTATCACTCCGGCTCCCTCCCCACTGTTCCTCCTGACCCCTCTTCCTCCTGACCCTTCCCTCCTCCTGACCCCTCTTCCCTCCTGACCTTTTCCTCCTCCTGACCCCTCCCTCCTCCTGACCCCTCCCTGCTCCTGACCCCCTCTGTCCTCCTCACTCCTCCCTCCTCCTGACCCCTCCCTCCTCCTGACCCCTCCCTCCTCCTGACCCCTCCCTCCTCCTGACCCCTCCCTCCTCCTGACCCCTCCCTCCTCCTGACCCTCCTCCCTCCTGACCCCTCCCTCCTCCTAACCGCTTCCCTCCTGACCCCCTCCCTCCTCTGAGCCCCTCCCTCCTCCTGACCCCTCTTCCTCCTGACCCTTCCCTCCTCCTGACTCCTCCCTCCTCCTGACTCCCCCTCCCTGCTGATCCTTCCCTCCTCCTGGCCCTTTTCCTGGTGCCCAACCCCTGGTGTCGCTGTGCCCCTGGGGACACTATGTTCACTCCCATTTCCTGAGGAGTCAGGGTGCATTTCAGCCCTGCCTGCGGGTTGGGGTCCCTGACTGCGGGCATCCCAGGAGAACTCTGTAGGGACAGAGGCAGGGTCAGGAGGCTTGGGGTGATGTGAAGGTCCCAGAAGGGACCTTTCCTGCTACCTGCACCAGCCCTCTGCACCCGCCCCAGCCTCTGGGGGGCCAAGGGCCCACCCTCAGGGTCCTCATGGCATGAAGATTTGAATCTCCCCAGAAGGAAGCCCCCAAACTGCTCCTTTGAGGGTGTTGAAGAGAGATGCCCCTATTTGGGATTCCTGGTGTTCCCCAGCCTGCTGACCTGGGCAGCTCCACAGGAAAGGGCCTGGAAGGGAGGATCTGAAATAGAATGCTCGGGCCCCTGTGCCCTGAACTGCCATCGTAGGGGGGACCGGACCACCAGGCCCTGCGGCGCACCAGCCTCTCCGCAGACATGAGGCCGGTTCTCGGGGCTAGAAGCTATTTGTGGTCTTGGAACGGAAAACGCTTGGTCATGAGGGCTGGGATCGAGGCCGGTGTCCTGTTTCCCGGCTCCCGCCAAGCCCAGGCCACTCCCTGCACCCCACATGCCCCCGTGGCCCTACAGCAGAAACCCCTTTGCTCTGAAGGGGGTTCCCTAGCCTTTTTCCTGCCCATGGGCTGTAGGTACCAGCCCCTTAGGGCCTTGGAAATGGGAGGTGCTGACCTGGTGTCCTGCCAGGGTTGGTGGCCACCCGGAGGTGTTGCCACCTCCCTGCTGGCCCTGCCTGGGACCCCTGCCCACTGGGGGCCGCATTGGGGGGGTGGGCAACTCCCTTGGTGTCCCGAGGTTCTCGGACAGCGTTCCCATGCCATTCCCAGCCCAGAGGCCTGCTGTTCCTACCCTGCTCAGTATCAGGTCTGAGTAGTAGCCCTGGTTATCAACTGAAAAGAAACTTCTAGACTTTTCAGAGCAGCCTCTTCACTGGCTGCTTCCTGGCCTTTTCTTAGGGGGTTCAGCCTATCCCTTTCCTTCTTCTCAGATCCCCTCACTTCTTCTCTTACTTTGAAAATGAGTTTATTTGGGGGGGGTGAGGGGGGTGCCACAACTGTAGTGCTCAGGACTCGCTTCTGGCTCTGTGCACAGAGATCACTCCTGGCAGCTTGGGGGAACCTTTCGCTTACCCACTGGACTCTCTCTCTCCGCCCTCACTTCTTAAAATATTTCATTTTGGAGGCCTGGAGAGATGGGACAGCAGTCAGGGCACTTGACTGGCACACAGCTGACCTGGGTTCGATCCCCAGCACCCTATAGTGGTCCCTGAGCCCTGCCAGGATTGATCCCTGAGCACAGAGCCAGGAGTCATCCCTGAGCAGTGCTGGGCATAGCCCAAAAACAAAAGTAAGAAATTGATATTTTTCTAGAGGCCACCTCAGCTGTGCTGTTTGGGAGGTTGGGGCCACTCTATGGTGCTTGCCCCAATGGTGGGGGCCTCTTGGTGCCTGGACTCAGGGGCCCCTGCTGGGCCAGGACTTGAACCCAGAGCCTCACACATGCCAGGCAGATCGCATTCCTCAGAGCCACCTCCCAGCAAGTCTCCACCAGCAGTTTGCAAACCTGCGACCTCATATCTTTATTCTGAGCATTGCGCCCCCTCTGCACCAGCTCTCCTTGTGGGTTGCAGAAAGAGCTCAGGGGAATGTAGTTCTAGAAGGTTCTGGAAACTTCTACTTCTAGTTGAGGTGCCTGCATGTCTTGTCTACCTCCCTGGGTCTTAGAAAGGGCCTCCTAGAAGGACCAGGTTCTCCCCAATGTCAGAAAGCCAAGTTCCTTAGTTCCTTCATGCCGGGGAGAAAAATGCCCCAATTTTCCGAGTCGTGTGGCCTCTGGCTGGGCATCAGGAGGGCTCAGAGAGTGGCGTTTCATGCTCCAGATCCTCGTGAGCCCTTCCCCCAACTCTCTTCTCTCACACAGAGCTTTGCTGGAAGGAGAGAGTAATCCAGACCTGCTCATCCTCACGGAGCGCCTGGAACGTTTGCCACAAGGTACAGCGGAGAAGGGCTGGTCCCTGGGCATGAGTGGGTGGCGGTGGGGTTGGTGACATTTGTCTGCAGGAAGGGGGTCGGAGGGTGGGAGGCGGCTCAGAGAGGCCTGGAGCACAGGTCTTACCTGCAGGGCCCCCAGATTTCATCCCTAGTAGCGCCAGGCGTGGTCCAGATGAAAAGTACCCGGAAAAGGAAGTTGAGGAGGTCTTGATGAGGGTAGGACTGGCCCACTTTGGAGCTGGGCAGGGGCCAGGAGGAATATCTTCGATGTTCTGTTCATTCCATCTCCACAGAGTTCAGAAAATCCATCTACAAATACACCACCTCCCCGTGGCAGCGCGAGAACCAACGGAACCTCCTTTCCAGTCAGAAGGCATCTTGGACAAGCTCGTACCGTCCCCGGCAGGCTGACCCCGCAACCCGGCGGGGTATCTCCAGCTCTTTCACCACGACCGCAGACACTTATAGAATATTCAACGGGGAGACCAACCTGCAGACCTTCCCTCCCAGCCGTGGCCTTTTGAAGCTCCCCGCAGCTGTGCTGGAAACGTCCCCCAGGAGACCAGGAGCCCGAGGGGCAAAGACTGGCCCCCTACACATAGCCAGGGAAGTGGCGGTGGTCCGCGAGCCGTCCCCGGCACGCCGGGCAGATGGGACAGCCAAGGAGAGGGTCGTCGTCTTGGAAAGGAAAGTGGAGACGCAGGGGCCGGAGAGCAGGCGTGGAGAGAAGACGATTGAGTCCAAGGAGAGGGCATCGGAGGCGCGGAACCTGCAATGGGAGGGCCTGACCAAGCTGGACAAAGAGGCACGCCAGCGGGCGGTTGGGCAGCTGCAGGAGAAGACCAGAGAGAGGACGCCCGAGCGGCCCAAGAGTGAGGCAGAAAGGGAGGTGCTGATCCCCGTCCGGGCACCCCGAGACCGAGACCGCAGCCCGGCGCGGGCCCCAGAAGCTTCCCCGGAGCCTCAGCGGAAGGCGGCCACGAGTGGAGCCGGGGCTGGGACGGGGGCCAGCCAGGAGCAGAGCAGATCCCGGCTGGGCTCCCCAACAGGGGGCGACCCTACCACCCAGGCGCTGGCAGAGCACATCGTATCGGGGATCCTGCAGCAGCTAGCCGGCAGCCCCGAGCCCGGGTCGCCCACACGCTCCATCCCCGACACCAAAGTCACCTACGTGGGCCGGGAGGAGCGTCCGGACGACGGGACCACCCAGACTGAGATCGTGGTGGAGTCCAAGCAGACGGAGGAGGTGGACGTGTCCGACAAGGCCGGGCTGGATGCACTCCTGAATACGGACACCTTGGAGGCCGAGCTGATGGGGGGCCAGGCCGAGCGGCTCATCGGGGACCTGGTGCAGCGTGGGCTGCAGGGCCGGGCCCGCGTGGTCAACGTGGAGATCGTGGAGGAGTCCCGGAGCTACAGTGAGCCCGAGGAGGAGGAGACGGCGGCGGGCGCGGCCCCGTTCCGGGTAGAGGAGGTGGACTCCTCCCCGGGGTCCGGGGACGAAATGAGTGGCTTGGTTTGGGGGGGTCCCCGAGGGGAGAGAGCGCGGCGGCAGCTGCCTGGAAAGGGGGCCCCAGTGGAAGGAGCGACGCAGGTCGGGGAGTGGGTGAGGGAGCTCAGCTACTTCGTGTCCACCCCGGATGACCAGCCGGGGGACCATGAGGATGAGGAGGGCTCCGTGTACGGGCAAGTCCACGTGGAGGACGAGGCCGCCGGTAGCTACTCCTGGCGGGACGAGCTGGTGCCCGGGGCCGGGCAGCGAGGGAAGAGGGACGATGTGGGAAAGGAAGTGGGCGCAGGCCCTGCCCCCTGGAAGGAACGTTCTGGAAGTGGCCAGGTCCGCGCTGCTGAATCTGTCGTGATAGAGAAGGAAATGAGGGTCCATACCTCCGCGGGGGGCACCTCATCCTGGGAGCCGGGGTCCCGGATGAAGGAAGTGCTGGGGCAGCTAGAAGAGAATCTTCCAGAACGCATGAGGACGGAGCTGTCCACCATCGCCCGCGAGGCCCAGGGTGGACCGGGGACTGTGTCTGTGGACGTGCAAAAGGTTCAGGCCGCGGGCGGTGGGGGCATGACCTTTGTAGCCGAGGTCAATCTCTCGCGCACACTGGATGCCCACCAGGTGGACCTGGAGGAGCTGGACCGGGCCGGGACCGGGGAGGTGGAGCGGGCGGTCCAGGCAGTGGTCCGGGAGAGTTTGGCCAGGCGGCGTAGCCCCGAGCCAAGCAGCCCCCCAGACCACGATGACAGGGAGATCCCTGGGGCCGGGGTGCTCTTTAAGCGCTGGGCCACGCAGGAGCTCTACAGCCCGTCCACAGAGTCGGGGACGGGAAAGGCCACCGTGGAGGTCAGCAGCTGGGCCCGGTCGCCTGTGCGGGATGATGAAGGCCCGACTGTGAAGCGCATTGAGATCAGCCCCTCGGGCATCTGGAGGACTGAGCCCGGCTCCCCCAAAGGCTCCGGGACGGAGGTGGTGCGGGTAAGTGGAACGGGCCCCTCGCGGCATATGGGACAGCTGTCCTGGGGTCCCTGTCCAAGCCTGAGGGGGTGGGGATGGGGCGAAGGAGTTTCCGTCGTATGTCTGTCCCTGCAGGTCAGCAGGTGGTTTAGGGTTGGGGGGTCCTTCCACAGAGCCCCCTAGAAGGCCCTTGAATACCAGCCACCAGGACCAAAAGGGCTGGGGAGGGCACCCTGAAAGGATCTGTGGGCCTCAGACTTCTGTAAGTCACCTTCAGGGAAGGCCCTGGAGGAGATTCCGGGTGCGAGCCCAGTTCCAAGGCCCCCTTCAGACCAGAGGAGACCTCTGAACCCAGGAATGGTGGCCAGGGAAAGGCTCATTCAGAAGGTGGGTCAGAGTTGGGGTTCAAAGGCCTCAGTGGGGGGCCGGGGAGTTAGAACGGCGGGGAGGGCACTGGCCTGGTAAGCAACTGACTCGGCTTGATCCCTGGCACTCCCCCACCCCCCAGGGACTCCCGAGCCCTGCCAGGAGTGATTTCTGAGGGCAGAGCCAGGAATATACCCTGAGCACTGCCAGGTGTGGCCCAAAAACACAAAACCAAAATCGAACAGTCTCAGCATCCGAGCAGGGTTCTCCCACGTGGGACATCAGTGCCTGGGAAAGTTGGGCCACACGGAGTGACCCCCCCTGCTGACCAGGTCACAGGTGGAACTCCAGTTCTGGGGGGGTGGGGGTGGGTTGCTGTCGAAGGTGGGGCCTGAGCCTGAGTTTCAGCCCTGGCCAGCGGGTCCACTGTGGAACTCTGGCAACCAGTTCCCAGAACATTTTCCCTGGCTGGGGGTTTGCAGGTGGGGTCGGGTGGGGGTATTACTGGAGCCAGGCCACGTGGGAGACCGCGGCAACCCCAAAGCAACTTTGTCTCCTTTTCAGGTGGACGTGAGGAGCAAAGAGACGGCTGGGGCCCGGAGCCCACAGACCAGAATCTTCTTCCCCACATCAGTGACAGTGGACGTGCCTGACCCCAGGACCTGGAGAGACACTGGTGGGGGGAAGGAGGGGGCAGCCACTGGGGGGGGCCCCCTGTTCCCCAGGGAGCTGGGCAAGGAGCTGGCGAAGTCGGTGCAGAGCCCGAGGACAGAGGACCAGGGGCCGGTGGTGTCGGGGGAAAAGAAAGTTGCCCTCTTGTATCTGGATGACCAAGAGGAGCAGGACGAGGGCCATTGGTTCTAACGAAGAGCAAGGTCCTGCCTTCCGGGTGTCCGTTTGGGGACACGCGCACTTCTACTTGTGTTAACGGTGGGGGCCGCTGGGCAGAGGGCCCCACCTTTTTAACAAAGGCTCTTCCAAGGGAGTTTTGCCCGTTCGCTTTGCAGTCTGTGAAGGGTTCCAGCTCATTCACACCTTAAAACGAGAGGGTGGTGGGTTCTGAAATTGATCTTTGAGGGGGGCTTCGACAGAAATCACTTTTCTTTCTGGAGACCTTCAAAGTTCCCCCCCCCACCCCCCCCACACACACCTGCTATTTTTATTTTTTGCTGGACTTCATTTCTAGGGCTACTTTTGTTTGCACCAGCTCACGGAAAAGCCTCGCATGAATGTGACACTTGTGGATCTATTGATCAGCTGCCTTCTGGGGTGTAAGGAGGAAAGTGTCTCTTGAAGAGGAAGTTGTATTTTGCATGTACTTGTAGGAAATAGTCACCGAAAATTGTAAGGAAAAAACATCCTTTCCCAACCCCTTTTTCTTTCCAAAGTCTTAGAAAAGAAACAGAATACTTAGTTTTTTGTTTTTTTTTAAGAAAAAAATGTGATGATTTCGCTTTAGGAAAAAAATGTCTACATGAGGAGTTGGATTCATTTTAAGACTGGAATGAATTGCTTTCAGACTGATGAGCAATATTCTGTTTATGGGGTGTGCAGGCTCCATCTTATGCCAGATTGCAAAAGGACAGGCCTGATAGGTTCTTGAGCCCTCCATGGGGCCCTGTGAGTGGAGTGGGGATGATTCCTAGCTCGGCTGTAATGGAAGGAGAGGTTTCTGCCTTTGTACAGTACAGGGTGAAGGCACTTGCCCTGCATGCGGCCGGCCCAGGTCAGATCCCTGAGCCCTGTCAGGAGTGACCCCTGGGCACAGAGCCAGAAGTAAGCCCTGAGCACTGCTGGAGGTGGTCCCCAAATGAAAATCACAAAATTTTATTATCTACCCAGTGGGTTGACAGGTGCTGGCCCCAGGCTGGTCCCAGTTTTACAGCTCAAGACTCAGACTATCTGGTCCAGCCAGGAAGATGTTCACAGAAGTGATTTTTCAGTGAGAATCTGGTCTGAAGGGAGAGGAAGAGTTAGACCCAGGAGTGGCCACTGGGTCTGAGGGTAAGAAGGTTAAAGAGTTTATTAGATGGGGCTGCGGAGGCAAGACAGTGGGGCGGGCGATATGCCCTGCACAAGGCCGACCAGGGCTCAATCCCCAGCATCCCCAAATACTGCCAGGAGTGATCCCTGAGCACAGAGTCAGGAGAATCCCTTGGGTGTAGCCAAGAAACCAAGAGAAGGAGGGAAAAAGTTATCAGGAGATAGTGAGATGGTTTAGGTGGGAGCACAGCAAGTTTGTTGAGAGAGAGAGAAAGAGTGTACACTGGTCAGTTGGCCAGATGGAGGCCTCCGGAGAGAGAGAGAGAGAGAAAGAGACCCATGTGTCTGCAGGGACAGTCTCGCCCTGTCGGGCATCTTGGGGGGCCCTTATGCTAGACCACGTCCTGCTCCAGCTGACAGCCGGGACAGAGCACGGGCACCTGGGTCTGGTGTCAGCATCCTTTTCTGCAGTCTTGTGCCCACGGGCACGTGTGGACAAAGTTCCCGTTCCACCGGCCACTCCAAGCTGGCAGCTGGGAGTCAGATCTTCATTTCTGTCTCCCCACCAGAGTGCGCGCTGGGGAGAAGTTTCTCGTTGAGACTCTTCGGGAGATGTGGAGACCTGAGCTGCCAGGGGGTCTCGCCTGCCCGCCCGCACCCCTCATCCTGCCTGTCCCCCTCTGCCCTCTGGCCTCTCTGGAGACCACGGAAGAGAACTCGGCAGCTGCAGGGGGCCAGGGCACGACCAGTCTTTCCCTCTTTTCCTCGTTTAGATAGAACTGTGCTTCTGGAATGTTCTTTCCCTCACCCGGGCTGCTCTGGTAGAGTGAGATGTTCGCTTAGCGGGGGCGCCTCCGGACAGCTGATCTTGCTTCTGTCCCCCGTTGCTTACAAAAAGTAATGCCACGAGAATGTGTATCAATAAACAAATGAAGACAAGGACATTTGTCTTCAAAGAGAATCCGTGTTTTCTGTAGATGTGGCTGTGGGTTCTGGTCAAACCACCCTGTGTGCTATGTGGGTTTGTTTGTTTGTTTGTTTGTTTGTTTTTAGGGGAGCTGGGTGTCACAAGAGAACTGGCTGGCAAGAGAATATTCATGAAAAGCTCTTTAATTGCTTGTACAAACCAGAACTCCCTGTTGTTGCAGTGAACTGGACAGCCATGGTGGCTGAGTGTCAATCATTATATTAAGAGATCGATGCGGGGATAGTGAGACAGAAGAGGGGTAAAGGCAGAGAGAGTGCAGGGGTGAAGCCCTGGCCTTGTACAAGTCAGTCAGATTCTGTCCCCAGCACTCTCTGTGGCTCCCAGGCACTACTGGGGCTCACTCCTGAGCACCAATAGGTGTGCCTCCCACAGTGCCCCGAAATCAAATACATCTGAGCATACTGGCATCACCCCCCAGAGGGGGACGCTGGACCACCCCATTTGGTCGGGAGTGGGGGCTCCTGGGGGCTCCCTCATTATTGGTGTTTCTCTGGGTTATTTGGAGGGCCACACCCAGTGGTGCTCAGGAATCACTCTGGGGTGCTCAAGGGACCCATTGGAGTGCCACGGATCGAACCTGGGTCGGTCATGTGCAAGACAAGCCCTCCCTGCTGTCCTATCACTCCGGCCTCCATCACTCCATCATGCCTGATTCTTAGGAGTCTGGCGGGGGAGGGGGGGTGGGGGAACTGGAGGTGGAGGAATTCCTGACCCGGCCCTTCCTCTGTTCACCTTTGCCACCCACTTGAATGGCTGTCACATTCCCCTGCCGTCCAAGGGGACATCTCGCGGCTGTGAGGTCCCTGCCTTCACTCATCTCGGGCTCGGGCGGGGTGTGGAAACACAGCAGCGACAGGGACGAAGGTGTTGGAGCTGCGATTCCAAGATATTCTCCTCCGATAATTAGCAAAAGCAACAGACCAGAATTCCTCCCCTGCTCCCCCATCCCCCAAAATAAAATCCAGTGAGGCCATTCTGAGTGTGGTCAAGCTGCAGTGACCGGAAAGCCTGCCCGGAGCTGGGACAGCCATAGGGTCTGCCGGGAGGGCCACTTGGCAAAAGAGACCCTCGCCTACTCCCAGCAGGTGCTAACCCTACTCCTTGCAGCCTGGTCCCCAGCGTCACCTGACGACAGTGCACAAGGTTTGGGGGGCTCTAAGCAACTCTTGGGAGACCAGGAGGAGGTTTTCGGGGCTGAGACAAGCTTTGCATCAGAGCCCCGGGCTTGCTCCCAGGCACTGCATGGTCCCCTGGGCATTGTCACGAGAGAGTGGAGGAAGCCCCCAGCTTCACACAGCAGGAGGAGACCCGCTCCCAAATGGATAAAGCATCAGGAATGGAACCATAGGACACTGGGGAGGGCACTTGCCTGACAGGGGCTGACCCGGGTTTGATCCCCGACACCCCTTATGGTCCCCTGAACCCCGTCAGGAGTGATTTCTGAGCACAGAATCAGGAGTAAGCACCTGAGCACCTCTGGATGTGGCCCCCAAATCAAATCAAAGCCAAAAGAGGAGGAGAGGAGAAGGAGGAGGAGGAGGAGGAGAGGGAGGGGGAGGGGGAGGAGAGGGAAGGGGAGGAGGAGGAGGACGGACGGACCAGGGGCATCACCTTCGCAGCACTGAGCTTCGGGATGATTTTCCCCACTGCTGTGGTTGCAGCCTGGGTGCGGGTCTGTGGGGGAGAGAGACCCCCCTACCCCTCTGGGGCAGCACTTCCTGAGTGGGACCTCTGATTCCTGTGGCAGTTGTCGTCTCAGTGGGCAGTGCTGGGCCTGGCCCTCCCAGCGGGCCGGTGCGAGGACGCACCGGCAGGGGATGGGGGTTTGGTCTTCAGAGGCTGCCTCCGCTTCGAGGCCATCTCGGGGAGCCTGCAAGGAAGCAGAGTGGGGTGTCCCTGAGAGCGTTGCCCGCCCAGGAGCCGGAGACGCCCCCTCTTCCGCAGGCGTTTTTGTGAGGAGGACCAGAACAGTCGGCAGGGGCACCGGAAAACCCTGGATTCTGTTCCCTTCTTAGCCAACCGAGTCGACCCTCCTTGTGACTGTGAGCAGGAGCCCAGGGAGAGGAGCCGGCACCCTGCAGTCAGCCAGGGGCGTTTCTCTCCTCCGTGGCTGAGCAGGGGCGAAGGAGAGGAAGCCCGAGGGGTGCGGGCTGCCCTCCGCAGAGGAACCCCAAGAGGGCAAGGTGACACCAGGAGGGACACAGAGGCAGGAGGATCAGGGACTGACTGCTCAGGACTGGAGTGATAACAGCAGGGAGGCCATTTGCCTTGCATGTGGCCGACCCGAGTTCAACCCCCTGAATCCCACCTGGGGTGATTCCTGAGTGCAGAGCCAGGGGCAAGCCCTGAGCACTGCCAGGTGTGACCCAAACTAACAGAGCTGATTTCTTCCCCCTTTCGGGCCAAGGGGATAGTGGGCAGCTGGCTTTTCAAAGGACCTGATCTTAGGGGCCAGGAGTGGGCCCATCCCTAGCACCACACTGAGCTGGAGGGAGCCCCTGAGTACCTCCAGGTGTGGCCCTCGAGACTGAAGGGCCTGTTCTTTGTTGCCGAGGGACAGGGAAGTTCACCTTGAGGGGCAGCAGCGGGCAGCACCAGCTCACCTGCTCAGGCTGTCCAGCGCCTCCCGTGTGGCCTGTGTCCTCCTGTCCTGGGCTCCGTACATCAACGTCTGCAGCTGCAGGCACTATGGGGACCAAGGCAGGTGTAAGGTCATGGGAAGGGCAGAGGGCAAAGGTCAGACTGAGGGGTGGGGAGGGGGTGGAGGGGGGTTGGCGTGGGGTGGGGGTCTCATGCTGATTCTCAGCTGCCTGTTATTTCTTTGGGGGCCACACCTGGCGGTGCTCAGGGCCAACTCCTGGCTCTGTCTGTGCTCAGGGGTCACTCCTAGCAGACTCGGGCACCATATGGGATGCTGGGGCCCAAACCCGGTTTGACCACAGGCAAGGCAAACACTCAACCTCCGTACTATGGCTCTAGCCCCTAATTTAACAGTGTGCCTTTTATGGAACCCCTGTTGAAAGCTGGGCATTGGGCCAGACAGCGTGCAGGGGTACAGGCACTGGTCTCACACATGGCAGACCCGGGTTCAACCCCCAGCACCCCTTTGGCCCCCTGAACAACCCCCAGCGTGATCCTGGAGCACCACTGGGGTGGCACAAAAGCCAAAATAAAAATAAAAGACCATGTTTAACAAAGCCATTAGGGTGTCTGGGAAGGGCCCCCACCTCAGAGGCGGTTACTGGAGGATATTCGAGAGGGGAGGGCCTGGACAGGTCCTCAGGGCAGAGGTGAGCTGTTTCTGGAGCGAGCCCACCCTTAGGAAGGGTAGGCTTGCTCCCTGCCTGGCAGGGCTCCGGGGCTGAGGGCAGTGTCCGTCCTGATCTGCCCACTCCTCCGAGGGCTGAGGAAGAACAGGCAGCTAAAGGGCTTCGTGTTCCGCCGAGAGCCCATCGAAATGTTGGGGGGGCGGGGACAGAGAGGGGCAGTGCTTCTGGAAGCCGTCAGGAGGCAAGAATACCCGAGTGAGCAAACGCAGCAGAGAAACAGCAAAGCACACTGCTGGAGTCACAGACGGCCTGGCTGAGGCAGGCAGCCTGGCACCAGGCCTGGTGCCACTGAGCCGGCCAGCACATTCAGCTGTTGGCTGCTTGTTGCAGGGGCCACACCGGCGGTGCCTGAAGCCCTCTGCACTGCCAAGGGCTGAGTGGCAGTCAGCTGTTGCAAGGTGGGCGTCCCAGCCCGTTGCTCCCTCTGCAGCCCCACGACTGTTGGCACAGAGAGACTTGGCAAAGTTCTGGTCAGGCATGAGACCCTGTGATGCTCGGTGGAAGCTCTTGTTTACACGCCTCTGCTGTTCGCTCAGGGGACTCAGGAAATGGGGGTCACCACTCCTTCGGGCCTTCTTCACTCAATGCCCTCAGGGTCCATGCTTCTCACCCCAATGGGCCTCGTTTCTCAGACATGGCCTCTGCTCAGAGACAAAGATCAGGTCTAATTTTAACTGCACCCTCGTCCTGCACGCAGGAGCGTTGGCGGCACCCAGTGCTAATTCATTCACTGCCGAGCAAGAATCTTACCGACATTCAACGGGTGATTTACCACCCTCTGAGGTCTGGGTTTGCGACCATAACAGATGACTTTGAAAGGGAGAAATTTCCATGCTAGCCCTTTGGCTATTTCTTTATTTGGCGGGGTGCATACTGGAGGTGCTCAGAGCTTATTCCTGGCTCTGCACTCAGGGATCTCTCTTGGCAGGGCTCGGGGGACCATATGGGGTGCCAGGTTGGCTGTAGGCAAGGCAAGTGCCCTCCCTTCTGTACTACAGCACTACCCCCGCCCCGCCCCCTCCCGCCCCTTTGGCTACTATAGCTGCTTCTTCCTGACCCCTCCTCTCTAGGGGGAGCAATAGGGAATTGATAGTTTTGGTGTTTTGTTTTTTTTTAAATCTCTTTGGCTGGTTCTACGAACCACTTCCTTCCAGATTCTGTGGGCTGGACTGGGGACGTCCAAAGACAAAAAAGGGGTCAGGGGCTGGAGAGACAGTACAGGAGGCAGGGTACTTGCTTAGCATGCTGCCAGCCCAGGCTCAATCTCCAGCACCGCATATGTTCCCCAGGAGTGAGCCTGAGCACTACCAAGGGTGGCCCCCAAATCTCACACACACACACACACACACACGCACACAAACACAAACACACACATGTGCATGTACACACACATATACACATGCATGTGCGCACGCACACACACACACGCACACACATGCACACACATGCACACACACACACAAACACAAACACACACATGTGCATGTACACACACATATACACAGGCATGTGCGCACACGCACACACACGCACACACATGCACACACACACAAACACAAACACACACATGTGCATGTACACACATATACACATGCATGTGCGCACGCACACACACACGCACACACATGCACACACACACGCACACAAACACACACATGTGCATGTACACACACATATACACATGCATGTGTGCACGCACACACACGCACACACACGCACACACACACAGTGGCATCAGGAGAAAGGATCCTAGTCAGGCGAAGTGACGCTCTCAGAAGTTAAGCCCGAGAGAGGGGAGCCCCTCCACCCCCCACTCTGCACGCCCCAAGTCAAGACTCTTCTCTTCCTGCTCACAGCAGATTCCAGTGCTCAGAATCCTAAGCTGGAGACAGGCAGACCTTCAAACCTGATCTTTCAGGAAGACCATGAGCCGGGAGGGAAGACAGGAGGCCCCGAGGCAGGGACGGGCAGACTGAGCCCGAGACACCGCTTCGCCAACAGTAGGTCACCCTCCCAGCAGACTCTCACAACCTGGCTGGGCGCAGCCGGCACTGACTTGAGAAACGGCCGGGACTTCGCCTCGGTGCTGACTTACATTTACCTGAGCATTCTTCTAGGGACAGAGCTTCTATTTTTTTGGTGACAGACGGGGACACTGTGGGCAGAGATGCGACAGCACTTAGGGTGCTTGCCTTGCATGTGGAGACTCCGGTTTGATCCCCAGCACCGCTTAGGGTCCCCGAGCCCCGTCAGGAGGAATTCTGGAGCACAGAGTAGGATTTAAGCCCTGAGCACTGCCAGGTGTGCCCCCTGCCCCTCCAAAAACAAAATTCTCATCATGAGGTGAAGAAACAATACAAAGGTGAGGCGCTTGCCATGCATGTGGCTGGCCCATGTTTTGTCCCCAGCACCACACAGTTTCCCCTGAGGCCCGCCAGGAGAGATTCGGAAGCACAGAGCTAGGAGCAAGCCCTGAGCACTGCCGGGCGGGGTCCCCAGGCCCCCAAAACATAGACATTTGGGCTGGAGAGGTGTAGTCCAGGGGTTAAGGCACTGGCCTTGCACACAATGAACCCCTGTTGGATATTTGATACCCCACAGGGTCCCTCAAGCACTGTTTGTATTGTATAGTGATACTTCCTCATACATCAGGTGGGGGGTGGGTGGCTGGGTTGGGTCTGAGCGCAGGTGAGGTGCCCCAGGGACCGAAGACAAATCTCTGGCACCACATATGGTCCCCCAGGAACTGCCCCTGACCACAGTCCAGCATGAGAGCATGAGCTCCCTGCTCCCTGCAAAGGGACCCCCCCCCCCCCACACACACACAAGGAGGCTGTCAGAGGCAAGGCACTTGACTGTTCACGGGCCCCATTGCGGGCAGCTGGATGCTGGAAGGGCTCCCCAAATCTGCATGAGGGAAAACCCTCTGCCAGGAATAAAGGTCTCCTGGATGGCCCAGGTTCTTCTCGGGAGGTCAGTTCCCCCTGATGTGAAACCAGCCCTCCCACAATCTGGGTGGTCACCCTCACTGGCCCTGAGAATCTTAGGGTATGCGGGCTGCTCAGTCTTCCTTGCAGCTGATGTGCCAATGCTGCGAACGGCCTTGGGGATTTCTTTCCGCCTCCAACCCCTGCAGTGACCCCCCTCGTTCCCCAGGGAACCCCACGTCCTCACGTCCTCACCTGCGCCCAGGCCCAGGCCAGCCCCTGGCCTCCTGATCTATGAGGAAGTACCGGCTGCACGAGTGACTCAGGATGTGGACAGAGCAGTCATGTGGGATGTTCTTCCACAGAGCCTTCAGACAGAGCCGGCTCCAGTGATGTCAATTACAGAAAGTTCTGGAAAGAAAGCTGGGGTGGGGGTCGGGGGCAGGGGCACTGTACCACATGCCAGTGGGCTCAAGGCAGGTCGTGCGTCTGTACTGTCCGAGGGGTCCTTGCTCAAATAGCTTCTAAAAGCCCTCTTCTCTTTTTGCTGCAAACTTGTCTATCTTTTCCTTCCTTCCTTCCGTCCTTCCTTCCTTCTTTCCTTCCTTCCTTCCTTCCTTCCTTCCTTCCTTCCTTCCTTCCTCCCTCCCTCCCTCCCTCCCTCCTTCCCTCCTTTCCTCCCTTCCTCCCTCCCTCCCTCCTTTCCTTCCTTCCTTCTTCCCCTCCTTCTCTTCCTCCCTCCCTCCCTCCCTTCCTCCCTCCCTCCTTCCCTCCCTCCCTTCCCCTCTCTCTCCTTTCCTCCCTTCCTTTTCCCTTCCTTCTTTCCCTTCTTTCCCTCCTTTCCCTCCCTCTCTCTCTCTCTCTCTCCCTCCCTCCCTCTTGAGACTCCTAAGAAAACCTATTTTCTAGTTTGGGGGCAGGGGAGGAGGTGGGGGAGCAGTCTGACCATTGACAGCTGTTACTCAGGGTCTTCCGAGGGGCGTGGGGCTGCTACAGCCCTCCCCACCAGTCCACCCCGGGAAGGGCACACGGGCAATTCGGACAATGAGTGCGCTGAGGGGCATGTCCTGTTTACAAGCCAGCCTGGGCAGGCAGGGCGGAGGGAAGGGAGCCAGCTCTGGTGCAGGGACCAGAACAAGATGTTCTAGTAGGTTCCACACGGTGAGAAGGGGTGCGGGCGGCAGGTCACCAGCCCTGTCTCGCTGTTGTGGGTTTTTGTCTTTAAGCGGCATGGAACCCACAGTCAGAGAACATGGGACACTCATGCTTGGGGGCCGGAAAGATGGTTCAGTGGGCAGAGCACAGGTGCTGTGTGCAGGGGGCCTGGTCCCCCGCCCCAGTCCCCCAAACACACAAGCACTGCTGGGAGAGACATCCTCACAAAATCAACAATCACACACACACACACACACACACACACACACACACACACACACACACACAGGCCACTGACACTGGGAATCTGAAATTTCTACTTTGAAATGCATTATCTGGCACTCCCTGGGGCCAGGGAGGGGGGTAATCCCCAAGATTCCCATGGATTCTCAGGGAATTCTCATCGGGAACAAGGGCTGTTGGTGGCGAGAGGGAGGTGAAGAGCTGAGACCGGGACTGTGATGGAGCATCTGAGCCCAGCAGGCAGAAGTGGTTCCCAGTTCAGCTTTTTGTTTTACTCATTCGGGAGGGCTCCCAAGCAGTGCTCAGGGCACCCAGGATCCCTCCTGATCATAGTCAGCCTACGGACCTGGAGGGGTCAACACTTGGGGAACCAGGGCAGGTGGGAGTGAACTTGGGTCTCTGCCAGGGCAAGAGCCCTGAGCTTGCTCCCCGGTTCCCGAAATGGTGCTTCCAAGAGTCAGGATAATAGGACAGCGGGGAGGGCACTCGCTTGTCTTGCACGTGGCCAACCCAGATTTGATCCCTGGCACCAATGTGCCTGTGCCAGGAGTGATCCCTGAGTGCAGCGGCAGAAGTGAGCCCTGAGCACTGCAGGGTGTGGCTTCCAAACCAAAAGAAATGGTTCTTCCAGCGTGAGCTTGGGGGGAATAAGGATAGAGGCCAGCCCTGCCCCATGGACAGCGCCTCCGACAGACTGTCCTTCTCGTCCCTGGAGCCCCTGGGTGTCCCACCCCACCCTTTCCTGTGGCCACACTCAAGAAGTTTCCTGCCATCTGCTGGCTGGACCTGGGACAGGGAGGGCAAGGGGGGAGGAGGCATTTCCAAATACAAAAAGGAAACCCATCACCACGAGGGGTTGAGTGGCAGGAAAGGAGGAACTCACGGTCCTGATAATCAAAGGGGGTGGGGGGGTCTGAGGTACTTGGGTGGGAGAAGACTTGGCTGGGGTGACCCTGGAGGTGAGACCCACAGGAGGGGGGCAGCTCAGTGAGGGGGGGGCAGGCAGGAAGGTCGGGGGCCTGGGGGAGCCATGTGAATCTCTGTATCTCTCTCTTTCTCACACACACACACACGTGCATGTACTCTCTCGCACACACACAGATCCCTCACTGACACAAACATATATATACATACATCACACATACACATTTCACACACTCAAATGTCATACATATATACCACTCTCTGACACATGTACTCACATCATCACACACGCACTCACATACACACACTCCCATATACACACATCGCACATGCACACACATCACACAAGTACACTCATATCACACATACACACTCACTCTCATACTCACATTGCAATACACTCTCACATCACACATACACACATTTGCATAAGTTTAACATATATACTCATATCACACATATACACATTACACATTCACTCACACACACACACACACATACAGACATACACACCTTCCAATGCTCTCAGAGTCACATACACATACTCATGGTCACAACACACACTGGCATCTCACACACACTCACCCCTACATAGACCGATGCACTCACAGTCACACACTCACACATCCCACAAAGACCAAAAGTGGCTGGGCCTGGATTGAACATAGCTGATCCGAGCTGGTGGCCAGAGGAGGACGAGGCCGCCTGTCAGGGGCCTGTTCCAATCCTTCCTCCAGGCTGCTGGCTGGGTTCTTAGCCACCCCCCCTCCCCCACCAGCTCCCTGTTTCCTTCTCAAACAAACATGCTCGCTGGCAACGTGGCAGGAGAGATGTATGGAAACAATGGAGGAACTGTGGCAGGAGGGACGGGGAGGCTCCTGAGCCCCGGTGCCAACGGATTCGAAAACACACAGACAGAATCCCAGCTCCAGGAGACAGGAAGAAACGCCTCCAGGGATACAGAGTCATCTCAAGGCCAGAACGCAGAAAGAGGAAATCAGAACAGTAAATCGCAAATTGTTAGGCAAGTGACCTACGAAATTAAGATCTTACTTCTCTGCAAAAGTTACAAAACAGACAAACCATCAGCCAACACAGTCAAGAAAAAAGCGAAGAAATTTCTTACGACTCAGAAATCACAACGGCAAAATAACCATTAAAATAGTAGCGATTCTAAATGTTCATGGGACCAGTTTGCAAAACTCTACCTGAAAGATCTAAATAAAAAAGACATTAACCTAGAAAAAGTTTACCCAAATCATCCCACGAGAAAGAGAAATCTTCACAGACCTTTTTTTTTTTTTGGATAAACTGATAAAGAAAATTGTCAAGAAATTTCCCCCCAGAAGGGTTCAATGGGAAATAAGTGTCCAGAGACAGGGTAGTTCAATACTCCATAAATTCCTTAAGAACATATAAAATAAAGCTCATGAAGCAAAGGTGACATTGCTACTTAAATATCACTTGTAAATATTGTTGTACCGATCCCAAAATAAAAGCAAAACAGAATCAACATAACATTAAGAAAATAATTCAATATGACTCAGGAAATTTATTCCAGGAATGCTAGGGTGGCTCAATATTGTCCTAAAATATACCACATGGCTATGAAGAATGAACTGATTAGCCCCATCAATAGTTCAGTCTTTGATAAAATACAATGTTCATTCCCACTAAACTCATAAAAATAGAGACTAATGGATATACTCCCATAACATGATAAAATATATAAACCTTAGTCCTAAAGCCAGCCTTTACTAAATGCACTACCTTTAAAGACATTTCCAATATAATCAAGAACCAGGACAGTCTGCACATCATTTCTCCTGTTTATGACTGTACTTCAGGCACGAACCAATGCAATTAGGCCAGAAAAATCAATTCAAGGCATAAGAACCAGAAAACACAAAGTAAAACCATCTGCAGATTCCATGATACTAAACTCAGAGATCTTGGAAGATTCAACAGTTGAATTCACTCCATCAAGAAAGGCAGCAACTGGGGCTGGAGTGATAGCACAGCAGGTAGGGCGTTTGCCTTGCACGCGGACAGACCCAAGTTTGATTCCCAGGATTCCATATGGTCCCCCGAGCACAGCCAGAAGTAATTCCTGAGTGCATGAACCAGAAGTAACCCCTGTGCATCTTTGGGTGTGACCCAAAAAACAAATAAATTAATTAATTAATTTAATTAAATTTAAAAAAAGAAAGGCAGCAACTAATAGAACAGAAAATGGACTTCCTTATAGACACAAAATCACCAGTCAAAAGTTAAACAAGGGGATCAAACACTGGTTAGAATGGCATTAAAGAAGATAAAATGATGCTTTGATGCCAACTTAATTTAAACTTTTCAATATTTACATAAGGCACACCTTATTTTTTAATTTAATTTTTAGACTTTTTTTTTTGGCCACACCCAGTGATGCTCAGGGCTGACTCCTGGCTCTGTACTCAGGGATCACTACTGGTGGGACTTGAGGGCCCATAGGTGGTGCTGGGGATTGAACCCAGGTTTGCTGCATGCAAGGCAAAAAGCCACTAAACTTTTAATGGAGCTAGACAAGTCGATATTAAGATTCACGTGGGAACAAGAGATGCAAGAATAGCGAGAGGCCACAGACACAGGTCAGAGGAGTTGGGGCTCTTGTCTTGCAGGTGGCCAGCCCCAGTTCAATCTCTGGAAACCTGCATTCCTTCAGGCATTGAGAATGCACCCCAGGAGCCCCTAAGCCCCATTGGGGAGGCCCAGGGCAGCCCCGGGACCCAAGCAGGACCGCATCCGTAGGGTGTTGCACGCAATTGCAGGCCCCATTGGCTGAGAATAACCAAAAGGTTAGGCCGCTCCCCTGCGGCCTCCTGAGCAGCGCCCCTAAATATATGTCTAGGAAACCTGCAGGTCACTGGGGGTGCTCTCAGATATGACATCCTGCTGTTGGCTCTCAGATCCCCTTGATACAGACCTCTCTGTCCCCAGAGACAGCTCTCTGGAAGAAGAGCGACGGCCGCTCCTCACAACCACTCCCGCGCATTGAACCCCGGCTGAAAAAGCAAGAGGCAGCGAAGTGCTCCAAGCAAGCAGAAGTTTTCCACAGAGGAGCAGGCCCTGAGTAACGGACAGCATCTAATGGGAGCTGGATAAATCAGACTATCGAAAAATGAAAAATTAGTAGCGTGGTTAAAAAAGAAAAAGTTTTTTTTTTTAATTTAAAAATATACACAGGTGCGAGGGATGCAGGATCTTTGAGCCCAAGAGCATTGGCTCATGGTCTCTGCAGACGTCTGATCATGTGACACCACTTACAAGGTCTCCTTTCAAATGACCACTGGGGGGATTGGAGGGTGTGGTGGGGTTTTTTCTCCACCTTCACGTTAGTGTCACTTCACCTTCTTTAGCTTCTTGTGGGCCCCAGTGTAGTTCTTCTGTGCCAGGTCGGCCGTGCTCAGGATTCTGTAGGTCTCCACCACCTCAGGGCTGAGGTCTCCGAACACACCCTCTTTGGCTTCTAGGGACTCCCGCAGGATGGCGAAGGCTTTCTGCAGAGGGGGCACAGGGCCGTCAGGGTGAGAGGGCAGAGGCGGGCGGGCCCCGTCCGTAGCTTGCTGGTGGGCTTCAGGGGTGCACTCTGGAAGGGGATGGGGTGGGGCCCGAAGCAGACTGACTTCCCCCTGGGTTCTTGAGCACTACCCACAGTGAACCTCTGGGAATGTTCTAGAATCAGAGCAGCCCCCACCCCTATCCTGGCAGGAAGCACCTCTCTATTTCACTGGGGGATCCAGAAAAGCCCCTAAACTCCAACTGAGACTGTTGCTATTGCCCCTGTGAGGCCAGAGGAAGTGGCAGTGGGTTGAGGATTGTGGGTGTGAATGAAAAGTCTAAATAAAAAAATGAAACTGGAGGCCAGAGTGATAGCACAGCAAGGAGGACCTTTGCCTTGAACGTGGCCAACCCAGGTTTGAGCCCTGGCATCCCACAGGGTCGCCTGAGCACCGCCAGGAGTGATTCCTGGGTGCAGAGCCAGAAGTAACCCCTGAGCATCACCAGGTGTGACCACAAAAGCCAAAACCAAACAAACAAACAAACAAAAAAAAAAAAACAGAAACCGACTGAGACTGAGGTGAGAGAGATTAATTATTGGGGGCAGGGGCTGGTGAAAGAAGACAGCAGGGATGACACTGGCCTTGAAAGCAGCCAACCTGAGTTCGATCCTGAGCACCCATAGGGTCCCCAGAGCCCCACCAAGAGTGATCCCTGAACACAGAGCCAGGAGTCAGCCTTGAGCACCACTGGATGTGGCCCCAACCCCCAACCCCCCCCCCACCAGAAAAAGAGAGTAGATGGGTCGCAGCCCTTGTCTTGCGTGCAACTGACCTGGGTTCAGTCCCCGACTCTGCAAAGGAGCCCTGTGAGGAGTAAACCCTGAGCACCATGGGATGTGGCCCCCAAACAAAGACATACACACAAAAAGAATTGGGAGAGTGTTCTCCGCAGCAGGCAACACAAACAACAACATTTTATCTGCAGGGTTTACCTTGATGCAGGGTTTACCTTTTCTTTCGTGTCTACATAAATGGAGCCACAGGACGTGCTGAGAGCTTATGGCTTGGTGGGAAGTTAAGGCCCCATCAACCCAGGAAAGTGAGTCTGTGAGCCCACCTCTACAGAGAGAGCGCTGGGGCAGATGATGTGTGGGACGCCTGGGTGCTGCGTAGGACCCTAGGTGCTGCGTGGGACCCCCAGGTGCTGTGTGGGACCCCGGGTGCTGCATGGGACCGCCAGAGGCACACACCTCACTCCACGCTGGGGCTTCTAGGCACCCACCTGTGTGTGTGAAACTGGGAAAAAGCCACATACCTCTTGCTGGCCGGTGGCTTGTAGAAACTGGCAGTATTCATCCTGGATGGAGAGGAATCTGGCTTTCCCTAGCTCTTCGCACTTCTTGAGGTGTTCCAAGGTCTCCTGAAAATACTGGTCAGCTACATCTGAAGAAAAGGGGAGGCAACACCAGCTCTGCAAACTGCACAGTGCTTTGAGAGGGAAGCAGGGGAAATTAGGGGCTCTAAAGGAGGGAGCCTTTTTTGTGGGGGGGTCACCTCCGGCGATGTTCAGGGGTCAATCCTGGCTCTCCACGGAGGGAGCCAGAGAACTATGGAATGGAAAGAAGCTGACACAGTGGGACATCAGCCAATTGAGTCAGAACAGACCTGGGTCTCAGAAGGACCCTGCGATTTCTTTATGGCCACCTGGCGGTTTTCAGGGCTTGCTCCTGGCTCTGAGCTCAGGAATCGCTCCTGGTGGGCACAGGGGACCCTACGGGGTGGCAGGGATTAAACCAGGTTGACCAAGTATAAGGCAAGTGCCGCACCAGCTGTGTGAAGCCCCTGGATTGGGTTTTTAGAGTTCCTGGTTTGTTTGGGGGCCACACCTGTGCTCAGGGCTTACTCCTAGCTCTGTGCTTAGGAGTCACTCCTGGTGGGGCTCAAGGGACCCTCTGGGACACTGGAGATTGAACCTAGATAGGTCATGAGCAAGGCAAGCGATCTTCCCTGCTGTAACTGCTCCAGCCCCTGGTTTGGTTTTTTAGCTCACACCCAGCAGTGCTTGGGACTCACTCCTGGCTCTGTGCTCGGGGCTCACCTCTGGAGGGGCTGTAGATTTAATTAGGGTCAGTGGCATGTGAGAAAAGTGCCTTCATATCTCTCTCCCTCTCTCCTTCCTTTCTAACTGGAAGAAATTGAGTCTGAGTGGACTTTGCTAGGCCTTGTGCTCGCCCCCCTAAAGCTGTGTCCTTACTACCGTGAGGGGTGGTGTAGCCCATCCACTGATGCTGGGCCACAGAACAGGATCAGTGGCTCGAGCAGGCGCACGCGAGGCGTGTGTGGGCTGGGAGGCTGGGGGGGGGGGGGGGGGCTCGGTCCCGTTTGGATGCTCATATACAGGCAAAAGGAGCCTGGCCTTCACACAGGGCCTGAGGAATGTGGGCTGGTGACTTGGCACCAGCACCCGGAGGCTTTTAATTAAGATAAACAGCAGTGCTGGGACGCCCCGGGCAGGAGCTGGGCAGGCGAGGACAGACAGGCTGGGCAGCGGCAGGACCCCGGGGCCCTGAGAAATGGTGGCTCCAGTCTGCGCCCAGTTGTCCTCCCCCTGCCTTGGGCCCCCTCAACCTAGGGACCCTCCTGCTCACAGCTGCGCGTTCCAGGTGTTCATGGGGTCCAGAGACCAGGTGACACAGGTCCCACCAGGGCTGTCACTGTGGGGGTCTCTGTCTCCATCTGGCCATGGTCCCTGCCCCTGGCATGGCATCAGTTGGGAAGTTCAGGATCAGTCCCCCACCACATCACATATCCAGGTGATTCAGACACATTGGGGGCAGGAGGGCGGGGGTACGGAGACAGCAATCAGGGATCTGGGGTGCATGTGCCTCTCTCCCAGGGTCAAAGGGCAGAGCACAGGTGAAGCCCAACACAGCTTCCGTTCTGCATGTGGACACCCATGGGGTGAGGAAGGGTCTCCCATCCTGCCCGGCAGCTCTGGAGAGTGGGCAACATGGCTCATCCTAGTCTCTCCTCTCACCCCAACCTCCCTAGATGGGGCATATGCTGTGGAGCCTTCTAGAAGTTTCTGAGCTCTTGAGAAACCAAACATGAGCCCTCCTCCCTCCCGGGTACTGCCCTCTGCTCTGGGGGAGCCCCCAAATGCAGCTGATCTCTGGCATCCAGGGCATGGGGGTGGGGGTATGGCAAGACAAGGCCCTGGGGAGGGGTGGAGGTGGGTCTGGGGCCCACGGGACTATGGCAAGGGCAAAAGACGCAGGTGGGCAGGAGGAAGAAGGAAGAGGAAGGGAGAGAGGTCAGGGCCCCCTGGGGTTCTCCCTGCTCCCCTGCATCCCCAGGCCTTCATTCGGGGTCTGAGGCTGGAGCAGGGCAGGGAGGTGCCTGGGGAGCCGCTTAGAGGCATTTGAGGGGCAGGAGGCCTAGAGACCCCGCGGCGGGCAGGAGCCCACAGGGTCTGGTTCCGGGAGACACTGCAGGAACAGCTCAGGGACACGCCGAGAAGTAGGTGCAGGGACACGCCAAGAAGTAGGTGCCGGGTCCCCGTGGAAGGTGGGAAAGGGAAGGCTGCTGGGGGATCTCAGGAAGGCAACCCAGCTCCCAGACCCCCACAACTCCCAGCTGTCCTGGGGTGAGCCATTGCCTGGCTGGCACCTCTTCCAAACAAGGGCCTCCTGGGCAGCACTGGGGTTTACGACTTGGCGCCCGGCCCTGCCTTGTCGGTCTCCTGGGATAAGGGGCTGGAAATAGGGGGTCTGCACCCCGCAGCAATCTCGCCGGCCCAGCGTCACCCCAACCAAGTTTGTCCAAGGCTGCGGGGTCCTCACCCGATCCGGGCTACATGAGCTCTGGCCAGTTTTGTCTGCATAAGGCTCGTGGGGGAGCCCCGAGCCTGAGCATTCGCTGGCATGCAGACCAGAAACTCCGGCTTCTTGGCCCGAAGCCCGTTTGCCCAAGGACAGCGCCTTCCATGGGCATCTGCAGGCCCGCTAGTGTGGCTAGAAAGGTGTGGGCAGGTTTCAGCCCAGGGCACGGAGGGCGCAGAGACAGGGTCCCCGGGGGTCTGACTAGCCAGGTCCCAGGCCACAGTCAGAGTGGGTCACAGCAATGCTTCCTGAGCTGAGTTTCTATTTCTTTTCTCCCATGTGGGGGCACATGAGGGGCTTACAGAGTCCCCGCCGTCTGGGGGCCGCCCTTCCCGGTTCCCCCTGCATTATCTGGGTGGACGTGACAAGTGCCTATCCGGAAACAGCCCTGGGTGGACAGAGGAACTCTCAAGTTTGGGGGCAGCGGTGAGTGGACACTGAGGTGGGAAGGAAAAGGGGCTACAGGGACCCCTAGTGGACCCAGTCCAGGAGTAAGCACTCATGCCGGGGAGCAGAAGAGGGCCCAACAGGGCTCCCTGGGAAGCACCACCACTCACCCCATCCTTGCTCCACTTCCTCTGCACCTCTCCCTGTCTACAACCCCAGATCTGCTTCCGCCTTTCCACTTCTCCCATGTGTCAGCTGTGGTGGGCAGGTCGGGGTGCAGCGTGCCTGATCTCTGCCCCTGGCTGCCACCAGGGACTCCCCAAACCCACTTCCCTCTTCTTGACTCCTGTCCATCCCTCTCTCTGGGTGGCCTCGCAAGAGGAGGCCTGCAAGGAGAGGCCCCGTGCCTCCTGGTGCCTTTACAAGGTGACCTGGAGGTCGAGTCTGAATTCTAACATGCCACAGGCCAGCTCGGGCCAGGCGGGACATGAGCTAACCTGCCCGGGCCTCAGACTCTCCACGGATGACAGAGACTGTTCTTACTGCTTAGGGCTGTTGTGGGACTGAGCTAATGTACTGTATTTCCCCACTGTTGGATTGTCGCACCCTGATTTTAAGTATTACTAGCACAATGTAAAACTGTGTGTGTGTGTGTGTGTGTGTGTGTGCGTGTGTGTGTGCGTGCATGTGTGTGTGTTGGGATGATGAGTGTTTCACAGGACCAGAGAGTGCTCTGCTTTGCCTGCAGGATCCCTGGGTTCTGCCTGGCATGATGCCCTGAGCACCTCTGGGTATTACACCAAATTGGAAAAAACAAAGCGCTGGAGATCAAACCCGGGTTGGTCACATGGAGCGGGTGGCTGTATACACATGGCCAACCTGGTTTCGATCCCCGGCATCCCATAGGTTCCCAGAGCCTGCCAGGAGTGATCCCTGAGCACCACCAGGTGTGGCCCAAAAACCAAAGAGAAGGAAAGGGCAATTGTGCTGTCGCATGCGGGGGTGGCGCAGACATCATGAGCCCCACCCTGGCTCACATAGGCATCTGCTGTGAGTGAGGCTGTTTCTGGAAAGTTTGATGCATACATGCACCCCAAACCCTCCCCCAAAAAGTCCTGAGACTGGGTGTCCTCTGTCCAGAGAGGCAGAAGGAATAGCCGGGCCCAGCAGGAAGGTGGATACAAGGACCCCCAGAGCAGAAGAAAACCCATGAGGAGTCAACAAGATGGAGCAAAACTGTTCCCCTGGGGGCAACATGTCCACCATCTCCCCAGGGGCCATGTGTCCACCCGTCTCCCCAGGACCATGTGTCCACACATTTACCAGGCCCACATGTCTCCCCATCTCCTGGGGGCCATGTGTCCACCATCTCCCCAGGGGCCACGTGTCCACCCATCTACCAGGACCACATGTCCACCCATCTCCCCAGGGGCCACATGTCCACCCATCCCCAAGGGCCATGCCTCCCCCAAGGGCCTGGCTCCTAACAGTCCCCAGTGATCTAGTAACAGACACAGACATGGGACAGGAGTGGGCAGGGGGAGCAGGGGGCCCAACCCCCAGGCATCTCTCACCATGGTGCTCAGGTGTCCCTGAGGTGAGGGCAGCGTGTGCTACACAGTGCGCAGAGTCGGCTGCGTCCTCATTCAAGGGGCTTCTGCTCAGGAGGATGAGGTGAGCCTGTGACCAAAGAGCAGAAACACGCAGGTTTGAAACATCCACTTATGAAGGCCAAGCACTGGCCTTGCACACGGCCAACCCAGCTTCGATTCCTGGCACCCCATAGTGTCCCTTGAGCACTTCCAGGAGTTATTTAAAGTGCAGAGCCAGAAGCAAGCCCTGAAGACCACCAGGTGTGGCACCCAAACCAAAATACTACTACTACTATGATAGCACAGCGGTAGGGCATTTGCCTTGCGCGTGGCCGACCCAGCTGAGCCGGGTTTGATTCCTCCGCCCCTCTCGGACAGCCTGGCAAGCTACCAAGAGTATCTCGCCCACACGGCAAAACCTGGGAAGCTACCCGTGATGTATTCGATATGCCAAACACAGTAACAACTAGTTTCACGATGGAGATGTTACTGGGCCCGCTCGAGCAAATCAATGAACAGCAGGAGGACAGTGCCACAGTGCTACTAATAGTACTTATGGCTTTGAAAAGCTGCTGCCCCCTTTATCAAAGTGCCCTTGACCTTCCTCCGAGCCTGTCCCCATGGTCCTTCTATGCCTCTTCCCTCTCCTGAGCCTCTGCCTGCACTGCTTGGCCATCTCAGTTCTATCAGCCACGGCCAAGGACTCATCATCTTTGGCTACTGTCCATCCCCTTGTTCTCTCTATACCATGTGTCAGCTAAGTGGTGTTTGTCCTTCTCCCTCTGACCTATTTTGCCCGATGCACACCAAGAATTTGTCTAAACTTACAGCTGTGCTGTGCCCCACTGTGGATGTGGATTTCAACCGTGGCTTCTTGGCCCACTCACCTGTGCCTGATATTTGAGTTATTTCCATATCCTGCCCAGAATATTTAAACACTGAGTTAAAAAGAGATACTCCCAGGTGGGGAGAGGGGAAACACGACCTAGTGTGGTTTAGGTTGTGCTTCCCCTTCTCTTGGTTTTCTGGAGCAACAACAGGCAGATAGGACTCTGCAGAGAAGTTTATAGCATACAGCCTAATGGCATAAGGGACTGGCTATGGAAGAATATGGATGGTCACAGAAGGACCACGGAATGATGACCTCAGGAGGAAGACTATGGAAGGATTACCACGGAGACCATGGAAAGATGGCCATAGAAGGACCACAGAAGGAGGACTATGGAAGGAAGACCACGGAAGGAGGACCATGGAAAGAAAACCACGAAAGGATCACGGAAGGAGGACCACAGAAGGAAGACCACAGAATGATCACAGAAGGAGGACCATGGAAGGAAGACCACGGAAGGAAGGCCAAAGAAGAATGGCCAGCCCATTGCCTCAAAGCCTATTGGACAGCTATGTATGAGCCAGAGGTGATGGGGCAACTGCGGCCTCATGGGATGGGGGGCAGAACTGGCATGTCCTTCCTGCTCCTCTGAGGCCATGAGTTGCCCCCCCACGAGTGGCTCTCTGGCACGGCCATGGCCCCAGAGGCACACAAACGAATCTTAGATCTATGCAGCTTTTGGCAGAAATCCCTCCAGACTTAATTAGTAAAATATCAGAAGTCCAAAAATCGTGAGGCCGCAATAGCAGCTGCATGACATCATATGCTCTTCATAACCAGGAATAGAAAACAAATTATTTCATGATGCTTTTCAGCAGGTCTGATTGTTAGGGGGAAATTTCAAATAATAATGGTGCGACTTTTGTTGAAAATAATGAATGTAATCAAAGTAGAGAGAGAGTTCAGTGGAAATCGTCTGCCTCACAGGCAGGGGGAGGGTTGGGATGGGGGTATATTGGGGTTCTCGGCAGTGGAAAATATGCACTGGTGAAGGGAAGGGTGTTTGATCATTGTATGACCAAGACTTAAACCTGAAGCTTTGTAACTGTTCTCACGGTGATTCAATAAATAAATTAAGTAAAGTAAAGGTCCTCCCGTTGATCATCGATTTGCTCGAGCTGGCCCAGTAACGTCTCCATTGGAGACTTTGTTGTTACTGTGTCTGGCATATCGAATACTCTCGGTAGCTTGCCGGGCTCTCCGAGAGGGGCGGAGGAATCGAACTCGGGTCGGCCATGTAGGCTGCGTGCGAGGCAAACGCCCTACCGCTGTGCTATCGCTCCAGCCCTAAAAAAGAAGGATGACCACTGTTTAATATCTACCTTTTCATCTAGACACTGACACTCACCTGTCACCTGTTTTCAATGATCCTCGTAACAAGTCGTCACTATCCCGTCCTTTACCCCCATACTTGCGGTTTGGAAATGGAAGCTCGCAACTGCCCATCTGACCATCCTCTAGCCACTTTGGGGGTCTGTTGCCTGGGTTCCATGCAGAGGGATCGCACACATTCGTCTCTCTGCTGTCTTGCTTCACTTAGCGCTGCGCCCCCAGATCTGTCCGTTTTGGGGCAAACATCTAAGTGGCTCCTTGCCACTTTCTCATGTGCGATGCAAATCTGTCCTTTACTTTTTTTTTTTTTTTTTTTTTTTTGGCTTTTTGGGTCACACCCGGCGATGCACAGGGAATACTCCTGGCTCTGCACTCAGGAATTACTCCTGGCAGTGCTCAGGGGACCATATGGGATGCTGGGAATCGAACCTGGGTTGGCCGGCTGCAAGGCAAATACCTTACCCGCTGTGCTATTGCTCCAGCCCAAAATCTGTCTTTTCTTGAGGGACTTTATTATGTAGCTACAGATGAGAAGACTGAACTAGAAGCTGGATGGATGAGGGGGCGATGCTGAAAGGGGCTACGCCAGGACACCTCATAGCTAAGGGGGCGCAGGGCCCGGAAATATATCCTCTGGAGCTTGCGAGCTTCTTCCAACCTTTGTTCAGGGTCACTCCCAACAGTACTTGGGGGACCTTGCAGTGCCCGGAACTGAGCTGGCCACATGCCAGGCAAACACTTTAACCCCTGTGCTCTCTGGGGCCTCTTTACCTTGAAACTCCATCTGCAGATTCTGATTTTTTTCTGTCATGTCATGAATATTAGCATGCCTCCCATCCCCAATTTGGTCTGATGCACTAACTTGAAATGCATTAGAAAAGAAGCCAACAACAAAACAAAGCAACATAACAGTAGAATTGATCCACACAACTGACGGGGGCGGGGGGGAGGTGATAAAAGAGAGGGTGCTGAGGTCCAGTGGAGGAAAACAGGTCACTGGTGTGGCTGGAATTGTAGACATGAGAAACCATTATTAATTACGTGCATGAGAACCCATTCTATATCAACCATAGGAAAAGTTGCTTTTTTTTAATTCTTTGTTTGGGGGCCACATCTGGCAATGCTTAGGGGTTACCCCTCGCTCTGCACTCAGGAATCACTGCAGGAACAGGGGACCATATGGGATGTCGGGGATTGAATCTGGGTCTGTCATGTGCAAAGCAAGTCCCTTATCCACTGTAATATCTCTCCAGGCCCCAGAAAAAAAATATTTTTAATTAAATTTTTAAAAGAGGGGTTATGGGCCAAAGTGATAGTATAGCAAGAAAGGCGCTTGCCTTGCATGTGGTAGGCCCAAGGTTGATTCCCAGCACCGTCCCCCAAGCACTGCCAGGAGTGATTCCTGAAGGCAGAGCCAGGAGTAACCCCTGAACATTGCCAGGTGTGGGTCCCCCCAAAAGGGGGTGTTACTCGGCAGTGCTGGGGGCATCAGGGCTACGCTTCGCAGTGCTGTGGGACTGAGAGGTGCTCAGGATCCGTAAAGCTAAGCGGGCACTTTCCCACTTGAGCTGTTGCCTGACCTCTCTGGCTTGAAATGCTTCCAAGTTCTCCCAAATGTGAGAGTACATGATAAAGGAGCAGGGCAAAGTTGGGAGATAGCGGGGATCCCCGGCCCTGCCACGTGGTCAGTGTTTGGGGACAGGGACGGGAGCGTGAAAAGCCAGCCCCGCCCCGAGGCCGGCTGAGTCATGATCCCTTTCTGCTTCCCCTGTGAAGTCTGTCCAGCCTGTTTTTAAAGAGACCAGCCCCAGGGCCGGGGGGTGGGGGGTGGGGGGCAGAAAAAAAGAACCCAGGGCACCCCAATGAGCCCTGCCAGGAGCGAGCCGTGAGCACTGTTGGGGTGTGGCCCCCAAACATAAGAGAAAAGCCAAGGTCACCCCTGAAACCCAGTGAGTCTGACTCTTACTATCGCAGAGTGTGGGACACGGGGTTTTCAGAGGGTCCAATTGAGATATCTTCCAATCCCTTTTGTGCGGGAGTTCAGGGACACGCCTTCCATGTGACCAGCCTTAGCTCCCTCTTGGCACCATCTATGGTTCCTCTTGAGCATCAGCCCCCTCACCCTCACCTCAGCACCCCTGGGTGTTGCCCTGGACAGATTTTCAGGCCCATGCATAGAACTTGTCTAGGGAAGGGTCCCAGGACACCTGAACACCCAGGAGGACCCCTGAGGGACCCCTGCCCCCAACCAAGGGAAAAAAAACACTTGATTTTGTTTCCAATCACTGCCAACGTGTAGCTATGTGTCCAGTGCTCAGGAGTACAAGCCTCACATGCACGAAGCCAGAGTTTGGCCCTGACTGGCATCACAGGGGCTGTGGTGCTGGAGTCCCCCAGGGACGCCCAGGAGCAGCCCCCACCCCATCATGGGATGGCTCACTGTCCACTCAAACAGGAGTGGGAACAGGTCTGGAGCCACCAGCAATGCTGGGAAGACCCCCCAAAAGGAGAGGAAGCTCGAATGGATCGCTCAGACCTTCTCTGTGAGCCACCTTTGGGCCGGGGAGACAGGAAGCAGAAATGCTCCACAGCTGCACAGCGGACCCAGGATGGAGTCTGGCCCTAGCACAGAATCTTCATGACCTCAACATATTTTTTTTTCTGTGTAAGATGCTAATATAAGCACAACATTTATTATTCATAATGCACTTCGGAAACTCAATCCCTGATCTAATTTATTACTTGACATTCATGAAGCTTCTGAAAAAAAAAAACATATGCTGGCTGGGATGGGGGTGTGTTTGCAGCAGAAGGACAGTGGAGAAAGGAAGGAAGGGGCTCATTTAAAATGTGCACGATTAGCGTTTCTTGGGCTTGGGAGACTGCAGCCGTGGGGGTTTAATTCATCTTCATTTCTGCAAGCTTCTGGAATGCCAGCTACTGGGCCAACACCAGGAACACACACACACACTCACACTCACACTCACATAAATGCACAGGCACACACACATACACACTCACACAACCACACTCGCAGTCACACGTGCGCATACATACACACATGCATACACACACTCACACATGCACACATTCAAATGAGCATACACACGCGCACATACAAATACACATATGCACACACACATGCACAGACATACAAACATACACACGCATGCATGCATTCACACAAGCACACTCACACATGCGCATATATAACATGCACACACATACACTCACACACATGCACACACGTACACATACTCACATTCACATACACATGCACACATATGCATACACACAAATGTACACACACACGCACACACACAAGCACACTCACAGTAACATGTGCACACACATACAACTGCACATATGCATAGATTCACACAAGTACACATTCACATGCACATACACACATGCACACATGCAACACACATATAAACATGCATACATATGCATAGATACTCACACATTCACACATACACACATATACACATGCACATACACGTTCACATACACACATACACACATACATATATGTGCACACGTGCACTCATACACACAGATATGCAGGGGCCTCACTTTTACAGGGGCTCACACATGTGCTCTGGCACGCACAAGAACCCAAGGACACAAGGCCCTGCCCCCACAGGGCCCTCGAATGCTGCTGGGGCCAGCTGTGGTGTCCCCCAAGCACCACCAGGCTGGCCCTAGTGGCTCCCAGCACCACCAGGTCTTGGGGTTGAGTTGGCTGAGCACGGCTGGATCTGTCCCCCCGTGGAGGCTATGTGCAGGCAGATCCACACCCTCGATCTTGGGCCCACTCAGTGGAGATGCGGTGGTGCTCAGACCCAGTGGGGGTGGAGATGGCATGAGGACCCTGAGTCCTGGCCCCTGAGCTCTTCCGGGTCAAACTCCGTCCCACTCCAGGCTGAACCCCAGGACCCGTACCCCCTTGGGGACCCCTTTGGGGACCCCCTTGGCATGAGCTGGCACCTTGGCTCAAAGACGCCTGTGGTGCTGTGGACCCCCCTCCCCTTCCCCAGCAGCCTGGCCCTTGGGTCTGGCTGACACCAGGGCTGTGCTTGAGAGGGTGAAGGGTGGGGACCACCAGCACAACCCGATGGTAGAGGACCCCGTGGACTGTGGTTTATCCCTACACGGGGCCCCCACAGCCTCTCATGGCGTCCAGCCCACAAAGCCCCTTTCCTCTGACGGTGCTCTGCAGGATTCTGAGACTAGGGCTGGTCTCCCTGAAGCTGGGGTAGAGAAGGAGGGACTGAAGCCTGCCCATGAGAGACCACCCTGCAGGCTGAGAAGCGGGGCAGGAGTACAGTGGGAGTCTCCTAGGGCCCTGCGTCCCGGGGAGGGGCGGGTCAGAGTGGGAGCTCTGGAGTGGGGCTGCCTGCTGAGACTATAAATACTCCTGGGGCGGCTGTGGCTCAGAGTCACCCCAGTTAATGGGGTCACAGAGGCCTGCTGGCCGGAAGCGCAGGCTTCCCGGGGCCCGAGTGATAGGACAGCGGGGAGGGCGCTGCACACTGGGTTCTGTCCTGGGCACCCCAGAGCGTTCCCGAGCACTGCCAGGAGTGATTCCTGAGTGAAGGGCCGGGAGTAACTCCTGAGCATCACCAGGTGTGACCCCCAGTCCAAAACAAATCAAAGTATGGACTTCCCGGGGTCCAGTCCTTGCCTGCACCCTCCCACCAGGGGGATGGACAGCCAGCCCCCCACAGCTGGCCGACCCCCTCCTTGGTCTATTCACCAGGATCCTTGATTCTAGGAAGGGGGATTCACACCATTTCTAGTGCCGCGAGCAGATTGAGAGCCCATCAGCTCAGATCACTGGTGAAACAGGCTAAAAACGTTCATCCTTGGCGCCAAAGACATAGGGCAGGGTGCGAAGGCACTTGCCTGGCATGTGGTTGACCCAGCGCTGGTCCCCAGATTCACAGGGTCCCCGAGCTCCACGGGGAACAAACCCTGAGCCCAGAGCCCCAAGCCCCAACTTCTCACCCCAAAAAGAGTTCTCTCTCTTGTCCAGGATTTATAAGAACTCTCTCTATATTATCTGTCCTCGGCTTTTGTGTTTTGCTCTCCCGATATGTTTGGCATCGAGAGCCTTTGCCTTCCCATGTCGGCAGACCCCTCCATCATCCTGGCTCTCTCTTCCTTTTCCTCATGATTTGTCCCCACACAGGCCCAGCACTCGCTGGCAGTGGGAACAGGTCCGACTCCTGTCAGTGCTGGAGGCTCCCGGGGGGAAGGCAGGGCATTGGGAATCTTTCTGTGTAAGCCTGATTTATTTTTCAAAAATAAACAATATTATCATTTATATTTTTCTAAAAAGGGGGCCAGAACATTGGTACAGTGGGTGGATGTTTGCCTTGCGCGCGGCCAACCCAGATTTGATTCCCGGCATTCACTAGGGTCCCCTGAGCACTGAGTGATTCCTGAGCACAGAGCGAGGAGTACATCCTGAGCACTGCTAGGTGTGGCCTCCAAATAAAAACAAAACAAACAAAAAAGTTGTCACCAAAAAGGAGCAGGTAGCACCTGGCTTATGTCATTTCTGGAAAATGTTTCTAAGGCAGAAGACGGTCATTTACATTTGGGATCCATTTAAATTTTGAACCCAGGGCAATGGTCTGGCCCTCAGGACCCAGAGTTTATCTGCACTGTAGCACTGTCCTCCCGTTGTTCATCGATTTGCTCGAGCGGGCCCAGTAACGTCTCCATTGTGAGACTTGTTGTTACTGTGTTTGGCATATTGAATACATCACAGGTAGCTTGTCAGGCTTTGCCGTGCGGGCGAGATACTCTCGGTAGCTTGCCAGGCTCTTCGAGAGGGGCGGAAGAATCGAACCCGGCTTGACCGGTACACAAGCAAATGAAACAAACCAGCTTCCAGGTGGTGATGACCAGGGCGTGGGCAGTGCAGCCTGTGCCACAAAGGTCTGAGCCAGGGTGTGGTCAACCAGAGCCGACACCCCAGCTAGATGCTGGACAAGCCCCCTCGGTTATTTCACTACACTTTCGGGGGACCCCTGCAGAGCAGAGCTCTGCCCTAGTAGGAAGGGTCTGTAACTTGAGGGGTGACCTCCAAGCACAGTGGTATATATCCAGAGCCCTTGGAAGTCCCTCCCATGCCCCCAAGCCGCCATCTTCCTCCCCCTCAAACACTCCAGTGCTTGGTAATGAGGCCTGTAATTTTCCTTGTGGAGAGGAAAATAAGGTCTGTTGGGGTATGTGGGGGGGTTGGCTTTCACACCCCCTTTCATGGGGTCCCGGGCGCCTCTGTGCTTCGTTGCCTTTGCTCCATTTTTCCATCTTAATGGGTTAGTTCCGAAAATATTCCAGAATGTTTCCTATGAGCCACAGAAAAGAATAGACCTTTTCTTTCTGGGCCTTTCTCTCACTCCAAAGGAATGACGGGTGCGAGCCGCAGGGAGGGAAGCACAGAGTGCCCCTTTCTTCCTGGGGCCCTGCAGGCCTGGCTCCCCCGAGAGCTGGGTCTTAGGTACAGGGGCTCGGGCAAAGGAGGGTTCTGCTCAGTCCTTCCTCAAGCACGAGGAGAGTTCTGGGATGCAGAGGTCTGTCTGTCTTCTGTACCCGGAGTTCTTTGGTTGTTATCATTTTGATTTTTGGGCCACACCCAGCAATGCTAAGGGGTTCCTCCTGGCTCTGCACTCAGGAATCACTCCTGGTGGTGCTCAGGGGACCCTGTTGGATGCCGAGGATTGAGCCCCGGTTGGCCATGTGCAAGGCAAGTGCACTCCCTGCCGTGCTTCTGCTCTGAGTCCTGTTTTGTCCTGTGGAGAGGTTTGATGACTTGCCAACAGGGAAGGCTGAACTCTGACCTGGGTTTCTGATTTAAAAGGAACTCTGTGCTTAAGGGGTTATCTTCTTTGTTTGGCTTGGGACCACATCTGACTGGGTGTCAGTTTTCCTCCTGGCTCTGTGCTCAGGAGGCTGCTCTGGAACTCTCTGTGATACCCAGGATAGAACCTGGGTCAGCTGCATGCAAAGAAAGTGCCTTACTTTCTGTATCAACTCTCCTAGCCCCTATTTAAATACTTTTATTTTTTTTCCCCAGTTTTTTGGCCAGACCCAGCGGTGCTCAGGGGACCATCTTGGGTGCCAAAGATTGAACCTGGGTCTGCTATGTACAAGACCTTTATTTATTTATTTATTTATTTTGCTTTTCGGGTCACACCTGGCGATGCTCGGGGGTTACTGCTGGCTTTGCACTCAGGAATCACTCCTGGCAGTGCTCAGGGGACCATATGGAATGCTGGGAATCGAACCCAGGTCAGCCGCATGCAAGGCAAACACCCTACCCGCTGTGCTATCATTCCAGCCCCCATGACCTTTTAAAAAAACACCCTCCTCACTATGCTAATTGCTCCTGCCTCTAGGTACCTATTAATTGTTGAGAGTACATAAGAAATGGAACCCGGGAGCTGGGACTATGGTACAGTGGGAAGGGCACTTGCCCTGCATGTGGCTGGCCCAGGTTCAATCCCCAGCACCCCAAAGAGTCCCCTAAATCTGAGTGCAGATTGCTGAATGCAGTGCCAGGAGTGAGTACTGAGCACCACCGGGTGTAGCCCATTCGTATCTTGCAGCCAAACAAAGAGCTGAGGGCTCAAAGAGACATTTCTCCGGAGAAGATAAACAGATGGAAAACAAGTTTATATCAAGGAGCAGAACATCGCTCGGCACCAGGAAAATTCAAATCAAAACCTAACAGACACCGGGGCTGGAGAGATAGCACAGCGGGGAGGGCGTTTGCCTTGCACGCAGCCAACATGGCTGACTCAGGTTCGATTCCCAGCATCCCATATGGTCCCCCGAGCACCGCCAAGAGTAATTCCTGAGTGCATGAGCCAGGAGTAATCCCTGAGCATCGCAAGGTGTGACCCAAAAAGAAAAAAAAAAAAAACCTAACAGACAACGCTTGACACTCACTCAATGGTTTCTAAAAACAAAAGCAGGTTTGGGGATGGAGTGAGGGAGCAGAGTGGTCTGCGCTGGAAGATGCAGAGGGGACAGTTTTGGACATCGGGTGGCAGTTCCCCCTTCCCCCACAGGTCAAACATACTACAGCAGGCACATGCAGCAGATGCAGACACACTCGGGGACCCAGGGGCCTATGTAGCAGCGTGCCTGAAGTGCTCGGGTGTGGGGGGACCTGGGGGTGGGGGGCTGAGGCAGCCCCTGAGTGTTCGGGTGCGCACAGCTCACCTGCTGGAAGTGCTGCACAGCCGCCTCGTGCAGTCCTAGTGCTTGCTCAGCGCCCGCCAGCTCCCGCAGGATAGGGACGCACTCCAGGCTCTTCTCCCCTTTGCTGATCACCGCATGGTGCAAGGCTTTCTGGTAGCGAGCCAGAGCTTCTTTCGGCTTCTTCTGACCTTGGTAGATCCTTAAAAAGTAAAGAAAAGTACCAAGCCTGAACGACGGCCCCCCTGGCCGGCTCAGCGCTGCTTACGGACCCTTTTCTCAGCCTGTTTATCTTACACAGGGAGGGTGTGGGTCGCGCTGGCAGCCGGCAGTGCTCACAGGCAACTTCTGGCTCTGTATCCCCAGAGTGGCCCCAAGGTGTCCTCGGGGGACCCTATGAGTACTGGGAATCAGATCAGGTTATCAGCATGGGCCCTGGACCAACTCTTTTGCCCCAGACTGACTTGTCAACTAGCAAAGCCCATCTTTCTGCCAAGGCGCAGCAGGCCTGTGGGCACGAGGCTGGCCTATGGGATGACCGGGAGGCTCAGGGTCTCCTCTCAGTCAGTTAAGAGTAACAACAGTGCAGGGCCCAGTGTGTTTGGACAGCAAGCAGTTTGCCGGAGTGATACCTTAGCGCAGAGCCAGGAGCAACCCCTGAGCATTGTTGGATGGGGTCCCAAAACAAAAACAAGCAAAAAGAAGAACAACGGTGCCTGTGCCCTTCCTCCTTCCTCCCTCCCTCCTTCTCCCCTCTGCCTCCTTTCTCCCTTCCTCCCCGTCCCTACTTCCCTCCTCTTTCCCTCCCTTCCTTCTCCACACCCAACAGTGCTCAGGGCATAATCCTGGCTCTGTGCTCAGGTATCACTCCTGGCAGGGGACCCTATGGGATGCCGGGGATTGAATCCAGGCTGTTCAAAGCAAACGCCCTCCCCGCTGGACCTGGACCATTGCTTCGGCCCCCATTCTGAAAAAATAGTTAATTAACACGTGAAAGGGCCCCTAAAGTCAGGACTCAGGGCTGGCTCGGGGAGGGCAGGTGGCAGGGATGGCCCGCATAGCAAAGGAGGCAGGGAGCATGGATCAGCCCTGAGGAGAGAAGAAAGGGCCTGACCATAAAAGGCAAGCCAGTGAGAGTGGACACGCAGGGCAGGCAATCCTCCCTGGGGCCTGCCAGTTCTTCCCCCACCTCTGAGTCCTGTCTGCAGGAAAGTACAAGCCCAGAGTCTCAGGCAGAGCCCGGGGCGAGAAACCAGAGATGAGCAGGAAAAAAAATAAATAAATAAAAAATTTAAAAAAACCCTGGAACCTCGATCAGTTCCTAGGAATGGGAGACGCTGAGAGGAATCGGGGTGTCAGGAGGTAACAGTGTTCGAAACAGAGCAACGTATAAGGCATAAGGCGCTCCCCTCCAAAGTTAGGTGGCTGGCCAGGGCCCTGGGCGCTGCAATGCTTGTGGGGTGCCGCCCTGCTGCGCGCCAGGCGCGCCACCTGCTGGCCATGTGTGGCACCGCACACTAGGAAAGCCACAAGAAAGCTGCTGGCTTCTGGGGGCAGACGATCCATTTATTTGGTAGCAACGCCGTTCAACATGATATGCTAATAGCATTAGTCAGATCTTAGTGGCTACAACAAACACCAGATCGTGGGTCTCTGTTGTGCCCGTTTCCTGTTTGACCACGCGTGTTTCCCAGCTCAGGAAGTGGTGACGTGGGCACTGGGGAGAAGAGACAGGGTCCGGGCCATGCACCTGCATGCAGGAACTCCAGGTTCCAGCCCCTCCGTGGTCCAGTGCCCCAAGCACCACTGGGAGCAACCCTCAAGCCCGAAGCACTGTCGGGTTTTCAAGGGAGGCCCAGGTCAGCAGCCAGCATCAGCCAGCCACTTTGTGGGCGTCTGTGAGTTAGGGAGACACATATGCCCGAAGGCAGGGGTGGAGAGGGAGGGTGCAGGTGCCATGAGGAAGGGATTCAGTGGTGGGGAGGGAGGGTGCAGGGTGGGGAGAAAGGGTGCAGGGGTGGGGACAGGGGGCAGAAGTGGGGATTGGTTATGCCCGGTGTGGGGGGTTGCTCCCCATCTGCCGGGGGACCAGGCTGCCCTCCTGCTTCTGGGCAGTGGCCACAGAGAAGCACTGGATATGTTTGGTGGAGCAGTAGCTGTTTGGGAACAGGGGTCTTCTCAGGGGAGCCTCCCGTCATCACACAGATCTGAGGTGCCCCAAGAAATAACTCAGAGCCCTCTGTCTCTCAGGCACACACAGAACATGCCCCAGATTCACTGTCGCCCCATTCTGCCCACAGAGGGCCCATGGGGCCAGGACTCACTGGGCCGATGTCAGCTCGATGCGCCACTGTGTGTCCACCCACTCGTCCTTGGGGATGCAGCCACACTGCAGCAGCTTGTGGGACAGTCGCTCGGCCTTGCTCAGGTTCTCTGCCGCCTCCTTAACCCTGAGGCAGGTTCAGGAAACTGGGCATGGAGACTCTGAGTGGGGGAACCCCTCAATCCCCTGAGCAGAGCCGCCCCGTTGAGGCTTGGCCAAAGGATACTTCTGCAGGGCCAGCAGGACCTGGGCGGTGGTGAGGAAGAGCTCGATGGAGCATTTGAACACGTCAGTGCTGTCGGCACATGAGGCAGTCACGGAGCTGGTGAGGATGTCCTTGGCCTTTTCTGCATGTTGTTTTGCCTGCAGTGAGAGTCCTGCAGATGGATGGAGAGGGGGTCTGGGTGTCCATTTCCTTCCCTCTGGGCCAAGGAATCCTGTCCGTTACAGCCAGCGATGTGGCACCCAGAGCTGGGCTAGGCCCGCCTCAGGCTCGGCCGTCCAGCCCTGGAGGAAAAACATCGGTTGTGCCCAGCACCGGAGGACGCGAGAAACGACCTCGCCCTCGCCCTGGCCAGTATTCCCTGGATGCCTTGGTGGCCCAGACATGCACTGTATTCTAAATCATTACGGGGGACAAAAAGGGAAATGCCAGGGGAAGATCGCCTGCAACTCAGCCCTGGGTCTGCCGGCAGGGAAAGCTTAGCTGAAAAATCCTAGGTTTTGGTCTGGAGAGACCGGTGAGTGGGGAGAGACAGAGTCAGACAGCAAAGAGGCAGTTGAGCAGTGGGAAATGTCCAGTCTTTGCTGGAGACGGGCTCATTGCTCAAGTCCCACAGCTGTGCCAGCCCAGGGGTCCACTTGTTCCTGACTGGGGATAGGTTGTGCCCCTGGTCACCCCACAACACCTGCCCCCTCCACACAGACATGAACACAGCCCTTCTGAGAGCCCAGATCCACCCTGGGCCCTTGGTGCAAAGGCTTCAAAACCCCACACATTGATTCCCTGCTGTGGGGTGGGGTGGGAAGGGGGTCTCATAAAAACAAACCGGTGGGGTGGGGTTGCGACTGGAGTCCAGGACAGCAAGGAAGGGACTTGTTGCACACACCCAAATTGGGTTCAATCAGTGGCACTCCACAGGGTTCCCAGAGCCTGGCCAAGAGTGATACCTGAGCACAGAGCCAGGAGTAAGCCCTGAGCACTGCCAGACAAAATGAAATACCCCAAACAAAATAAAACCCAAATTTCTGAAGGGCTCAAAGCTTCCTGTCCTTGGTAGCATAGGAGGACAAGAATCCTCCTCACTGGGGCCGGAGTGACAGGACAGCGGGGAGGGAGTTTGCCTTGCACACGGCTGACCCAGGTTTGAGCCTCGGCATCCCATAGTGTTAATCCAGCCCGGCAGGAGGCAGCCTTTTGGAGGGTGTGGCCCAACCTCCCAATGAAAGAAAAAAAAAGAAAAAGTTTCTCCCTGACTCTGGGTGGGGTAGCATCGATGCCAGCTGGGAACCCCAGTTCTTTGCCAAGCAATCTTCCTGGCTTGCCTGTGTGAAGCGGAGACTCCCCCACACCAGAGCCTGCCGTGGGGTGAGGGAGCCGGGTGGGCACTCACCGCCCAGCTGCAGGTAGCCTTGCGCCAGGTTCACGTGCGCCTCCGCCAGCTTCCAGTGTGCGTCCCCGTAGCAGATCCTGGTGAGGGCCACGCAGCGCACCAATTCCCGGATGGCATGCTTATGCTGTGGGCACAGGGCTTGGGCTCAGAGGCGGCCCCCGCATCCGGTACCACAGTCCACTCAGAGCCTCCGGCAGAGTGCCTACCAGCCATGTGCCCAGTATGGTGCCCAGCACCAGGGTAAGTCAGGGCAAGACTCAGAGATGTGGGGGGAGATGCGGAGACGCGGACGAGAAAGGCACCAACTGAGATGGGCTGAAGACAGAGCAGGGACGGGGAGGGCGGGCGGCTGGGCATGCTCTGGGGTCCCAGGAGGCCGTCAGCGACATCCGCTGGACACAGAGACACAAGAGAGGAGAGTGGCTGATGCTGAGCCTTACAACACACCCCCAGTGCCACCAAAGCACTGCTGGAACCCTTCCTCCAGAGTGCAAGTTTGGACCCGGATCCTGGTAACTCTGGACTGCTTTCCCCCAGGGGACCAGGGGAGCAGAGGAAAGTGTGAGCTGACCTACATGACCTATGGGTGCTGAAAATGAAGATTGGGGCAGGCAGAGAGCACAGAGACGGCAGCAGGGACATGACCATGGTGAGGATGATGGGTCGGATATTTCTAGCCACGGCCTGAGATGAAAATCTCTTTGCTGTGAAAAAAACGCCAAGAAAGAAATGAGGAAAGCAGGCTGGGGCCTCAAGTCTCCACCTGGCAAGCAGCACAGGACAGAGAGTGGTTTCAGTCCCAGCAGATTCTGAGTAAGAGCTGCCGAGGGGCAGTTTCCAGGTGGATGGAGGCAGATAGGCCCAGCCGTGGCTTCTTCTATTACTTCCTAGTTCAGAGTTCATGTCAGTATGATATGGGCGGCACAGAGAAAAGATGGCAAAGAAACTCCTGAGCCAACTGCTCCAGGTTGGCTGCAGTATAGTAAAGGGGACATGAGCCACTGCCCCCAGTGCATTGTCCAAATCCAGCATAAGGAAACAAAACCTCACACTGACACCAGTCACCAGGAAATAGAGTGTGCTGGTCACCAGCCTTGAGGTAATAGATGGTTTGGCCTCCATTAACACACCCCAGTCTCCCACAGAGGAGCCTGAAGTGGCATTTGGAGAAAGGCATGCTGAAGCAGCAATGAGAGTTAAGTGGGCCTGAGCCAACCGGACTCATGTCCTCGGGGCTGGAGTCCGAATACTGTGCCAGGACCCCACCTTGACCAGCCAACACAGGTTAGCGAGTGTAGGAGGTCGGCAGGACTCACTGGGGCCCTCAGTCAGCAGGCCCAGAGCAGGGCAGGGAGCTCAGCGAGTCACCTGCCCTCCGCATCCAGACCCCCGGGTCTGGGATACCCGGACGCCCACCCTCTGCACCCAGATCCCCAGGCCCGGGATGCCCAGACACCCTCCCTCTATGCCCAGACCCTGGGCCCATGATGTCCAGACACCCACCCTCTGTGCCCAGATCCCTGGACCCAGGATGCCCGGACACCCACCCTCCATGGCCAGACCCCTGACCCGGGATGCCTGGACACCCACCCTCTGTGCTCAGACCCCGTGTCTGGATGCCTGGATGCCTGCCCACTGCGACCAGACCCCAGGCCCGGGATGCCCGGACACCTAGGCCTCTGCACCTCGTGACTGTCCAAGTAGAGCTTGGCTTTCTCGGTGCAGTGCTGGAGCTTCTCCCGAGGTGGCCGAAAGAGCTTGTCATGAGTCTGCAGCAGCCGGCCCTGAGTCTTCCTCCGAGGTGTGATGCTGACCGCAGCGACAACTTCATCGAGGTTCCTGGTCACGTGGAGCTCCGGGGATTCTTGCATGTTTTTATAGGCATTGTCCTCTGAATTTTTCCAATAAGAAAGTGAAGGTGTAAGTGATTCCAGACAGAAAAAGATCCAATTCCCCCAATGCTCTGGAACTAGAAACTCTTCTGCCCTGTGACCAGGACATCTCTTGCTACCAGGCGTAGCAATCTATATGGAGGCCCCAGAGGCTAGGATTGATTTCGCTGTAAACTCTCAGGATGCTTTCCAGTTCTAAAGAAAGTATCCTAGTTCCTTTAAATTATATGTATATGGGCTCTCACATCCAAAAGCAACCGGTGTTGGTGTGGATGTGGCGAGAAAGGGACTCTCCTTCACTGCTGGTGGGAATGCCAATTGGTTCAGCCCTTTTGGAAAACAGTATGAACAATCCTCAAAAAATTAGAATTTGAGCTCCCATTTGACCCAGCAATTCCACTCCTGGGAATATATCCCAGAGAGGCAAAATAGTATAGTCGAAGTGACATCTGCACTTGTTTGTTCATTGCAGCACTGTTTACAATAGCTAGAATCTGGAAAAAACCTGAGTGCCTGAGAACAGATGACTGGTTAAAGAAACTTTGGTACATCTACACAATGGAGTACTATACAGCTGTTAGAAAAGATGAAGTCATGAAATGCATATACAAGTGGTACTACATGAAAGTATGCTAAGCGAATTGAGTCAGAAAGAGAGGGACAGACAGAGAAAGATTTCATTCATCTGGGGAACATAAAGTAACAAAATAGGAGACTAACACCCAAGGATAGCCAAGATAAGTACCAGGAGGATTACTCCATGGCTTTGAGGCCAGCTGCACACGCTAGGGGAAAAGGCAGCTCAGATAGGGAAGGGAGCACCAAATAAAGGGTGTTGGGAGGTTTCTCTCACGATGGGAGATGGGTGATGAGAGTAGACTATAGACCGAACATGATTGCCACTCAATGTCTCTTTTGCAAACCATAGCACTCAAAAGGAAAGAGATAACAAAAGGGAATGCTCTGCCACAGAGGTAGGGTGGGATGGGGGGGATGGGATGTGGGAGGGATACTGGGATCAGTGGTGGTGGAGAATGGGCATTGGTGGAGGGATGGGTATTTGATCATTGTATAACTGAAACCCAAACACAAAAATTTGTAAGTCTACAGCTGTACCTCATGGTGTTTCACTAATAAAAAATTAAGGAAAAAAATTATATGTATGTGGGTTCGAGAGAGAGTACAGGGGTGAAGTGCTTGTCGGCACACAGCATGCCCCGTTTCAATCCCCGGCACCACAAAGTGTTCCCTAGCATTGCCAGGAGTGATTCCTGAACACAGAGCCAGGACTAAATAATGAGCACAACCTGGCATTCCAAATCTTGCCCCATCCCCAAGGGAAAAAATTATATTTATGCATATACATATATACCACACACACACACACACACACACACACACGAATTAAGATGAGCATAAACAACATTCAGAGCCCAAATTAAATCAGCAGAACACCAACTGAAATTGGGACAGGGAGCAGAAAGAATGCTGTCAAACTTCCTCTTTTGCCCAAGATGCCAAGATGCCAAGCAGATCTATATTCTTGGTCATTAATAGCCAAACCAAACAATTCGTAGACCCGTGAAGAAGCATGACATTAGGCAGCAAAACAGGAATTCTTGATAGATGGAAAAATGAAGCCAAAGAAGACCAATGGTAACCCTGGTTGATTGCTTTGAGGAAGGTGCCAGGACATAGAGCAGAGAGGGGACCAGAAATCACCCAGTGGGGTAATGCTCTGAATTGAGAATGAAGACAGGAGGGGCTGGGAGGCCAAGGAGCGCAAAGCTTACAGGAGGGATTACGGGGAAGGTTGGCTGCTCAGGGAAGGCCTGAGATAAACAGCAAAGGGGCCTTGGCAAGGCAGCGTGTGGGAATAGTCCTCAACAAAGGTGCAAGAAACCAGTCTGGTTTTGTTTGGGGGCCACACCTGGCGATGCTCAGGGCTTACTCCTGGCTCTGCAGTCAGGAATTACTTGTGATGGTGCTTGGGAGACCATCGGGGATGCTGCAGATAGAACCCAGGTTAGCTGTGTGCAAGGCCAGCGCCCACCCCACTATCCTGTCACTCTGGCTTTAGAAAGAACACTGGTTTCAAGTTAGAAATTCTACACCCAGGTGAAGATTTTGCTCTTCAGCTGCCAGGCTGCTTGGGTAAACTGGGAACAATAACCAGCCCAGGCTGGCCTGGGCGGGTGGTCAGTGAGCTGTAGCCTCTCTCTCTAGACTCAGATGCCATTTGTCATTGTCTCTGTGCTGTTGTTTCACTGTCACTCACTGTCCCTAGCCAGAGTCCTCTGAGTGACAGGCTAGCATGGACGAAAGTGTTCTTCTGGGGCCCCTGCCATGGAGGAGCAGAAACACCCCTGCTTCACAATGGCAGTGACGGCAGTGCACCCTGGCACTGTGGTGGGTACCCTAACTTGGCCCAAGTGTGGGCTCTGCAGTGGAGGAGTGATGGCCGAACACACTCTCTTGCTCACTTACTTGGAGCCACATGCCTCTCGTCTGTCACCTTCCTTTTCTTTGTAACAGCCATGGCTGGGATTTAGGATTTCATGAGCCCGCCACTCCCTGCCTGCCTGGGTTGGTTAGCCTCTGGGGGCCTCCCAAGGCTTGTGGCAACTGTCAGACAGACACCCCCAATCAACTGATGCTCTACGCGCCAGGCCTGCCCAACAGAATGCAGAAACACAGGAGCGGGGGCGGGGGTGGGGCAGGGGGTGGTATCCTGGCCTTCCATTTCCAAGAGATGCTGTTTGCAAAGGGGATAATTGAGGGAGCAAGAGAACCCACCAGGCTGTGTCGATGGAAACTCCCTGATGCCATATTCCAAAGGACCCCAGTGGGCCCAGGTGTTGCTGTCCAGGTGTGGCCTCTGGGGAGATGGAAGGGACCCGGGAAGGGAGGGGCAGCGGCTCCATTGTGACCAGATAGGAGAGAATAAAGAGAGCACAGAGCTTTCAGATGCTAGCTCCGCGAGCCCCGGGCACCAGCATGAGTGAACTGGGCACAGAGCCAAGAGTCGCCATGGAGCACTGCCAGGTAGGAGCCCCCCACCTCCCTCCAGCACTACTTAGAAAAATGTCGGGCCTGTCTGAAAGTTGACACATCACACTTCGGAATGGAAAAGTGACGGCGAAGGGGAAAAAAGGCCAAACTGGATCGAACAGGAAGTGGGAAATTTTGAGTAGAACTGTAACTGCCCTGCCCTCCCGTTGTTCATCGATTTGCTCGAGCGGGCCCAGTAACGTCTCCATTCTTGTTACTGTGTTTGGCATACTGAATACTCTTGGTAGCTTGCCAGGCTCTCCAAGAGGGGCAGAGGAATCGAACCTGGCTCGGCCGGGCTGGCTGCGCGCAAGGCAAATGCCCTACCACTGTGCTACCACAAGGACAGAAATTAAATGAGGGTCAAAGAGAGTTCAGGGGCTAGGCACTTCCCTTGAATTCCAGTTCAGTCCCTGGCATTGCACGTGGTCGCCCAAACACCAAGCCAGGAGTACCATTGGTCCCGAGCACCAAGCCAGCAGTACCACTGGTGCATCAAACCAAGACAAATAAAAACACTGATCAACAACTTGGGCTCAACAAGATTTTGAATCTTTGGAGCAAGTTGTGCAATGAGAGGAAAACCTCTCTGTTTCCCTAAAGGTCAGTGTTTTCCCATCCCTAGGCTGGATGGTATTGAGGACCTGGCAGAGCCCAGAGGGGTGAAGCTGTTTCGTCTTAGAGGAGTGGGTGGGAGAAAGGTGAATACTAGTCAGGACACCTGAATGGCGCTGTTTTTTGTGTGTGTGTGTGTCCTTAAAATGCCTTCAATTGGGGCCAGAGAGCTAGAACAGGGTGAAGGAGCTTGCTTTGCACATGACCAACCCGGGTTCAATCTCTAACACTGCGCAGTCGCCTGAGTCCCACCAGGACTGATCCCTGAGCACTGCCGATGTGCCCCCCAATGACAACAAAATCCCTTTAATGTGGTTCAACAAACCAAGAAACACACTTAAGCTCTGGTGAAAAGAAACCGGAACTGGTCCAACAGGAACAACAATCCTCTCTGTGCCTTGACTGCACTCTCACTCCCTTCAAAGGGATGCAATTATACATCAATTATAAACAACTTCAGTACTTTATGGTGTTTCTCACCCTCTCAGTGCCACCCTTTTGATCATTTCCTTCCTGTGCCACCCTGTCCCACAGACTGGCCCCTGGTCTTGTGCCATGGGCCACCACTGATGTAATGCACCTTTGCCCCGCCACCCTAGAATACGCTTAAGGCCTCACAGAGAGACCACACGGCCCCCAGCTGAGAAAATGGTGCTTTAGGAGAACACCAAGACACGCATCACATCATCATTTATTATTTAACCTTTGGGAAGAAAAGGCATCTGGATCAAGCATCTTTTCTTCTTTCTGTTTTATTAGGGACCTCTCCCAGCAAAGCTTGGCCCATGGTCCTTGGGTTAATTGGACCAATAGGTAATCCGGGCTACAGCTGATGGTGCTGGAGGCAGGAGAATGGGAGGGATGCAGTATCTGGGCTCAAACTTAGGGACTTGCACACTTAAACATGTGTGTGCTCTTCCACTACTCCTTGCCCTGAATCCAGCATCCTGGTCAATAACTTAGGATCAATGAGCTTACGATTCTTTGGGGCAAATTTTGAAGTGAAAAGAAAAGCCCACTTGGGTTCCCTAAAGAGGAAGTAGGGGGTGTTTGTTGATTTACCTGTGTTTGCCCATTAGTGAGATGGCATCACAGACCTGGCAGGAGCTGGGACCAATCTGTGGTCCATTCTTTATGGAACTGAGCCCTCGGGCACCAGTTTTTGCTCTTGAAGCCACTTTACCCACTATCTTCTTAGCATTCTCCTCCCTCCCTTTCTAAATCCAGGACCAAACCACACAACTGCGGCATTTAGATTCTTTGAGCACTGCGTGCGCGTGTTTTTCATCTTCCAACAACTCACCCATTACCCAGGAGTCATTCCCCTTATTTTTGTTTCTGCAACACACCTGGAGGTGCTCAGGGATCACTATGAGGTGGGGGGGGGGGGAGGAGAAGACTATATAAGATGCTAGGGGTTGAACCCGGGTCTGTTTCCTTTCTTTTTCTACTGAAATCCTGCCCACTGCTCTGGCCCAACTGGGACTTAATTCTTCTATTGTGAATTATTAAGTCTCTGAATATTTCCACTCATGGGAGCTGGCCTTCTGAAGCTTATCTACATCACAGGAACCATCCAGAAAACGTCTTTAAATGTTTTAACTCTTTCTCCCAGCCAGACTCACATTTCTAGAGAGTATTTTATTGTTTCATATCCTCTTATGGATAACAGACTATTTAAGAAACATTTTGAAATATTTAAGAAACATACTGCAAACCAAATGTCCATCAGACCCTGCAGAGGTCAAGTATGTCACTAGTTATTAGTTGAACTAAAATTTGAAGAACCTCTAAGATTTTTGTCCCTGGATTTTTTTATATGCAAATACAGAATCTGGACCAGATGATTCCATTTTTTTCTTTCTTTGGGGAGATCGGGGCACACCCAGCAGTGCTCAGGGCTTATTTCTGGCTCTGCTCAAAGCTCACTCCTGACAGGACTGGGTGCGATGTGGTACTTGGGGATCAAATCTGGGTTGGGCACTACATGCAAATGCCTTATGTGCTGTACTCTCTCGAGCTATTTTTTCCCTTACCTCTTTTAACATATGCTTTATCTATTGTGCTAGGTATTAAAAGACACACAAAACACTGAATTCACTTAAAAATTACATTCCTTGGGGCAGAGTGATAGTACAGCAGGTAGGGCTCTTGTCTTGCACACAGCTGACCAGGGTTCAATACCGGGCATCCCCTAGGGATCCCAATGCATTGTCGGGAGTAATTCCTAGGTGCAGAGCCAGGAGTATCCCCTGAACATCACTGGGTGTGACCCCAAAATGAAACAAAACAAAATGACATTCTTAGGTGTTTCTATGGAACCATGATAAATCACAGCTTCTTAGAGTATAAAAGAACCTGTGATTAATCTTTCTGTCTTGTTCCTTTTACAAATAAGCAGCTGAGGGGGCTGGGGTTGGGGGTCCCAGGTTGGATTCCAGGCTCTACATGGTCCCAGGCCCTGATGATTCAGGAATCCAGTTTACTCTAAGGCGAAAACACCCGCAGAGAACTCCTCTTCCCGCCACAAGTAGTAGACAGCCAGTATTTTTTTTTATCCATCATCCTTGGAATACTTGCTCCTTCCCAAAGCACTTGGAAAAGTCTCACTCGCGCTCAGACCCGTGGCATAAAATCCTTTGTTGGTTTACCCGGTGAGCAGGAGGGCGTCTCCATGTTTCTCCTCAGCCTTCACAGCTGTCTCAGCGACCACTCTGGCCAGCTCGCTTCTCATCCCATTGCCTCGGCTCCCCAGATTCTGACGATCGATCGATAACCTTGAAAAAGTCCCAGGCTCTGGAAGCCTGAATTGGAGACTTTTCCGGTGAAGCAACCTGGAATTCAGCGAAACTCCAGGCGGAGCAGTGAATGATGGAGCCCGCACCAATGGGGAGTGGAGAAGGGAATTTTGAGGAAGTTTGTAGCCCAATCCTTGAGAGCCAGAGGCGGGAATTTTAAACCCGGGTTGCCTTTTCTTTGCAATTTTCTTAAAGGGGTAACACACTGCCTGTTGCTGTGAAACTTTACCAAAGCTGGCAAAATCACCCCCCTCAAAAGATCTCCCATTCCGTGTTTTTGTATATGAAAGTTTACAGCCATCGTTTTTACAGAATTTAAAAGTATTAACCCACACACAGAATCTGGTGACCACTTTTGTGTCTGGTTGTGGTGGAGGTGTTAAAATGCTAAGATGATGCGTTTTGCACTCAGTATTTCTTACTAAACAATTATTTTTCGAGAAGTGATTCACATAGATCATTTTAAAAATCTTATTCTGGCGGGGAATGCAGCTCAGAGACTGGGCTCAGAGTCCTTTGTATTTATGCGGTCCTGGGACCCACCCCTGACATCAAAACAATGTGTGTGTGTATATATATATATATGCATGTATATGTATATTTAAAAGCAAAAGAGAAAATGATTACCGATAGCTAGAATAATAATTGTGTGTGTGTGTATCTTTTGCTTTTAAATCCTAGAATAGTACGTAACACTAAAGGTTTTTGTCGTTTTTACACCAACTGTAGGTATCCCTTTTTTTAAGCTTAGTAAAACTTGAGCACAATTCTTGGGTTTTTAGAGACGCACAGAAGAGGCCTTGGAAACACTACGCAACCCAAGGAACAACTCTTGGATCGAATTTCCCCCCTTCTCTGCTTTTAACAAAGCCTCCTGGCTGCATTCCCTGGGCAGGTTTCCGGTCTCGCAGAAACCGGCCAGTGGCCTGCCGGGTCGCGCTGGCAGCGCCCGAGCACTGGCGGGGCTCCACGGCGTCGGGGTCGCTTAGTGTTTCACAACAGGCCTCGGGCCCTTCCGGGACAGCGGCGAGGTCACCGCCTCATCTTTGGAACAGCACCAGGGGCCCAGGGAGACCTGAAACCCCGGGCTGAACCTTGACGGGCCGCGGCCATAAACCCACTGGGCGGCGGCCTTTCCCGGGCCAGGGGAGTAGTAACAAGACGTGGGAGCCAAGAAAGCACGAATGGCTGAAGAAAAGGGCAAGGCTGGATGCTGGCAACAGAGGATGGCGCTGGATGCAACAAATTCAGTCAAGAACCAAGCGAAAAAACCACTCCTGCCACATCGCCACTCTTGCCGGAACCGGAAGCGGGACTCGCGCAGTAGGTGGGGCCAGGCAGGAGGAAGCCGAGCTGTCGGCCAATAGGCACCGCGGCTGGGACTCTGAGCCGCACGTCCTGCCAACCTATCAGGAGAGCGCGAGAGCAAGCGTGAAGGCTCGCGAGGTTTCCGTCCTCCTGTCCGCCGCTCGCGCCCCGCCCCGCGCTCCCGGAGCCCCGCCTCTCGCCGCCGGCCCCGCCCCCGCCGCCGCGCCTGGCCCCGCCCCGTCCTGCCTGCCGGTCCCTCGGCCTGCGCGGTCCAGCGCCGCCTGCGCCCCGGAGCCTGGCTCCGCCCGCGCCGAGGTGAGTGAGGCCGGCCCTGGCTTAGGGGCTCAACGTGGCAGCGGCGACCCCGCGGCTGCGTCGGGGCCGCGGCCGGTGGACCCGGAGAGGCCTGGGCAGCGGGGCCCGCCTGAGCCCAAGCATCCTGGGCCCGGGCCCTGGCCGCCCTGGCCGCCCTGGCCCGGGGCTCGCAGCCCCCAAATGTAACGCTCCACTTGCGCAGGTGTTTGGTCCACGACACCTGCATGACCTATTTTGCACCTGCCTTGGCTGGTTTGAAAATTTTAAATCGAGTTTCGAGGCATTGTGATCAAAGCGACTCGCCTTGACAGCTCTCATGCCAAGTCTGATGTGCTTGTGCGAGATGGCGTGAGATAGGAGGGTGGGCAGCTAATACTCAGTCCACGCTGGTCATGGGGCTGCAGAACTGGGAGGCAGGCGGAGGGCCACGGCCTTTCCAGAATGATCCATCGTGCCCAGGGCTATATATGGCAAAGCCATGAGCAGGATGTGTGCTGGGAACCTCGAAGCTGTTGTTTTCTGTAGATTGATATCTCCCCAGCTGGCTTGCAGCTCCATGCATGGCACAGGGCGTTACTTTAAAGAGAGGCACCCTGTCCCAGCCACAGGACACGGGATCCCCTGAGGTCTCCCGGAGACTTGTGTATTCTGTGTGTGAGCTTTGCGGCCGTCACAGGATCAGAGGAAGAACGTCAGGCTCAGGGGACTGCAGGGAAGGCTTACATTTGCAGGAAGGGGAGGGCGACTGCTTCTCTGTAAAGTGGACTCCGCACATGGTAAGAACAAGAGGGACTGATTATACAGTAGCCAGTGCAGGTACAAAATACGCACAAGTCAGAGAATGAAAATAGCCATAGCGACCGTGACTCCTTGGGTTTCCATGTAAGTAACCACACACCAAATGCATTACTTGGTGAAATATCCCACTTATTGAGTCCAGACATGAGCACCCATAAGAATGCTCTCTTTGAGAAAGCCTGGCATGCTCTTTCGCTGAGAAGGCCTGGTTTTCTCAAAGGGGAACAGCGTTTGCCTTGTTGTAAAGGGTGTCCTGCCTACTCAAGCACCCCAAGACAACCCCATGGCGGAGAACAAGGAGGTCTTGATCAGACCAGTGGGTCCAGGCGAGACCTTTGCCAAAATTTACTGGTCAATTTTGCAGTGAGAACGGGATTCATTCTCCTGCTCTGGGATCTGACCACTTCGTATAAATTGCCCTTCATATTTTGTAGTTCAGGCTGCTGTTTTTGATGACTGGCAGTTGTAGAAAGAACGGAAATTACTGTCTCATTGATTAAGGAAGGCCAGTATGCAGGACAAATGCAGGGGTAAAAAGTGTGAAGAACACTTGGTTCAGCAAACCAGGGAAATCATAATTGAATACTACAGGGACGGCTGAGCTGGAGCGACAGTACAGCCAAAAGGGCATTTGTCTTGCGTGTGGCTGACCTGGGTTTGATCCCTGGCATCCCAGAGGTTCCCTCAAGCCCTTCCAGGTGTAAGCCAGGTGTGCCCCCCCCCGAAAAAAAAAAGAAACAACAAAAACACCTCCATGTTTGTCTTCTGTGTGTGGTCCATATGAACATGAAGTCTTGCGTGTGGCTGACCCAATACTCAGCATCATTAGGAGCGATCCCTGAGCATAGCCAGGGTAACCCCAAACCCAACCCCAATCCCCAAAAAGAATTTGTTTTCTACCTCTGATTTATCAGCTGTTTCTTGGGTTGCACAGAAATAAGACCGGGTCCGTGATTCATACTCTGTCTTTGAAGTCAGGATAATTAAGTTCAGGTGGTTTTTATGAAGAGTTGGGGTCCTTCCAAATCATGGCCGCAAGTGGGCATCTGCCCCCCCAGACCCCCCCCCCCACTCACGCCAATGCCCTTGTTCTCTGCAGAAATGAAGCCGTTTTGACAAGATGTAGTGCCAGAGCGCGCCCATGGGCCCCGTGCAGACATGGCGTCCGAACTGTGCAAGGCCATCTCCGTGGCCCGGCTGGAGAGGCACAAGAACCTGTTCCTGAACTACCGGAACCTGGAACAGTTCCCTCGGGAGCTGCTGAGGGGGGAGGGGCTGCAGCACCTGCAGCGGCTCTACATGAAGCGCAACTCCCTCACCACCTTGGTAGGTCGGACAGCGCCCTGGGCCGGAGCGATGGGGCTGTGGGAGGGAGGGCGCTGGCCAGGCTCCGGGCCGGCCCGGGTTCAATCCTCAGCACCCCATAGGGTCCCCCCGAGCCGTGCCAGGAGTGTTCCAGGTATTCCAGGTGTGACACAGTGCTGTCCTGGACCCTGCCTTCTTTACTTGGTCTTCTGCATGCGGTCATCTAAACCCCCCGGGGGAGATCTTGCACTCAGAATTCCTGTCCCGCTGCTGTTAGCGGGCTGCAGGAAGACACAAAGGAAAAGGAGTCCACGGTGCACCACTTAGAAAATTGATGCGAAACTTCTGCTTCCCTTATGGGACCAGAGCCATAGCGCATTGAAGAGGGCACTTGCCTTGCAGGCAGCCAACCCCCATTCATTCCCTCAGCATCCCATAGTGTCCCTTGAGCACCGCCAGGAGTGATCCCTGAGTGCAGAGCCAGGAGTCAGCCCTGAGCATCGTTGGATGTGAACAGAAACATTAAAATAAACAAATTTCTCTTCCCTTAGCCCCACTGAGCATCTCCTGGGCTTACTTTGGGTTTTTGTTTGGTTTGGTTTGGGTTTTTGGGTAGCCCGGGTCTGCTGCATGCAAGGTAAGTGCCTTCCCCACTGGCACTATGATTCCAGCCCTGGGGTTTCCTCAGTACCAGCAGCAATAGACCCACCCAGAACCAGGAATAAGCCCTGAGTACTGCTGAGGTGCCCCCCACCCCCAAAAAACAAACAAAAGAAATGATCTTTGACACATAGAATTGAAATGGTTGGGCTGGGAGGAAGCGTTAAGCACAGGAGCCAGAGAGAGAGCCCAGTGGGTAGGACGCTGGCCTTGCACACGGCTGACCTGGGTTCAGTGTCCAGCCTCCCGTAAGATCCCAAGCTCTCCAGAAGTGACCCCTAAGGACAGAACCAGAAACAGTGCCTGGTGTGACCCACCCCCCCAATAACAACAACAACAACAACAACAAAAAGGATCATTCTAAACAATCTTTGACTCCAGTGGTGAATACGTGGTTGTTTGAGTATGAATCAGAAAGGTCTCCTCATGTGCTTTCAGGGAGATCAATTAAAATTGTATAACAGATAGGGAGACACTTTCCTGAACTAGAAGGTGACTGAGAAATGGCCACACACACTCAAAACCAGTTTTCTTTTTTAAAGTAAAGGTCAGCTTCTTTGTGTGGTAGTTAAAAAGTAACCATCTCTCCCCTGCCTGGAAGTCAGGTTTTTTTTTCCTTTTTTTTTTAAATGATACTGGGCTGGAGTGATAGCACAGGGGTAGGCGGTTTTCCTTGCACGCAGCCAGCCCGGCCTAGCTGGGTTCGGTTCCTTCGCCCCTTTCAGAGAGCCCAGCAAGCTACCGAGATATCACCCGCACGGCAAAGCCTGGAAAGCTGCCCGTGACATATTCAATATGCCAAACACAGTAACAATTAAGTCTCCAAAAAATGGAGCCATTACTGGGCCCGCTGGAGCAAATCGATGAACAACGGGGAGGACCATGACCATTACTGATACTGTTGTTGTTGCTGTTTTTTTAGGGCCACACCCAGTATTGCTCAGGGTTTATACCTGGTGGGCTCAGGGGACCCTATGTAGTGTTGGGACGCGAACCTGGATGTGCCAGGTACAAGGCAAGCACCCTTCCCGTTAAACTATCGCTCCAGCCCCTAGGAATCAGCTTTGTAATCTCAGGGCAAAGGATTGTCTGGCTGGGTTCTGTCTGGTCCCCACTTCCTTGGCTCTGAATTCCGCGGATGAGCGAGACACCCTCTCCCCCACCTCATTTTCTCCCCCAACTCATTTCACGGAACCCAGTGCCCTCCAGGGCAGCCACATTACTGAGCTTCGAGCATCCCTTCTGCCGTGTCTTCCCCGGGACTGCTTGCGGCTGTGTCATTTCGCCGGCCACCAGATGCTCCTGCTGCTGGCCGTTTGGGTCTGTTTTGTTTGCTGGCCATTAGACTCGGTGGTCCCAGTGGTCCTTGTTGTATGTGGATCTTTTCACGTGAAGGTTTCGGTGGGGGTGGGGGTATGATTCTGGGTGTCTCCTGGGTTCTAGAACCACCGACTTCTGGTCTTGCATTTTTGAGGAATAATTGGGGGCGTCCTAATTTTCTCACTTTTTCCCCCTACCAGCCCCTTCTCTCTTCTGTACTCCTCTTTCCCTTCCTTCTCAAAGGGGAAGGAATGGCCCGTGTGACAGTGTACATCCTACCCCTAGAGAGTCCTCAAAGGGTGAAGGCCTGTCCCTCCCTCTTCTCTATTGTGTTGTTGTGTGTTTTTTTGTTGTTGGGGTCACACCCAGCAGCGCTGAGGGGTGATTCCTGGCTCTGTGCTCAGGCATCACTCCTGGTGGTGCTCAGGGGACCCTGGGGTGACGGATGGAGGGCATGCACGGCAAGGCCCTCTCCGTTGTGCTGTTGCTCCAGGCCCATGTTTGCTGTTGTTGATCCTTGTGAGTCCATTCCCAGGTTGACCTTTACGAGATATGTGAAGAAACAATGGTCCCGCTTCAGAAACCTAGTGAAGAGTTTGTTTGTTTTGTTGAGTAAGAAATGTTTATTTATTTATTTATTTAATTGTTTGAATCACCTGAGATACACAGTTACCGAGTTGTTCATGATTGGGTTTCAGCCACACAATGTTCCAACACCCATTTCTTCACCAGCAGACATTTCCCACCACCAGCGTCTCCAGTTTCCCTCCTGCACCTCCCCCAGGATGCATTTTTATGCTTTTATGGCAGGCTCGCTCTCTCGCGCGCTCTCTCTCTCTCTCTCTCTCCCCCTCTCCCCCCCTCTCTTTCCCTCCCCCTGCCCCCCAAGTCTCTCTCTCCCGCCTCTCTTCTTCCCTCCCCTCCCTCTGGAAAAGATGTCCTGCGTATCACTTTACCTGCTTTCAACACTTAGTTCTTGTCCAGAGTGGTACTTTCCAACATTGTCACAGTGGTCCCTTCTCTGTCCCAACTGCCCTCCCCACCCATTGTAGCAATGGTCCTTCCTACCGTGGTCCTCCCGGCCATCTTTTGAGTAGGAAATATTTATGTTCAAGGTATTAGGTGCAGACGATCTGCTAAAATAAAAAACTTGGATGTACTAATATCGTGAAGTGGGAGAAGTTAATAGCAGTGACCATTTCTGAGAACCCCCTTAATATTTGATTAAAATTCAAACAATGAAATTAAAATTCAAATTTCACTTAAATAAACTTAAAATTAAATATAATGAAAATAAAAACTCATAAATACATATTTTATGTAAAATATATGGAACAAATGGAGTCAAAATAATAATTGCTTTTATTCATCAGGATCTTTACAGGTCAAAACATTTAGAACTTCCTGGATCATAAATCCTCTCAACCAAGGTACACTAGCATGGCAAATGCAGCCTAACCAGAGTTTATTTCTCCGCTGCATATCAGAAATTCTGATGTGAGGTCTGGAGAGATAGTACAGCAGGGAGGGTGTTTGCCTTGTACATGGCAGACCCGGGTTCAATCCCCGGCATTCCTTATGATCCCCTGAGTCTGCAAGGAGCAGTTGCTAAGTGCAGAGCCAGGAGCAATCCCTGAACATCTCTAGTTGTAGGGCCCCGAACAAGAAGAAAAATGCCATTATGAAGCGTTTATTTATTTATTGATTTGGGGGCCACACACAGCAGTGCTCAAGGATTACTCCTGGCTCTGTGCTTAGGGATCAAATCTGGGTCAGCCACGTACAAGGCAAACACCTTCTCCACGCTGAACTATCACTCCAGCCCCACACATTGTATTTTAAGCTAATGAGAAGGGTTTCTTGGTGGTGTTGGATGAATGTTTAATTCTGAGTTTTTTCATTTGTAGCCAGAAAACCTTGCCCAGAAGCTCCCAAACCTTGTGGAACTGTAAGTCTTATTTCTTTACTTTTCCACGCGAACCTCAATGGCATAGAATTTTGAAGTTATTCAGAAAAAACAGGATATGCTGTTTTAATGTATTGATTTCTAATTTGTCGGTGATAAGGCACGTAGGTGGAAGAAGTAGGGTGCTTCCAAACGATTTTTTTAAGGGTTTTGTTTTGTTTTGGGGTTTGTGTTGGCTTTTTGGGTCACACTGGTGATGCTCAGGGGTTACCCCTGGCTCTGCACTCAGGAATCACTCTGGCAGTGCTCAGGGACTATACAAGATGCCGGGATTGAACCCGAGTCGGCAGCCTGAAAGACAGATGCCCTCCCTGCTGTACTATGGCTCTGGCCCCTCCCGCCCTATTTTGTTGTTGTTTATTTTGGGTCACACCCAGCCATGCTCAGGGCTTACTCCTGGCTCTGCACTCAGGGCTCACTCCTTGCCGTGCTTGGGGAACCCTACGGGATGCCGGGGATCGAACTCAGATCAGCCCTGTGCAAGGCAAACACCCTCCCCACTGTGCTGTGGCTCCGGTCTCCTTCCCGCCGTGCTTTTAAAATCCCGTTTTTCTTTTTGCTAAGGGTTTTGGGACGTTTGAGTTTGGTATGGGGCCACCCTTGGCGAGTTGGGGGGGGGGTGGTTGCTTCCAGTGTGGGGGCTGGGGGGTCCTGGGGGCTTCGGGCCCTTTGGACCCGGTTTCTGCCTATGCCTCCTTGCTCATGTCAGATCATGGTCCCACCCCCAGCACTACCCGGTCTCCACAGAGCCCTGGGTGTGGCTCAGCCTCTCACACCTTCCCCCCAAATTAGATGGCCAGCCAATGTGGGTTCTTTTTGCTGTAATGATGTTCCATTGAATGATTCTTGATGTTCCAGCAACAGCCCTGGGTGGGGGTGGAATCCTATTGGATTGTGAACTCAGCCCCCTGTGTCATGGGATTCACTCTGCAGTTGAGGAATTTCACATTCGTATTCATCAGGGATTTTTTTTTTTAAGTTTGTATTCCTCATTGTCTTCTGATGCCCTGGTCTGGGTGTTTGCTATCACAGGACCTTAGGCCCCCTGGGATAAATTGGGGGGACTTCCTTTGTGCTCTTTCCCTTTCTTAATATTGGAAAAATCTATTGCTTTTGTTTTTTGGCTTTTGGGCCACACCCAGCGATGCTAAGGGGTTACTCCTGGCTCTGCACTCAGAAATTACTCCTGGTGGTACTCAGGGGACCATGTGGGATGCTGGGGATCGAACCAAAGTCAGTTGCATGCAAGGCAAGTACCTCCCTGCTGTCCTATTGCTCCGGGCCCCCAGTGGAAAAATCCTTTTTAAATGCTCTACTCGGTTACCTTAGTGGTCAGTTATGAAGAAGGAAGAGATTTGAGGTGGAGAAGGGTTGGGAGCTATCTTGGCTATTTATCTGCAGGAAGAGAAGGAAAAGCAATTCCAAAAACTCACTTCGTAGAGAAAATGACAAAATATTGTGTCACTGCCTAGCACATCATCCAGCACTGACATAAACACCGCAGTTCTTTGAATTGTGTTCAAGTTTCACGAAGTTGTCAGAGCATCGTAGTGAGCTGTTGTCGGGCTTCCAGCCGAGCCAGCAAGCGGCTGCATCAGCCCCATCTTCCCTTGCTCTCAGCCTCACCTGCACTGTCACGCGTGGGGTGCGTGCTGAGCACCCTTCGGGTCACTGTCCTGTCCACGTCCTGTTCTGAGCAGAGCCAGGTGTAAGCCCTGAGCACAACTGGGGGTGCCCCCCCAACAGAAACCAAAAAACGTCTTTGTAGTTTTTTATTCCACATGAATCATTATCATGTCTAATCACTTGAGGTTTCATTTTTGTCTTTGGGGATTGGAATTCTTGGTCACCAGGTTAAGTTTAGTTGTTGTTGCTGGGGCTGGTGCGGGGGGTGGTGGGGGTGTTCTGTAGGAGTTTGGGCCACCCACGGCTGTGCTTAGGACTGACTTCTGTCTGTGCCCTGGGATCAGCCCCAGGGGTGTTCAGGAGACCCTGTGGGGTGCTGGGGATGGAGCCCAGGTCTTTGTTCTTCTCTGTACTTCATCATCTCTCTCTGACTTCTTATTTTTGTTGACATACTCAAACCTGGTATTCAGACCATCTTTCCCCTTCTTAGTTGCTGATTCCATTGGGTCTGTTTGCAATGATTATTATTATATTTTCACTGCATCGGGTTCCCCGAGCCCTACCAGGATTGATCCCTGAGCACAGAGCCCAGGTGGCACAATAAATAATTTTTTTGTAAAAAAAAACGAAAGGAAATTTTCCAACTTGTATTTTGAAATACTTGATGAGAGGAGCTGGGGAGATGGTACAGTGGGGAGGTTACTTACCTTCCATGTGTAGATTCAGGTTCTGTCCTGGGACCCCATAGGGTCCCCGAGCCCTGCCAGGGGTAATCCCAGAGCATTGCTGGAAGTGTCCCCCAAATCAGAATTAAAAAAAAAAAATCCTTTTGAAGATTGATTTCCAAGGTGCAAGAAGTAAATCAACAGATTTGAAAATGGCCTATCTAGTTCTTGTCTGTAAATCAGTGGTATCGATGCGTTTGTGGAAATTGCTTAAATGTGTAGATGCGTTTGTGTTCGAGGAACTCTATGGGATTCCGGGAATCGAACTCAGATCAGCCCTGTGCCCTCCCCACTGTGCTGTGGCTCCTGTCCTTCCCGCCCTGCTTTTAAAATCCCATTTCTCTTTGTTAAGAGTTTTGGGAGGTTTGAGTTTGGTGTGGGGCCACCCTTGGCGAGTTGGGGGGGATGATTGCTTCCAGTGTGGGTCTTTTTACTCCTGAACTGGTGATGCTGCTAATCAAATTTTCCAGCAGAGGGCGGCCAAGACACTTCTGTGGAAGCGTCCCCATGCCTTGGCCTTGCCAGGGGGATCTTTTTTTTTTTTTTAATCAAGGAAAGAATTCGATTTATTGTTTATGAAATTTCTTTTAGTATGAAATAAACTCGGCACCTTGGCATTGGTGGATTTTCAGTGGCTACCGGGAGATTTATTCTTTCCGTGCTTGGTTTTTTGCACAAAACGCAAAGTTGCATTTTACTTTATTCAGTGCCTATTGATTTATTTCCTTTACCCAATCAGTGTATTTTAAAAAACCTGAATAATCTTAAAGGAACTAGAGGAATGGGTTGAGAAAGAAACCAACCCAAACTCTGCCAATATAAAAGGACCTTAAAATAAAACTAATGTGATTCATAGCAAAGGAAAACCTAATCTCTCTCTTCTGCATGTTTTTATTTTAGAATGACAGCTAAATCCGTTTATAATTTTAGTATCTGAGATTCCAGCATAAAGTTGTTCCTCAAGCTTGTATTAGTTGGGGGTTATTATTTTGTATGTACTTAGAGTAGATTGTTTAAGAGAGTTTTAGTTCTTATGTGTTTGAAAACTTCTCTGAGTGGATGTTTTATAAACTGATGATCCAGCAAAGTGAGTGTAACAGCATCTTTTTCTTCCTTTCCCGCAGGTACCTTCACTCAAATAACATTGTTGTCATTCCAGAAGGTAAAAAAAAAAAAAACACTTTCAATTTTTAGTTTTCCCCTAATTTTGTGTAAGCTGTGCTTTAAAATAGTAGAATAGGGGGCTGGAGCAATAGCACAGCAGGTGGGGCGTTTGCCTTGCATGCAGCTGACCTAGGTTCGATTCCCAGTATCCCATATGGTCCCCCGAGCACCACCAGGAGTAATTCCTGAGTGCATGAAGCAGGAGTAACTCCTGTGCATCGCCGGGTGTGACCCAAAAAGCAAAAAATAAAATAAATAAATAAATAAAAATAAAATAGTAGAATAATTTTGTTTCTTTGAAACTAATTTAGTTGTGTTTCTTTGAAACTAATTTAGTTGAGGTATCAAAGATTTTTTTTTTCTACCCAATCAGTGTATTTTAGAAAACCTGAATAATTTTAAAGGAACTAGAGGAAGAGGTTGAGAAAGAAATCAACTCAAACTGTGCCAATGTAAAAGGACCTTAAAGTTAACTTGATTCATAGCAGCTTTATTAATTTTAAAACGTTTCTCCCCTCATCAGTAATTGGTTAAGAAGTAACAGGCCTGCAATGCTTAGGGTGATAGGCAAATTATTATTAGGCGAGTTATTTGGCAAATAATAAAATGACCAAATCCAAGTGTAATAAAACAAGTTAATTGGGGCAGATCTAAAAAAGACTGTCATACATTGTTTCATGAATCATTTAGCACCCCGGCTTTTGTATTGATTTACTGTTTTTTATTTGTCTTCATTTGTTTTTATATTTTAGATCGAGGTACAAGTTAGAGCACTGACATAAAATTGAATTTGAGGGCTGAAGCAGTAGTACAGTAGGTAGGGTGCTTGCCTTGCATGCAGCTGACCCAGTATCACTCCCCAGTACTTCAGAGGGTCCCCTGAGTTTAGAGCTAGCAGTAAGAACCTGAGCATCACCAGGTGTGGCCCAAAACAAAAAATTTTTAGTTTCAGTTGCTCATGAAATGAAAAAAAAAAAAAGACAGAGCTCAAACTGGAGACAGATGTTAATATTAAAATAGCATTCTCTTTATTAATATGAATTTATTAATATCATTGTTAATTAGTACTAATAGAGCATTTTGAGTTGGACTGTGGTGCCTCATTTGAGCTGTGCATCTGGCTCGAGTCAGCTTTGTTTGACCTTTGCCTTCTTTGAAGCCATAGGGTCCCTGGTCAAACTCCAGTGTTTGGATCTCAGCGACAATGCCTTAGAAATTGTCTGCCCAGAAATCGGTCACCTGAGGGCTTTACGGCACCTTCGCTTAGCCAACAACCAGCTGCGGTTCCTGCCTCCAGGTAACCTGATGTGTGGTACATCCTCCTGGTTCTATCAGACGGGTTCTGGTGCATGTGTCTCGGCAGGGCAGTTTGTATCTGGCCGTCTGTGCCAGACAGACCTAAAGGCTGTGGATAAGTGTCCCCCATCCTCCCTGAGCCCCTCCCTGCAGAGTGGGTCCCCTCCAGCTCTGTCCATTCTGGATTTCACAGCAGCCCACAGTGACGGTTCTTGCTCAGCGCCCAGAGCAGCTGCACTGTTCCTTCTCTTGACAGCGAGGACACGGAGGCCCCTGGACGCTCTTTTCCCAGGAACTTGGGCTGGGGTTTGGGTAGTGGACTTGAAGGGTCAGGGCTGGAGGTGTCCCTTCTGCCCAGGTGTCCTGTGGGGCTGCGGCGTACCGACCGGAGTCCCCACATGCATGCCCTGTGGCCCTGCTCGGGAATTGAACCTAGGTTGGAGGGGTGAAAGCCAGCGCTCTCCTGCTGTGTCTCTCTGGCCCTGGGATATGTTTCTGTTGAGTATCTTTTGGGCCTGCTGACCTGTTTTTTGGGATATCCAAGTGGAATGACAGTAACTGCTGACGTCATGCCAGCCAGTGTCAGTGGCATAAAAATACTACAGAGTAGACTTATCAACCCCACGAAGGAAAAACTACAAGAGTCCTGTGGTTTAAAAACTATGTTCAGGGGCCGGGGCAATAGTACAGTGGATAGGGTATTTGCCTTGCACGCGGCCGACCCAGGTTCAGTCTCCAGCATCCCATATGGTCCCTCAAGCACCGCCAGGAGTAACTCCTGAGTAACAGCCAGGAAGAACCCCTGAGCATCTCTGGGTGTGACCAAAAAAAAAAAAACAATAAAAAAATAAAAGAAAAACTATGTTTAGTCGCCAGGGTGATAGCACAGCAGGGAGTGTGTTTACCTTGCACACGGCTGACCTGAGTTCCATTCCCAGCATCCCATAAGGTCCCCCGAGCATCACCAGGAGTAATTCCTGAGTGCAGAGCCAGGAGGAGCCCCTTAGAACTGCTGGGTGTGGCTTTAAAACCAAATATAAGTAAAATTTAAATTACATTCAGTGGCCTGAGAGATAGTCCAGCAGGGAGGGCTTTTGCCTTGCACACGGCTGACCCACCCAGGTTCCATCCCCAGCCCCACATCAGGTCCCTCAAGCCCTGCTAGCTGTGACCCCCAAGCACAGATCCAGGAGTCACACTCACCCTGCTGAGTTTGACTCTCCCCTCCAAAAGCATGTATAAAACATGGAAAATCTTGTATTTTCCTTGGTGTCTTTAGGTACAGAGATTTCCAAGTGAAGACACTGGTGGCTGGGTTACTAGTGCTGGCCTCAGTATTGTATATCAGATGGTGCTCGGATTGGCCGTGACTCTGCTCAGAAAGTTTGTTTAGTAATGTCAGTAGGAGTCTTATTTTTCTCAACTACAGTTAATGCTAAAGGGTTTTTTTCCCTTATTCTCTTCGGGTCACACCTGGCAATGCTCAGGAATTACTCCTGGTTCTGCGATAGCACAGCGGGTAGGGCGTTCGCCTTACAAGCGGCCAACATGGCCGACCCGAGTTCGATTCCTCCGCCCCTCTCAGAGAGCCTGGCAAGCTACCGAGAGTATTCGATATGCCAGACACAGTAACAACAAAGTCTCCAATGGAGACGTTACTGGGCCCGCTCGAGCAAATCGACGATCAACGGGAGGGCCTTTACCTTTACCTTTACCTGCACTCAGAAATCACTCCTGACAGTGCTCAGGGGGCCATATGGGATGCTGGGGAATCGAACCGATCGAACCGGATCAGCCGCTGCAAGACAAATACCCTCCCACTGTGCTGTTGCTCCAGCCCCTGAGGGGTTTTTGTTGTTGTTGTTATTTGGTTTTGGGGGTCACACCCGGCAGTGCTCTGGGGTTACTCCTGGCTCTGCACTCAGGAATCACTCCTGGCGGGACTCCGGGGACCCTGTGGGATGCTGGGGATAGAACCCGGGTTGGCCGTGTGCAAGGCAAATGCCCTCCCCGCTGTGCTGTCACTTGCCCCCGCCACCACCACCACCCCGTGCTCAAGTTTCTTCAGTAGGTTTCAAACTACATTCTTGGCTGCCAAGCCCAGCATCAACGTTCATTGCTGTTTCATGATCTCACTTCTGTCACCTTTATGGGATTCTATCCCCCCCCCCCCCACCCTACCCCCACCCCTAAGATGACCCTTTCAATTTTCCTAGTTGATATTCAAAATCCAGCGTGGAATCAGGTCTGTGGGCACAGTGTTCGTTTCTAAGCCCACACTGATGGCAGGGTTTGGAAGCCCACTTTGCTGTGAAGCCGTTGTTCTTGTGTTTGGCTGTTTTCCTGGCTGTGGTGCTCACCAGGACCTGGGCACTGGCAGAGCCACAAAGGGCATCCTAGCTTCGGGGTGGTGCGCCATACCCTTGGCCTCATCTCTGCAGCGCAGAGCCTAGGTCAGTGTGCAGAGTTTCCTTCTCTGTTTAGTAAGAAATGTTTTGATTGAGCTTCTGTGGTACATGATTCCTGGGTACATGATTCCAACACCTCACCCATCATCCGTGTACCCACCTCCCTTACCCAAGGACCCCAAAGCATTTCTTTCAACTCCCCCACCCCAATAAATCAGTTGTGTGGATCTGTAGCCCTTTGCTGTCCCCTTGCTATGGATCTTTTAGTCCCACACACGAGAGATCATTCTGTCTCTGTCCCGTTCTGACGTCTCTCAGCCTGATCTCTAGTTCCATCCATGTTGCTGCAAATTGTCTGGTTTTTCTTCTTAGAGCTGCATGGTTTTCTGTTGTCTCTACACACATTTTTTTTTTGTTGTTCATCATACAGTTGTTTTCGGGTATTCACTGTTCCAATCACAACCCCACCACCATGTGACCCCTCCACCAGGGTCCCCCCAGTCTCCCACCCACCACCCCATCCTATCCCCGTGCAGGCAGTAACAAATTTGCTTCATGGTGTTACAACACAACAACAAATGGGAATACCAGGAAATAGATCGGTAAAAGTCACTTTGTGGTGATTGTGCTATTTCTCGGTGGTGTCACTGACGTCTTCGTCTGAGGATTGACTGGGCCACTTGGTGCTGTTGAACCTTGCGTGTTATTTTCGTTCACTGAGCCTGCTGGGCTTCTAGGCAGCTTTCCCATCAGATTTGCTGTCAGTACTAGGGAATTTGGAGGGGTTGTACAGCCACGTATGCGGCTGCGCAGGCCAGGAACTGTGAGCTGCACCCAGTGGGGGGGGCGGCAGCTTGATGTGGTTCAGCTGTGCAGCTGTGTTTCTCTGGCGGTGGGTGTTGGGTGTGGCTGGGCTGCTGGGCCTTCAGGCAGGAGGGGGTCTGCCCGCCCCATCCTGAGGAGGCCCAGAGCTCTCAGCCCCAGCCAGCCTACCTGGGAAAGGTCGTGGAATCATGTTCTTCCGGAGCTGAGCTGTGGGGTTTCTGGTGGTGGTGAGGGGTCCCTTGTGGCAGTCTCGCCCCCCAATCTGAGAACACCCCAGCGCCTGGAGATTGGTCCATCTGGAAGTCGGGGAGGGTCAGCGGCTCCTTGTCTCCTTGAGATTAGCGGTGGAGCTGGGCCATTCCCGAGTGGGAGACTGTTGGGTGGTACCAGCTTCTTGATTTGTTCACCATCATTGGGCATTTGGCTGGTTTCCTTGTCTTGGGGATGGGGATGAGTGCAGCAGTGAACATAGAGGTGCATATGTCTTTCTTTAAAAAAAACAAAACATTCGGTTTGGGGACCAGACCCAGCAATGCTCAGGGCTTTCTCCTGTCTCTGCACTCTGGAAAGCTGGGGGTGGAACCCGGGCTGTCCACAAACAAGACAAACGCCCTCCCTGCTGGACTATCGTTCCGGCCCCTGCATATGTCCAGTCAAATGAGTGTTTTTGTATTTGGGGGTAGCTGCCAAGGGTCTTATTCCCTTTTATATTTTGAAAAATCTCCATGTACCGGATCTGGGTGACGTTGCCACCACCTGTGGATGAGAAGCTTTGTCGCCACAGTCTCAGCAGCAGTGGATGTTTCCAGACGTTGGGGTCGGTGCCAACCTCAGGCTGTGCGATGTGGCATCTGAATGTTTGGATTTACTTTTCCTGTCATGAGTGATAATGAGCCCTTTTCCATCAGCCTGTTCGCCATCCATCTGGCTTCCTTGGGAAGTGTCTGTTCATCTCCTGCCACATTTGTCCATGGGGTTGTGTTGTGTATGGACTAAAAATCACTTTCTCGGGGCCTGGGAGATAGGAACATGCGAGGACACTTCCCTTGTACACCGCCCACCCTGGTTTGATTGCTGACATCCCGTATGGTACCCCAGGCCTGCCAGGAGTGTTCCCGAGTGTAGAGCCAGGCGTAACCCCCTGGACAAGGGGAACACACACACACACACACACACACAAAATTGTTTTTCTTTTTTAAAAACCACTTTCTCTTCTAGTTTGTGAGGCATCCAAAGCAGCCTACTCCTGCTCTCTGAACCCGGGTTAATGGTTCCAAACCAGCCCTCCTTCAAGAGACACACAGCAAAGACTCATTCTTTCAGTAGCTTTAGTTAATCTTCTGTGGCCACATATCTTGAGACCATAAACATTAACGCTACAGAAAACATATGCCTAAATTCTATCAGTAATAATTAAAAATCGATAGGTGAATTAAATGTTTATAATTTTATCATAGTATTTTTTTAAAAAAAGCAAAAAAGCTAATTTTATTTTTCAGCACTTGTCAAACTTTCTATATATTGTCTGTAGAAAAAAAAACAGAAAGTACTGTGCTGGGGCCGGAGAGATAGCATAGTAGGGAGGGCAATTGCCTTGCGCATGGCTGACCCGGATTCGATCCTCAGCGTCCCATAAGGTCCCCTGAGCACCACCAGGAGAGATTCCTGAGCTCAGAGCCAGGAGTAAGCCCTGAGCATCACTGGGTGTGACCCCAAAACAATCAAGAAAATGTACTGTGGACAGGGCCGACCAGTGCACAGTCACTGGTGTGTGGGAGTAGGTTCCTGTGGGCCTCTAGGGTTTGGAGAACTGTTTTCCTAAACTTACTTGCCCTGAGAACGAGGCTCTGCATTGGTTCCTGTTGACTTAGTTGTAGTAAACGCTCTTGTAGTGGTGGGTGAGCTGGTCTCAGCTGTGGTTACAAATATTGGCCATGTTTGCATACCCATGAAGGAGGGGCACTGTTTTGTTTGGTTTGGGGGGGGGCCACATGGGTGGCTTTACTCAGGGCTTACTCCTGGTTCTGTGCTCAGGAATCTCCTGGCAGGCTCAGGGGAGCTATGGGGTGTCCGGGATTGAACCCAGGTTAGCTGTGTGCAAGGCAGACGCCCTCCCTGCTGGACTCTTGCTCTGACCTGCAAAGATGGGCACTTTTTTAAGCTTGCTTTTAGGGTGTTTTGTCATGATTTCCTTCTTATTTTATTATTTTTCTTTAAATGAAACTGCTGGATCGGATAATAAATAGGACAAGCAGAACAGAATTTAATTCGGCGCTGTTCATTTTCCTGGCCCCTTTGCTTGCGACCAACGCGATTCTGAAAGGGAAGTAACTGGGCGCCCAAGTCGTCTTGAACTGTTGGTTTTGATCTGCTTGGGAGTCTTTATGCGCTTGCTCGGTTTTCTTGCGCTTTTCTTTCAGCCCGTTCTTTTCATTGTTCTTGTGACTTACTGTTATCGAGGGGCCTTTGAACACTTTGTTAATTCGGTCCATAATGGACGTCCAGTGGGTCTCATTCAGGCCAGACCCTCAAATTCCCACTGTGCTGCTTCAGCAGAGGCGGGGGGAGCCGCGTCTCAGAGGTCTGTGAAGTACACCCGGCCCTGCAATGCCGCATCCAGCCAGCCATGGCCCCACGTGGCCACCGTGAATCTTGCACAAAAAAGAACTTTTCTGAGCGACGCGGGTACTGCCACGAGCAATCAGAAAGATGAGAAGCTTCCGAACAAATGGTTTTAAATCCCTATGGCAGAATAGATCCAGAGAAAACGTCTCTCACTTGCCCATGCTAGCTGTTAGTTCTAACTGCCGCATAGGAAGACTAGTTTGGAGACAACTTTTGCTTGCCGCGTGCGACCTTCCTGGTGGCAAACTACAAGGGCCCTTGGACGCCAAATGCACTTTTTGGCCTGAGAGTCAAGAGAGTCGTGGCTAATCACCAGTGAAGAACATCGAAGGCTTCATGTGTGCTTCAGCAGTCACATGAAACCATCAGGCAGAATGCCAAAGCAGTATGATTGCTCCTTTTTTTTTCCTTTCATTTTTGAAGTCACTTCTTGAACATATGAAAAGTTCTGTTGGGAATTCATTGGCAAGGTTGCCACCCAGTGCCTTTATTCATCCATGTATCCATTTATTCATCCATGCGTGGCGAGGAGATTTTCTTGAGCATCTTCTTCCCTTCATCTTCTTTTCTTTGTGATTCTTTGCAGTTGGGTACAACCAGAGTCGCAGAAGTATTCTAGGTCCTGTATGGTCAAGCAGAGCTTGGATCTAGATCATAAAACTCTGAAGGGCCACTTAGGATGTAAGAAATCTTATTTAGGGCCGCCGGAGCAATAGTCCAGCAGGGAGGATGTTTTCCTTGCGCGAGCCGACCCTGGTTTGATCCCGGCATGCCATGTGGTCCGAGCACCTCCAGGAGTGATTCCTGAGTGCAGAGCCAGGAGTAACCCCTGAGCATCGCTGGGTGTGACTCCCAAACCAAGCAAAAGTCATATTTGTGATCCTTATTGAATTTGAGAGTCATTTTCCCTTGGGGACAATGTAATTGGTGACTAGGTTCCTCTGCCCGTTCCCCCCAGCACCTGTGTAACTCCAGGCCTTAGATGTGTTTCACGCATCACTGCTCTTGTGGGGAAAAGGAATAGAAGCCAGCACATAGCAGCAAGAGAGAGACAAGGCGAAGAGGGACAACACGCTGACCCCCTCCCCACACCCACAGGAAAATTGCCCCCACACACACTCGATTGTATCCTGCCAGAAGGCCAATGAACCTGTTTAAAATTTTAGAATTCCTGGTGCACGGCCACATTTGCCACTTGATATACCAAGAGTAGCACACCACATTTGATGAGGTGTAAAGTAGAAGGCAACCGATCTCTATCAAAAAAAGAAAAAATGGGGAGGGGGGGCTGGAGCGATAACACAGTGGGTAGGGCGTTTGCCTTGAGCGTGGCCCACCCAGGTTTGATTCCCAGCATCCCATATGGTCCCCTGAGCACCGCCAGGAGTAATTCCTGAGTGCAGAGCCAGTGAGTAACCCCTGAGCCTTGCTGGGTGTGACCCAAAAAGCAAAAAAAAAAAATTAAAAATTAAAAAATATATATATATCGCACACAAGCCTCACCATGTAATGACCTGTTAGTAATCTCTTATATAAGGGCTTACTGGGTCGGGGTGAGATACAACAATCTTCACACATTTCCTCTAAGGAAACTTTTTGGGATCATTTATGGTGGAATATTTATAACCAACCTGAGTTCAGTTCCTCCACCCCTCTCGGAGAGCCCGGCAAGCTCCCAAGAGTATCCCACCAGCACGGCAAAGCCTGGCAAGCTCCCCGTGGCGTATTCATATGCCAAACACAGTAACAACAAGTCTTAAGATGGAGATGTTACTAGGCCCGCTTGAGTAAATCGATGAGCAACGGGAGGACAGTGCTACAGTGCTATTTATAACAATAAATTTTTAAAAATTATTTAGGGCCTGCTTTTGGGGCAGGCTTGGATGGTGGTGGGAAACTTTGAAATAATGGTGGTGGGAAGGTAGGTGTAAAATGGTGGGCTTGGTGTTGGAATATTGAATGTAATAAGTTATTGTGAGCAGCTTTATAAAACTAAAATACAATTCATAAAACTAAATAAAATTTAAAAAACTGGGGCCGGAGCGATAGCACAGCAGGTAGGGCATTTGCCTTGCATGCAGCCGATCTGGGTTCGATCCCTGGCATCCCATATGGTCCCCCAAGCACCGCCAGGAGTAATTCCTGAGTGCAGAGCCAGGAGTGACCCCTGAGCATTGCTGGGTGTGACCCAAAAAGCAAAAAAAGAAAATAAAAATTAAAAAACAGAAGGCCATTGCAGACCCTTTGTGACTCCTCCAGCAGACCAAGTAAGGTCTAGACTGGTCTTTCCTACCCACATACCCATCCTCATTCCTAACGTCAAGGCACTTTCCGTTCCTCCAAGTGAGTTATCCTCAAAGGCACATGCCTAAGGTTAAGTAAGATCTTCTGTGGGCCTGGACAGAGATCCCAGCACCCCATAGGGTCTCCCAATCCCCGCCAGGTGTGATCCCCAAACACAGAGCCCGGAGTAAGCGTAAACCCTGAGCACTGCTGGGTGTGTCCCCCAGAACAAACAAAAAAACCCTATGTATACAAATAAACTGTACGCATATAGTATATAAAACTATAATGAGATTATTACCTTTATAATATTGCGAGTATGATGATCACATTACCATTCTACTATATTACTATTATATCATTATACTATTACGATTATCATATTGCCATTGGGCTGGAGCGATAGCACAGCAGGTAGGGCGTTTGCCTTGCAAGCAGCCAACATGTCCGACCCAAGTTCAATTCCTCCGCCCCTCTCGGAGAGCCCGGCAAGCTACCAAGAGTTATCGGCCTACACGGCAAAGCCTGGCAAGCTACCCATGACATATTCAGTATGCCAAACAGAGTAACAGTTGTCACAGTGGAGATGTTACTGGGCTGGCTTGAGCAAATCGATTAACAACGGGAGGACAGTGACAGTGATATTGCCATTATATTATAATAGTATTATAATACTGACTACATATAGTTCATTCGTTTGGGGGGCCACACCCAGCGGTACTCGGGGCTTCCTCAGGGACCAGTGGTGGTGCTGGGGATTGAACCAGGTTCAGCCACATTGAAGACAAGCACCTCAACTCCCTGTATTGCCTCTCCAGCCCCTTCTGTTGATTTTTACTGAGGCGGATTTGCAGAGCAGGTAAGTAGCATATGGGAAAAAATTCTTTCTAACTCACAGAGCAAGGGAACAGATCCCAAGAAGAATAACTTCTGTTTACCTGTCCAATGGACTTGGACACCGAAATATTGTCTTTTCTTTCTCCGTGTGCCCTCCCTAACCTGGCGTGCTCTGGACTCAAACGGGAGCTTTTTTTAGCGGTCCCGGAAAAAGCCTCTGCTTGAAAACACCCTGGCGTGTGATGGACTGTGTGGTCACTGGCTTGGCCCGGGTGGGCAACTTCCTTCCCGTCCCCCGCATAAATTTGAGGTTAAGTCCATGCCTCTGCAGAGACCGGTGATTTAAAGGGGACCTGCCGGGTGTCATCCTCTGGAAATTGGCACTCTTGCGTTATTTTTAGACTCGGGATAAGTAATTACCATGTGGCAGTTGATGCAGATATACTCCAAGGAGCCACAGAGTTTTAGAGACACTGTGTATTTAATATTTTAAAAAGAAGAAGAAAGGACCAGAGAGATAGTACAGTGAGGAGGGCACTGGTCTTGCATGCAGCTGACCCAGGTTCCATCCCTGGCACCACATAGGGTCCCCTGAGTATTATCGGGGTGGTCCAAAAACAAACCCCCCCAAAGACCTGGGGCCGGAGAGAGAGCACCGCTGGTAGAGTGCTTGCCTTGCACACAGTTGACTCGGGTTCAATGCCCAGCATCCGATAGGGTCCCCCAAGCACCATCAGGAGTAGTTCCTGAGTTCAGAGCCAAGAGTAAGCTCTGAGCACTGCTGAGTATGCCCCAAAATCAAACAAGCAGAAAATATTGTCCAGGTCTGAACAATATTTACAAATTTATCTTCTGATAGTTGCATTTTGCTTATTATTGGTTATGGTTTGGGGGGGCCACACCCAGCGGTGCTCGGGATCCATTCCTGGTTCTGTGGTCAGGAGTCACCCCTCAGCGTGTTTGGGGATCATCAGTGATGCTCAGCTTCAAACAAGGCACGTGGGGTGCATGGCTAGAGCCTTAACCCTTCACTCTAGTGAAAACTTCCCCAAAGGTAATCTCTTTTTTTTTGGACTGAGAGTTTTCATTTTTAACTGAGTTCATATGATAACTGAGTTTCAACCTTGCCGAACTAGTCTCCGTCGTCTCCATCTCTGTCTACTTAGATGAAAGTTAACTCAGAAAACCCAGGGACCTGGAAGGGATGGGAACCATCTTTTCTCTCACTCTCGAAACCAACTTCTGCTTCCCCCAGAAGCAGAATCTGGGGCGGAGTGCTCGGACAGCAGGGAGGGCATTCACCTTGCTCATGCCTACCTGGGTAGAATCCTCGGCATCCCATAGGGTCCCCATGAGCCTGCCGGCAGTGAGCCCTGAGCACTGCCTTTGTCCAGGCCCACACACTTCCTTTGTGCTGGAACATTCTGGCAGGCTCTCACATAGACACCTGACAGTGCGTCACTGCCCACTGGCTGGACCTGGCTGCCGTGCGCCTTTCCGGGACTGTCCCCTGCGCTGCCTCGGGCTTGCGCGTGCGTGCCTCGCGGAGTCCTGGGCTCAGGATGCGACTTTTCTCGTTCTGGTTTTGGTCGTAGAGGTTGGTGAGCTGAAGGAGCTGCAGACGCTCGACCTTTCTGCCAACCGTTTGCTAGCTTTGCCCGAACGGCTCCACCTCTGCCTCTCTCTGCAGTGCCTCACTGCCGACCGCAACCGGCTCCGGTGCGTGCCTCGCCGGCTCTGCCAGCTGCCCAGCCTCAGCGAGCTCTCCATGGCGGGAAACCGCCTCGCCTTCCTGCCGCTCGGTAAGTGCCCGTGACGGTTCGGGGGGGCAGGGCAGGCGCCAAGGAAGGGTGCCCATCCCTCCGTTTCTGCTCCTTGACACCATAACCATCACAGATGCCGGGTGGGCTATTGGCTGGAAGGAGTGCTCTCCTGACTTGTTTGGCATGTTGATGAATCCGGGTCTTCCTTTCTGTTCAGGGACATGCCCAGTGGTTCTCTAAGCTCAGTGCTCCAGGGTCACACCCAGCTGTGCTCGGGGGCCATGTGGTGCCAGGGATCAGACCGGGCCTCGTGTGTGCAATACATGAGCTCCCACCTCTAAGCTGTCTCTCCAGTCCCCGTGGGATTCCTTTTTTTTTTTTTTTTTTTAAAAACACATCTATGGCAAAAGTGTGTTCACAGAAAAAACATACTCCGGAGAGATGATTCACTTCGAGGCAAGTACAAATATAATATGTAGCCTGTGCATAATATACAAAAAGACATGAATACAATCGCTAATACGGGAAGAGGGCATTGAGCAATAGGAAGGGACCAGCACTGTTAGATAGATGCAGAGATGTTCACTCCTGCCCGCCGGGGATGCTGAGATGTTGATTTCCGCCTGGGGATGCTGAGGTGCTGACTTCTGGCTGGGAAGCAGAGCATGAGGCTTTGGGGTAAAACCCCAGGACTCCAAAAAAGGGAGAAAGAGAAGAATGCACATTGACCTGTGTGTGCAAAAAATCGTGCCCAGTACTCTGATGATCGGTATTGTAGATCCCCAGCTTCAGGGTTCCAGGGCTTTAAAGCAGACCGAATTGCTGCCCACGGAGCGTGTCTTCCCACTACTAACCAGCACAGGGCCACGGTTGGTCTCTGCAGCGCATCTGCCGTGGCATCTTTATCCTAAAGGACTGTACTGACATCTTCTGTTTCTTTTCACTGGGAATTAATTTGGGGGATAATGAGTGCAATTGAAAATGAAAATAGGAAACTGCTGTGTCTCAGCTGTCCTGGTCAGCCCCGAGGACTTGGGGAAAGAATTTTCTAGAGTGGATGATTTATTTCTGAGGGCAGGAATGTGAATAATTTACTAGTCCCCAAGAGGAACTACTTACCAACATAATACAGGGACAGACATTATTCGCCATTAAAATGTCTTCGAGGACAGTTTAGAATACCAAGAGACAAGGGGACCAATTTGAATAATAATGAATAATTGTCCCACTTAAGAGGATGCCTTTCCTACAAATAGAATTAAATTCTGTACTTAGAAAATTAACAAAATAAAACCAGTTCCTCTGCATGCTATGAGTTTGAGAAGTCTGACAGTCTTTCAAGAGTGAAAAAGGGGACTATTAGTAACTTTCATTTTATTTTAAAAGGAGAGCCATACCTGGCAGTGCTCAGGGCTAACTCCTGGCTCTGCACTCAGGAATCACTTCTGGTATTGCTCAGGGGATCCTATGGGATGCCAGGGATTGGCCACGCGCAAGGCAAGTGCTCGCCCCACTGTGCTAGTATTCCAACCCCCAATAATAGCAGGTTTTATAAAGAAACATTTCTACTGCAGGACCCATGGGGTCTAGGAAAATGAGAGTGGACACGGGTGGGATCACAGAGCCTAGCGAGTGTCTGACCCACAACAGATCACTACAGCCCCTCCGAGTTATGAGCCACGGATGCCTACATGCCCTCCGGTTTTTCTCTTCTTTCTTTTTCTTTGTATTTGGTGGAGTGCCCTCCCACACAGTGCTCAGGACACCCCGAGTTCCGGGAAGTCCATACACTTCAGTTGCTGATGATTTGTTGCATGCCCAGAACCATTGTAGGTCGTGATTCCCAGTAGACTCTAACTGCATGGAGCCAATGGGATCAGAAACAGCATGGTGCCAGAGGGGCCGGTTCAGTTCAAGCCTGTGCTCTCATTCCTGCCGGTTTTTTTTTTTTTTTTTTTTTGCTCTTTGGGTCACACCCAGTGATGCTCAAGGGTTACTCCTGGCTCTGGACTCAGGAATTACTCCTGGCGGTGCTTGGGAGACTATATGGGATGCCGGGGATTGAACCCGGTTCTGCCACGTGCAAGGCAAACACCCTACCCACTGTAATATCACTCCGGCCCTACTCCTGCCAACTTTTATGTAGGTTTGCTTGGTGGAAAGACCCAGGTTCGATCCCTGGCACCCCGTAAGGTCCCCTGAGCCTGTTAGGGGTGACTGCTGAGCACAGAGACCTGGGCAGTACCAGATACGCCTCAGAGCAAAAACAAAACCAGAAAAAAAGAGGTCCCAGTGGGATTCAGAGCCTATGGTAATATCCAAACCAAAGTGCTGTTTAAAAATTTGCTAGGTAGGGCTGGAGTGATGTACAGTGGGTAGGGCATTTGCCTTGCACACGGCTGACTCAGGTTCAATTCCCAGCATCCCATATGGTCCCCTGGGCACCGCCAGGGGTGGTTCCTGAGTGCAGAGCCAGAAGTGACCCCTGAGCATCGCTGGGTGCGACCCAAAAAGCAAAAAATAAAAATGAAATAAATAAATAAAAATTGGCTTGGGGATTAAAGCGATAGGACAGTGGGGAAGGCGCTCAAAAAATTCTAAAAGGGAACTCTGAGACCTGCAAGGGTGTGGATTTGGTCAATACAGATTGGATTTTTGTTTGTTTGTTTTTCATTCTTTGGAATATTCCTGAGTTTTCTCTGCCTGTATCTACAGATGTCAACAACTTGAGCCAGCATCTCTCAGGATGCTACACAGAGCATGTGGGAAGTGCTCCCTGCTTCCTGGGAAATGCAGATTAAGACCACAGTGGAGGGACAGGGAGATAGGACAGCCAGTGAGGCACATGATTTGCATGCAGCCAACGCCAGTTTGATCCTCCATGCCACGGAGGGTCCCCTGAGCACCACCAGATGTGAGCCTTGAGCATAGAGCCAGGAGTCATCCATGAGCACTGCCAGGTGTTTCTCGGATAGCAGAAACAAACCATGCCCATCTGTGGAGATAGGTCATTCTAGAAGCAGTGAGTACAACCTGGGCCAGAGAGGTGGCGGACACAAGGGACCTCACCCGTGATTGGTGGAAATGAATACGGAGGTGCAGCCATGATGGGAATATGCTTCTGAGCATCCTTGGGAAGCTAAAGACGGAGCTGGTGTGTGATCCAGCAGCTCCAGCCTCGTCAGGGCACCAACCCAGCATCAGAACCGTGACCACAGTAAGGTGAATCAGCCCCAGGGTTTCTTGTAGTTAAACTAGGGCACCGACTGACACGTCTCTTGGTGCAGTAGATAACTGAGAAGCATCAATACAGTAGGATTTGAGGCAGCTATTTACAGAAGATGCAGTTTACAAGAGAGTAGGAGCTTGTAGGGGAATCATGGGACGCAAAAGAAGTCAGAAGGAGAGAGACAAAGATTGGGTGATTGGGTGGTTGATGACTAAGGGTGGAAAGTTGGTGACAAAACAGAACAAAAAGATCAACCGTTGATAACAGAACCCAGGTTACCAAAGAAGAGAGGGGTGAACAAAGTATAAAAATACTTCACTTAAAAACTTAAATGCATGAAGGACCAACGAGATTGTACAGTGGGCAGGACGCTTGCCTTGCGACATTCCTGGGTTCAATCCCCAGCACCACACGTGCTCCCCTAAGCCAGCCCTGCCAGGAGTGATCCCTGAGCACTGGTCGCTAAGGAGGTTCAGTCCTTTTTCCATGATCAACAGCTGATATCATCCCAGAGGTGTTGAAATCTCCGACCAGGAGCTGATGAGATCATGGGGCGGGTAAGGCATTTGCCAGGCACGTGACCTGGTTCCACTCCCTGGCGTCATAGATGGCTTGAAAAGATGACTTGGAATATTGAATGCCTGTACAAATTATCATGAACAACTTTGTAAACCACAGTGTTCATATAAAGTGTAAGGGGAGGGGCCGGAGCGATAGCACAGTGGGTAGGGCATTTGCCTTGCACATGGCCGACCTGGGTTTGATCCCCGGCATCCCATATGGTCCCCCAAGCACCGCCAGGAGTAATTCTTGAGTGCAGAGCCAGGAGTAACCCTTGAGCATCGCTGAGTGTGACCCAAAAAGCAAAAAAAAAAAAAAAGTGTAGGGGAAATTTGGGAAAAGTAAACATAAAAAATATAACTGGCGAGGGGGGGGGGACCACAAAAGTAACCAAAGTGAAACAACAATGAAAATTTGTTTATATTGTAACAATATATTTTGTATTTTATATATAAGTTATAACATAACTTTTTTTAACTAAAGAAGTCTCCAGTTCGGGGCCAGAGAGATGGGGCTGGTGGTAGGAAAGGGCAGGATGGTCGGAGGAGGAGGTGGTGGGACGGGGCTTTGTAGGGAGGAAGGAGACCCGGGTTGGATCCCCCGGGGACCGGAAACAAACGAGGGTCAGAGAGATGCAGCCCCGAGTTGCACACCTCAGACCCGAGTTCTACCCTGAGCACTGCCAGATGTGCCCCCGCCACTCCCCCAGATGCAGCTGCTGATTCCCGTCCAGAACCCCCATCTTCTGTTGCTCTCATGTCCCACCTGAAGGCCTGCGTCCCGCGCGAGCCCCTGGCCTCTGACTGCCAACGTCATGGCCACTTTCTTTCTTCTCCAGATCTCGGTCGCTCTCGGGAACTACAGTATGTGTTCGTGGATAACAACGCCCACCTGCAAGGCCTGCCCTCCTACCTGTACAACAAGGTCGTCGGGTGCAGCGGGTAAGACCCCCCGCCCGGCTCAGCCCTAGGTCTCTCAGAATCCCCTGCATGTCTTGAGCTCATTTAGTTGTCAAGTGTCTTCATAGATGCAGCCCAGTGGTAGCCAGGAGGCCCCTGGGCCCACAAATGCTTTGAGTACACCCAGGCTGGCCGTGAGTTTCCCTTCTTCTTCACTCAAAAGGAAACAGCACTAGGAACTCGGCCCAGCCAGGTCCTAGATGCTCCTGGGCTTGGCATGAATGGAAAAGCTTTTCTTTCTCTGCCCCGCCACCTCAGCCCCGCCGGGCACTGGCCCTTTGGTTGTAGCAACAGCCCTTGTCACCAGGCCAGCTGGATCCGTTCACAATGCAACAGTTGGAAAGAGTCCCTGGGTCCCAGCCGAGCCTGATTCGAGCAAATCTGATGTTTACCTTCATGGACGTGGTGGGCATTTCCCGGCAGAGCCGCCCTGATTTTCTGCTCAGTCGGGGTTCCTGAGACCCCACCTCAGCCTCTGCAAGCAGCGGACCGTGACGCCCACAGTGAAAGGCTGGCCGCCAGGCTTCTCCCCCTGAGTCTGATCTTAGCAGCTACTTGGAATCCAGCGGTGGTGCCAGGACATGCCACTCATGCCCTGGCGCCCTCAGCATCCTCAGACCCAGGCTCCTGAGCTGCGTTTCCCAGCAAGACGGGACGACAAGTCAGCTTGTCCAGGGGGGCCAGCGTGGCCCAGAGCATCTGGGTGCCTTCCCCACAGCACCAGCAGGATGCAGGAACCGGGTCCCTCCCTGAGGAGGAATTAGAGAGTTATCCTGGGAAGCCCCGGGCAAACGAGTGTCTCTGCAGGCTGATGAAACCTCACCCTGGAGCGGGGGCCCAGAGCCCTCCTCATAGACATGGCGGGCGGGCTGCTGTTTGCAGTTCCCCTAGTGCTTTCTGACTCGGCTGAAGGAGTGATGAGACAGATGTGCTCATTAGTTCTTGGAGACTCGCACAGATGCTCCTGCTTGCCTGGAGCAGGGCCGAGCCCTCAGCCACCAGGAGACGGGGTGATGCAAGCTGGCAGCCCCGAAGGGAGTGTGCCCAGTGGTCCTTCCCAGGGCTCCCTGCCACCTGCTGCAGGAGGGTGTTTGATGCCTGGAAGTCGCTGTCCTTGTTTCTGGTGTGGCTCTGGTTGGCCACAAAGGCCACACTGTATATAGTATACACAGTAACATACAGTATGCACAGTGTATACACTATGTACAGTAAGTACTGTAATATAGAGGTAATATACAGTAATATATGGTAATATACAGTATATACAGTAATATATGGTAATGAGCAAACAAGTTCCCTTACGTGTGTGTGTGTGTGTGTGTGTGTGTGTGTGTGTGTGTGTTTGGGTGGGCGAGAGGGAGAGGGTTCTGATAAAACATTCCGGATCCAAATGAGCAAATACTTGAACCAGCTTAATTGCTGTTAAAAGGTACTAATATTGGCGCTAGATTCCAATTCATGTTTTTTTTAAGGGTTCAAGTGCACAATTTTATTTTGGGGGTGGGGGGCTACACAGCCATGCTCAGGACGTACTCCTAGTTCTGTACTCAGGGATCATTGCTGCCTGTATTCGGGGAACCCTGTGGGATGCTGGGCATCAAACCCGGGTCAGCCACGTGCTCGGCAAGTGCCCTTTCCACTTTCCTATTGCTCTGGCCCCCAAATGTACAATCTTTTGTAATTGCTTTGGCATTTAATCTCAAACGGTTCCCATAAGATCTGTTACATTCAGAGAGTTTAAGGTAAGACTTCTGGCAGTGATTCTCATTACATTGTGAACTGGAGCATATCAGGATTTCATCCTCCTACAGACAATATATTCCTAATTCTTCTTTTTATTTATTTGGTGCCATACCAGTGGTACTCAGGGCTGACTCAAGGATCACTCCTGGACAGCTTAGGAGACCCTATGGGATGCTGGGAATCAAACCCTGGTTCAGCTGCATACAAGGCAGACACCCTCCCTGCTGTCCTATTGCTCCAGTCCCCCATAATTCTAATAGAGACCACTGCCCTGGGTTTCCAGGACACAGGCCTCTCCCCACTTCTTTGTCCTGTGAGTCTAGCACTGGTGTGGGGCGGGTGGTTTAAGCCCCAGTAGCACTGTAGCACTGTCCTCCCATTGTTCATCAATTTGCTTGAGTGGGCACCAGTAACATCTCCATTGTGAGACTTACTGTTTTTGGCATATCAAATACACCACGGGGAGCTTGCCAGGCTCTGCTGTGCGGTTGGGATACTCTTGGTAGCTTGCCGGGCTCTCCAAGAGGGGCGGAGGAATTGAACCCGGGTGGGCCGCGTGCAAGGCAAACGCCCTGCCCAGTGTGCTATCGCTCTAGCCCTAAGCCCCATTTTTTTAAAATGTAGGAGTACTGCTATTTATTTAGCCATTGATTAAGCTGATTGAATTGAGCATGCATTCCACATTACTTTTTTTAAAAAAAATTGAATATCCGTGAGATCGTTATAAAGCTGTTCATAATTGGGTTTCAGTTATACAATGATCCAGCACCCATCCCTCCAACAGTGTACATTTTCCACCACCAATGTCCCCTGTTTCCCTCCATCCACCCCCCAACACCCTACCCCTCACCCCCAGACTCCCTCTATAAAAGGCACTTTTCTTCTTGCTCTCTGTCTCTTTTTCTTTTTGTGCATTGTGGTTTGCAATACAAGTGCTAAGAGGTCATGGTATTTGTTCAGGGTATTTGGTATTTTTATCAGGACAGGAAGGCTGGAGTAGCTTTTCAGTTGGGTGGCAGCTTTGAGGTGTGGATATGATTGCTGAGGCTTCCAGAAGTACAGGGAGTTGGGGGGAGGGAGCCCACCCTGACCCCGAGAAAGCCTGGAGATTTCAGTCACAAAACCGGCACTAGAATTTTCGGCAGATTTTATCTTGGTGAGGTCTATCCTGAGATGGTGGAGTCAGGCCAGGGGTATGGTGGCAAGTTTGGATTGTGGAAACAAGAGGCTGCTTGGGACTCTGCTTGGGCAGACTTCAGTCTGACCCAGCCCTGCCTCTGATCTACTGTGCAACCTGTTCAGCCATGCGCAGGTCTGAGATTAGCTGCAGCTTTTAATCTCTTTCAAGATTTATTTATGGGTCTCTGAAATAAGGCTAATAAATGAGCTTGTTTAGCTGAGCCAGAGGTGGTTTGTGGGTGTGGCTCCCACATATCTAACTTTTGGCCATTTACTTTTTTTTTCCCCCCGTTTACTTCTTGATAAACTTGGGGCCAAGTTGTTGGGGTCTGGCCAAAGGCAGAGCGGCAATTTAGGGTCACAGGAAGCCGGAAGGCACCATCAGGCTGCTGACGCACTCACCCCACAGGTGCAGGTTGACCTGCTGGTGGCACCATACCCTACCGGTGCCTTTTATCATCATCCTCATCATAGTTTGTCCCCCAGCCACACTGAGACTGGTGTTTGCCAAGTCTTGGCATGTGGTGACTGAGTTGTGGGTCACTGGACTTGTGTCTGCTCCCTGGCAGCCTGTCACCCGAATCTTTGAGCATTGTCTGTCCCAGCAGGGCTGCTCATTGATGTCTCTGCCTTTGAGTGTCTCCCAGAGACCCTTGCGGTACTCTCCCTCACTGAGCAATGAAGGCAGCTCGGCCATGAGATGACGTGAGGTGGGAATGTTCTCAGCCACTCCAGCATCCCAGAACGCCTCCCGGGCCCTCGTTCTCCCCCCATGCCCTCACTCACCTCCCATCCCCCCTAGTGCCTGAGCGCCTCTTCTGGCCCCTCCCAGCACTCACGGAAACGCCTCTTGGGCTCCTGCTGCTCTCCCATGGCTGGCGCTGATGAGGTCACACGTCGGCTCTGGAGCACAGAAAGGGCCCTTGGGCCGGGTCTGCCCTCTGCTCGCTGCCCTGGTCGGTGCCAAGCAGAGGAGACATTTTCTGTTAATGGTGACGTGAATGTAATTAGCAGTTCCTGTGGCATTCATGAACGAGGAGGAGCCTGTTCTGCTAAAGGGAGTAATTGCCGAGGGAAATGGCACGCGAGCTAAACGCCCCTGCAGCCTGTGCCGCGCCTGCAGCCGCTCACCACCTCCCGTGGATCACAGTGCTGAGGACAGATCCGTGGGAGCCCGAGAACCGGGCTTTTGGGCTGCTCAGCCTCTCCATTTGGTACTTGACAGTGTTGAGTCCTGGGCAGTGTTTTGCGAGAAGTCACACGAGTTAAGAAGCAGCAGCTGGGGTCAGGGTTCAAAGGCCAGAAGCCCAGGCTTGGCATGCAGGAGCCCCGGGTTTGATCCTTGACACCACCTGCTCCTTGAGCACTTCTGGGGGGAGTGGCCCGAAAGCCCAGAACCAAATAAATAGAAAGCCAGCGGCAGCTGGTGGGCAAGAGCAGTGCAAAGGAAATGTTCCCAAATACTTGTTTTGTTTGGGGATTCACACCCGGCGGTGTGACTTCTGGCTCTGTGCCCAGGGTTCATTCCTGGCCAAGCTCGGGGGGCCCAGTGGGAAGCCGGAGATGACCTGCCCCGTTGTCCTGTCTCTCCTGGCCGGTGCCCAAATATGATTCCATTACTTTATGGCTTTGTCCAGGTGTGTCAGACCACAGTGTAGCCATAAGGCTTGGAAGCCAGTCGGTCACTTTCCTGGGTGTGTTATTAGCAATGGAGCCAGTGGAGTATATGGGTGCAGGGAAAGGAAGGGAGACGCCTTAGTGTGTCAGCCGGCCAGTGGTTTTGAGTGGATTGAGTGGTTGCACCATGGAGTGGTCTCTGAGCAGCGTCAAGGGTGGTCCCACGTCCCTCCCCCCCACCTATCTCCAAACAATAACAGCAAAAAATTCCACATCAGTTTTCTGTTCTTGTCCTCAGCTTCACAGTAATGTTAGACTCATTGGGGTAAAACCTCTATAACCCCAGAAGGGGACTCACGGAAGCTGGTCTCCCATGTTGGACTCTGGGGTCCCCAGTGGGACTCTGCCCAGGCATGCCCACTGCCCACACATGCCCCACAAGCGGGGGTGGGGGGAGTCTCGGGCAGCCCCCCACTGAAAGTGGTTCTCCTGAGCCTGTTGCTCGCTCTCTGGCAGTGAGAGGGACCAGTCCACTGCAGGGCATGCCACGGTGCCCACCCACCCCGAATGGACAGACAGATGGATGCTCGCTTCCCACAAAATGGCACTGGCCCGCGCCCAGCCACATTAGCCCTGGGAGTGACGTTCCCTTGGGCTGTGGGTGTGGCCCCCAGCCTTATTCTGATCTCAGGGCTGAGTGGCTGGGAAACGCTGCAGGGTTCCGCGGTGCCCCTTTTCTGACGCCCTGCCCTTCTTCTGACACCCCGCCTGCTCCTCCTCTCTCCGCAGCTGCGGGGCCCCGTTCCAGGTGTCCGAGGCGAAGCTCCTGGCCTTCTCGTCAGGACCGCTCACCGTGTTCCTGCCCGCCGAGGTGAAGGCCGTGGGCACTGAGCAGGACACCGTCCTCCCGCTGCAGGAGCTGGTCATGCGGACACTTCACCGTGCCTGCTCCCGCGCCCCCAAAGGTGTGTGCACCGCCCCCCCACCTCGGGGAAGCCCCTCAAGAAAGGGGAGCATCCCGGCAATGGCTGTCCTTACCTCAGATCAGCTGTGTCCACCAGAGACCGGGCTGGCACGAAGCCTACGTTTCCGTCTCCCACTGGACAAAGGCAGCATCAGGAAGCGCAGGCGGGGACAGGGAGACAGCCCCAGGGGCCCCGGGTTCCATCCCTGGGTGGCCCAGTTCTGGGGAACCCACTCCACTCCCCCCAAAAAACTGAACAGCTTCCAGCTTCAGTAGAATAGGGGCCATGTCCGTAATTGCACTGGTGTTGTTCTCTGGGGAGACTGACTAGCAGTGCTCCCGAGGGCAGATGTAAAGGTTGCGAGAAGCCGTGTGGCCCTGTCTGTCCAGTGTGGTATATTCACTGACATGGGAGTGCAGTCAACCCTATATTTTGTGTTTTGGGGGGCCACATCTGGCAGTGTTCGGGGCTTGCTCCTGGCTCTGTGCTCAGGGATCACTCCTGGCAGGGCTCAGGGAACTCCCAGGGGGTACCAGGGATTGAATCCGGGCCAGCGCCTTCCCTGCTAGAGTAATACTCTGACCTGTTTTTCCAAATACAACACTGGGGTTAGGGTGATAGTACGGTGGAGTGGGCGCTGGCCTTGCACACAGCTGATCTGGGTTCAATCCCCGGCACCCTATATGGTTCCCAGCATGTGCTGGGAGTGATCCCTGAGCACAGAGCCAGGAGCAAGCCCTGAGCACTCTTAGCTGTGGCCCCCAAACAAGCCAGATGCAGCCTTTTCCGGGAGCCCCTGCCCGGCTCTTCTGACTTGGGCTTTCCTGTGCCTTCCAGATCTGGACGGTCTGTCCCCGGTCTCCTTACCCAGAAGCCTCCTGGAGCTGCTGCGCTGCCCACTGGGCCACTGCCACCGCTGCGGGGAACCCATGTTCACCATCGTCTACCCCAAGCTCTTTCCCTTAAGAGAGACGCCCATGGCGGGCCTGCACCAGGGGTAATTGCCCTCCCCTACCCATGGGCACGGGGTGGGGGTGGGGGTGGGGGGATGTGGTCTGGGCACCGATGTAAGGATCGTTTGTCAGCAGCCTGCAGGGGGCAGCGCGTGTTTCTGTGGGAGTTTCTTTTTTGTTTGCTTGGGGGCCCTGGCTCCGGGCTGGAGCAATAGCACAGCGGTAGGGTGTTTGCCTTGCGCACAGCCAGCCCGGCCGAGCTGGGTTCGATTCCTCCGCCCCCCTCGGAGAGCCCGGTAAGCTACTGAGAATATCTCGCCCGCATGGCAAAGCCTGGCAAGCTACCCGTGATGTGTTCGATATGCCAAACACAGTAATAAGTCTCAAAATGTAGATGTTACTGGGTCCGCTTGAGCAAATTGATGAACAATGGGAGGACTGTGTCTGTCTGTCTTGCTTGGGAGCATCACACCCGGCAATGCTCAGGGGTTCCTCCTGGCTCTGCACTCAGGCGTTACTCCTGGCAATGCTTGGGGACCCTGTGGGATGCCGGAGATCGAGCCTGAATAGGTCATCATATGCAAGGCAAGTGCCCTCCTTACTGTATTATCACCCCGGCCCCACGAAGGAGCCTTCCAGCCTTTTGTGAGCAGCATGTCTCAGTGGAGGAAAAAAGTTTCATCGTCATCCGCGTAGAGTCTGGCAGTTTGGGTTTTCGGGCTACACCCGGCAGTGCTCAGGGTTGTCTCTGGGCTGTTCACTCAGGAATCACCCCGGCGATGCTCAGGTTCGATGGTGGGGCTCGAACACAGAGCAGCCACTTGCAAGGCCAGTGCCCTTCCCGCTGTGCTGTTGCCCAGGCTTCCAAGTCTCTTGGTTTCTGGAGAGTTTCCCTGACACTCCCTGCTCATGTGCAAAGTATCTGTTATGTGATGGGCCTGCCCAGACCTTCAATTTAATGGGTGTTACTTTCTCAAAGTGTGTGAGTGTGTGGGCATGCATGTGTGTGCGCACGGGCGTGCGGAGGAGTGGTTTTGGATTTCTGACCCGTCCAGGTGGCAGTCTCTGGCCACACTCTTCTCTGGCACCTTGCCTCGAGTTCCTAAGAAGGGTCACCAAGTAGAGACTCCCAGATTGGTAGCTGCAAAAAGACAAACAGCAGCGGTTTCAAAGGACACCGGGGCGGGAGGGATGCTGCAGCGGGGAAGGCGCAGGCCTGGCACACAGACAACCCAGCACTGCGGAGGGTCCCTGAGCCCCTCCAGGGGTGAGCCCTGAGCACCGCCAGGTGTGGCCCCGAAACAAAAAGTGAATGACAGTTTGTTGTTTTTTTTTTTTCCCAAAAATCCACTTGTCCCATCTTGGCTTATTGATTCTCCAAGCTCAGAGTTTCCAGAAAGCACTGTCACGCTTCACTCCTGCCCCAAATGTGGTGTTGGGAATGAAGGAATCGTATGGAAACTGAAGCTCAGCCCTGCTTGGTGCCCAGACGCGTTTCCTCTGTCATTCTGTTATTGGCTGCTGCTGTTTTTGTGATGCATGATTGTCTCCGTTGAATCTCATTTAGAGAGATGAGAGGGGAGAGAGAAGGAGAAGGACAGGTTGGAGAGAGAACCCGGCTTCTCCAGAGTGGGACTAGGTAAAGCGACATTACAACCAGCCAGCGAGACCTGTGTTCAAGGGCGAGCACTGGCTGGACGAGTCTCCTCTGACATTCAGTGACTCACCAGGTCATGATAAGATGCAGGACCACCCTCAGAGGGCCAGGCTGCTGCGTCTCCCCAACCCGGAGTGGCAGGGCCAGACCGGAGGATTTTTTCTTTTTTTAATTTTTAAATCTGTTGTGGCGTATTATTCATTAACAAGCAATACAAAATAAATTATTTAGGTCCTGCTTTGGGGGCAGGCTTTGGGCACATCTGGCGGTGCTCAGGGCTTGCTGCTGGCTCTGTGCTCAGTGATCATTCCTGGTGCTACTCGGAGGACCATGTGGGATGCAGAGGATCAAACCCAGGTTGGACACATACAAGGCAGACACCCTCCCTGTCCTGTCGCTCTGACTAGCAGGGCTGAGGACAAACAAATTCAGCCCCGTGATGTAGGGGGTGCTCTTGCCTCTCCCCCTATCCCCCCCCAACCCCGTTCTCTCATCTGCCTCTCTGTGTCTCCCCTCTCTCAATGCTGTCCATTTCCAGCTTGTCCGTGGACCCCTCAAAACTTACTAGGTTAAAAGAGTGAGGCCCATTCATGGGGCCTGCAAGCAGCGCCCGAGAATTACACAGACGCCAGGCCCTGGACTCAGATCTCCCCGGGACACAGGGGCAGCTGGCTAGACTTCTGAGTTCCATGCTTTCAGGTGTAAAATGAAGGAGATAATCGTCGCAGCTTTTGTGCAGGGCCTGGGGAGGCTCCCACGGCTCACTCCCCAGAGGCCAGTCTGAGGCTGGCCAAGAGGGAATCTTGTTGAAGGGCCGCTGCTCTTGACTTGGGAAGCTTGGAGACTTTGCTGTCACTGCACTGTGTATGTACTTAGCACACACGTGTGCTTCCTGTGAGCTTGCTTGTGGAACACCCAAACAAAGAGACATGAAGATCATAATGGCGTTACTGTAGAAAACAGGAAAGAAAAGGGAGGAAAGTGAAAACTAAATCATCTGCTCTATTCGCTTGTTGGGTTACACCTGGCAATGCTCTGGGGTTACTCTTGGCTCTGCACTTAGAAATCAATCCTGGCCATGATCGGGGGAATGCTATAGTATGCAGGGATGAAACCCAGGTCAGTCATGTGCAAGGCAAACGCCCTCCCTGTGGACGACTGCACTGGCCCAGGGGCTGGTAGGCCTTTTAAAATGTTCATAAAGTTGTTCACAATAATTTATTACATTGAATATTCCAACACCAATCTTATCTCCATTACACCTACCACCGCCATATTTCCACCCCGACTCCCAAAGCAGGACCTAAATAATTTATTTTGTATTACTTATTATGAATAGTCTGCTAAAGATGATCCCAAAGAGTTAAATTGGGTAAAGATTGTTGTATTTCACCCTGGCGCCATTAAGCCCTTGTCTTGGTACATCAGTGGTGTAGAGCATGAGATGCAAATGTGGCTGAGTACTCCAGGAATTCTGAAATTTTAAATAAGATGATACAGCTGAGGTTAATTAATTTTTTTTAACTAGATGATGATTTTGGGGTCTGGAGGCATCTCTGTGGTGTGTTGCTTCCTTCCAAGAGATTTATTTGTGAGTCTCTGTATCTTGGTTGTTGATGAGCTTATATGGCACCAAAAACAGTTCCTCGGCATGACTGCCAAGCTCCTAGAAACACAGGCAGGTAGGGGAGTTGACCATTCCTGACTCCGGGCAAGCCTGGAGATTTCAGTCACAAGTCCCGCATACCTAGGCAGATTTACTCCTGGATGAGGCTCGTCCTAGCTATGGAAGTCAGCCGTGAGCATGGTGGCAATTGAGTTTTGGAAATTTTCGGTTGCTGGGGCAGATGAAGGGACTCATCCACCCCCTTTCGGGTTGCCCCTGATGAGACAGCCTGGTGCAGGGTCTGGAGGCATATCTGTTGTGTGCTGCTCATGTCGCTATTGTGGTGGGTTTTTTTTTTCCTTTTTTTTTGGGTTACACCTGGCGATGCACAGGGGTTACTCCTGGCTCTGCACTCAGGAATTACCCCTGGCGGTGCTCAGGGGACCATATGGAATGCTGGGAATCAAACCCGGGTTGGCCGCGTCCAAGGCAAACGCCCTACCTGCTGTGCTATTGCTCCAGCCCCCTTTTGTGGTAGGTTTTTAAAGACCTCTTTGAAAAGCAAAATTTTGCATCTTGCTTGTATTCACTTATGAAGATTAAACAGGTTCTTCAAATGCAGCCCTTTGGGGTTAGCTTACTAACCCCGTTTAACCATTTGAGGCACCTCGTCATTTTCCCATTAATGGCTATTTATTCATCTTCTGTGACTTAAGAGATTGAGAACGAGGATTAGGACACTGATTTAGTCTGATCATATTAATCTAATAAAAGGAGTAGATCAGTCCCAGAGGTTGGGGAGTGCGCTTCTACTGAGCAAAGCCTGAGGGGTCTCTTTAAGTTTTTTTGTTTTTTGCTTTTTGGGTCACACCTGGCAATGCTCAGGGCTTACTCCTGGCTCTGCACTCGGGAATCATTCCTGGTGGTGCTCAGAGGACCATATGGGATGCAGGGGATCAAACTTGGGTCATCCGTGTACATGCAAACGTCCTCCCCACTGTACTGTTGCTCCCAGCCCCACCTCTTATTTATAGCCAAGGAGATGCGGAATATAAACATGGCGTCTGCAGTCAGTCGAAGCTGAGGTCTGCAAGTGAGTTTGTGGCACTAGTTGGCTCGCCATGGAGGTGGTGTCACAAGCATTCACTTTGGTTGACGAGAGGACCTATTTTGTCCCTGAAAAGCCAATACTCACACTTAGTTGCTTATTGCTAAAAATGAAAATTCACCTGCCCCCCATCCTCTCTTTTTTAGTGTCAACAAGCCCCCAAAGATTTTGATGACATCATTATTCGGGTTTCTAATATTTTTGACTCTGTTTGCCGCTGATGTGATACAATAATGTTTCATCCCTGCCACATCTCAATGAGTGTGGACATCTGGCATTATTTTAGGAAGGAGCAGAATTCATAGGCTTCTCAAATATTAAGTTCTCTACAATATTAAGCTGTCCGTTCCAGCCTAATAGAGTGAAAGAGAAAGAAATTACAGTATTTTGCATAAACATAAGCACCTGGGCCTTCGGTTCCCTCCAGCAGAGGATTCGCTAATTGGTTCTTGACATCGACCCATGGGTCTGGGCAGGTTTCAGTTTTCATCACCGGAGAGTTGGCACAGCAGGGAAAGCGCTGGCCTCACACACGTTCCTGCCTGGGCTCGATCCCCACAACCCATCAGGTCCCCCAAGCACCACCAGGAGTGATCCCTGAGCACTGCCTGGGTGTGGCCCCCTAAAGAGAAAAGAAAAATTGGAAATGGGCCCACCTTTCCCGCACCCCATGTTTGGTTGTTGGCAGACTGGCAGCTCTCACTCAGGCACGTGCGCCATGGAGGCAACAGGCCGCCCACCTCTCTGGGCTGTGCTCAGGGGTCACTCTTGGCAGAGCTCAGAGTCCACCCTCAGCCATGTGCCAGGCCAGCGCCCTCTCCGCTGTGCCATGGCTCCGTCCCTCAGCTGGTCAGCAGGCTGCATTCACTTGTTCCTGCCGTCTCTTCTGTAACCACACAGATGCTTGGGCCAGACCCCCTGACCCTTCTTTTCCCAATCACGCTGAGGGTGGATCTTTGTTGGGTTTGGGGATTTGAGGTTCTGGCGGTGCTCAGGTACTGCTTCTGGTTCCGTGCTCGGGGGGCCACACAGTGCTGGGGACTGAACCCAAGTCGCCCCACAGGGCCATCGCTGCCCACGTCAGTCACCTCGAGACATTAGCCTGAATGCGACAGCAGGTTGGATGCTGTGTTTTTCTGTCATTCTCCTGGACATATTAATATGCTCACATACTCAGGATTTTTCTGTGACCAACTGCACTAATTGTTTTCCCCCTTCTGCTTTGAATTTCCTTGTGAGTCAGGGACCCACTTTTTAATTTTTTTGCTGTTCATCAGGCAGCATCTCTGCAAAGAAAATCCCACGTTTCTTCTGGTTTCCATGGGCCCCATATGTGCAAACAGCGGTGTGGTGTGTTCAGTCTCGTGGCATTTCTGTGTTTCCAAACGATGCTGAGCTGTGCTTTCTGCTGCTTCGCCGGTGATGGTGGGGACCACGGCAGCCCCTTGTGGAGTTGGAGCTCAGCTCATAGTTTGTGCCCTGAATCCTGTGTGGCTCTGGAGCTTCAGCGGCAAAATCTCAGTGCACTGAGCCAACACACCTTTGAGGGTTATGTTTTTTTTTTTCTTTTCTTTCTTTCTTTTTCTTTTTCTTTTTTTTTTTTTGTCTTGTTTTCAGGCCACACCCAGACTCCTGACTCTGGGCTCAGGGATCACCCCTTGCAGGCTCAGGGGATCCTGTGGGGTGCCAGGGATTGAACCCAGGCTGACTGCGTGCAAGGAAAACAACCTCCCCACTGTGCTATCACTCCAACCCCCTGTTTCTTTTTGAGCCATTCCTGGTTATGTTTGGGGGTGTTAGGGACCGAACCCAGGGGTCCTGCATGCAAAGCATCTTTGTGGCCACTTAGATGAGAAACAGCCCACAGCTGTAGTTAGCCACTGCTGACTCTCTGAAAGGAAAGAGATGCACAGACATGGGGATTCATGTGGCCCAGATACGGTTTCCTCTAGGCTGCAGTGTGGAGTGACTCCTTGCTAGACATGCCTTTGACTCTTTGACTTTACATGATTGCCTTTTTTTGAAGGGGGTGAGGAGAGGGTCAGCGATAGTCCAGCGGGGAGCATGCTTGCCTAGCACGCGGCCGACCAGGCTTGATCCCCAGCCTCCACAGGGCCCCTGAGCACCGCCTGGGAGTGCCCCCCTGGAACCCACTGGCATCATTGTTCTGGTTTCTACTGTATTTGGTTCCCGTTTGCTACCACTGTGATAATGTTTTGTATCTGCCATATCTCAGTGAGTGTGGACATCGGGAATAATCGGCGTGGCCCCGGAACCAAAAATAAATAGTGAAATCTCATTTTCACTTGGACTTGAGGCCATTTTGTCTCTGCATCTCATTTCCACAGAGTCCACGAGGACAGACCGTCCAGGTGTAGGAGATCATCCAAACGGCGTCCTCACCCATGTTGGTTTTTTATTACGATTGATTTTTTTTTTCCCCTCATCTGATCAGGAAGGGCTCACCCATGGCACCTCTTGGCCATCCTGGCTGGCAGAGGTGGTGCTGCTCTGGGGCCTGCAGTGCTGGTCACTAGCCCGGCCAATCTGGAGTGTTTCCCCCCCCCCCCCCCGCCCCCGGTGACAGCAGCAGTCTTGAGGGGAGGGTATGGCAGCAGGAACCTGCCGGGTCTGGCACATGTCAAACCGCTGCATGATCTCCCAGCCCCACTGTCCCTCATTTTGTTTATTCATTTATGTATTTGGGGGGTTGGAGGCCACACCTGGTGATACTCAGGGATCACGCCTGACGGTGCTTGGGAGACCCTATGAAATGCTGGGAAAGAACTGGGGCCCATCATGTACACAGCGAGCGCCCCACTGTGCTGCTGCTCGGCAAGACACCCTGGGACAGGAATCCGGACCTCACCACACCCCCATCCCCCTCTCCCCTGCAGGAGGACAGCCGTGAGCTTCGTGGCGTGCTGCTGTTCTGCCGGCTGCCTGCAGACTTTTGACCTGCTCAGCTGACCACGTCCCACGGTGACCGCACAGTGCCGACTGTGCTATGGCGCCCGCAGTCCATCATCTTGTGGGTGCCACTGAGGCAGGCTAATGGGTACTGACCTGCCCAGCAGGCCGACACACCGCTGCATCAGGAAAGGTCACCAAGGCGGGTCTTCGCCGCTTCACCCCACCCCCAACGTGTTGGAATACATCTGTCCCCAAATCAAGTCTCTTGTCTTGTCTCTTGTCATCTGTGTCTCCCTTCCATGGGCGTGCTCCCTGGGTAGAGAGGGGTGAGAGGGGGTGGAGAGGCATCTCCCTTAGTAAGTTTGTCCCCCAGTGAACTGCGACTCTGCACTGCCCAATTCTCCAGGCAGAGACCTTGGGCTGCTCCCTCCCACCCTCACTCTCCCCCCCACCCCCCAGATTCTTCTCTGAGTTGCTTTCTTTGTTTGGGAATCACACCCATCAGTGCTCAGGGCTTCCTCTTCGCTCTGCACTCAGGATCACGTCTGGCGGGCTCTGAGGACTCCATGGGGTGCCAGGGGTCGAACCCGGATCAGCTGTGGGCAAAGCCAGCGCTTGAACCCCAGTCCTAGCTCTCAGCCCCCTGAGAACACTCTTCTGCCCCTCTCCCATCCCAGCCCTTCAGACGGAGCCCTGAAGCTGAGCTAGTCATCAGGGTTGCCCTTGAGTCAGGTCACGCTCTGGGGTTTTAATGAGTAAGAGTGTAAAAGGACGTTGTAACCTGACTCTGCGCCCAGTGACTGATGCACCGTAGCCTCGGCAGGCAGGCCGGCCATGGCCATGGGCTGTCTCAGTCTTGAACTTTGACTGTTCCAACGGGTCAAGCAGAGGTGCCCGGTGCTGCTGAGCACCCAAACTGCATCCAGAACCCTTTTTTTGTTTTTTCCAGAAAAGCATTTAGTACATGTTATTTATTATTATTATCATTAGTGAAACACCATGAGGTACAGTTGTAGACTTACACATTTTTGTGCTTGGGTTTCAGTTATACAATGATCGAGTACCCATCCCTCCACCAGTGCCCATTCTCCACCACCACTAATCCCAGTATCCCTCCCACCACCCCCATCCCCCCATGCAACCCTGCCTCTGTGGTAGGGCACTCCCTTTTGTTCTCTCTCTCCTTTTGGGTGCTGTGGTTTGCAAAAGAGGCATTGGGTGGCAATCATGTTCAGTCTATAGTCTACTTTCAGCATGCATTAGTACATGTTATTTTTCTGAACAATGATTATGCTGGGTAGAGAAATACTCTTACCCTCCCCCCCCAGCACCCCAAAGTAAGTTACTTCAGGCAAGTTGATAGCAAAAGAATGTGATGTGTTGAAAAGGGTAAAAATCAGAAATCCAAGATTTTAAGTTCTCCTATGAAAGGGTTGATTTTAAAAAGGAGTACCCAGTGCCAGAGTGCTCAGACAGAGGGGAGGGTGTTTGCCTTGCAGGTGGCTGACCCACTTCAATCCCCTGCATCCTATAGGGTCCCCCCAAGTACTGCCAGGGGCGATTCCTGAGTGTAGAACCAGGAGCAAGCCGTGAGCATCACTGGGTGTGGCCCCAAAATCCAATAAAATAATGAAAAGGATTGCCCTGGGCTGGAGCGGTAGGACAACTTACGTTGCATACGACCAACGCAGGCAAGATCTCCGAGCTCCCATCAAGAGCACAAACCAGACACAAAAGATCAGGGTATAATGCAGTGTCCAGATAGGCAAATGCCCACCACATAAAGTCCTGGTTGCCAGGGCCTGGGGAGAGGAAACGGGGATAGTGACCGCAAAGGCATGTGGTGTTTGGCAAGTGCTGACCGTGGTCTGCAGTTAGAGGTCCTCTTAAAAGTATTTTTCAGTAACTATCCTAAAACCCACTTGAACTGCACACTTCAAAAGGGTGGATTTAATAGTGCAATGATGTTATCTCGAAAGGAATCAGCCGGTGAGCCAGCATGCTTTCCAGATCTGAGGATAAGCGCAGTTCTAGGTGCACGCACAAGCCTTCCGAGCCAGGGCGCTGCGGCGATGGAATCTCGGCTGCAGACTCTGTCATCACCCACGGATACCAGCTCCAGGCCAAGACAGCAAGGAATTTCAAAAAGTCCTGGTGGGCAAGTTTCCCAACTGACTTAATGCACTGAACAAAGGAGTCGTCATTTGAGAGAGATTGGGGCCAATGTCTCTGGAACGAAAGCATGTCAAAAAATCAAATACTCATACATATGCCAGGCTGGAGAGAGTACAACGGGGAGGTGATCTGGCTCTGATACCCAACATCCCAATGGTCCCCTGAGCGTCGCCGAGAGTGAGGCCTTGGGTACCAATTTTGGCCCAAAACTAAAAAAAAGAAAAGGCAAGATCATGAAAGAAATGAGTTCAAAAAACGAATCTCGTTGCTGATGCTGGGAAGTCTGGGGCTGATGTCTTTGCTTCCCGCCCCCCTAGTTTGCTATGTCTTGGTGCCGTTCTCAACCTAGCACAAAAATATGCAGGCAGAAACTTTACCAAAGGGTTAGTCTCTGCAGCATAATTATTAAATATTTGTGTTTATATTATCAGGTGGCCCAAAAATACCTTTATCCCTGGCCTGTTAGTGAGTCTCTGAAACTAATCAAAAATTACTCTTAAATTTCTCACCTTTCCATGACAGGACCACATCCCCAAAAGAACTACTGGGCATGTCACTGGGATCGAGTGATAGTCCAGCAGGGAGGATGTTTGCCTTGCATGTGGCTGACCTGGGCTCGATCCCTGGCATCCTATAGGGTCCCTTGAGCACTGCCAGGAGTGATTCCTAAGTGCAGAGCCAGGAGGAACCCCTGAGCACCACCGGGTATGACCCAAAAAGAAAAAGGGGAAAACGGTCGGATGTTTATTTAGTTGATGGGGGTGTTTAACTGCGTCACAAAAAAGTAGCTATATCATACTGTCCCTAAAGACCTGCTCTTTATTTCTGGCCATTTTGAATTGGCAGCATATTTAAGAGAAAAAAAAATCATCAAATTCGTTTGCATTTGTATGACCTGTTTGACATAATCCAGAGAAATAGTGTTTGGAATGATGAATCGCTCATGTCATTCTGCAGCTCAGGGAAGCTGCCCCTTAAGGACCCACGTAATTACTCCCTGCAGTAATTCTTTCTTCAAACCATCACTGTACGGTTCATTGTTTACTTTTGTTTGTTTGGGGGTCACACCTGGAGGGCCCAGGGGACCCTATGGGATGCCAAGGGATCGAGTACAGGCCGATCACATGCAGGACAAGCTCCCTCCCAGCTTACCCATTGCTCCTGTCCTGGTTTATATTTTGCAACTAACTAGGTGTTTGGTTTTTTGTTTTTTAATTACAGAGCGATACTGCAGACCAGAGAAGGGAGGAAGAAAAAACTTCATGTTCCCTGCATGGTTGAGGATTTGTTTCTTTTCCTTTTCTCTTTCTGCCCATCCTGTGGATTCACGCAGATGCGCTATTTTATAACTTGCTTTCTTCACCGGCTCTGTGGTATAACGTCTTGCATTTTACAGTAATGAGGATTTTTTTTAACTGTATTTGACAGTTTCTTCCCTTTCCTCCTCTCTCTAGGACCATTTTATTGGGAAATGAGGGGGTGTAGAGGTGCTTAATTTTTTTATAAGCCAGTACTAGATTGTTTTGTCAACGCTTGTGATCAGTTTAGCTCTTCCCAGCTAAAGCCAGTCTTAGAAATCTTTATTCTTTTGGAGTGGAGTGATAGTACAGCAGGAAAGGCAATTGCCTGGCATGCAGCTGACCTGGATTGGATCCCTGGCTTCCCCTAGGGTGCCCCAAGCCCACCAGGAATAATCCCTGAACACAGAGCCAGGAGTAAGCCCTGAGCATTTGTCAGCATTGTCCCCAAACAAAAACCAAACAAACTAACGATCTGGATCCTTTATTTATTGTTGATTTTTGGGCCATTCCTGGCAGGGCTCAGGACTTAACTCCTGGCCTCAGGTGTTCAGGAGTCACTCCTGGCGGCCGGGAGGGATGGGCAGGGAACGGTATTTTCAAAATGTATTTGACGGTGTTGAGGATCAGATCCAGGTCTCAGGCAGGTGAGGCCACACCCCCTGCCCTTTACCCTTTCACTTAATGTGCAGTGAGCACTGACAGTAGCGAGTCAGGGCCTCGCCATGGGGAGGAGACAGACAGACAGAGAGAGACAGAGAGACAGAGAGGGAGAGCCCGGGAAGGGGAAGGAGGAGAGAGGGAGAGAGAGCACGGGAAAGGGAGAGAGCTAGACAGAGGGAGGGAGGTGGGCTGCGGCTTCTCCCGGGAAGCCATCCCCGACAGCGGACGTGAAGGAGCAGGCGCACTTCTCAGAGGGTGAGCAAGACCGGACTCGTGAGCCGCCTCTGCCCCAGGCGCCATCCTCAGCCCCTCCTGGGGACCGCCCTGCCCACCCCTTATCATCGCGTGGATCTCGGGACGCACTTGGAGGAGACGGAAAATTCCTGAGACAGAACCTGGGCTGCTCCGCCCTGCCCGCAGGCCCCAAATTCCCCCTCCTCGGCCCCTGCAGAGACTCAGCAAATGGGGCTCCTGGCTTCTCCCAACGGGTGCTCTTTTTCGAGTCAAATTTGGTCATCTCAGGGAGCCGGAGCAGTAGCACAGCAGGGAGGGTGTTTGCCTTGCACGTGGCCGACCCAAGTTCCATCTCCAACACCCTATATGGTCCTTCGAGCACCAGCGGAAGTAGTTCCTGGGTATAGAGCCAGGAGTAACCTCTGAGCATTGCCAGGTGTGACCCCAAAACCCCAAAAATTAAAAACAAAACTAATAAAACAAAGATGGCCATTTTGTATAGAAACACTTGAGTGAGGGCCAGAAAGATGGTAAAGTGGGTAGGGCATTATGCCCCACACACACATAGGCTGAGGTTGATCCCTGGCACCTCCTGAGCCGCTCAGCAGTGATCTCTGAGCCCAGAGCCAGGTGTAAGCCTTGACCACTGCCAGGTGTTCCCCCCCAGAAAACAGAATATATACATTAGATTGAGAAATATTTTAGTGTACATATAGATTGGTAAATATTTTAGTGAGCATTAGCCAAGTGGTAGGACTCGCTGCTAGCAAACTGCATTTTTCACAAGTATTAAATGTACCTCTTTTCTCACACAGAGAACCTTCTAGAAAAATAGGAGTCAACCAGAATAATAATAATAAATGAGATGGAACAGCTTGCCTTGCTCACAGCTGACTAACATTCAATTCCTAACTCCCCACAGCCGCCCCGGAGCCTCACCAGGAGTGAGTCCAGCACAGCTGGGCATAGCCCCCCAAAACCAGTATGAATAAATAGAAAAATCGGAGTCACGTGAACCACTTTACTTCCTTCTATTTTTTTTTTTTTGCTTTTTGGGTCACACCCGGCAATGCACAGGGGTTACTCCTGACTCTACACTCAGGAATCCCACTCCTGGCGGTGCTCAGGGGGACCATAAGGGATGCTGGGAATCAAACCCAGGTCAGCCTTGTGCAAGACAAACGCCCTACCCGCTGTGCTATCACTCCAGCCCCTCCTTCCTGTTTTACGCAGCGTGAGGACTGAGCCCAGTTCCCACGTGTGCTGGCTGAGGTCCCCATGGAGCTGCTGGCCGTGCTGCTCCCTGGCACGGCCATGGGATGACTGGGATGACTGGGACACCCACACTTCATGGTTCTGGCAAAATGGCTGCTCTCTCTTTTCAGGCCACCACTTCTTTATAGCGAACCCTTTGCACTATTCTGGGTCATCAAGGCACCACCCTTGTGCCCCCCCCCCCCGCCCAAGCCCCCCCCCCCCCCAGCGATGCCGCAGTTCTTCTGGGAACCCCAGTAAGACTAAAGCCAAGAGAGCAAGGCCGGGCAGAGCAGTGGGACTGGGGGGACGGGGAAGCCCCCGGGGCTTGAGAACAGCGGCCATGCATGTGGTAGGCCCCAAGCTCCCCCGCCCCACCCCCACCCCCATACCACAGCCCAGCACAGAGACACAGAGAGACAGAGAGGATGAAAAGAAAGGAGGGGTTGAGGAGAAGGGAGAAAAAAGGGAAAAGAAAAGAAGAAGAAAGTGACAAAAAGGAGGGGGGGAAGGAAAGAAGGGAGGGAGGGAAAGGATAGAGACAGGAAGAAGAGAAAGAAAAGGAAGGAAGGAAGGAAGGAAGGAAGGAAGGAAGGAAGGAAGGAAGGAGAAAGGGAGCGACCAGAGCGATAGTACAACGGGGAAGGGCATTTGCCTTGCACACAACTGACCCGGGTTTGATCCCTCGGCATCCCATATGGCCCCCTGAGCACTTCCAGGAGCAATTTCTGAGTGCAGAGCCTGGACTCAGCCCTGAGAATTGCCAGGTGTGACCCAAAATGGAAGGAAGGAAAGGAGGGAGGCAAGGGAGAAAGGGAAGACAAAAGAAAGGGAAAAAGTGAGAAAGAGAAAAAAAAGGAGCCAGCAAAGCCAGCTAGCAACCCAATGCTCAGCAAATCTGAAATGCGTTGCAAAAACCTTGCCCAACCCTACCACGCCCCGAACTCCAGAAGCCAGAGGAAACTTGATTTAAATAATGAAAGAGCACAAGAGACTTGGTGCCTGTGTGTGTGTGTGTGTGTGTGTGTGTGTGTGTGTGTGTGTGTGTGTGTAAGCCGCCTTCGGGCCCTCAGCCCTGTGGCATCTGTCCACTGTTTGGCTGTTTCCCCACAGAGGTTTAAGAACATTTAGACGTGTATCTATTACGGAAATAATCACTTCGGTTCTAAAAATACTCTACCACTACTAACTCAATTAAAAAGAAGTGCAGAGGGAAGCTTAATTAAGCTTTCTAGGTTGTTAAAAACCCCCTTCCAGAAACAAAGAGACTCTATTCTTAGAGTCCCAATGTCCAAGCCTGAGTGACTCCAGATCTAGCTCAGGGCAAGACTAGCCTCCCCACTCCCGACAGCACAGGGCCAGTTGGAGAGGTTGTGGACTGAGCAAAACCCCAGGCCCCACCGGACAGCCATGATCCTGTTTCTGGGGATTGACGTCAGCCTCGGGAGGGGGACCTGAAAGCCGGCCAGATGGCTCCGAGACAGTTGGGGCGAGTTGAAACCATCCCACCCCACCTGGCCTTTGATGATGGCGGTGGGTGATAAATTTCTCTCTTCAGCACCAGATGTTCTCAGCCAGGCTTCACGGCTCCGAGCAGCAACAAAGTAAGGACCTCCGGGGCTCCCGGGGCCCCCAGGGGACAGAAAGCAGGGTGAGGAGGAGAGGGGCGCCAGGGCCAGGGCCTGGGCTCTGGGTCTGGAACCCCTGAGGAGCTCCAAAGGTGTGGAAGGTGCGGGGACAGGAGGGTCGTGACAGGACCACCCACCCCCCCAACCCCCGCACCATGGTCCTGCCTCCAGACAGGGCCCAGGAGCCCCTAGGGGAAGAGCAAATGTCACGGTGGTCCCGAGAGATGGCCGGGCAGAGAGCTGAGCCCCACGTGGAAGAATGTGGGGGGCCATGACCCCAACCTCCCCCCCACGTGAACCACCACCCCAGGGGCAGGTGCTAGGCTGGGGGGCTCTGGGGGCTGCCAATCTAGCCAAAAGAAAGAGTTAGAAAGCAAAAGACGTGCCCAGAGGCCCAGGAAGGGGGTGGGGGCAGAAAGGGGGGATGTCGGATAGCTGAGCAAAGGTGCTTCCCTCCCCCCAGGGCAGTGCTGCCCCAAAGAAGGCCGGGCACTCTCCATTTGGAAGCTGTGACTCAGTTTCCCCATCTGCCGAGGTCACAGGGTTTTGTGGTGCTGTGGCATTTAGAACTCTGCAGGGCCTGACTGGGCCGGCCCAGCAGAGCTTCTGCTATGGGTCCGTCTGTTTATTTTGTGGGGATGGAAACTGGTCTTGAGGGGTGCGGGTGCAGGGGTGGGGCGCGGGGAGGCAGAGACTAAGGGTTGACCGGAACTAAGTTTAAGCAGAGTCCAAAGTTGGTTTTGCTATTGTTTGTTTGGGGCCACACCCAGCGGTGCTCAGGGATCACTCCTGATGGGGCGCGGGGACCCTACGGGGTGCTGGGGATCGAACCTGGGTTGGCTTGTGTGCAAGGCAAATGCCCTCCCCGGCCTGGGTGCCGGACGCCTTGTGTGTGTGTGTGTGTGTGTGTGTGTGTGTGTGTGTGTTGTCAGGGTGTGCGATAGTGTAAGTGCTCGGACCTCCAGGGCCGCGGGAGCCCTGGAGGGGACAGAAAGCAGGAGGGAAGGAGAGAAGCCGCCCAGTGCATGGGGGACTCAATCACATACAGACATGCTCACCACTCACACATCTATACCTCCATCAACCTCACCTTCCCTTCCTTCCTCCCTCCCTCCCTCCTTCCTTCCATCTTTCCATCCCTTTCTCCCTTCATCCCTCCATCCCTCCCTCCCTCTTTCCTCCATCCCTCCATCCCTCTCTCCATCCCTCCCTCTATCCATCCCCCTTCATTCTTCCCTTCCTCCCTCCAGCCCTCCCTTCCTTTCCCCCTCCCTCCATCCCTTCATCCAATTATCCATCCTCCCATCCTTCCATCCCTTCATCCTTCCATCCCTCCACCCTTCCATCCCTCCATTCCCACATCCATCCCTGTATTCATCCATCCCTTCCTTCCCCCTCCATTCCTCTTTCCTTCATCTCTGCTTATCTTGCCCCAGAGGCCCGGAGACAAAGTCCAGCACACATGGCCCTTGTCTTGGATGCAGTTGACCTCAACCCAATCCCCCAGCACCGCAGAGGATCCCCCAAGCCCCATCAGATGTGACCCCCATACACAGAGCCAGGAGTCAACCTTAAGCACTGCCAGATGTGGCCCCAGAGCAAAAGAAAAAAAAAGGAACAAAAAGTTGCACTGTGCAGTGTGGCCTTCTTGCCCCCTTGAAGGAGCTTTGCTTCCTCATGCCAGTGTGGATCTTCATATGTGAATGTGAAACCCAGGGGCGCCAGGCAAACGCCTGCCCATCCCTGTCTCCCCCTGCCCGCCCCTGCCCACTGCACCTGCTTGCACCCGTGGAGGACCCCAGTCACACTGCTGAAAGGATGGAAAGGGGGAATTATTCCACATCCAGATTCCACCAGCTGCCCCAGTTGTGTGGGACCCCCAAGTGAATGCCCCTTAAAAGAGGAGCGGGGCAGGTCCCCCGCTTGTGGGCACCACCCCCACAACTCCCTGCCCGTTTCTCTTCTCCTGTCGGACTGGCCCTCAGGGCTGGCCTACGGCCAAGTGAGTCCAGAGGGGGCTGTGGGTCCCCAGCTAGGCTGGCTGAGGGAACCCCGTCTGCCCCCAGACCAGCCTTCAAGAAAGTCTGGAATAATGAAAGGCGGTGATGGGGGTGAGGCGCAGGTACCCGAAATAAAGGCTTCTGAGGATGAAAGCCCCAATGCTGGCTTTGCACGAAAAAAAAAAAGAAAAAAAAAAGGTTCCGTTTGTTCCTGGGTCGTGTTTAAAGGATTTTGTCCACGCGGCCCCGTCTCATTGGAAGCTGCAGGCTCTGCTGCGGGCTTTCTCTCTTCCCAGCGGCCGCTCTGCTTGAAAGGCTGGGGTCAGCCAGGCCAGCGCCGCCAGCAGCCTGGCTTTGATTCCCGCCCCCCCCCCCAGAGCAGCAGGACACCCCGAAACCTGAAATGTCTGGCCGTCTCCTTGAGGCCAGTCCCAGACTTTGCTAAGAATCCATCCTCCTTGGGAAGGGGGGAAAATACACCCCCAAAAATGTCAGGAAATATTTCAGATCCTCTCACCCAACTCAAAGCATGGTGGAGGGAGAGAGACAGAGAGAGGGAAGGAAAGAGAGAGATGGGAGACAGAGAGAGACAGAGAGAGGGAGAGAAAGGGAGAGGGAGGGAGAGAGGGACAGGTTTGAAGGCTTTTCCGAAACCAAAAATACAAACCCCTTTACAGAATTCATCGCAGGCTTGTGAAATACAGGGCTGAGAGTGGTGGAAAGCAGAGGGCTGTGGGGGTACCTGTTCTCCCGCCCCACCGGGCTCCCCCAAATCAGAATAGGAAAATGCCCCGGATGACAGGAGAGGAGCAGAGGGCCTGGGAGAGCCGCTGCATCCAGAGAAACTCCCGGAATGTTTTGGATCTGATCCAATATCGAACCAGTGCTGCCTCAGCTGATGATGAGGGATACCGATGATCCCCCCAAAAGACTGATGCCCAGGCCAGGTCATGTCCCCTGGCTTCTTCCCGCCCCTGTCCCACCCCCACCCCACCCCTGCCTGCCCCGGGAGAAGGGGGCTCCGCCCTGCAGAAACCCCGTGACAAGGAGGAATGTCGCGAGCTTACTCTGATGCTGGCGCCAGTTCTGGCCTTAACCAGTTTGGTGCCCTTCCTGGGCTCATTCTTCCCCTGCAGATACCTCCAAAATCCAGATCCACAGGTGAATCCCCAGAACCTGGTCAGAGGCAGGATCAGACAGGAGTCTGGGAGGGCCTGAGGGTGTTTCCCCCCAGAGCTGGTCTGACAGAGGAGAGGGTGCAGAGAAGTTTCTGGAGCATGTGCCTTTGTACACAGGAGGCCAGGCTCGATGACCCCTGGCAGCTTATCTGGTCCCCCAAGTCCCGCCAGGAGAGACCCCTGAGTGCAGAGCCAGGAGGAAGTCCTGAGCCCCTCTGGGTGTGACCCCTAAATCAAAACTTGAAAAAAAATGTTCCAAGCAGGAAGAAAGTGGACAGACAAGGCCCACTATGGGCAGTTTCTCCCCCTGGCCCATGAGAGCAGAGCCGGAGACGGTGTTTTCTCTAGGGAGCGAAGGCTGTGGTTCCCGGGGAGGGGCCAAGCCCTCTGCCACCCCCAGATTGGGGAAGACCCCTCACCAAGTCCTACCAGAGAAGGTGAGTGGAGCACAGCAAGGAGGGTGCCTGCCTTGCATGTGGTTTGAGCCCCAGCATCTCATAGGCTTCCCCTGAGCCCTGCCAGCAGAGACCCCGAGCACAGAGCTAGGAGCAACCCCTGAGCATTGCCTGTGTGGTCCTAAAACCAAAAGCCGCCGATCCTTCAAATGAGGCTCCAAAGGGGAATTATGCAGCCAGACCTAGCACTTTCCTTGGTCAACTTGGTGCCTCAGAGTTTCCTGCAGGGGACTTGTGTCCGATGTGTTTCTATCACTGCGTTTTTGTCTACATGCAGGTTCACAGCCAGCAGAGCACTGCAAATCCCATCCTAATTAGCGTGTGGCTGAAGGCAGTGCCACCCTGCTTTGAGGAGGCAGCTTTTCTTCAGCTGATCTGCATAGTGAAAGGGCGTGCTGGGAGCGCAGGATTCCGTGCGCCTCCAAGGTCAAGTCACCGTCTCTGCCTTCCCAATCTACATATTCATAAAGACCTTCGTGCGGTTAATGATGCAGATTAAAAGCCCGCCCGGCCGCCGCTCTAATCAAAGTTCCCCAGATTGGACTTTCAAACAGAAACCCACTCCATGGGCCCAGGACAGAGGCGACTGTGGCCACCCCAGCCTGGGCCCATATGTGGGGGTGCCCAGGGATCATTTCACGCTGGATCCCAGGGAACATTTCAGACTGGATCTGAGGGATCTTTTTGTGCTAGATCCCAGGGGACATTTCAGGCTGGGTCCTAGGGAACATTTCACACTGGATCCCAGAGATCATTTCACACTGGATCCCAGGGGACATTTCAGGCTGGATCCCAGGGGACACTTCACGCTGGATCCCAGGGTTATTTTGTGCTAAGGTCCAGGGAATCATCTCACACCAGATCCCAGGGATCATTTCACCCTAGCCCCCAGGGATCATTTTGTGCTGGATCCCAAAGGATCATTTCTTTCTGGGGCCCAGGGATCATTTCAGGCCAGATCCTAGGAATCATTTTGTGCCAGATCCTGGGGACTGTTTCATGCCGGATCCCAGGGATCATTTCTTGCTGGATCCCAGGGATCATTTCACACTAGGGCCCAGGGATCATTTTGTATTGGAATTTAGGAATCATTTTGTCCTGAGTCCCAGGGATCATGTCATGCTGGCCCTTCATCTCCACCTGCTAAAACTGGGGGCCTGCGGTCCTGGGGATGGAACTTGGGAACTCCCGCATGCAGGACTGTGTCTAGGGGCCCGACAGCACAGGAGATGTGAGCCCCCTCAGTCTTTACTCTGGTCTGAAATGACAGGTCACTTCTGAGCACAGAGCCAGGAGTAGCCTCTGAGCACTGTGAGGTACAGCCCTGAATGAGCCCCACAGTGGCAAAGCCTGAAGTGACCACTGTGCCCGCACTGTCTCTCTGTCGTCTGGAAGAGTCTTCAGGGTCAAACCACTCCCCAAAGCTCCTGACACCAGAGCTTGTGCCTCTTTGTGCCTGGGGCCCAGTGCGCCCCCTCTGGCCCTGACAGCCCTCCTACTGGCCCCCCACCCAGTTCTCTTGCACCCAGAGACAGCTAGTGGGGGTTCCTCCGCTGGCGGGAAGGGGTGACTATGGGCTGCTGACAGCCCCGGGGAAGGTTCACCTGGGCCCAGAACGGCTGCTAGCCCTGCGTCTCCCAGATGGCTCCGGGCCTCAGGGCGGCGCCTGGGTCTGGGCCGACCCTCCCTGGCACAGTGCCACTCCCAGCCTGGCTCTAGGCTGGCAGAGCAAGCAGGACCTGGAGGCCAGGGTGGGGCGTCCTAGTCCTGCAGAGGTGTGGTGGGGGGGCACAGGTAGACAGGACAGGCTTTGTCCTGCCCGCACGACCGACCACCAATGGGGACGTCTGGGGGACCCTCCCATCACAGTGCAGCTCCAGATGAGGCCTGGCCTGCGTGGGTTTGGTCTCTCCCTGTATGGGGTGGGGCCCCCACATGCAGGAACCAACGAAGGGGGCTCCCTTACTGCTGCCACCCCCACGATCCGTAGCAGGCCAGAAATACCAGACCCAGGGCCCCCCACCTCCTGGGGAGAAGCAGATCTGACACAGGCCCCATGGGTGCATCAGGAGAAAGGCCAGCCCCGGGGTCAGCTGGTGCCCTGCCAGCTCCTCTGCCAACAAACCCATGGCCCTGAGCTAGAGGGGGCCTGACACTCTTCTTCTGCATGAGAGAAATATGAGTGGGGAGGCCTGTCCCCAGAGGCAAGTTCCTCAATGCACACAAAAGGTTCCATCCTCCACACCCTGTAGGGTCCCCTGGGTCAGCCCTGAGCACAGAGTCAGGAGTCAGCCCTGAACACTGATGGCTGTGGCCTCCAAACATAAGCACTTTTTTTTCCTTTTTTGGGTCACACCCGGCGATGCACAGGGGTTACTCCTGGCTCATGTATTCAGGAATTACTCCTGGTGCTCGGGGGACCATATGGGATGCTGGGAATCGAACCCGGGTTGGCTGTGTGCAAGGCAAACACCTTACCAGCTGTGCTATCGTTCTAGCCCCAACAAAAGCACTTTTTTTTTTTTTTGCTTTTTGGGTCACACCTGGCGATGCTCAGGGGTTACTCCTGGCTTTGCACTCAGAAATCACTCCTGACATTGCTCAGGGGTTCGTATGGGATGCTGGGAATAAAACCCCAGTCGGCCGCATGTAAGGCAAATGCCCTACCCGCTGTACTATCACTCCAGCCCCACAAAAACACTTTTGATGTCTGGGTTTTGATGACTCTTGGTTTGTTTTTGAGCTGCACCTGGCAGTGCTCAGGAGATACTCCCTGTCTAGTGCTCCTGGGATGGCAGGAGCCTATTTGAGGGGTGGGGAAATGACTGAGGCTGAACCACATTGAACACAGTTCATGGGGACCTTCCTGCAGCCATGGGGACAGGAGTCCCCACCACAGCCCCAGGCACCCCCAGGGGGCAAACTCAGTGGCAATGATCCAGAGTCTGTTCCTGAAGCTAGAGGGTGGCCTGTGCCTCCCTGGTGCTGGCTGCAGTCCTGAAGAGAGGCCCGCAGAAAGCACTTGGGACAGCCCCCTCTCCCGCATCAGCCCTGCCTCCTCCTCCCGCTGTCCTCCAGGCTCTCCCTCCATTCCCACATATGTCCAGGGCTGCATTGGCTGCATCTCCCAAGTACTGGGTCTGCTGTTGGCCACAGCTACACTCATGCTGTCAGCAATTCTGGGAAAGCCCCAGTCCCTGAGACTGGCCAAGGCCAAGGGGGTTTGGGGTGGAGTTGGGGAGGGAGAGGAGAAACTGCCAGAGACCATTGCAGCGCCCCCTACTGGAAGCCGGTCCTAAATGCACTGGGGAGGGATTGAAAGCCGATGGCAAAGTCCACCAGAGCAAGCAAGTTCGAGCAGGCAGGGGGCTGGCCTCGCACTAAACGAACAGGTTCCATCCTCCACACCCTGTAGGATCCCCTGCATCAGCCCTGAGCACAGAGTCAGAAGTCAGCTCTGAGCATCGCCAGCTGTGCCCCCCCCCAAACAAAAGCAAGTTTGATGACTGGGACACTTGGTTTGCTTTTGAGTCACACCTGGCAGTGCTCATGGGATACTCCCTGTCTAGTGCTCTGGATTAGCTCCTGGCAGTGCCGGGGGATAGAAACCCAGGCCACGCCTGGCAGTGCTCAGCCTGGAGAAGCCATTAGGGCCTGGAGGTGTGAGTCCGCCAGAGCTGTGCCTGGCAGTGCTCAGGGATGCGCTTTTTCTGCCTCCTTTTCTGATTCCGAGACTCACCATCTGGCTGTCCAGAAAGGTCAGAAATGCCCGATTTGGGGACTACGAACCAGGACAGGACAGTGTCAGGGGGTTCGACCTCGCGTGGAGACTCCAGGGCACAGAGGGGAGGAGCCAGGAGCCCCGAGTGACCCCGCGGCAGAGTGGCCTTGGAGAAGGAGAACCAATGTGGATTAGAACCACCTCCTCCTGCCTGTCTACCTGGATTTTGTAGGGGACATTGGTTGGAGGGCCACCGAGCTGCAGCTGGTGGTGTGTGTGTGGAAGGAGGGTGCACTGTGCAGCGCTGGGGATCAGACTCAGGACCTCACGTGTGTCCTGGAGCCCTTCCCGGTCCCGACCTGGACTTTACTCCTGGTGCCTCCACCCCCAGCCCCGCAGCAGGGAGCAGATGTGTCCCCCTCCCCCCACTTGCTGGGGCCCCTGGCTGCATGGGGCAGGCGTGGGGGCAGGGTTGTCCCCGCCCTGTGGCTTGGCCACTTCCTGCCCAAATGCAGACACAAGGTCTGGACCCGATGTCTGGTGACTCTCGGGACACGGGACCCCAGCACTCCAGCCCCAGCTCCTTCCGCTGTCGGTCAGGGAAAGCAAAAGTGGGTGCTTGTGGTCAGGGGCCACCCTAAGGAGCCCCACTCTCAGCAGCCCCAGGCCCCTCGGGAAAGGGGGGCCCTGTTTTCCCACTGCCCGTCTCAGCTGCCTCCTGTCTGTCACCTGTCACAGCCCCTAGAACTGGGCTGCACCCAGACTGGCCTGGGACTGCTCGGGACCATCCAGCAAACAGCAAACCGGGGCTTTTTGGATTTGGGCTTCAATTTTTTTTTTTTTTGCTTTGGGGTCACACCCAGCGATGCACAGGGATTACTCCTGGCTCATACACTCAGGAATTACTCCTGGCCGTGCTCGAGGGTCCATATAGGATGCTGGGAATCGAACCCAGGTCGGCCGCGTGCAAGGCAAATGCCCTACCTGCTGTGCTATCACTCCAGCACCCTGGGTTTCAATTTTTTTTTTTTGCTTTTTTGGGTCACACCCGGCGATGCACAGGGGTTACTCCTGGCTCTGCACTCAGGAATTACTCCTGGCGGTGCTCAGGGGACCATATGGGATGCTGGGAATCGAACCCGGGTTGGCTGCGTGCAAGGCAAACGCCCTACCTGCTGTGCTGTTGCTCCAGCACCCTGGGTTTCAATTTTTGCGAGGGGGTTTTGCACCCCAACCAGCAGTGCTCAGGGACTGGTCCTTTGTTGCTTTAATTTTTTAAAAATCTTTTTTCAAAACATCATGATGTATAAAGTCATTTGTCATTGAGTTTCAGGCAAGCTGTTCCTGCTCCAGTGCCACCGCCAGCGTCCCCTTCTCTCCACCAGTGTCCCCCGCCCGCGTCCTGGACTGGTGCATTTTAAAGTCTGGCCGCTATAGTTTGCATCTTCTGCTTTCAGTGTGACTGACTCTGTGGTTTGCAGACACTCTGCCACACATCTCCCCCCCAGAGCCCCTGGCTCCGGCCCTCTTTGTTTCCCATCCACTGGTTTGGTTTCTTTTGGGTTTGGGGGCCACACCTGGTGCTGCTCAGGGCTTACTCCTGACTCTGCACTCCGAGATCACTCCTGGCATGGCTGGGGGAGGGGGGCTCTCTGTGGTGCCAGGGACAGAACCTGGGTTGGCCATGGACAAGGCTCTTGCCTTCCCTGAGGTCCTACTGCCCTGGCTCTGGCTGTTTCCAAATAATTACCGACAACTGGGATCTTGCCTGCAGGGAGTCAGGGATGGTGGGGTAGATTGCGCACTGAGCAAACCCAGGGGCCAGCAACCACGGGGACTGCAGCAGGGCCTCTTTGCCGCACCTGTGCCGACAGCTCGCCTAGTTGCCATGGTGACGCGCACCGAGTGTTGCAGAGCGCTGCTCCTCTGGCCTCCTGTCCAACCCCTGCCGGGGGCGCTGGGAAGAGATTGGGCTTGTATGGCTTGTTGCAGGGGTCTGGGGGCTCCTCTCTCCCCACCCTGACCAGCAGCCTCCGTCCACGCGGTGCAGGGTCCTCCTGGGGGGCCCAAACACAGAAAGCTGCAGGCCCAGAAGCGAGGTCCATGCCCCGGCTCCCCTGGGGGATTGTTGGGGCGGCCCCCTCTTCCCCGCGATGCCCGGCGGCACCAGGCGCCGGAGGAGCTGCCTCCCACCCTCCTCCACGGCGAGGCATTTATTTTCTCTGGCACCAGCCTCTGCGACCTGGTCCGACCGCCGGGCTGAGTCACGGCGGTTTCCTCTGCGCCCCCCAGCACCCCCTCCCACGGCCTGTCTGGCTTCTCCTTTCGGGGGCACACTTCCCGCGGGGGCCCCGTGTCCCGGGTGCTGCTGTCTCGTGATGGTCCCGTTGCCACCTCATTCCTCCCAGGACGCTGGGTGGAGCTCAGCGTGTGTGTGGGTGGGGGGGGGGGGCTCAGTGACTGGGCTGGGGGGTGTCCCTGCTGTCCCCTTGCCCTGGGAGAGAGAGGAGGTGGGCAGGCGGCCTTGGGAGGGGCCTCCCATCCCCAGGGACAGGCAGGGCCTGTGCCAGGTATGAGCAGCGGGAAAGGAATGTCCATGCAGTGAGGCCTCCCACGCCCGTATCTGCAGGCCGTGCTGCCCCACCTCGCACCCAACACTGTGCTCGGAAACCAGCTGCCTCCCGCCCAAGCAGTGCTCCTGAATCCCGAGGCCCCACTCCAGGGTGACTCCCCCCAGCCCACTGCAGATCCACCCTTCCCTAGCTCAGCCCTCAGAATTCTGGCTCTCTTTATCCCTCCCCCCCCCCCCCCCCCCCCCCGTGCTCCCTCTACCCTCTGTGGTCTCTCTCCCCATGGCTGGAGTGCTCACCAAGTTATGGTGCTCCCCTGTGAGACCGAGGGGCTTCCAGAGGGCTCTTGCTCTTGTGCTCATGCATCTGCTGCTTGCAATGCTCCCCAGGGGGTGCTCATGCACCTTTTAGCTCCAGTGCTCTGGTAGCAGGAGTGCGCCCTGTGGACACACCTTAATGCAGGGGGACAGGACTCCTGTGCAGGGAGCTCGGGAACATGCTGGATGCATGTGGCAGTACCAGGGACTGAACTCATAACCACACGCTTGCAAGGCAGTTGTTCTAAGCCTCCTAGCTTTTCCTTCTTTTAATTCTTCCTCCTCTTCCTCCTCCTCCTCTTCTTCTTGTAAAATAACTAAAAGAAATTTGCTTAGAGAAATGTGAGCCGAGAGAAGGAGAGAAACATGTTTGGAGAGAAATGGGCTTTTCAAAAGGGGAGAAAAGGCTTTTGGGGGAAGCTTAGAAACAATTTTTCCTGATTTTCTTGGCCCAGAGTTCTCGGCATTTAGAAGGATGTTGTGCGGGGCTCGGTAAAGTGGGGATCGAGGAGGAAGCCCCCAAAAGCAGAGCTTCCATCTCTGCTCGACCCACCCTGGGAAATGTCTAGTGGGGTCAGAACTGGGGAAGTCAGCTCATGGCATGGATAATGTCTACACGGCACGAACACTCATCGACAGCCATTTGGGGTTTAATGCCTGGCACCACATATGGTGCGCTGAGCTAGCCAGATGTGCCCCCTGAGCACAAAACCAGGAGTAATCGCTGAGCACTGTGAGGTGTGTCCCCAATCCAGTAAATAAACCCGCCAACAGAGACCGAATTACACGATACTAATACTTGTATGATACTAATACTTGTGCTAAGAAAAAGAAACATTGGCTATTAGTAGATGAACATGCACATTGTGTCTACAGATGATATCCGCTTCCTCAGAGTGGGGTTAAAAATTAAGCAGAGTGTGGAAATAATAATACAGAGACTGGAAAGATAGCTCTAAGGGCTGAGGGTATATTTTGCATGCTGGTGGCTAGAGTTTGATTAATGGTATTTTGAGTCACGGTCACGGTCACGGTCCTCCCGTTGTTCATCGATTTGCTCGGGCGGGCCCAGTAACATCTCCATCGCGAGACTCGTTGTTACTGTGTTTGGCATATTGAATACATCACGGGGAGCTTTCCAGGCTTTGCCGTGCGGGCGAGATACTCTCAGTTGCTTGCCGGGCTCTCCGAGAGGGGAGGAGGAATCGAACTCGGGTTGGCCATGTTGGCCGCTTGCAAGGCAAACACCCTACTGCTGTGCTCTCGCTCCAGCCCGGTATTTTGAGTACTTCTATATACTTGAAGAGAGCAATCCCTAAGCTCAGAACAGGTAAAAGTTCCCAAGTACTTCTCAAGTGTGGCCCCAAAGCAAACTATTGGAACTCTTTTAAATATGTTAATCACTTAATCACTTAATCCCCGTTATTCATCGATTTATTCGAGCGGGTGCCAGTAACGTCTCCATTCATCCCGGTTGCGTGCTAGCGTAGCCCAATGGTATCTGTTCGTTTTAGGAACATGTAGAGCCTCAAACCGATCATTTAGGGTCTTGACGAAGAAGTCTGACCATCTTATAGGTGGGCGTCCACGTGATCTTTTGATGTCTCGTGGAATCCAATCAGTAATGGCTCTAGTCCAGCGGTTGTCTGTAAACCTCATTACATGTCCAGCCCATCTGATTTTTGATGTCTTGGCAAATGAGACAGCGTCCCTGATTCTTGAGCGTTGACGAAGATCAGAACTCCGGATTCTATCTCTCATTTGAGTGAATCGTGATATTCCAAGCATAGTTCTTTCGATTCCTCTTTGAGAGACCCGAATAGTGTTCTCATCCTGTTTTCGTAGGGTCCAGGTCTCTGAGGCATATGTTAATGCAGGAAGAATAGTGGAATCAAAGAGATGTGCTCGTAGCTGGAGGTTCTTTGTCCTTTTAGTTATTTCTTCAATGCTCTTGAAGGCATTCCAAGCCGCTCTCTTCCTCCTGCGCAACTCAGGTGCCAGGTCATTCATCATGTTGATTTCTCGACCTAGGTATATATAACTGTTGCATTCGGAGATGGTGGTTCCGTTGAGAGCGAATGGAGCGTCAGGAACAAGGCTGTTTCTCATAAACATTGTCTCCGTAAGATTCAGCTGTAGTCCGACCTTTCCACACTCACGGTCAAAGTCCGCAAGCATTTGTGCCGCTTGGCTGATGTTTGGTGTTATTAGAACGATGTCATCAGCAAAGCGGAGGTGGTGTAGTTGCCGACCATCTATCTTCACTCCCATGTTTTCCCATTCTAGTCGTCGCATGATGTTCTCGAGGGTGGCATTGAAGAGTTTTGGTGAAATGGTATCACCCTGCCGAACCCCTCTCTTGATATGGATGATTACTTCTTTGTAGAATGGTGAGATCTTGGTAGTGAATCCGCAATAGAGCTCACGAAGGATCCTGATGTATTGAGTTTGTACGCCCTGATTGGCTAGGGCTTCCATGACCGCTTCCGTCTCAACAGAATCAAAGGCCTTCTTTAAATCAATGAACGTTAGACAGAGCGGCATCTTGAACTCCCGAGATACCTCAATGAGCTTGGTTATTGTGTGGATATGGTCGATGGTACTGAATCCTTTTCGGAATCCAGCTTGTTCACATGGTTGTCCTTCATCTAGTGTTCTGCTAATCCTATTCAGGATGACTCGAGTGAATAGTTTGTAGATGACAGACAATAGGCAGATTGGGCGATAGTTGCCAATGTCGTGGATGTCTCCTTTCTTGTATAGTAGTACAGTCTTGCTGGTTTTCCATTGGGATGGAACCTTGCATTCAGACAGGTAGCGTGTGAAGAGTCGAGCTAATGTATTGACGAGTACTGATGGTAAGTTCTTCAGGTGTTCAGGTCTGATCTTGTCTGGGCCAGGTGCTTTTTGTTTCTTTACCGACGAGATGGCATGTTGGATTTCGGAAGGGAGAACATTGGGAACGACATATCCATCATGTGGTATGTGGTATGTGGGCAAGTGGATGTGGCTATTAAAGAGATCTGAGTAGAAGTCATGAATAATCTTCTCCATTGCCCTTCTGGAAGATGTGATAGATCCATCATGATGTCGGAGGGCAGTCATCTTGGTTTTGTAGTTGGTGAAGGACAGGCGGGCATTACGAATGTTTTTCCCAGCTTCTGCTGCATCTACCAGTACTGCTGCTCTCCTGTTTTTGAGGTCATCCTTGATGGCTTTTCTGCACTGTTTTGCCAGTTCGGACGTTTGCTTGTGGTTGCCTGAGGCACGTTAAATATGTTAACAAAATAAATTTCATATGGATCAAAATGAAACATAAAATGTTTAACTCTAAACTTTTTAGTATATGAGTAATTATGCTAGAGAAGACACATTTAAGTGTAACATGAAATACATAATGATAATATTTTTATTAATCAATAAGAGCAGAGTGAAAATACAAATGGCAACATGATTATTCTCTGGCATTTGACGTTTGGTTTAGTTTCTACCTTCCTTTTCTAGTTCCTTTCGGAACAGAGTAAGGTATATTCTTCTCTAGTAGACCATGTTTGCTATAAATTGGCAGTAACACTTTTGTTGTATCCCAGTGGTGTTAATAGATTATGGATTCATTTTCATTTCTTTTTTTTTCAAAAGAAATAAAAGCAAGACAATAATAAAATTTGGAGCAAAAATAAAGATCAAAAAAGAGTGTCTTCACAGCGGCACAGACACTCGTCTACACGGCATGGACACTTGTCTGCACAGCACGGACATTCGTCTACATGGCGTGAACTTGTCTACATGGCACAGGTGGTGTACTTGTGTCACTTTTTCTCATGGGAAAAAAAAATTCAGAAGGAGGTGAAACAGTGAAGCAAAATAGTTTTTATTGAAAAAAATTTAGGGGGTGGGGAACTCTGACTTCCCTAGAGAGGAAAAACAGCTCCTTCCTTTCTGTGCTGAATTGAACAGGACTGGGCAGGGGGTCGCTGTGAACAGCCCCCCTCTCCTTCTCCCCAAAGACAGAGAAGAAAACCTGCATCAGAAACAGGCGAGGCCTGTGCAGTCGGACAGTGGGAATAACCTTGGCTTTGCACGCAGCTGACCCAGGATCGATCCCCAGCACCCCGTAGGGTCTCCTCAGCCCCCTCCCCACCCCCCCAGGGATGATCCCTGAGTGTAGAGCCAGGAGTAAGCTCTTGGCAGCCCCTAAACAGAAACAGCATGGAGATGCTGAGTGCTGACCTGGACACTGGGCTGACCTTCTGGAGAGAGCTGGGGGCCAGCCTGGGGGGGTCCCTTCTGTCTGATAGTTTGACTGGGCAAGCAGTGGGGACAGGACCTTCTGTCCACAGAATGTTGCTGTCCTCCATGTCGGAAGAGAGCCGGGGCCTGCGTTTTGCTCGCTCCCCGTCTTGGGAGATGTGGGATGACAGAGGGAAGAAACCACACAGGTCCCTGGCAGCAGCTGAGCCCGGGGACCGGCCTCCAGCTGCGAGTCCTCAGGGCCGCCTGTAATTTGTGTGCAGAGAACACGGGCAATGGAAAAAGAAATTGGTCCCCGCGGGCAGCGCACTCTTCCGATTTATCAGCTGCGTGCCTGCCACGGGAGCCAGGCGCTCGGGATGTGACGCTGTGTGCAGGGCCAGTCATGGTGTAAGTCCTGGAGACAGGGACTTACGGGGGGCGGTTCTGTCAGGGGCCCTGCAGATGACTCAGAGGATGGTGCCCAAGCTTGGCGTGTCGGAGTCCTGGCTTACATCCCCAGCAGTGTATGACCTGAGCACCAACAAGAGAGTCCTGAGCACCGCTGGGTAAGGGAGAAGAGGAGGAGGAGGAGAACTGGGAGGAGAAGGAGGAAGAGGAGGAGGGGGAGGAGGAGGAGGTGGAGGAAGAGGAGGAACAGGAGGAGAAAAAGGAAGAGGAAAAGGAATATTAGAACATCAACAACCAAGAAAGAACAGCTGAAAGTCATGACATTTGGGATACATCATCCATCTCCTCTCTTCCTAAATTATGTTTGAACCCTTTCCCAAAAAATGTCTGAAAGCTGAAGCAAAGCAAAATATGTAGATTCACTTGATGTGGTTCTTTCTACATGCTTATGGGGGAATATTATATGAGAGAGAGAGAAAGAGATGGGGAGGGAGAGAGAAGGAGAGAGGGAAAAGAGAGGTTCAGAGAGAGGAAAAGAAGGAGGAAAAGTGCCTGCCATAGAGGCAGTCTGGGGAGGAGGTGGGGGGTGCTGGGAGGGAACCTGGGGACACTGGTGTGGGGAAATCTACACTGGTGAGGGATGGTGAGGGACATTGTATGACTGAAACCCGATCATAAACAGCTTTGTAAGGCTCTCTCTCATTGTGATTCAATAAAAAAAATTTAAAAACACAAAAGACCGTTCTAATATAAGTGGGGACGGGTCTGGGATGTGTAGGGCATTCAGGGGCTTCTCCTTAAGCTCGAAATCAGGACTCTGAAGCTGAGTCTGAACCCATCCTTTTAAAAACTTCATTTTCAAAAAAGAAAGTCGCATGGGCTCTATCAGTCTCAGATGAAACACGGGTTGGAGCAAAGGGAGTTAACCAGGCACAAAGGGGAAACGAAAGAAAGAGAAGCTCGTGCACCAAGAGACGTGGGGCCCCAACAGCGAGCGAGGAGGGGAGGAGCTGGAGTGGGGAAAGAGCAGCTGGGGATTTCCTCGCACACCTCCCAGCAACTGGGGGCACTACCAGACAGAAAGGCAGCTGGTAGTTGGAAGAAATCAGCCAGAGGCTGGAAGAACTCAGCCAGCGGGCGTTCGGAAGAACTTGGGATCTCCCAACTCATAAGACTTCATCGATATCTTACAACTTCAGTCCCATAACAGCAGCAGATTCTTTACAATAGCTGCTGAGATGCGCGCATGTGCATGTACACACACACACACACACACATCGATATTCTGAGTTATAAAATAAACTTCAACTAAGTGAAAAGAAACCATCTCGTGAAGAGCCCGTGCTCTGACCACAATGGAATCTCAAGCTATAAGAGTCAAAGATGACAAGAGAATCCCCAACATTTAAAAATGAAATACATCCTTGATGGTTTTTGTCAAGCCCTGGACTTGACACGTGTGAAGCAGATGTCCCATATTGAGTCAAATCCCCAACATTAAACACGCACTTTTTAATTTTGGTTTGGTTTGGGGCCTTGGGGGCTATTTGTAGCTCTGTGCTCCACTGTTAGGGACCATATATGGTGCAGTGGATGGAACCTGTGCTCCTTCACACAAAGTTGGCATTCGAGCCTTCAAGCTCTCTCCAGCTTCATGTGCACTTCCTTTTCAATAACTTGTTGGTCAAAAGGAAGTCTTGAGGCAAAAGAAAATGAACCAAATTAAAATGTAAGTACAAAACTTTTTTGGGGATACTTGGGGCTGGAGAGATAGTACAGTGGGTAAGGCTCTTACCTTGCACCTAACACACCCAGATTTAATCCCCGGCACCCCATATGGTCCCCCTAGCACTACCAGGAGTCATTCCTGATGCAGAGCCAGGAGAAGGCCCTGAGCATCGCAGGTGTGACCCCAAAACAAAATCAAATTTTGGGGGTGCAGAGAAGGATTGCTGAGAGGGACTTTCACAGCATCAAATGCTTACATCAAATGAAGGGAAATGCCTATAATCCTAAACTCTTTTATCATTGACATGGAAAAAATATCAAAATAACCCAAAGCAAACAGAAGAAAGAAGATAACCATGAGTGTAAATGAATGGATTTTAAAACATAAGGAAAAAAAAAATATTCAGTAAAACCAAGAAGCATAATCTTTGAAAATATCATTAAAATCACTGAACCTAAAGCAAAATTGGTAAAGAGATGCAACACAGATAAACAGCAAGAAGAAACTTTGACATAGCACCCCAAAACTACCACGGAAACGAAAGGGCACCATGAAAACTCAGACATAAATCTAACAACTTAGAAAAAGGGATCCAGGTCTTAAATGATAAATTACCACAAACCACCCCCATGGGGAAATGGAATATTCAGGCATCCCTACGTATAAGTGAATTGATAATTCTTAAACCCTATCCAAATAAATCTCTGCTTTTATTACAGAATTTTATCAGCCCTTAAAGAAAGGTTCACATCACAATGGGGAAAAAAATGAACCAAATTACAATTGTGTGGATGAGTTCTACACAATCTCTTTCAGAAGCCAGAAGAAGAGGGAACATTTCTCAATTCGGTTCTAAAACCCTGGCACCAAAACCGGGGAGTGGGTGGGTGGGCGGGGGGAAGTTACAGACTAATATCACGCATGAAAATAGATGCAAAACCTCTTTTTTTTTTTTCTGGAGGTGGTGGGAGGAAATGTCCGGTGATACTCAGAGGAAAGTCCAGACTGTGCTCAGGAGTGCCCCCTGGTGGTGCTCGGGGACCATATGTAGAGCTGGGTTTGAGTCTGGATGGGTCATATATGAGGTAAGTGACTTAAACTCTGTTGTCTTTCCAGCCCTGAAAAAAATGTCTAATAATTTTTGGCAGGGCCAGAGTGATAGCACAGTGGAAAAGGCACTTTCCTCGCATGCAGCTGACCTGGGTTTGATCCCCAGTACCCCAAACCGTCCCCTGAGCCCTGCCAGGAGTGATCCTGAGTGCAGAGTCAGAAATAAGCCTTGAGTGGTTCAAAACATAACAAAATAAAACTTTGGCTTATAGAACTCAGCTATACAGGAAATAGATTGTATATGATTTTATTTAATTTTATCTGATTTATATATGATTACCTGATTTTATGTTTCCAGCTTTGTAAGGCTGGCTCAATATCCCATCATCAATTAATGAAAGCCATCATGTCATCACTAAAGAAAAATCCTATAATAGTCTTTAAAAATAACTGATAAAATATAACATCCATTAGTGAAAAAAAAACCTCTCAGGAAACCAAGAATAGAGGGCACTCAGCTTGATTAAAAAAAAAATCTACAGAAAGCCTACACTAACATTCTATTTGATTTGTAATTGATTATTTTACCAACTCAATGCTCACCCTCTGAGATATTCATTCATCACCTGTTCATAATTGAGACGAAAGTTCTAACCACTGCAATAAGGTAAGAAAAGCAAATAAGAGTCAGACAGTTTGGGAAAAAGGAAAATTAAAATCTCAGAGAATTAAATAAAAGTGAAGAGCTTAAAATGTTCCTTTTCCATAAAGTAACAAAATAGGAGACTAACACCCAAGAATGGCCGAGATTAGTACCAGGAATTTTACTCCATGGCTTGGAGACCAGCCACACATGCTAGGGGAAAAGGAAGCTCAGATAGAGAAGGGAGCACCAAATAAAGGGTGTTGGGAGGATCCTCCCAGAATGGGAGATGCATGTTGAAAGTAGACTATGGACTGAACATGATTGCCACTCAATGCCTCTTTTGCAGACCACAACACCCAAAAGGAGAGAGAAAACAAAAGGGAATGCCCTGCCACAGAGGCAGGGTGGGATGGGGAAAATGGGAGGTTGGGAGGGATACTGGGATCCGTGGTGGTGGGAAATGGGCACTGGTGGAGGGATGGGTGTTTGATCACTGCATAATTGAAACCCAAGCACAAAATTTGTAAGTCTACAACTGTACCTCATGGTGTCTCACTAATAAAAATTAAAAATAAATAAATTAAAAAAATGTTCCTTATCTAAGATTAAATAAAAGCAAACAGTTTACAGGTCACCAATTTATTTTGCTTTTTGGGTCACACTCAGGGGTCACTCCTGGCTCTGCTCAAGAATTACTCCTGGCAGTGCTTGGAGAACCATATGGGATGCTGGGGATTGAACCTGGGTTGGCTGCGTGCAAGTGCCCAACCCACTGTCTTATCCCTCCGGTCCCACCAAAACTTTTTATAAAGGTCCCTATTTTCAAGTGTCTTCTGTAAAAAATTCCTAAGAATCTATTCACACTCCCTGAAATAAAACTTCTTAGAAATAATAGGTGAAGACAGTAAGGCTGTAGGGTCCAAAATAGTCATAGGAAAATAAACTCTAGGGCCAGAGCGTGTTCAGGATGTAGGGATGCCTTGCTCATGGCTGATCCTGGCCCCCTAAGCACTGCCAGCAGGAGTAACCCCTGAGGACAGAGCCAGGAGTGGCCCACCCTCCCCATGAAAGAAAAATGATAAACAATAAAATCTATTTTTCCATACTAATAATCATCATCAGCAATGAACAGTGTAATTGACATCTGTGGGGGGGGGGGGGAAGAAAAAGAAATACGGAGGCAAGCTTAACAAAATATAAGAGCATATAATGACAATGGCAAAACGAATAAAATAAATAAATAAGTAAATAAAGATCTCAAAAGTGGAAAGAGACCATCTGTGTGTAATGGAAGATTCCACATGGTCTCTCCAATTTGACAGATTTCAAAAGCTTTCTATCAAAACCTCATCTCAATTTTCATAGATGTCAATAAAATTTTTTGGTCTCCTCCCCAAACTATATGGAAAAGAAACAGGGGGAAAAATCCTCTAAAATAGTTTTAAAAATCAGAACAAAAGAAGAAAAAAGTATCTGGCTGGCTGGGAAACTTCTTATATAACTGTTGGAATAACCCTGTGCCAGTTCTCCTGGACCTAGACCTAGTCAACAGAACAGAACAGAGAACCCAGAAATAGATTCACACAAAAACACCCAACTGGTTCTGGACAAAGGCCCCAGAGCACTTCAGAAAGAGAGTCCTTTCAACAAACAGGGTTGGAACAAATGGATAGTCATAGACAAAAGCCAACAAGGACCTCAGCCTCACACCGCATCTGAAATGGATCAATGCTGCAATGCGAAATGTTTAATTGTCATTCTTGTGGGGGGCAGGGGAGGCAAACGAAAACAGAGCTCATGTTCATGAGTAAAGCAACGATTCCTACACTTGACCTCCAAAGCACAACCTATGAAAGCAAAAACTGATGGCATAGACTTTTTGTTGTTGTTTTGGGGGTGCTGAGAGATCGCTTAGGGGACCCTATGGGGTGCTTGAGACCAAATCCAGGTCAGCTACATGCAAAGCAAACACCTGCTCCACTGTCTTATCATTCTGGCCCCATGATTGCATAGACTTGATGACCTTTTTTTTTTTTTTGCTTTTTTGGGTCACACCCAGCGATGAACAGGGGTTACTCCTGGTTCTGCACTCAGGAATTACCCTTAGCGGTGCTCAAGGGACCATATGGGATGCTGGGAATCGAACCCAGGTCGGCCGTGTGCAAGGCAAACGCCCTACCCGCTGTGCTATTGCTCCAGCCCCTTGATGACCATTTTCAAACTTTTCTCTGTAAAAGACGCATGAAAAAACAGGCTGGAAAAATGGGAGGAAAATGGCATGACACCTCTGGCTGGCACCAGAAAATCTCACCATCAGCCACCATCCAGATTGCATGTCCTTCTCTCCCGGAAGGGAGCATAACACAACACTTGCCATAACCATGCCGATGGACCCCACGCCAGGCTGTTTCACTCGGGGCACCCCGGAGTGGGGCGGGTGAGACTCCCTCCTCGCCCCAAGGGGCCCAGTCCCGGCAGCCAAAAACCTCCAGAACCCAACCGTCGCCCTGCTCACGGCCGCTCTCCACACACTGAGGCCAAGCCTCACCCATGAGTGAAAAGACACTTCCTACCACACACCCTACCCATACTCCAAGAGAGCACATCTGATGGGGTTCAAAGTAGGAGGCAACCAATCTTAGAGGGAAATCTATATCTATTTTACACACACACACACACACACACACACACACACACACACACACACACGGCTCACTCTTTAACCGCATATTAGTGATCTCTTCTAGAAGGGCTTAATGGCCCCTGGGTGAAATACAACAATCTTCACACTCTTTCCTCTAAGGAAACTTTTTTGTAGCATTTTTAACCGTTTATCATAACAAACAATACAAAATATTATTTCAACTCTGCTTTGGGGTAGGGGTTGAGATGCAGGATGGAATCATAGAAATATGGTGGTGGGAAGGTTTAATGGTGGTGGGATTGGTGTTTGAATATTAAATATAATCAAACATTGAGAATTATTTTATAAAATTAAAAATTAAAGAAAAAAGAAAATGGCATGAAGATGATGTCTGACATGGCTAGACATAGGGAAATACAAATTAAAGCCCCTTCAAATCCCACCATACACCATTTACATGACGAAAATCAAATAACACTAATTTGGAATCTTGAAGTTCATGGGTGGTTGGTGAGAGTGGAAAATGGGGCAACTGGGGCAGAAATAAACTGAATGGGTTCAGATGCAAGTAAGTATGTGACTCTTAAGCATGGATACACCAGCAGTAGCCCTACGAGACACTTATAGCTAGAGGAGAGAAATGAAATCCATATTCCTGCCAAACCTGCTGTGCAGCATGCAAAGGTGGATACAACATTTTGTTACAAGTAACATTTGATACACATTACTAGTAATGTCCTGGACCTAAAATGACCTTATCTCCTTCAATGGTGAATGATGATGCAAATTGTGCCACATCCATGCTGAGGAACGTTATTCTGCAATCAAAAAGGAGCAGCATTCTCAAAATGACCCTACAGACAGCCAGTGTTTTCCTGGGAGTAGTGGCCAGGACTGAAGGCAGAAGGGATGGAGGCAGCAGGAGTGACCCTAGTGGTGAGATAAAGGTCCTACACCTCAACTATGCCTATACAGAATTTGCTTTTGTTTTGGGGTCACACCTGGTGATGCTTGCTCAGTATCACCTTACTTACTGGGTCTGTGCTCATAGATCACTCCTGGTGGGCTTGGGGGACCATATGGGATGCAGGGAATTGAACTCAGATCTGTAAGACAATTCCCTACCAGCTGTACTATTTCTCCAGACCCTAATTTTTTTTTTGTTTGGGATTTTTTGGGGCGGCACACCCAGGGATGCTCATAGCTTACTCAGGGATCACTCCCAGAAGGCTTGGAGGACCATATAGGTGCAGGGAATCAAACCTGGGTCAGCTGCATAATTTAAGGCAAATGCCCTATCCACTGTGCTATTGCTCCAGCCCCATCAATACATAATTGGTGCATTTGAACTTTTGCACTGAAGTTCGGTTTCTAATTTTTGGATCACACGCAGCCATGCTTGGGAGCTACTCCTAGCTTCATGCTGGATCACCCCCAGGTAGGGAACCCAAGGTTTCCAAATGCAGTGCCCTTCAAGTTGTGGCCCCTACCCTGGAACACTTGTTAGTACTGGTGAAGTTGGGCCAAAGGGTACACGCAATTCTCTGCCTTGTTCTAGAGCTGCATGTGAATCGTCACGACCTAGACCATTATTGGCCTGTCAACCATCTGTTGAGAACAGCTGAGATGCCAACTGTTAGGTACCTAGGTAAGTGCCATCTGTGCTGAGCCAGGGTACAGAGGGAGAGAGATCTCAGTGAAGGCATGTGGAGGGCAGTGTGCCCATGGGATTCTCTTTCTACAGAACCAGGGAGTAAGTAGGGATGTTTATAAATGCACACATAAACGGAGGTCTGGTAGGGACCCGTTAAAGTGGTAGCAGCGATACTTTGCAGTAACGGGGGCTGGCGAGGACACAAATAGGTTTTTTTTTTTCCCTTTTGAGGGGAGCACCTGATGGTGCTCAGGGTTTGCTTCTGATTCTGTTCTTCAGGAGTCACTCCTGTTGGTGCGTGGGGGATCGTCTTTGGTGATGGGAATTGAATAGGGGCTGGCTGCATACAAGACAAACGTTTCCTTCCTGAACTATCTCTCCATAAAAGATACACTTTCACCGTATTTCATTTCATTTGGGGTTGTGCTGGGCGTCACTGAGAGATACTCCCAGCTTAGTGCTCAGGGGTCACTCCCAGGGGTGTTCAGGGGACCAAGAACCTCGAGAGGGACCTCCAGGGATCTCTGATCCCCAAGAAGGACCAGACAGTGACCAGAATGCACATTCCAGCCCTTTGGGCCATTGTCCTGGCCTCTCACTTTTTTTCCTTTTTCCCTAGTTTCCCCAGAGAGGAAAGCACAAGCACTTCACAGACAGAGAAACTGAGGCTGAGCGTAAGAGGGAAGAGGCCATGGCCAAGGGCGCGGAGCCTGGAAGAAATGGAGCTTGGCTTCCAACACGGATCTTCTGACTCAAGTCCAGGACAGGAAGCGGACCGGATGGCCCCTCCGGGTGTCCTGCTGTGCTAGGGCCCATCCTCAGATAAGACGCTCTCCCGGGAGGAAGAGGGACAAAGAAGTGCCGAGGAGCGGACGTGGGAGCAGGAAATGGCATCAGAGGGGGCGGCCCCTTCCCCTGCCACAGGCAGCAGGGGCTTTGGACCTCAGGAGGCAGCTGAGTCCCAGTCCTCGGGGCCTGCGATCTGCAAGCCCAGTCACTGACCCAGTCATAGTTGTTGGAGATGGGGAGGTGCCCCCTAGGAGAGAACACAGTAGGCTGGGCCCCCCAAGAAGGACCTGGCAGTGAAAAGTCAGCAGGGGGACGGGATGGCGGGGGAGTAGCCAGAAACGCTGGCAGGGTGCCAGGTCGTGCCCCCTGGGGGGCCCCGTGGGATCTGGCGAGGCTGAGTCACCAGCTGGGACCCGGGGTCGATGTGGGGTTGGTGTGGGCAGCTGAAGCTGAGAGACCAGAGCTGGGTGGATGTCCCAAGAGTGAGAAATAGTGGGAGAAGCCGGCATGGAGTTGATGTGACGGTGCATTTTCTTCTGTCATCTCGCTGCTTGGTTCGTGGGGCTGCTCAGGGCTAAGTGCTCAATACTCTTTACTCTTTCTTCGGCTCCCTGGGAGCTGTTTTTATGGGATTGTTGCTTTTACTTGGGGTCCATGTCTACTGGGGCTGACTCCACTGGTGCTCAGGGGACCCTATGGGGTTGGGGGTCGAACCGGGTGGGCCATGTGCAAGGCAAATCCCCAGCACTCCTGTCCCGCCTTCTGGCCACTAGAGCATGTGAATCCCCTCCCTGGTGCACCCCTGGGTCGGTTTCTGCTTCCCCTACCTCCTGCCAGGCTCCAGGACCTTTCCGCCCTTTCCACATTCCCTCGTGGACACAGAAGGTGCCCCCTTGCCTGGCAGCCCTGACTACTCTTAATTATTTATATATTGGCTTGAGGCCACACCGGCAGTGTTCAGGGCTGACTCCTGGCTCTGTGTTCAGGGAGGCTCGAGGGACCCTATGAGATGCCGGGGATCAAACTTGGGTCAGCTGTGTGCAAGGCTAGGGCCCTCCCCATTCTGCTATGTCTCTGGCACCCAGACTGTTGAGTCTTAACCCCCTGATCTCTGTCTACCCCTGACCCTGGACTTCTCCTGAGTGTCCCTGAAGGTTTTCATCTGCCTGGCTCAACAGGCAGAAACAGAGACACTTCTTCCAGCAGCTGCCTTGCCCCTCCCCCACAGCACCCCACAGCCCTTCCCTGGCTCTTCACCCCCAGTCAGAGACCTCCACTATGTCTGGGCCGAGCCTTCCCAGTGTTCCGTGAGTGCCAGGGTGGTTTCAGTTTCTTTCTGGCTCCCCCAACTCCATACAATTCCATGATACCCACACCAGAGTCTGGCCTGGAGTTGGGGGCCAGTGGAGCAGAGTACCAGCAAGTACCTCGACTCTCCACTACTGTCAGATGTCTACTGGGGGCTGGATCCCTAGCACAGCGCAGGGCATTTGCCTTGCACACAGCCCAGCAGGGTACAATTCCCGGCACTCCGTAGGGTCCCCCGAGCTCCACGAGGAGTGATCCCCGAGGGCAGAGCCAGGAGTCAGCCCTGAGCACCGCTGGCTGTGCCCAGAGAACCAAAACAACACAGACCTCTCCTGGGTGCCAAGGGCAAACTTGGGGAAGCCAGTGGTGCCCCTAATCGGGACAAGGGGAAAAACAAGTACCACGTGCGTTGCTGCCTCAGCTCCTACGACATCCCGGAGTGGATCACGAGGCAGCTGGGTCCTGGCAGCCGTGAGAGTGGAGGCTTACAAGACAGGGTACCTGCGGGGCTCCCGCGGGGACCCGGCACCCCAGAACCACCCCCACCCTGTGTGGAGCCTCAAAGCAATGCCTTTGCCTTTCATGGGAAGCCCGCACAGATCACAAACCTCTCCAGACACCTTCTTTGTCAACTTCCAAAGCGAGACCAAAGAGTTCCATTTGTGCGTTTCCCGGTTGATTGATGCCCTTGCCCGGCTCCAAACGGATGACAATAAAACCACAGGGACGGTGTGGCCAAGAGCATTTGCCCAAGACAAAGGCAGGGAACAAAGGCAGAGAATTATGCCTCTGCTGTTCAGGCAGCAAAAGCCTTAAGATTTCATCCCCTGGCTGCCTTGGAACCTCCCTCTGAAGGGGAGCTCAACTTTTCCTTTCTGCAGAGCACCTGCATGCAGTCTGCACCCCTCGGAGAAGGTCCCTCGGAGAGGATGTTCCAGCCTGCTGCAGAGCCGAGACCCCAGCCTGTTTGCTACCCTGTCCCCAGACAGCACTGCAGAAACCCCAGGAAGATTCTGCAGCTGGACCGGCCGAGCCATGCTCTGATGCATTAGGGAAATAAAAGGGTACAGGTGGCTGGATTGGAGGGATAGCTCAAAAGCAGGGAGGGCGCTGGCCTGGCATGCAACCGAGCTAGGTTCGAACCTCGCCAACCCCTGAGGGTCCCCCAGAGCATTGCCAGGAGCGATCCCTGAGCATCCCCAGATGTGGCCCCCAAAACAAAACACAGAAAAGTGAACCAATGGAAAGGAGCCGCTTCTCTGACTATGCCAAGCCCTGGGCCGGTCTCTGAGCTGGGCGGGGGAGAGTGACTGGAAGTGGGAGGGAAAGGGGTGAGAGATGCACACTGCAAGGGTTGGGGCCTCATCTGTGGGACCCCCACCCACTCCAGGGCAGTGGCACCCATGGATGTGTCTCTGTGTCTCATTGCTGCTGAAGATACAAAAAGGGGGGGATGGGAAGGGCCAGGGGTTGGTTTAAATTCCATGATTTTATGAGGCTCTTCTTCAAGCTCAAGGTCAAAGAGCCAGAGAGTTCCTCCTGCATCCGCTAGTGGAACAGACTGACTTCTTCCGTCGGAGGACAGGCAATGCCAACGATACTGGCCATGTCCTGGTCATGGCCACTGCGTGTCGTCTTTCTTGCTTCCTGATTCCCCACCCCCAAAGACACATAGATCCAGGCACTTAGATGTTTGACCCACCACCTGCTGCCCTGCTTCCTGCCTTGGAGCAACTCACAGTGTCAGTTACCCTCTTTTAAAGATGGAAGTGAGGTCAAAGGGCTTATGACAGAACTGGCCCCAGGGTTAACCCCATCAACACTGCAGAACCCTCACCCCCACCCCGAGGCAGCAGCACCAGCACTGCTGGACCCCGGGGAACAGAGCCTGAGTTTGAACATCCTGGTTGGCTGAGAATTGCCAGGTGGGGATTCTGGGACTGCCCCACCCCAATAAGAAATGAAATGGGAGAGGCTGGAGCGAGAGTCCAGCAAGGAAGATGTTTGCCTTGTACGAGGCTGACCCGGATTCAATCCCTGTGCTCAGGGATCACGCTTGGAAGGGCTCAGGGGACCCTATGGGAAACTGGGGGGGTGGTCGAACCCGGGTATGCCCCATCTACCCCCAGAGCTTCCACCCTCCCATATGATATGGTCCCCCCTCCCCTCCAAGCACTGCCAGGAGTAATTCCTGAGTACAGAGCCAGGAGTAAACCCTGAGCATCGCTGGGTGTGACCCAAAAGGGAAAGAAAGAAAGAAAGAAAGAAAGAAAGAAAGAAAGAAAGAAAGAAAGAAAGAAAGAAAGAAAGAAAGAGAGAGAGAGAGAGAGAGAGAGAGGGAGGGAGGGAGGGAGGGAGAGAGAGAGAAAGAAAGAGAGAGAAAGAAAGAGAGAAAGAAAGAAAGGACAGTCATCACCTAGGGGCCTGGACCAGCGCCTGTGAGTCTGTCCACATCTTCACAGACTGGGGCACCCTGGGCTGTGACTCCTGGTCCCGTGTGACTCAGTTCCTTCGGGCACAGACCGCTGCCCGGTGCACCCCACTCCACTTGGCTTCCTCTGCTGGCAGCTGGGCCGGCTGGGAACGTGGAGGGCTGGCAGTGGACGCTGGTGGCAGTCACACCAGCTGCCCTCTGGGGCCTGTGCCTCATTCCCTGACTGGGCTCTGCTGTTATGGCTGCCCCTAGGTCTCTGCCCGGTGTGTGAAGATCACTCCTGGCTCAGGGCTCAGGGATAGCAGCCCTCGGGAGCAGCCCCGGCCTTTCGGCCTTTCGAACCTCTCCCTCGTGGCTTTCAAGCGCCCCTCCCCCACTCTGGATTTTCTTTCCCTTCCCAGCAAGAGCAGAAACCTCGAGGAGCTGTTACTGGGTGTGGCTCTCGCGTTTTTCCTGCTGCGGTTCCCTCTCCCCGGGTTCCTCCTGCCTCGGTGCTGGCACCTTCTCCGTCTCCCGGGCTGCACCCACCCAGCCTGGTGCCGGCAATGTCCCCTCTCCACGGTGCCACAGGAGCCACGTGCACCCCCCAGTGCCTGGAGCAGATGCAGAGGAGGTTCAGAAAACAGTGCCTGAATGTGTGCGTGGTGGATGCAGGGGTGGGTGGGTGAGGGACAAGGGCCCAGAGAGGGCAGAGATTTGTCCAATGCCATAAGAACTGGGAAGGTCTAAAGGTGATTGTTGGGGGCTGGAGCAATAGTCCAGTGGGAAAGGTGCTTGTCTTGCATGTGGCATACACGGGTTCGAGCCTCAGCTTCCCTTTCAAGCGTGATCCCTGAGCACAGAACCAGTGAGCCTTACCACGTATGGCCTCCAAACCCCAGCCAAAAAAACCCACGCACGGAAAAATAAACTAAGTTCTTTGTCAGATTGGGGGTGCACAGAGGCATGACTGGCATACACAAGCACTGCATGCCCCTGCCCCAGCTCTGCTGAAACAGCCCTGGTGGCTCCTGGAGCCCCTTGAGCACTGATTGGAGGGTCTGTCCTTAAATAGAGAAAAAATTAGGTACGTTCTCTGAGCCCCAAAGACCCCCATCAGACACAGCCTGAGTCACGAAACCCCGTGTACCCCCAGAATTCCCACCCTCCCCAGGAGAGTCCCGCCCCTCTGCTGTTCATCATTCCCTCCCACCACACCCCTGCGGAGGTCTCATAGCCAGGCATGCGGGGTAGAGAGAGGGGAGCGTGGGGACCCCACCAACTCAAGCTGTAGGCATTTTCTTAAGCAGCCAATCCTACAGGAAGAGCACGGAGAGACTGTCACCTACAAACACAGTAGATTCTAGAAGGAACGTGATAACACCCCAGTCCCTCCACCCCCACCCCCAGGCCACTCCCTCTGCCAGCTCCTTCCAAATGCCAGAGAACCGAGGCTTGGGCACCTTTTGAAGACAGGCCAGCCGGCTCTACCTGCCCTGCTCATGTGGAATCTAGGTCATTCCTCAGCTCCCCATCCCTCCAGGGACACAGCAGGAGGGCCCTGGGGTCTGGGAGCCAGCACGATCCCCCACCCCCAGCACGCCTGCACCATCAGAGATGTTTTGTTTCAGAGCCAAACTATCGTTGATGAGATGCCAGTGGAAATGAGCACTCCCCCTCCCCCCCAAAAAAGTCACTTGGAAAAGGTACAAAGAGCGTCTCATATCACACCCTCCGCCAAGGCGTGTTCGCGGCTCCATGAATCACCCTGAGATTCCATCTGGGGCTGGGCCCTGCATGGCCCCGGGCCCTGGGCGGCGGGTGCTGGCTGCGGGCCGGCCTCATGCAGTCGCTCTCGGGCCTGAGTCATGCGGAGATTACGGGGTTCCTGCACGCGCTGAATCAGAAAGGGGGGTTGGGGGCCGAGCCAACTATTTGCACAAGCCTGGCAGCGCAAGAGAAACCTCATCCTGGCAGGTACCTCTGCCTGGAAGAGCCCACCCCCATGCTGGAAGGCATCACCCCTGCAATTTGGATCCGGGGCTGGGGGTGTGGGAGATTCCCTCCAAGGGCCCTGGGGGCTGGGACGCAGGGGGACTTGCAGGGTGCACGTAGAAACCCGGGTGTGGGTGGGGGAGAAGAAGGTTCTCTTTGAGTCACCTCGGCCCCGTCCGCCTCCCTTCAGTGGGGGCTCAGGCAGACCCAGAATGAGGAAGGAAGGGAGACCCGGGCCCTGTGCTCCCTAGGGCGCCCCGTTGACATGTGGCTGGCTCTCCCACAGGGCCCACTACGAGCTGTGGTTCTTTCTTTTGTCTTTGGTCTTTGGGCCATACCTGGCTGTGCTCAGGGCTTACTCCTGGCTCTGTGCTCAGGGCTTACTCCTGGTAGTGTTCAGGGGTGCTGGGAATCGAACCTGGGTCAGCCGTGTAGGTAAGGCAAGAGCCCTACCTGCTGTCCTAGTGCTCCAGCCCTAAGTGCTCAACATTTTTTTTGTTTTGCCTTTCGGGTCACACCCAGCGATGCTCAGGGGTTACTCCTGGCTCTGCATTCAGGAATTATTCCTGGAAGTGTTTGGGGGACCATATGGGATGCCAGGGATCAAACGTGGGTCAATTGTGTGCAAGGCTCAACTCGTGCTCAACATTTGTGGGGATTATTTTAAGAAAACTTCATGGGGGGTTCTCCCAAGCAGTGCTCAGGAGACAATTCTCAGCCACCAAGGAGTGGAGGATATGAGGCGGAGGAGGCAAACCTGCTCTCAGTGGGGGGAAATCACGCTTTGGTGCTGGGGCCCCCAGGCCTATACCAGCAATGCTTGGCAGACCATGTAGTACTGGGAATTGAACCTGGGTCACATACATGGTGGGCCTGCCCCATCTCCCAGTCTCCAGAAACTTCCTTTTGTGAAGGGACTCCCTCAGGACCCTCGGGGTGACTCCACCAGCCAGACTTCTATGGGTCAGTGCTTTGCCCATGGTCCTCTGGGAGCCAGGCAGTGCCAGGGATCAAACTTGGGGCCTTGTGTGTGTGAGGCATGAGACTCTGACCTTAAAGAGCTCCACACACCCTTGGCACCTGGAGCTCCTTTTCTTCCACTAGCAGGGAAACAGTCAGACAGATGATGAGGAGCGACAGAGCTTAGAGTCCATTTGGGCTGTGGACTGACCCTATGCTAGGCTGCCGTTCATTTTACACGTGAAGAAACAGGCCTCGGGGCCAGAGTGATAGCACAGCGGGTAGGGTGTTTGCCTTGCACACGGCCGACCTGGGTTTGATCCCCGACATCCCTATGGTCCCCCAAGCACCGCCAGGAGTAATTCCTGAGTGTAGAGCCAGGAATAACCCCTGAGCATTGCTGGGTGTGACCCAAAAAAGCAAAAAAAAATAAAAAAGAAAAAAAAAAGAAACAGGCCTCAAATGTTTGTACATCACCAAGGCACACCTGACAGGCCCCGCTGTCCCTCTCTGCCTCTCGCTCTACAAACACAGGAGCAAAATGCTAGCAGGTGATCAGGACTTGTTGAAGTCAAGGTCAGGCTCACAGGCTGTAGGGGTATGGGGGCAACTGGCCAGCTCTGGGGGCTTGTAGATGGCCAGAGGGAGCGCTGGTTTCCTTGGGCTCATGACCAGAGTCAAGTCATGTGGTTCAGCCCTGTTTTTTGGAGGCAAGACTCGGCAGACAGCCTCTTTCACAGATGCCCTTGGAGAAAGCAGAGCTAAGCTGGCAGCGTTTTTAGCACGGCAGACCCCAGCTCCAGCCACCATTTACCAAGGCACTGTTCCACCAAGGTGACAGATGTTGCCCTCACGTTCTTCCCTCTCATACTTGGACCTACTTCCTGCCTAGTCTTGGTCTCTAGGAGGGCAAAAGTTGTGACCTCGAGTCATTTGCATGCAAACCCTGCAACCTATAGTGATTTCTCTGTTTGGGTTAGAACTCACTGCACGCACGCGCGCGCGCGCACACACACACGAGAGAGAGAGAGAGAGAGAGAGAGAGAGAGAGAGAGAGAGAGAGAGAGAAGGAACTGAGTCATGGCAATGAGCTCATGGAGAAAGTTCCAAGACCTGTGGCTGACAAGCTGAAGACCCAGGAAACTTGTTGCTAGTTTCCATCCAAGTGACTAGAAGCCCAGCAGCCCCCTTCCCCCTCCACCAGCGATCGTCCTGGGTTGCTCCCCTCATTTCAGGAGAGCGTCCACCTTCCAGAGGACAATCAGCCAAACATTGTCTTAGATTCCTAAGATAGCCCCCCACCACCGCCCCGCCACCAACCTGCCCTCCCAGATGCACCCAGAATAAAATCTGGCCACGCATCTGGGCCCAAGCTGGTCAAATCCACATGCCACATTATGCATCACCAGGAATGACTCTGAAACAGAAAAAGAGACATTCGAAGAGACATGCATGATCGCGAAAGAAACCAGAGCGCCAAGTGTTGCCCCCAAATAGCACAATGGGAAGAGGACAGCAGGAGAGGCCGCATGAGCCACTGTCATACAGCTCAGATTTTGGGGTGCCGAGACCAAGTGAGAAAGAGCTGCAAGGGAAAGGCCCTCAAGTCCCCCCTGTTCCCCGCCAAGGCTGAGTAGAGGAAGGTCTAGGAAATATGCTGAGTCTGGGGAACTCACAAAACAGGAAATCTTTTGTTGTTCCCTGTTTGGGGGGCCACACCCGGCAGTGCTCAGGCCTTACTCCTGGCTCTGCACTCAGAGATCACTTCTGGCAGTGCTCAGGCATGCTGGAGATCAACTCCAGGTCAGCCACCTTGCTCGGCAAGCACCCTGCCCACTGTATATCTCTCTGTACTCCCCCCACCCACACCTTTTTAAACCACCATCCACATTCAGTTACACAGCTCCATACAAGGATCGAGCAGCTAGACTCTGGCGAATGCTAATAAATAATAGTAAATAATCAACCCTCTTCTAACACAAAAAGCCTACTTTGCTCTTTCTGTAAGTGTTCAGAATTGATTTTATCGAGGGCGGGAGAGAAAGCCCCAAAGTGTAGAGCACCTGTTGTGGGCGTGGGAGGCTCGGGTTCGATTCCCAGCACCTCATGGTCGCTAACCAGGAGCAAGCCCTGAGCACAGAGCCAGGAGTAGCCCCTGAGCACTGCTGGGAGTGGCCCCAAGCCAACTCAACAACAACAGCAAGAGTTGATTTTGAAACTGCAAGCAAGGAAGTTGATCTCTTTCCCAGGGAAAGGAGGGTCCCAAGATACCAGGACAATAAAGAATTCTTTGGAGGAAGGGCTGGTCAGGAAGAAAGGATTCCCAAGTTCAGGACCTCTGAACATGTTTGCAAAGCTGTAATATGGATCATTTGCCTGGTGCTGAGTTACTAATGCCCACCCATCTCCCTCATGTGGGCATTCCCTGGTCTTGACCGGAAATGCCATCGAAATTGCTCAAGCCAGAGAGATAGAACAGCAGGGAGGGCACTTGCCTTGCATGCAGCTGACCCAGGTTCGATCACCGGCATCCCATATGGTTCCCTGAGCACCACCAGGAGTGCAGAGCCAGGAGTAAAGCCCTCAGCATCCCCAGGGGTGCCGCCCTTCCAAATAAAAGAAAGTTCCAGTGCACTTCCCTGGACCAGGTGGCAATAGTTGGGCCTGGAGAGGGTTTACCAAGATTGCTAAGAAGAGAAAGTTGCAAGAGAAACCAAAGTGAAGGCGGAGAGTCAGGTGCTAGCTGGAGCGAGACCCAAGGATGCTCCAACATCCAAGGAAACCTCAAAAATCTCCCAGGCAAACCATAATGCCCAAAAGTAGAGAGATTATGGGGAATCATGTCCGCCATGGAGGCAGGGGGAGGGTGGGAACAGGGGGGTATACAGGGAATATTGATGGTGGGGAATGTGCACCGGTGGAGCGATGGGTGCTTGATCATTGTGTGATCGTAACCCAAACATGAAAGCTTGTAACTATCTCACAGTGATTCAATAAAATAAAAAAAAAAATCTCCCAGGCCAGGGAGCTTGACCCAGGGGGCAAGGAGGAAACCTGAGTTCCACCCAGCACTGCACCATCTGCCCTTCCCAGCAGCAGCAGAAAGTGACTCCTGAGCTGGAAATCGTCCCTAGGCACTGCTGCGTGAGCACCCCAATAACAAAGCAAAACTGGGAACAAACCTCCAGGCCATGGTGCTTCCGGGGTGCCCTTGCCTCAGGCCTTAGAAAAAGAGGAAGGTGAACTGGGAGCGGGCAGGCGCCTGTGGTCACTGTGGTGGCCCTGGGTTCCGGAACAGCCTGGTGGAGCAGGTGCTACCGTGAGGGGAAGGAGCATACTCCAGACTCCTCACTGGGCCTGGGAAACCTTCACCATGAGAGATGCAGAGTAGGAGAGTTTGAGGGACGAATGACAAAATAAAAAAAAAAAAAAACAACTCATGGTGCTGGAGAGTGCAGAGAGAGAGAGAGAGAGAGAGAAAGAGAGTGAGAGTGAGAGTGAGAGTGAAAGAGAGAGAGAGAGAGCAAGAGAGTGAGAGTGAGAGAGAGAGAGAGAAAGAGAGAGAGAGAGAGAGAAGAAAAGGGGAAAGGGATGGGGGGCCAATAGTCAGGGACTTACCAATCATGAACAAAGATCAAAGACACCATGTCCTGAACCAACAGCCTTTCAACTTTTATCTGCAACCACACACCAATGAGAACAGAAGGAATAATTCACAGCCCACCCCCATGCCCAGCCTGGCCCCTGAGCCCCCTCTCTCGCTGCACCAGACGCATCATTTCCGGCTCTGGCCCTCAGCCCACCATAAAGCATCATTGATGTGCCTTTATTTATTTGGTTGTTTCTTTCTTTATTTTTCAGAAAATCCAGATGCTTTGGAAACCGCTTTCCCTGGGCCGCCCCTTGCCTCCAGCTTCTCTCAGGCTTGCTATTCATAAATAATGCAGCTCCCACTGCTCAGAGTTTCTCTGGGGCATGTTCTCCTGGCTTGGAAGGTCCAAACGGCCTCTCTCCAGGGTCTTCCTTGCTTCTCCGACTCAGCCAGCAGCCCACCTCTGCGGGATGGGCAGTAGGGAGGACAGCCCTCTCACCCCCTGCTCCTAAATGGAAAGTTTGTCTGGGACCCAGGGATTGGGTCACAATCACCCCCCCCTCCCCACCCCCTAGGCCTGTCTCTGGCCAGGAGCAGGGCCCAGGGATCTGTTCTCGCCTCCAGTTTTTGCCTGTGTGTGGGGAGGTTCCTTTCTGCACCCCGTTTTCTCCAGGGAGCAGCCCTGTGCATGGATCCGAACACAGCACGTCACCACGCCCAGGGGATACACACTCAGCCTGAAGTCCCCGAGCCAGCGCCCGAGTCCCTCCTCTCTCCTGCAAGAGATCTGGGAATTATGATTCTCCACAGACCCATCCACCCTGCACCACGCGCGACCGGGCCCGAGGTCCTGAAAACAAAAGCATCTCCACCACGAGATTGTTCCGAGCAGCTGGGACACGCTCCAGAAAGCACTAGAATTTTACTTCCTCCAAAACTCCATTGCTTGGGGTTGGAGCCATAGGACGGGGGTGGGGGAGGGGGAGATGTTGTGGGGGGAGGAGGGGGAGGCATTTGCCCTACAGGCTGCTGACCCAGGTTTGATCTCTGGTATCCCATAAGGTCCCCTGAGCACCGCCAGGAGTAATTCCCAAGTGCAGAGCCAGGAGTAACCCCTGAGCATCGCTGGGTGTAGCCCCACGCCACCCGCCTCCCCCAAAGTAAAACCCTTCATCACTTAATTCTCCCCTCTCCACCATCCCACACCTTGTTCCCAGGTCAGGAACAAGGAGAGTAGGAGCAGAGGGGCAAACATAGTCAAAAGGGGGTCGTGGTGGGACGGGGCTGAGAAGTATTCTCGATTATGGTGCTTCAGGCTTTTCCAATTTCTTGCTGACCTGGATCTTGCCTTTGCAAACGGGGCTTTCAAGCCCGCTCTGAGCTCGTTCAGCTGCTGCCGCTGAGATATGCTGGCTTTGTTCTGAGGCTTCTCTCTCCTCCGTTCCAGCTGGGCTCCAGGGAAACAATGGGGCCATGGCTAAATAAGGGCAAGTCATACAGAAGGAGCAAAGCCAGCACTGTAGCAAGGATCCAAAGTGTTCAACTTAACATGCTTATTTCAGTGGTAACCAGAAAAGAGGTGTTCCTGCCCCCTTCGATAAAATCACACACGGCTGCACCAGTTCTAGCTTCTGGGGCCTTCAAAGGTGCCTCTGGACACTCTGGTCCCTTCGCTCCTAGCAACAAAAAGGTAGGACTGCACCGGTTCAGTCACCAGTTTTCAGGTCCTTGACAGGTGAGTCTGACAGATGTGTACTGGGATCACCATGGCAACCAGCCTCCAACATGGCAGCCACAAGCCTCATCAAGTGGCCACAATCTGGTGCCATGTCTTCTCCAAGGTTCTGTGTCCCAAGAACACCGTCTTCCCTAGCTTCCTCTTAGGCTACTTGCTTGCTGGCTGCCTCGTCTGAGGACTCTCGGGCAGCCTCAGAGAGAAACCGAGGCCTCCTTCCAATGGCCATGAGGGAGGCCATCTTGGAATCATAGTTGCAGGCAGGTGATGGGGCTGCTCCAGTCAGCTCATGGGCCCACAGCAGAGATCTAGAGGGGCTACATGGCTCAGGAATGGGTGCCCCGGTCCCACCAGGTGTGATCCCTGAGCACAGAGCCAGGAAGATGTCCTGAGCACCTCCACCATCACCAAGAACAAACACAACCAGAAGCACATTCAAGGGGGCTGAGAAGCTTTCCCTGGATCATCTCCGATGCCCCCCACAGGAGACCCAGAGATGGAGGCAGATGAGGAAGAGGAGGACACAGACCTCGGGGCATGAAGGGAGGGATGTAAGAGACAGGAGGGGGTCACTGAGCTACTACTCCCACCTCTGACGCCCGCGGACAGGAGGGAGAGAAGCCATGACCGATCACTGTGTCCCAGAAAGCTTGACTGGCCATGAGGAACATGACTTCATACTAATGACATCAGCTCGCCAGCCAGATTTGGTGTGTGTGTTTCGGGGGTGAACATAAGTCCCAGTGAGGGGGGAGCGGGCTGTGGCTTTAATGTGAGAGTTATAGGCCAGTGCCCCTCCACCTGTGGGGCAGGGGGAGAGCAGAGGCCGGGTGAGGCAGAGTTCAAGAAGGTTCTGGAACAGACATCAGGCGGCTCCCAGTGGTCCCCGTGGCAACGCTCTCTGTGAGCTCCTGTTCCCAAGACATTCAGCTCAGCCCTCACCTCCCGGCTGCCTCGTTCCGGTTTTGCAACCAGCTGGAAAGGCCCAGGATGCAAAGCTGCCCCCTAGACAAAGAGGAAGCATGCTAGAAGAGAAAGGAACTTTTTCGACGCCACCCCCCCCCCCCCCCCACGGATCAGGGGGGCAGGGAGCTTTTGCCCCCTTTGCAAAAGCCTTGATGACTCGCCTCCCTGATGTCACCCGCTTCCTTCCCTTAGACACAACAACTGCATCCATTTCGCTGCGTCCTGAGGAGCCTCAGGAAAAGAAGTCAGTGGGCCAGAGGGAAGGTTGGAGAAGTGGCCAAGCTGGAAATGACAGCCTGCCAGAGAGCATCAATGTCACGGTCCCCTGGTTCCCACCCCTGCACGCCACCTCCCAGCGTCACTTCCCAGGGTCTCCAAACGTCCCCACTGATGGTCTCCACACCAGCCCTATCTCCATTAGGATGGGCAAGGTAACAGGAAACACTAGAACGTTATCACTGACCTTATCTTTTTATCTGCAAAATCAATCTGAATCCAAATGCCTCCCTTCAGAAGTCCTGTGAAGGTTTCTGAATTCTTTCAAAGGTCATCTGAATAATTCAAACCAGTTGTGTCACCAGGAAAGAAAGAAAATCCACAAAAGGGCGAAAACACCCACAAAGCAGGTGTTTATGGATTGTGAAAGGCATCTCTGGGGGCTGAATTCGGGGGCACCTTTGTGTGATTGAGCAACACTACCCCTTGTTTTCTCCCCGATGGCTGAGTAGCTGCAGACACAGTCAACCAGGAAGATGTTTGCCGGGTGGCAAAAGTCAATCTGAATCAGAAACACAGTGGAAAGACAGTCCAGCCCAGGGAAAGGGGACACAAAGTCTTGCTTCTCAGGTCAAACATCCTCAGCCTCCCCTCATTTTTTTTGAGGGGAGCCATGCCATACAGTGCGGGGGCTTCAGTGCATCCCTCCAGGTCCTTGCCTCTCCTTTTCCAGGCCTAGAGTCCCAGGAGTTACCTGTCATCATCTTAGAGCAAAGGGACCCAACGATTGTTCTCAGAGTCATTCGCACTTGAGTGTGTGAATGACTCAGAACAGCCCAATTAGGAATCAGTCAAACCCAGCACTCCAGGGAAGTAGCACCCAGGAAAATTTTGAGGTCCTCCAGGAGAGATTTGGGAGCCTGGGAAGGGGAAAGGGGTCTTCATGATCCCTTTATTCCCATGAAGAGACAAAGTTACTGAGTCTAGGTGGAGAGTGCCATTCTGTGCCTTTTTTCCTACCTGGCAAGTGCCAGAAGTCAAATCACTTGGGAGTGGTTTTGTGCTTCTCTATTGCTTTGTTTTTAGTTGGGAGCCACACGTGGGCAGTGCCTGAGGGGCACTCACAACAGTCCTTGAGGGACCTTTTGGGGCTGGGTATGGACCCCAAATCTCCTCTTACAGTCTTCAAGCCGTCCCCCAGCCTGTGCCTTTTTAATCGCCAGTGCAAGAGGCCAGAGCGATAGGACAGAGGTTGCTTGCCTTGCATGCTGCAGACCCGGGTTCGATCCCCAGAACCCCAAACGGTTCCCTGAACCTAGCCAAGAGTGATCTCTAAGTGCAGAGCCAGGAGTAAGCCCTGAAAACTGCCATTGGCCCAAAATCTAAAATAATAATAATAATAATAATAGGTTCAGATAGATAGTACAGCAGGTAGGGTGTTTGCCGTGCACATGGCCAGCCCAGGTTTGCTTCCCAGAACCACATGTGGTCTCCTGAGCCCAGCCAGGAGTGGTCCCTGAGCATTACCGGTTATGACCCAAAAGCCAATCATCACCATCACCATCATCATCACCAACACATAAAGGCAGACAGAGCCCTGGAGACCATCAGGATCTGAGGTGTTCATAGGACCAAGTTGGCCAGAGCAAGTGAGCTCTTAGCACAAAGACGTCAGCTGGTGCTCTGTGCAAAAAGTCGGTCTCTGGCGAACCACCGTCCCATGGCCGCTGGGAGCGTCCAGAACCCAGGGGACCATGGCTCAGGTGCTGGCACCTCAGCGGGTCCTGAGCGAGTGTCTTTATTCTCCAGTTCCTGGATCTGGTTCCTGGAAGCCGGGACTGGGGGATGAGTCAGACCACAGGAGCAACTCCCGGTTCTTTTGTCCGGGAGGGAGACAGGACACGGAGTCCCGTGGAATCAGCTCCAAATTAATTTAGTCACAATGGTTTATTCTTAGATTTAATTATAAATGAAACAATTCACTGGGGACTTGAGGCTTTGTAAACAAGCACCTCGGAGTCGGAAGGGAGTTTGGGTGGGTGGTTTGGGGGTTGCTTGCTTTGTTTTTCTCTTTTTGTTTTATTTATTTATTTATTTGCCTTCTGTTCTCTAGTTGAGCTGGAGGTTGGTGCAAAATTGTGGCCAGCCAGCAAAACTGATGCTGAGATGGTTCGGGAGAGTCGTCATTCCTGCCAAACTTCATTCCGGGTGCCGTAGACCCAGGGCGCCTGCTGGCAGAGTTTCCTCAGCTGCAGATTGGGGCTGAGGAGATGAGCCCCAGTTGAGGGAGCATAGGCTTTGCATATAGGAGTTCAATCTGCTGGTTCCTCTGGGTAGGCTGGGAGCAGCTCCCCAGCCCTGAAGAGCCTCCAAACACCCCTGGGTTTGACTCCCAAAAACAAAAAAATTGATTTACAACATGTCCCAAACTCACTTCCACTTCCTTCCAAATGTCCATTGTCTCTACAGATCCGTGGGCCATGCTGAAGCAAACGAATGTAAAGAATAAGGTTAGGTTGGGGCGGAGCGATAGTACAGCGGGTAGGGCATTTGCCTTGTATGTGGCTGACCCGGGTTCGATTCCCAGCATCCCATATGGTCCCCTGAGCACTGCCAGGAGTAATTCCTGAGTGCAGAGCCAGGAGCAACTCCTGTGCATTGCCAGGTGTGACCCAAAAAGCAAAATAACTAACTAAATAAATAAAGTTTGGTTTGTGGAGTTGGGGTGGGTAGCCTCCCCCAAACTCTGGAAGCCACACCCACCCCCCACTGCCACCACCTGGCTCTCCCACCCCAACTAAAGTTCCCAGCAGACACCAAGCAGCTAAGATCTATGGAATCACTGCTCCCCACAGCTGAAAACTCAGGGACACTGTCAACTCATTGGCCCTGAAGTCTCTGAATCAAGCAGCCACATATGTGGTCATGTAACACCTTCTAACCCCTCCATACTGACATTCCAGTAGGTGCACTGGAATTTCCCATATTAGATGGGAAAGTAACACAGAGGCCAACTAAACTCAACACACAAAAAACAATAACAGAGAAGGCTCAACTAGCAACAGCTTACTAAATTCTCAGAAAAGGATTTAACCTGGTGATCAGATATAACAATTTTTACATAAATTGATGTTTTTTATACTTATTTAATTTTCATATCAAAACTTTGTTAGCTAATCTATTTTGATTCTAGTATTGTTTCAATTTTTTTTTACATTAAAATAAATAAAAGAGCTTTTTTTTTAAAAAAAAAAAAAAGAATAATACTTTGACCATCCAGGATTGCACCCCATCACTGCTGGTCTCCTGAGAACTTCCAGGGAGGCACACCGGAGCCCAGTGCCAGGAGTAACCCTTGAGCACAGCTGGGCATTGCCCCAAAACAAAACAAAAACAACATAATCATGGTTGACCACTCTTTCTTTGAACGGTACCAAGTCGGTTTGGCGGTACAGTGCCATGAACGTCATTCATTCAAGCTGCGATTTCCTGCTTAGAGACTATATTGAACAGGAAAACAGAGTCAGCATGAAGACAAACATTTGATAAATAATAAGAAAATAGCATCTGGCCAATAAACATGACTAGAGTTTGCAAAATAATGTCTTAGAGCTGAGTGTGTAGAAGGCGGTCGGTGGCCATGGGCCTGGCCTTTGAACTACAGAGTGCTGCAGCCAACTCAATTTCTGGCCCAGAAATCCCAAAGGCAGAGACACTTGGATGCAGTCAACATTTCTAGAAGAGTCAGATGACACGAAATTGGGTGCACTGGAAACTAGCAGAGAGAACAATTTTGCCCATTCCTGGATCTCCTGCCTGCTCACAAGATCTTTGGTCCTTCTCAACATCTCCTCATCCACTTCCAGAGTCCTGCAGAGACACCCCGGGGTGTCTCACCTGTAAGGTCCCAGGTCTGACCCCTCCAGGACTGAGCACAGAGCTTGGGGGTGCCTGGCAGCTACAGGACCCTAAGAGAAGATGTTAATCTAGCTTGGCTGTTAACCAGACCAAAGTGAAGTAGAGGGCAGAGAAAAAGAAAGAAAAGGAAAAGAAATTGTCATCTGTGTGTCCACTCTGTTTCCAGGATTTGAACCCTGCTGTGGGCTTCGCTATGTTGAAAACTTTGCCATTGGGGGGGGGGGGTTGGGAGGAGTTGGATTTGTGGGGTCCACACCCAGCAGGGCCTGGTGCTTACTCCTGACTCTGTGCTCAGGGATCACTCCCAGTGGGATTCAGGGAAACCCTATGAGCTGCCGGAGATGGAACCCAGCTTGAACACGCCTAAGGCAAGAACTCTTTCTGCTTTGCTCTCTCTCCAGCCCATTTAAACTCTTTATTTTAACTAAAAATTACTTAAGTTCCTCAGTCTCCTGACGAACACCAGGACTGTGGGAAAGTTCCCGGAACATCCTTGGACAGGGGGCCAGAGAGATCAATCCAGGTTCGATCCCTGGCATCCCACAAGGTCCCCCAAACCCGGCAGGAAGGATCCCAGAGAACAGAGCTTGGTGTCAGCCCTGAGCACCCCAGCGCATGGACCCCAAAAGGCTGATGCCTGGATAAAATCTAGACACACAAACCCACCACACATGTGGTTTCTGACTCCCTTTCCCCATCTCTGTACACCCCAGTTCTCTTCCTTCTCTCCCCTCACATGACCCACCCAGGTGATGCTCCTATCCCCTGTTTATTCACATACAACTCTCCGTGCTAGACATTTTCTTACTTCTGGGAGAAAACCAGGACTGCCATGTGCCCTTCATAGCAGGGGGCCCAGTGTGTACTCCCCAGCCCTGCTTTCTTGGCCCTCTGGGCTGACCTCACCCCACCTAGTGGGCCCAAACATACCCACTGGTCTCATGGTGGGTTGGGGCGTGCAGCTAAATGGGTTAAAGCCAGGGGGCTGGGAAATAACACCAGGAAAAGCCCCGTTTTCTAAGAAGCTGCCCAAACATCCGGGGATTCCTGACTCTGGCCAGCAAGTGAGCTGGGTCTGATCCATTCTAAGACTCCTGGATCCAGGGGCTGGAGCGATAGGACAGTGGGGAGGGCGCTGGCCTTACACGCGGCCGGCCGACCCAGGTTTGATCCTTGCTCTCCCTGGTACCCCAAGCACCACCATGAGTAATCCCTAAGAGCAGAGTCAGGAGAAACTCCTGAGTACTGCCAGGTATGGCCCCCCAAAATGAAACAAAAACTATGGTCCTGGATGGAGAAATAATATTCTAGCCCTTCCAGCGGAGATCTTTCTTCTTCTGTTCCATGTCACACATATTTGGAGAGAAAAAAATCAATACAAATGTTCCTCAATGTCCTTTGGATTCCTACAAAGATAATAGATGTCAACCAGCACCAGATTATTAACCCAGAATGTTCAGGGAACCAAAACCAAGTAGAGGAATGACTGCCAAGTCAACTCTCAAGGCTGAGGACCAGGCATTTTATTGATGGAACTTTCCAGCAACATCAGCTCTGACAAATTCCTTTCCTTCTCTGCCCATCACTGCTTCTTATGGAAAAGAGAGACTAAGAAGGTTCATGAAGGGAGATATGCCATGGACCTTTTTTCTATTCGAGCCCTAGATGAGCTCCTCCTCATTTGTCTATTGGCAAAGGTTGGGAGCAGAGGGTAGGGACACACAGGTGGACCAGTTCAGAATTTTTTGGCTTCGTACACTTAGTCTAACAGCCCAGATATGGAAACAACCCAAATGCCCAACCGTGGATGAATGGATCTGGAAATTGTGGTCTATGGACATAATGGAATACTATGCAGCCATAATAGAGAACAGAAGGATGCAACATGGATGCAGCAATATTAACACTAAAGGAAGTCAGTCAGAAGGAAAGGGGTAGAGGCAATTGATCTCCCACATGTGTCTTAACATATACAACAAGGTAGTAACAAAGGGCCAAAGGCAACACAGAGAGAGACCTGTGATCCAAATAACCAAGTTGGGGAGGCGTTGAAGGGGGGATGTTGAGGTTCTTGGGAGAGGGAGGTGGGCACACTGGGGGTGGTAGTGGTGTTAGAATTATGTAGGTGGGAAGCCATCGTCAACAGTATTGCTAATCACAGAACCCCAATTAAAAAATATTAAAAGCTTGTTGTTTTCGATCATGCAGTAGCCCGGGTCAAATGCTAGGGTCACTACATTGAGTCACGTTCTTGAAGACTGTTTCGGGTTGAGGGGGAACTCCAACACAGCAGCTGTGACTCAACTTCCATACCAGCCCTGCCCATGACTTCGAGAGCTTTCGATGAAGACACTTGCCAGCCTCGAGGCGTCCAGCTTCCCATTCCTGCAGGCATGGAGCCAGGCCCAGAGGCCAGTGTCTTCCTTTCCCTCTTGTCCTCCTCTTAATGAAAATGGGCTTTTCACATTTCCGCTGGCCTGAGTCGCGAGGAACTTAAACCAATTAAGTTTCTACTTTAAAATGTTTCTCTGAAGATGGCAGTAAATGGCAAGGCTCCCCATTTCCTCACGGGGGAGGAAGAAGGCAAGGAAATTTCAACCAACCCCTCCCTTTGCGAATGCTCTACACCCTCTGTAAGGGGCTATTTTCAATCCCAGAGGCTTAGAGCTAGGGAAGAATCCTAATGGGGTTTTTTTTGGTCCTTTCGCAAAATGGAATGGTGTGGTGTAATGATCAGATCATTAAGAGGAGAAAACTATGGTCTGGTGAGAAAAGTGTCATCCTTCTACGATCCATTAATACTGCTGCCTTTTTTCTGCCTTAGCTGCTGAATTGGAAGCTGGCACGGTACACCCTGATTCTATAAACATACACGCTCTATTCTATAAACACACGAACCAGAGAGATGATACAATGGGTAGCACAATTGCCAGGCACAGGGTGGATTTGGGTTCGAACCTTGACAACACGGATGGTCCCCTGAGCCAGGAGTGATCCTTGAGTGCAGAACCAGGAGTAAGCCCTGAGCACTGCTGGGTGTGACCAAAAACAAACAAAACAAAGCCACCCCCATAGAGAGATAGAGATCTATCAGCGTAATGGGGTTTCTGGGAGCAGTTTAGTTTTTCAAGTTATTAAAAGAAGATGGCCAGAAGTCAGGAGGGATATGAAAATCTAACAGCACAGGAAATTCTTTCTTTCTTTTTTTTTCTTTCCTTTTTTGGGTCATACCCGGCCATGCTCAGGGGTTCCTCCCGGCTCTGCACTCAGAACTCGGGAGACCCTCTGGGATGCCGGGGATCGAACTCAGTTTGGCTGTGTGAAAGGCAAACGCCTTGCCTGGTCTCCCAGTAGTCCGGCCCCTTAAGGAAGTTCTTGGGCTGGGTCAACATTGCTGCCAAAAGTCCCAGGAGGCTCCGTGGCAAGCTAGACTTGAATGAAAGGACAGAGAGGCGTGCGAGACCAAGTGTGGGCCACAACACGCCCCAACCTTGAGAGCCAAGGGCCCGGATTTAATTTGATCTAGTGGATAGTGTCGCCATGAGGCCTCCAAGGAGGGAACAGGGAAGAGCACTGACTGAGTTTCTCCTCTCTGCTCTCCTGCCTGGCAGCTAAATTGCTTTGCCCTTTCTGGAAACACGGGCGTTTGGAGATGTGCGGGGCTGAGTTCCCAAGCAAAGCAACTCCCGCCCCTGCCGCCTGTCCTCACCCCTTTCTCTGCTTGCAGACTGTCCCTGTATGTATCAGCTCTGCAACCAGCTGCTGCTTACAGTGACTGTAGCAAGCAGAAGGGTCTCGGAGGGACAGGGCTGCTGTCATTTCTCCCGCAGATAAGATGTCCTGCTCACCGGTAGGGACTGCGAGAAGTTGGATCTGACCTTTTGTATTTAGGGCATCGGATCCTCAACTTTCTCTTCTCTGTGCGCAAGCAAACACGTGTCGGGAGGCCCGCCAGACACCCTGACATGCAAGGAATAGTTGGGAGCTGAAGTTTTCCCTCTGGGGGGGTGCCCAGAGACCTGAGTTGGTGGCATTGTGGGGTTAAGACCCCCGCGCCAAGTTCCGCCCGGATGTTGGCCCAGAAAACCCACTTCCGTTTTTCTGCCTCAGACTGGTCATTGACAAGCCACTTTGTGTATTTCCACTGTGAAAATTACCAGCATGTTGGCAAGATGGTGAGACAGTGCCGCAGGAAATTGAGACGATTTAAAAATATGACTTTAATGGCAGGTTTGTTTTCCCCTGGTTGGACAAATTGGATGGGGCAGTTGGACCGCATCTTGGCATGAAAGGGCCTCTTTTTGATCCACAGGACAATATTAATCATCTCTTTTTCGGAGGGAGGTTGAGCAACACCTGGCGGCCCTCAGGGTTTCCTCCTGGCTGTGTGGTTAGGGGTCACTCCTGGTGGTACTTGGGGGACATATGCAGGGCTGGGCAAAGTATTGTCTTGATCTTTTTCAGATTCTAACGACAGAATTTCAGCTCACTCCTCGACTAACATCTGCTCTCTCCAGAAGGATATACAAACGTGTGTGAACGTGTGTGTGTGTGTGTGTGTGTGTGGCTTATTATTTTTTCGAGGGGATGTTCCTTCTGGTGGTGCTCAGATGTGACTCCTAGCTCAGCGCTCGATGATGGCTCTTGCTTCAGTGCTCGGGAAGGCGTGTGGTTCTGGGAATTGGATCTGGGCCTTGTGTGCAATGCATATATCCTGCCCACAGAGCTGTCTCTACATCCCTCACCAAGAGAATATTTTTGTTTTCATAGTTGTTTTTTGTTTGTTTGTTTGTTTGTTTTTTGGCTTTTTAGGTCACACCTGGCAATGATCAAGACTTACTCCTGGCTCTGCACTCAGGAATTACTCCTGGCAGTGCTTGGGGGACCATATGGGATGCCAGGGATCGAACCCCGGTTGGTCATGTGCAAGGCAAGCGTCCAGAATCCCTGCTGTGCTATTGCTCCTGCCCAGAGGACATTTTGTCTTAGCACTAGTTTCCAATATTAACATAAAGGACTTCGTTTGAACTTACCTTTCTCTGCTCTAACATGAGGCTAAAATGATGACCTTTTTTTTTATCTAGAAAAGTCTCAGCTTTCTTAAATCTAAAGAAAATGCCATGAAATCAGTGCCTTTGCTGAGCCCTGCACCTTTAAATTTCTGATCCCTTGGAGACTCAGCAAACAGAGCTGCATTTCTGTACAAACCTCGATACACATTTTTTTTGGAGGGGGGTAAATATTTTCCTTCTGAAATAAAGGCAATTGCAGTCTGTAGGGGGATTCATTTTTTCAGCTTTTGTTTCACTGGACTTGAAGCAGTTTGTGATTATCTGCCCCCTGTCTCTCCCATTCACAGTTCAGTATCCGGAGCAAGGCCAAGTGTCTGGCATGTGAGAGGGGATATGATGGTCGTTGAATGGGAGAAATGAATAAACGATCAATAGTTTGTAGAGGGAACTAGGTAGAGCCCTTGGCACATCATTTAGGAGCTCTCAGTGAGAAAGCTTGGAAATGTCATGGGGGGAGGGGAGGTGCTTGTGTTACTGGCTTCACTGAAAGACCCCACGGACTTTTGGTGGAGCTGGGCAAAGCTTAGGGGGCAGAGATGTCTCCCACCCCAACCAGCTTCAGATGATCCTCCCAGACTTCAACTCTGGGGAGAGTCTGTCTGTAATTATCCGCATTTCTAACTCTGTTTTACATACAAACAGAAAGCCACATTTGCACATTTGAATATTCACTGAATTGATCACAGTTTAGAAAAGATTGAATTGCCTTCGGCTTACAACTCCGCTGAGAATTGTTCACCTTTTCAGAAATGGCATCTCCACTAGCAATAGAGGCTGAAGCTGCATTTCTAAGTGTGAGTTTTGTTTGTCAATTTTATTTTGTATATACTGGTACAAAATCTAATTAATCCATGATGTCTTCTAGTCTAGACTTGCTTGAGTATTAAAATACATGATTTTTTTATTATAACGATTTCTTCATGTTTTTAAAGCATGTTGATTATTTAGAAATTCTGTGACAGTATTTACATTACAAACCACAATACCCAATGGGGAGAGAGAGAGAGAGAGAGAGAGAGAGAGAGAGAAGAAATGTGACTGCCAAAGAGGCAGGCTGGGGGTGGGGGTGGGGGTGGGGGGCAGAGGAGGGAAACTGGGAACATTGGTGCAGGGAAATGTGCACTGGTGGATGAATGGGTGTTGAACCACTGGATGACTGAAACTTAGTCATGAACAACTTTGTAATGGTCTATCTCACGATAGTACAATTAAAAAATATTTTTAAAAAAGAAATTCTGTGATAGGCAGGTTATGTAGGAATTGGATTACAGGATCATCAAATGATAAACTTTTTTTTTCCTTAAATTTTCATTAGTGATACACCATGAGGTACAGTTGTAGACTTACAAATTTTTGTGCTTGGGTTTCAGGTATACAATGATCGAGTACCCATCCCTCCTCCAGTGCCCATTCTCCACCACCACCAGTCCCAGTATCCCTCCCACCCCCCACTTTCCCCACCCCACCCTGCCTCTGTGGCAGGGCATTCCCTTTTGTTCTCTCTCTCCTTTTGAGTGCTGTGGTTTGCAAAAGAGACATTGAGTGGCAATCTTGTTCGGTCTATAGTCTACTCTCATCATGCATTTCCCATCCTGAGAGGAACCTCCCAACACCCTTTATTTGGTGCTCCCTTCTCTATCTGAGCTGCCTTTTCCCCTAGCATGTGCGGCTGGCCTCCAAGCCATGGAGTAATCCTCCTGGTACTTACAAATGATAAACTTTTTATTTTAAAGGAAGAATTCAAGTGAAGGGATGAGAACTCAGATGATCTTTCTTTCAAAAATATTCATGATAATGATGACATTTTGAGCTCTACTTAAGGTGAGGGGCAAACAGATTTTTTTCTTGTATGCCCTTTTTTCTTTTTTGTCTTTGGAGAGGATTGGGAGGTGGGCGTGAGGAGGGGGCTGTTCCCAAGCAGTGCTTAGGGACCAGGAGGACCCTGTTTTCTCTGTTCTAGAATGGAATCTTCAATGTTTTCTCGAAATTTCTGTTGGGGCTGGAGTGACAGAATAGTGGGGAGGGTGCTTGCCTTGTGCACAGCTGACCTTCGTTCAATCCTTGGCACCCCGTATGGTCTCCTGAACCTGGCAGGAGGGATTTCTGAGCATAGAGCCGGGAATAAACCCTGAACACTGCCTGATGTGACCCCAAAACACCACCACCACCAAAATTACTGGGCTCTGAAAGGTGGTTATGTTTATATAGGACTCAGACTTGGACTCGAGTGGAAGGAGTTTCAAACGCATTTCTCTGGGGGAGAGGGGAGGACTGATCCACACCTGGCAGTGCTCAGGGGTCTCTCCCTGTAGACTTAGGGGACAGGGTGGTGCCAAGGATGGCACTGGGGTTTCACCATGCCAGCATGTTCTTCAGCCCTTTAAGCCATCTCCCCAGCCTGAATTCCTCTTTCTCCACCCTCTGCACTTTCCAATTATGCAACTAATTGGCACCAAAGACACAGATCCTCTTTAGCATCTCATCAGCACAAACTCCCCGCCCACAACTCGCACACACCCCTGACTTGGATTCAGCACACGTATTCTTAGTCTGCACCCCAGGCCTTCTGCTCCCCACGCCCATCCCCCCAGGGAAATGGCGCCTGAATTTTCCAGAAAGCCTTCGAAAGGGGGATGCAAGAGCCAAAGGTTAGACAGGCTCACCACAAAGGACAGTGGTTATTTTGCTTGTTTGGGGGTGGGGGTTTAGATCCCCAGCACTATATATGGCTCCTTAATTCCTACCAGAGTGACCCCTGAGCACAGAGTCAGGAGTAAGCCCTGAGCACAAAGCCAGGAGTGAGACCCGAGCACAGAGCCAGGGATGAGCCCTGAGCACGAAGCCAGGAGTGAGACCCGAGCACAGAGCCAGGGATGAGCCCTGAGCACAAAGCCAGGAGTCAGACCCGAGCACGGAGCCAGGGATGAGCTCTGAGCACAGAATTAGGAGTGATCCTCGAGCACTGAGCCAGGGGTGGGCCCTGAGCACTGCTGGGCATAGCCCCTCAAACGAAAACAAACAAAAATAAGAAATCAAGGAAGGAAGCTAGGAAGATGGTAGGGGGGTAGGACTGCCTGGTATGTGTCTGACCCTGAGTCCCTTTCTGCCATCTTCTGGTCCCCCAAGCCTTCCAGGCCATGGTCCTGCTAGCTCCAAGCCTGTGCCATCTACCCAATTGTTCAAATATTGCCAAAAGTGGGCCCTGGATCCCCTTAGCATGTTTGGGGGCCCATCCCCCCACAAAGGAGAAACAGAATTGAGATTTGGAGTACCAGGAGACAGGTTAGTCTTGGGGCAGGGGAGTGGAGAACAGAGACTGGGGGCACTGGTGAACACAGAGACATTTAGATCTAGAAAGGCTTTACAAAGAACTTTTTTCTATTCTCCTTCACTCTCAAATGGCAGGAATTTTTGTTTTTGTTTTTGAGTGGGTGGGAAAATTGGGACACCCAGTGGTGCTCAGGGCTTATTTCTAGCTCAGGGATCACTCCTAGTAGAACTTGGGGGACCCTATGGGGTGCTGGGAATTGAATCTGGGTCAGCCACTTCTAAGGCAAGTGCTCTTCTCCCCTTTGTATTATATCTCTGACCCCTCCAATTGTCATATTTTCGCTGTACCATCTAGCTAAAACATTTTTGTAATAACTTTTTTTTTTGGTGGGGGTTCCAAAATTATGCTTCGGGGTCCACAGGGCTAATCCCTGCAGTGCTGAGGGTCCCTGCTGGCTATACCCCTGAGTTTGAACCATCTTCTCAATGCTTGTGGTCCCTGTCACAACCTTTTAGAAATTATCACAGGAATGACTGCCTGGCTTAATTTTTGTTTTGTTTTACTTTTTGTTTTTTGGAGCTGGAGAGATAGTACAGCAGGTAGGGCATTTGCCTTGCACACGGCCGACCCGAGTTCAATTCCTCGGCCCCTCTCGGACAGTCCAGCAAGCTACCGAGAGTATCTCGCTCACACGGCAAAGCCTGGCAAGCTACCCATGACGAATTCAATATGTCAAAAACAGTAACAACAAGTCTCACAATTTGTTGTGAGACATTACTGGTACCGCTCAAGCAAATCAATGAACAACAGGAGAACAATGCTACAGTGCTACAGTGATTTTGGCCACATCTGGCAATGCTCAGGGGTTACTTCTGGCTCTGCATTCAGGAATCACTCCTGGAGGTGCTCAGGGGACCATATGAATTGTGGAGGACCAAATCCGGGTCTGTTGAATGCAAGGCACCTTACCTGTTGTACTATGACTCTGACTCCTCGTTTTTAAAAAGGATTGGAAATTATGACATAAATTATGGAACATCAAAGAAATACCAAAAGTTCATTTTATTGCATTTGGGAATTTATGGTCACTGCCTTGGGACTGTGATCCATGAGAGGATTATCATATTCCCAGCTTGTTCCCCCTTCTTTCTTTTTCATATTTCCCCCCTGCTTAGATATTGTTACAAGGAATGTCTTCCTGGAGTGCTCTTTTATTTAATATGATTCCTCTTCAAGATTCCTATCTAGAATGTTATTTGGACTTGGAGGGTTTTAACATTTTATGTTCTTTTTGGGAGGAGGATCACACCCAGCAATGCTTAGTACTTACTGCTGGCTCTGTACTCAGGGAAAGGTCCTGAGATGCCATCTGAGATGCCGGAGATCGAACCTGGGTCAGCTACATGAAAGGCAAATTCCCCTCCCCCCATCACTCTAATTCCAGGTATTTCTCTACTCTTATATCACAATATCATGATCAGTGATGGATAAGTTCATCACTGAAATGTTGATGAAAGGTGAATCCAGTAAATATATCAATTAATTTCAGAAAAATTCACTGAGGGGCTCTGTTGCAGGCTGTGGGGCAGGTGAGAGCCCTCCCTACCCCAAGGGACCCAGCCCCGGCAGCCGACCTCCACTGCCTAGCCGCCGCCACACTCCAGGCCACTTTCTGGACCGTGCAGTCACTTTGCGGCTTTGCTGCTGCGCGGCACATTATAAGACACTTCCTACCCATTTATGCCTCTCGGAGAGCCTGGCAAGCTACTGAGGGTGTCCCTCCCCCACGGGCAGAGTCTGGCAAGCTCCCTTTGGCATATTCGATATGCTAAATACAGTAACGACAATGGATCTCATTCCCCTGCCCTGAAAGAGCCTCCAATCATTGGGAAAAGACGGATAAGGAGAAGCTGCTAAAATCTCAGGGCTGGGAGGAATAGAGATGTTACTGGCACCTGCTCGAGTAATTCGACGACCAACAGGATGACAGTGATACAGTGATACAGTGAAAATTCACTGAACTCACTTACTTCACTAAAATTAGTTGAATACTATCTAACCCCCGTAAAGCATCACACTAAAATATTTTTGTCAAAATTGGCATTAAAAACTAAAAAACACTTGACTACAAACAGATTTAGTTCCAAAGCCCTAAATTCAGTTTCCAGCATATATGTACGAAGGGGAAGTGTGATGCAGAACACGAGTAATGGAATGCAGAATCTTCTTTAAGAAAAAGTCCATCCCACTGATAACAACGCTTCTGACCAGTGGTGTATTAAAGAGTGGTGCAATGGGTTGAAAGAGAAGAAGGCAGGGAAAGCACTTGCCTTGCATGTGGCTGATCTGGCTGATCTGATACCCGGCACCCCAGATGATCCCCCAGCACTGACAGGAGTGATCCCTGAACACTGAGCCAGGAGTAACCCCTGAACACTGGTAGATCTACCCCCCCCCCCCCATAAAAACAAACATAAAAACAGAAAGAGGAAGAGATGCCACAAATATATTCAATTTGGGGACCTTTTTCCCATTCTGAGCTGTACCTAAACCGACATATTCCCCCCCCCACACACAACCACCACCAAATAACTCCCCAATATGGAATGTCACAGGTTCTCTGATAAAGTTGTTTATTTGTTTTGCTTTTGGGGCACACCCAGGGATACACAGGAATTACTCCTGGCTCTGAACTCAGAAATTATTCTTGGCGGTGTTTGGGGGACCTTACGGGATGCTGAGTATTGAACCTGAGTCAGACAAATGCAGGGCAAACACCCTTCCCACCATAATCTCTTTTCAGCCCTCTGATAAAGTTTCTCTCTTTCTTTCAGCGTTTTTGGGGTCACACCCAGAAATGCTCCTGGCTCTGCACTCAGGAATTACTGCAGATGGTGCTCGGGGAACCAAATGGAATGCTGGGAATTGAATCTGGGTTGGCCACATGCAAGACAAATGCCCTAGCCACTGTACTATTGCTCTGGCCCCTAAAGTTTCTTAGTAGAGCAGGAGAGAGGAGATTGGCCTCCTGGATTAAGTTGGAGAATTAAGTTGAAGCAGATGACAGTCTTGGACTTGGGCACCCCCAAAACAAAGGGTAAGGCTCGAAAGCATCGAGAGAAGTCAGATGTCAAAAAATAAATGTTCTATGGAGCCTAGAATAAACGAGTCTGAGAGAGAAAGTGGGTGGAGGTGTGGGTCCTCTGACATGAGGCAGGATGGAAAACAGAAGGATTATTCTGGTTTGGCATATTCTTTTCTAAGGGCTGAGACCTTAAATTCTGGCCTCAGTCTGTGGTGGGATTGTATGGCATTGTGAAGATACTTAATGTCATTGAAACATCTCCTAATTGGCTTAAATGGCCAATTTTATGTTTGGCGTATTTTACCACAAGAAAAAAAAAGACAGAATGGAGAAGGGAAGAATTCTAGTGGGCAATGAAATGGTTTCCTGCCTTACCTCATTTGTCCCACAAATGATGTCCTTCATGGTTGTCCCCTGAATAAAAAATATTCCTAGCTCATGCCTAGTAAACCACACTCTATTTTACAGTCCAGAAGTTCGTTAATTTAAGGGGCCTTCGGGGCTTTTGCCTGGATTAGGAAAATTCAAGGTTTCACCCCCACTTCTAATTCAGTAGGTCAGAAGACCTCAGAATTTGCTTCTCTAGAAAGATGTTTTGAGGCAAGGGGTGCTGTCATAACTGATGTTCCTGGTTTAGAACCACCATTAGAATGTGCTAGATTCATTCATTTCATTGTTTATGGAGGACCCTGAAATGCTTCCCAGGTTCCTGTCAAGGGTCTGATGCAAACAAAGAAAATTCAACTCCAATGAGTACAGAAAAAGCCAATGGTATTTCAGAGCTCCTGGAACTCAGAAACCCACAACGTGGCTGCTTTCCTATAGCATCTTTAATTAATTGGTTCTCCCAATTTTTAGAGTTCAGTTCCCTTTTTAATTGAGAATAGAATTGTGTGTTCATCCCCAACTCTGTGAAAAAAAAAAAGAGTCTTATGCCCTCTGAATGTGATGCTATTTGGTTTGTCTGTCTGTTTTGGCTTGGGGGCTAGACCCATTGGTGCTCAGGACTGACTCCTGGTTCTGTGTTCATTGCAGTTATTGCATTGCAAACCGTAATGCCCAAAAGGAGGGAGGAAGGGTAGGAGAGAGAGAGAGAGAGAGAGAGAGAGAGAGAGAGAGAGAGAGAGAGAGAGAGAGAGAGAGAGGTGCCTGCCATTGAGGCAAGCTGGGGGGTGAGGGAAACTGGGGACATTAGTGGTGGGAAACGTACACTGGTGAAGGGACCAGTAATGGAAACCAATCATGAACAACCTTGTAACTGTGTATCTCATGGTGACTCAATTAAAAAAAAAAAGGATCACTCTCAAGGGGGCTCAGGGGACCCTTTGGGGTGCCTGGGATCAAAGCTGGGTCAGCCATGTGCAAGACAAGCACTTTACCCGTTGAACTGCCCCTAGCCAGCCCTCACATGATCAATCTTAACTCTTATTACACCACAGAAACTCTGGCCAATCTATGAAGCTGCTTGGGGAAAGATTTTCAAAACCAGAGTAAACTACAGAGAGCCACCACGGGAATCATCACCATGGCTCTAGCTTTGACTCCTAAGTGCTGCTGTGACATTGTGGTTGATAAATCTCAGAGTTAATGCGTAACAGCAGATGTCATAGGGTTGGGGTTAGGAACCCACATTTTTTGAGTCGGGTGGAGACTTGGGTCCATATCCAGAGCTGACCCTTGGTGGTGCTCGGGGGACCATCTGTGGTGCCAGGCATTGACTCCCGCCTCAACAGCAGGCAAGGCCAGTGCCATCCCCACTGAAATATGTCTCTAGCCCTAAGGATCGACCTGCCTCTTATTGAATGGGAGCAAGAGGCCCGAAAGTTGTGCATCGGACACAGTTGGCTGAGCTTATGGCACGACCATCATTCTGCTTGAGTCCACTTTGGAATGTTGAGGTCTGCGGGGACTGGACAGGGGCAGCGGAGGGAAATCGAATTCAGAATCAAGTTTTTCTTCTGGTCTTCCTTCCTTCTGTTATTCGGATTCACATGGGCATAATACTTTTGCAAGCCATGTTATTAAAACAAAACAAAACAAAATAAAAACGAGCAGAATTATTCAAAGAATGCAGCTGGGGTCTTGGCTCTGGGACCACGGGTGGGGTGTATCGATTGGCCCAGATTCGAGGCCTGGCCTCCCAGATGGTCCCCTGAGCCCCACTAGGAGTAAGCCCTGAGCTTCTCTGGGTATGGCTCTAAAGCAAAACCAAAAAAAAAGGGGGTGAACGTCGTTATTACGGGGTTCCAGATCATGAATGTTTGCTTCCTGTTACCCCCATCCCCCTTCTTTCTGGGTCTCCAGTCCCACCTCTCTTATCTGGCTCCAGGGTCGGGAAGCTGCTAACTTTTGCCCTCTGCTCCCTGGGCTCTGTCACCAGCTCTTGGATTTATGAATAAGCAGGTGCTGGCACTGTCCCTTGAGTCCCGACCTAAAGCCACTGTCATTTGGGGGGTTCCCACCCTCACTCCCCCATGTCATTCCTCATACTCTGCGTCTGCCTGGAAGGGTGAAGTGGGCCTGTGTCAGAATTCCAGGAGGACCGCAGGATCAGGCCATGCAGCCCCGGAGTGGCCAGTGGAAAGGGCTGGGCTCGGAGGCTGAGTCATTCTGGAAATAGTGTCCCCAGAGGCTGCTGAGGGGCCTGGCTGCTGGTGAGTCCATCTGTCAGATGAGATCCTGACCCCCCTCCGCGCCTCTCCCCGCCCCCCCCCATCTTTCAACATTTCATAACATGTGAGAGGCTGGGCTTTCTGTCTGGTCTCCTGGTTACACTAAAATTTGGGCTGGTTCTTTCTATTTTGGGTTCCCTCGCTATTGCCAATGAGCACACACACACACACACACACACACACACACACACACACAATGATTTCCTTTCAGGTTACAGAAAGACTCCCTAATCATTGTGCAGAATTTGAAAAAGGCAGGAAACCTCAAGACCCTTTGACCACCCAGAGATAGAAATTTCTGGAACGTGTTAAGATGTAATTCCAATACTTTTGTAAGCTATGTTTTTTTTTTTGTTGTTGTTGTTGTTTGTTTTTTGTTTTTGTTTTTAAACTGGAACAGAATTATTCAAACCCCGTGTGTTAAAAAGCTTGCAACTGGGGTCAGAGAGACAGCACTGAGTTTAAGGTGCTTGCTGTGCATCTAGCCAACCCTGGTTTGATCCCTAGCACTGCTTGGTTATACCCCCCACCCTGGGAGTGACCCCAGAGTACAGAGCCAGGAATAGTTCCTGAGCACCACTGGGTGTGACCCCCAAACTAAAATTAATTAATTGTACAACATTATGTCATTTTTGTACCAGTAGAGCTGACCTGGCTGAGTTAATCCGACACTTTCTTACAAACACTGAATCCCAAGAGGCAAGATCACCTGCTGGGGCTCCCCAGCGTATGAAGCCCCAAGTCAGGAGGAGCCCTGGATTTCCACAGGGAACAGGGGTGCGTTTCTGGAAATGAAGAGGTCAACTTCTTTCGATTCACTCCCTGTAGGGAAGTTTCTAATGGAGGGAGAAAGGAAGTTCTTTCTCAGAACAACGAAGATGTATACACGTGTGTTATATGGATGTACTTGACATGCATTTGGAAGTTGAAGGTAACAGAAAAAATAACCATGGGGGCCATGTAATGACCCAAGGAATGAGCCTGCCTCTCCATTCCTAGAATCCATGCAGCTGATTTCTTCAGCTTTTAGCATCTTCATGATCTCAAGAAATTCACAGAGGCCCTGAAATAAAGAAGCTACATAGTACAGCATGTTAGTTGGTAATGTAGAGTCTGCAGGGCAGGTTCATGTAGTGTATAGGGGAGAGGGGAGGGGAGGAAATTAGACTGGAATGGGATTAGACTGGGATGGGATGGGATTAGACTAGGAGGGGATTAGATTGGGTGGGGAGGGGAGGGGAGAGGGTGGGATGGGATGGGATAGGATGGGAGGGGATGGGAGGGGATGCAATGAGATTAGAGTGGGATGGATTGGGAGGGAATGGGATTAGACTGGGATGGGAAAGGATGGAATCAGAGTGGGGTAGGATGGGAGGGGAGGGAGGGGATTAGAATGGGATGGGAGAGGAGGGGATGGGATGGGATAGGACAGTATAGGACAGGACAGGACAGGATAGAATGGGATGGGATGGGACAGGGTAAGGATGGGATGAAATGGGACGGGATGGGATGGGATAAAACAGGATGGGATGGGTTGGGACAGAATAAGAGAGGATAGGATGGGATAGGACAGGATGAGATGGAATGGAATAGGATGGTGTACAGGGTGAGGGAGGCCACGGTGTGAGCGTACAGGCTAGGATACAGTGTAGTACAGTGGACAGGATGAGACAGTTTAGGCTAGTTGGTGTGTTGTAGCCTCTCATCCAGGGCGCTGGGCCAGGAGAATGCAGAAGTGAAGTTCACATGGAATGCAGCATATATAGCCTGGAGGATGAGATCGAACTTTCTCAAACTTTTTCTGACCATGGTCCCCTTCTGACTTTGTTTCCTTTCTGCGACCTCCCCCCCACCTCACAGCAGTCCTACTCGTTGACTCCCCAGTCTCATGAGGGATTGGGGTTGGAGTCTGGGTTCCCCCATGCAACGCATGCACTCCACTCCTTTGAGCTATCTTCCCAGCCCCCCACCCCAAATTAATTTTCAGTGCAGTGCACAAGAGGAGCCCAAGTCATTTGTTTTTCCACAAGGCACAGCTAATCTTCGTGTCATACATTGGGCTGGAAGAAAACTCAACTTCCAGTGGCCAACCCGGCAAGGCCACAGCCCTCATCCTCACCCACTACCACCCACCACACTTGCCTTGCAAAGTCCCGACAGCTGAATGATGGAGGCAGTGACTGGGCCACCACAGACACAGGTGGGCAGTTGCTCATGGCTACTGGTCTGGGAATCAGAGGCCACACATGGGACAGCTGCCACCTGTGGGTGAGGCCCCTCAATGGCTTTGCAAACAGCTGCTCATGCAACTGTCATACTCACAATGGACCTGCATGTCCTTGGTTTTGTATGCGAGGATGTTGGGTCGTTGTGTTTCATTTACAACAGAAGGGGCCAAAAGGGGCCACCAGCCCCTTTTCAGAAATACATCACTTAGTGCTCCCCCTGGAAATTGACCTTCTTCAAGTTGAACCAACAGAACACAAACCCTGCCACTCCCCCCACCCCCATGCCACACCCCCTGGTGATTCCAGCATTGTCCCCCAACCTCAGGGGACAGTACTGCCCACTTGGTTTTTGTTGTTTTTTTTTTTTTTTAGCTTTTGGGGTCACATCAGGCAATGCTCAGGGTTACTCCTGTCCTGGCAGTGCTTGGGGGACCCTATGAGATGCCAGGGATTGAACCCAGGTCAATCTCATGCAAAGCATGTACCCACCCTGCTGTGCTCTCATTCAGGCTTCAGTATAGCCCACTTTGGGAAACTGATCTTAAGGGGGAGGCAGTCCCTCAGTCAGTCCCTGGAGCCCTCCTTGGTCCATTCACTTCCTGGAGGAGCTATTTGGTGGGGGTGGGTGGTGGTGATGTGGTGGTGGTGGTGCTATTTGAACCATGTGGCCATGCTCAAGGTTAACTCCTGGTTCTGTGCTCAAGGATCACTCCTAGCAGTGCTCAGGGGTGGCGATGCTGGGACTGGGACCTGGGATTGCTCTATGCGAAGCCTCAGCCCTACCCCCTTGGAACCAGTTTCCCAGAGTTCTTAATCTAACTTCAGAGTTGGTAGTGTTCCAGAGGCATGGCTGTCACTTCTGACTGACCGAAAAGCTGTCTGTGCATTTGAGGGCAAGTTTTGGGGAGGAAAGGACCCTAAACATCTGTCAGTTCCTGAAGACATGCTTGAGCTACTCAAAGAAGCAAATAAGTAACTGTGAAGAATCAGAGTGAAAAGGCAACCCACTTTGGATCTCTGGCACCATATATGGTCCCCTAAGCCCTGCCAGGAGTGATCCCCACTCTTTTTTTTTCAAATTAAAATTTACTATCAACAGTTCCTCAATAAGTGCAGGAAATTATCTATCTGGACAGGGAAAGTCTTAGATGCCCAGAGACTGGGTAAACACATTTAAATCTTCCATAGCTATTCAACAAAATGCCTTCTGGGGCTGGAGCCATGGTACAGCAGGGAGGGCACCTGCCTTGTACCCCAGAATTCTGGGTTCGATCCCTGGCATCCCATATGGTCCTCTGAGCACCGCTAGGAGTGATTCTTGAGTTAGAGCCAACAATAAGCCCTGGGCATCACCGGGTGTGGCCCCAGAACAAAAACTGGCAAACAAAGAAACTAACAAAATGCCTCCTGAAGGAATTGTACCCATGTTTGCACCTCCTGATCCCATTGGGAGAATCTGTCCTGATCTACACTGTCACTGCCAACTTGATGTGTTAACAAATCTTTTATCTTTTCTCATTTGAAAGATTCTACCAAAGGGGGAAAGCTATTGTTTTACCACTGTGTCACATTCGAGGGTCCTAAAAAAGTTTCTGTCACCTCAGTTCTGTCTCTGTGGACTAAATCCCTGCCATAGATAGGTATTCTGAAGAGAGGTCACTCAAGAAGGGTTCAATCACTGGTCCCCAAAAACCACCTGAGAAGACCGCCTAGCACAGAATCTGGAGGCCATGTGTGACCTAACCAACCTCCCCCTCAAATGTCCCCTCTCCCCAACAACCAAATATACTCTTTAATGGATTCAAAGAGCAGGGCAGAGAATTCTAGAGAAGGGTTTTCATGAAGATTTAGTTCTTTGGGGTTTTTTTTTTTAACTTATCCAAGCTGCTAGAAATGGCAAATGCTTCTCCAAGAGTGGCCCAGCCCCTCGTAACAGAGTTTTATTCCCACAAGTTAGAGCATGAAGGTGTTCCTGTAGCTATGTAGACAAACACTTTGTTATCGTTTTCCACGAAGCATTTGCCATGTCTGTGCGGAGAGGTGCTGTTTGCTTTCATCTGGGTGCTGAACTACAGATAGACACGATCAAATAAAGTCAAGACAAGAATCTTGCCTCATAAAAATCTTGCCTGAAGCATGAAGCAGCAACCTTGGCGAGGCTGGCCAAGTTTGTGAAATTCCTCAGCAAAGGTAGAAATTTCTGGCAAAAACAGGGATTGACAACCTTAAGTGTAAAAAGAAAGCTATATTTTTAAAAATTAATTTTTCAGAGGGGCCATACATGGCAGTTCTTGGGGAAAGGATTCGGGGGCTAGTTACTATTGGGGATGGAACTTTGGGCCTCATATATGCTTGGCATATAATCTACCCAAATGTATCTGTTTTTCTGAAAAAAATATGTATTTTTTGGTTTTTGATCTCAGGGGTTACTCTTGGTTCTGCACTCCGAAATCACTCCTGACAGTGCTCAAGTAACTGTATGAGATGTTGGGGATTGAACCAGGGTCAGCTGTGTGCAAAAATAATGCTTCACCTGGTCCTGAAAAAAAAATTTCAATTAACCTGAGTCAGCCACATGCAAGGCAAATGCCCTACCTGCTGTGCTATTGCTCCAGGTCCTCAATTTAAAAATTTTAGGGATCATTTTAAAAAATTGTTTTATGGTGCTTGGTCCTGTTTTACTTACTCCTGGCTATGTGCTCAGGGATCACTCCTGGTGGGGATCAGGGGATCATTTGTGGGGTTGGGTACTGAACCTGGGTTGGCTGCATGCAACAGTACTTTCTCTCAGGCCCGTATAGGTCATTTTAATGCTTTGTGAATATAAATGTTGAAAACTGTGTCTTGGCTTCTGGGTTTTGGGGTTTGTTTAGGTGTGTGTGTGTGTGTGTGTGTGTGTGTGTGTGTGTGTGTCTGGAATCCAGCATAGGGCCTCACACATGGAACTCCTGGACTGCTGAGTTCCATCCCCAGCTACAAACCACAGCTCCTGATCGCCACGATTTCCTTCCTCTGCAAAGCCCAGGGTAAATAGTTTTTTCCAGGCGTGGATATTTTGGGTTGGTCACTTTGGCTCTATCTTCAACCATGTTTGCAAGTGGTTGCATCAGACCAGAATGTTCCAGCCTTTGCTGCTGAAAGACAAAGATCCAGTCTTCCACTCAGGGAACATTTATGGGAAGCTGGGCCAGGGGAAGACACTAAAGAGAGACACATAAACTCAGGACAGGCGCCCAAGAGAATGGACAGGTCTAGATATATTTCGGGTTTTGTTTTGTTTAGCTTTTGGGGTCTCATCTGGTGATGCTCAGTGGTTACTCCTGGCCCTGCGCTCAAGAATTACTCCTTGGAGGTGCTTGGGGGGGCCTTATGGGGTGAAGGGGATTGAATCCGGGTTGGATGTGTGCAAGGCAAATGCCCTACCCACTATTGCTCTGGCTTTTCACAACTTTTACTTGGCTAGAAATATTTTGAAAGAAAGTAGGGGCTGGAGAGATATTCAAGTGAGTTAGGCACTTGCTTTGCACGCAGCTGAACCAAGTTTGTTCCTTAGCACTCCCTCATAGGGTTCCCTGAGCCCCACCAGGAGCGAGCCCTGAGCACTGAGAATGGCCCCCATGCCAAACCAAAACTTTTTATTTTTACTTTTTATTTTTAAAGGGAAGTTTTGAGGGAACTAAGACAGTTCTAGCCCTCAGAAGAGAAATCTGTGACCAAAAGCATGGATGAGACAGAGATTGAGCTCATGTACAAAGGGTAAACGTGGGTGGAATGGGTGAAACCAACCCCCTTTTGCATTTCATACAAAGAAGCAAATAAACTCCAGGTTTAAAATGATGGTAAGTGATCTGTGAATGTATCAAAAAGTCTGAATAAACTCCATGCAGAAGAAAAATACGATAGAACAAAATGACAACGTATAATAGAAATTGAGAGCCTTATTTGAAGTTTGATTGTATAAAACACCCAGCTGTCAAAATCCCATTTCTTATGTGTTTTTTTTTAAGTTTATTTAATCTTCATGTAGACTTTGACATATAAGAATATAAACCGAGCAAAGGGAAGGGCTTTTTATCTCCTTCTTTGAGAACCTGAATTCATTCTTTTCATCATCAGGCATTCAAGAATAAAAGCCCCTGTGATATTTAAATAAGAAAAGTGAAAACATTGTTCATGTCTGAAAAAGATGTTAGAATTTATCTGTGTCAATTTTCTGCTGCTGGGGCATTAATACAAGGCAGATGTGAGCTCTTTCTGCTTTCTGTACTAACTAGAAACATTTTGTTATTTTCTGTTTCCCCCTCCTTCCCTTCAGTTTAGAACTTTGGGGGTCCTGAACCAATCACAATTACACACAGGTATTATCTAGGAGTTAAATAATGTAGAGAATCCAAAACATTTATCACTTAAAACTTTTGGTTTGGTTTGGTTTGGGGGTTACACCGGGTGGTTCCTGGGGCTCACTCCTGGCTGGATGTGCTTGAACTGGGATTAGCCAAATCCAAGGCAAACACCTTGTCCACTGTACTATCTCTCCAGTCAAAGTTTTTTGTTTGCTTTTGTGTTTTTTTTTTTTTAGGGTCACATACACTGGGCTCAGGACTTACTCCTGGCTGTGCTCAGGGAGCACTCCTGACAAGGCTTGAGGGACCTTATGGAGTGCCAGGAATCAAAATCAGATTGGTCACATTCAAAGTAAGCTGTACTATCTATCTGACCCCTAAAATTTTGTTTTTAAATGTGAATTTTTTTTATATTTAGCAAAAGTTGCCAGATTACTAGACAATGTCCCATTTCTTGAGTGTTAACCTCTTACATGAGCCCAGCATCATGACCAACACCAGGAAAAGCAGGCTAATATGCTGATAGGTCACTATCACTAAGGACTTCATCGAATTTCACCCATTTTCTCACTAATTTATTCTTGCCAGGCCAGAATTCCATTTCCGGAAGTCATTCCCTGGTCTCCTCCAATGGGGTATAGTTTAACTCTTTCCTTGTCTTTCACCATCTGGACACTTTGGAGGGATATTTGTTGGTTTGTGGGTAGGATGCCCCCCACTTTGGGTTTGTTTGCTCCTGATTAGATTTGGGTTACACATTTTTAGCAGTAAACACGCCAGAAGGGGTTACTCCTGTGTCTGCACTCAGGGATCACTCATGGCATGGCTTAGGGGACCATATGGGGTACTGGAGATTGAACCCACATTGGCTGTGTGCAAGGCAAGTGCTATCCCTGCTGTGCTATAGCCCTGGCCTCATGTGCACATCTTGAGGTACCCTATGGGGGGCTTGGGTTACTCCTGGCAGTATTTGGGGCACCATATGGGATGCCAGTTATCAACCCAGGTTGGCCGTGTGCAAGGCAAATACCTCCCAAGCCCCGCTAAGGATATTTTGTCTGTGGATATTTCAAGTTCAACCTGAGCAGAAAGGACCTCACAATAGCCCTAGCATCCAGCCCCTTCGAACCCAGCACCTTGTGTCCTCTCTGTGCTGTTTCCGAACTGGAAGCCTGGGAAGGAAGGGGTGTGGCTGAAACTGTCCAGTCCCCCAACCCCCACCCACCCTCCAGCAAGCAGGTAATTTCCTACTTTCTACCTCACCCTGAGTTTTGTTCCTCTTCTCTTTACCACCAACTGCTTTTGTTCAGGTTCTTCTTGCCCCAAAGTTAACCCTAAACAAGAATTGGGGTGCGGAGAGTTTTTCTGGGAGGTAGGAAGGGCGTGGGGAAGAGGTGACTATCAAAGGCTTCTCATGAGAAGGTCCCCATCAGGGGCAACTAGGGACTCATCCTTGCCTCCAGCCCTGACTTTGGGGCACCAGGCCTCACACTGGCTTCCTGAGGCCTAAGGAAGTAGGGGTAATTATCAACCAGCCTGAGCCCTTTCCTGGGGCCAGCACGTGTCCTTGATGGCTGCACACAGGAAGTCCGCAGCATGTGTGTGGCCAGAGAGCAGAGATCTCTGGGGATGGGAAGGGGAGGGCGTCTCTGATAACAGGAGCTACCCCTTCATGCACCCAAACTTCTTGTCCAGCCTCTATTCTTGCTCCCTACTTTCTGCCAAACCCACTCTCAATTATTGTCCAAAGCAATCTTTGGTTTTCGTTTAGGGGGCCATATCCGGCAGTGCTCGGGGCTTACTCCTGGCTCTGAGCTCAGGGATCACTCCTAGGAGTGCTCAGGGACCCTATGGGGTGTCTGGGATTGAACCAAGGTTGGCTGTGTGGCTTTGCCACCTGCGTACTATCGCTCTGGCCTCACCAGAGCAAATTTGTATTTTTTTTGTATGTAGGTTTTGTACCACACTTGGTGGTGCTTGGGGCTTATTCCTGGCAGTGCTCAGGGGACCATAATTGGTGCTGGGGATCAAATCCAGGTCAGCCACATGCAAGGCAAGCTCCCTACCCACTTTACTATCTCTCCAGCCCCCAAACAATATTTTTTCTTTTAACTTATTTTTTTAAATTTTAATTTTGGATCCTGGGCAATACTGGCAGTGCTTTGGGTTTACTCCTGACTCTGTGCTCAAGGATCACTCCTGACAGTGTTCAGGGGGGTCATATGCAGTGCCAAGGATCAAACAGGTGTCAGCCACAGTCTAGGCAAGTGCTTTAAGCCCAAAGCTAGACATTTTTGCTTGCAATTATTTTTTTTTGGGAGGGGGGAGGAGGAGAACACCCAGCATTGCTCAGGGGCTATTCCTGGTTCAAGAGAGTTTGGGGAACAATACATGGTGCTGGAAATTTGACCTAGGGTTGGCAAGTGGCAAAGCAAGCCCCTTTACCCCTGTACTATCTCTGGCTCCCCAAAGTGATCTTTCTTAAATAGATTTTTCTCCGATGCCACATAATCAAGTTGCTCATTACCTTCCCATTCTTTTCAGAGCATGCAGCACTTCCTCTGTCCCCACAAAACTTTCACTCACTCCTGCCCACACCCCAGCCTGGATGCAGACTTAGGGACCCTCTGCTCGCAGTGCTCTCCCAGGGCCCTGGACACACAGACTCTCTGCCAAGACTTCTCATAAATATTCAAAAACATTTATTTGATTGTCTTAGAGCCAGGCAAGGAGTGAAAACTGGAGGATCAAGAAGGCAATCAAGGTTCTCTTTTTTTTCTAGGAGGTTATGCTCTGCAGGGGTGGGTCCTGGCTCCCCTAAGGAAATGGGTATTCTCCCATGAAGAGGAGGGTCTCCGAGAGGACGATGCCAAGGGAAGAAAGGATGGAAGTAAAGAGGTTCACCTGTATGCAGGTGGTTTTGAAACCATGTGACTGCATGCAGAGAAAGTTCTCACGTTTCTAAATGGGGGTGGATGAGGTGTCTGGTGGGGGGTTGGGGGATTAAGCCACTCAAGGGGTTATAGGCGCCCCTGCCCCCTGGGGTACTTGGATTTATTCTTCAGACCACAATTGGGGTGGGGAGCATGCAAATGACCCAAAGGGCTGGAGTGTGTAATGCTTGTGGTAGGATCTGGGTTCGAGTTCTCTGCATTTAATGACCTCTGAGCAATGCCAGATGTGAACCCCCCCCGCCCTATAAATAATATAAAACTCATTTAAGACATTTCATCTTTCTCAATTTGCTGTGATGGCCTCCTCCAAAGAACTTTGCCTAATTATCTTAAATACTCACCATCTGGTTTGTGTGTGTGTGTCTGTCTGTCTGTTTGTGTGGGTGTATACATACATCGTACTGTCCCTGTGTGTATGCTTGGGGCGGATGGTGCTGCAGGGACCACGCGGTGCCAGAGACTGAACACCTATCTCCAGGTGCAAGCATCAGCTTCCTCTTTTAAGAATCTCATGGCCCCTGGTGGGTAGCTTTTAATCTGTCTCTGCCCATAGTTAGCCATTGCTTTGGACCGGTGACGGTGGTTCCTGCACCCAGGCTGAGCGCTTCAGACCCATGCAGCTGTGCCAGGCCAGAGAGTGTGGGAGGAGCGACAGCTGCGGCCTCTCTGAAGTTCCCTCCAATGCCCCAGGCCTGAGAAAAGAACTACTCGGCACACAGTCGTGTCCGCCAGAGTGTGAGCACCGGAAGCCGCTGGGACGTGATCTTAGGTAAGATTTTTGTTTTGGGTCCACACCTCGCAGTGCTCGGGGCCTGCTTCTGGTTTTGGGCTCAGGGATCACTCTTGGTGGGAACCCTATGGTTCGAATGTCTGGAGGTTCTGAGCATTCAAGACAAGCACTTTCTACCCATTGTACTGTCTTTCTGGTCCTGGGTCAGTTTTGGAGACCTGATAGGCTCTGATGAACACCTAAAATGAACCGGTTCCGGAAATGACAGATGATAGTGGCCGAAGCTTTGCTTAGTCTAACAGCGATGCTGGAGCATTCAGAAACCTTTTTATTTCCTTTTTCCCCTTCGGTTTTGGGGCAACATTCGGCAGTGCTCAGGACTTACCCCTGACTCTGCACTCAGGGATCACTTCTGGAGGGGACCCTATGGGTTACCAGGGATTGGACTCAGGTTGGCCGTGTCCTACCTGCTGTACTATGTCTTTGGCCCCAGAAACATTTCCTTTCTTGCTGCTTCCCGTTCTCCCTTGCGTCTTTGCTACTGTCCTCTCAATTTCTAGAGAAGGTCTTGGATATGTAGAAGACTTTGTGGGGAGGAAGGGTGAGGTTCTTTTACTTTTTTGCTTTTCTGCAGTCACCACCAGCTCTGGGAATGCGTGGCCTGGCTGTCTCCTACCCAAGAGAGCTGTTCAGTTTCTACACTTGGGGTTATTAGGGTGATGTTAGGGGGTGAAAATCTCTTCCAACCCCTCAACTCACCTTGCAGAGGGGCAAGAGTAAATGAGAAAGCCTGGCCATCTGTCACTCCACCTCAGAGACTTGACTGCAGAAGAGAAGGGTCAAACTCAATTCCTCCCAGAGGAGAGAAGCCAAATGGAGCTAGCTGGACTTGCAGCTTCTGGACGATTAGAGGCATTGCCTCATGCATTTCCAGAGGAGCTCTTGCTTTATACCAATTTGGTTTTGTCTCTTTTTTTTGGGGGGGTGGAGTGAGGGGGCAGCTGCTGTTGGTGTTTGCTGGCGGAACCGTTCACTGTGGGGACTGAACCCAGGACTTCTTGTGTGACTATCCAACAGATCTATACCAAACTGAGGTGTGAGGGGAAGCGGGTCACACCTGGTCCCTCTGGCTCTGTGCTCAGAGTTCATTCCTGGTACTGCACCCAGGGGATCTAACTCTGGTCAGCTGCATGCAGGGCAGGCTCCTTCCCTCCGGTACTATCTCTCTGCCCCTGTCCCTGCCTGCAGACCCAATGGCCGGGCCCCTCCTGCTTTTGCAAGGCTTTGAACTGAAATCCAGGCGGGTCCCCAGTGCTCATGGGGCTGTGCAGGGGTCCTTGCGAGAGGAAGCCTCAGCCTCCACTCTTCTTCACCCTCCACTTCCTCCGTCTGTCTGTCTGTCTGTCCGTCCGGCGGCAGTGGCCCTGCTGGGACAGAATGTCTCATGTCCGGATGACATGGGCCAGCTGGCTTTGTGCCCGTGTGACACGGGCACCTGGGAGGAGGGAGCGCGGATACTGGCTGTAAGGTGGTGCCGACCTCTCCCTCCCCGCCAGATAATGCAAAGCCCGATCCGGGCTCCCCACTCATCAGTCTCTCGATAGAAACCCACCCAGCCCCGCCCACCCCTCTCAACCAGAGCGACTGTGCCGGGGTTCAAGTTCGCCCTGACCTCGCCGAGTCACAACCAGCGTCCCACTTCCCTCTGCTCCGGTGCAAAAAATGGGAAGAGAAACCCAACGGGCAACTGGGCCACGCCTGCGGGATCGAGCCAGGTCCAGAAGCCTGGCGGGCGGCGTCACCCCGGGGCCCTTCCCGCTCCCCTCTCGTCGTGCTCGCTCCGGGGCGCGAGCACAGGTGCGGCCGCGACCACAACGAGGGCGTGGGCGCGGTCAGCCGAGGTCCGCGGGGGCCCAGGGCGCCCCGTGGGCGGGGACCTGGCCGGGGCCCCAGGCGGCCGCCCGGGGGGTGTCTGCGCCCGCGCGCCCGCAGGACGCCGCCGGGCACTCGCCGCCCGCCCGCCCCGCCCCCGGCGCCCCGGATTGGTTGGAGCGGGAGGCTGCGCGCGGCGATTGGCCACGCGCCGCGTCAGCACGAGCCGCTCCGGCCCCCCCATCCCATCCCGCGGGCCGGTGTGGAAGGCCGCTGTGAGGAAGGCGCTACGCCGCCGGCCGCCCCGCCCTGGGAGGCGCCCGGGCCCTCCTCAAGTGACCGGCCTCGCGTCCAGGAGCACACGGCGCTTCAGAGGGGAGCGCGCCGGCAGCCCCCGGCGCCAAACCGCCGTCACCTCCTTCCTGTGCCGGGTGATCCGTCGCCTCACCCACCCGGAAAACATAGTCCGCCCCTCACGCCCTTGTGCCGCCGCTATTGGCTCCCGAGTAGTGCGGTCCAGCCCGCTCGGCCGAGGGCTCTAGGGTCGCCCCCCGCCCGGGGAAAAGCGACATTAAAAACCCCACACCGACGAGCCGAGGGAGGCGGCGGCGAGGCCGGCGGAGGGACACGGCGCGCGCTCCTGCACTGCGCACGCGCGCCGTCCAGCAACGAGTTCCGGCCGGGCCGGGGCCGCGGCCTAAAAATAGCTCCGGTGTGGGGATCCGTGCGCGGCGGTGCCGGCGGGTCCCGCGGCGGGAGGCGGCTCCGGGCGGGCGGCGCGAGCGTGGCCGCCGGCAGCGCCGCACTCACGGTGAGGGCCGCGGGCGCGCCTCGGGCCGGACGGCGCGGAGGGCGTCGGGGGCGCCGGGGCGGGGCGGGCCGGGGCCGCGGCCGGCGGACCCGGGGCCGGTTTCGGGCGGGGCGCGGGGCGACCGCCGCGGCGGGGGTCGCGCAGGGCGGGTGGGGGCGGGGCGCGCGGGGCGGCTCTCGGCGCTCCCGGGCGCTGCGCGGGGCCGGCGGCTCTCGGGGGCCTCTGGGGCGGGGGCGCGCCGCGCGGGGGGCGCCCGGCGGGCGGCGGCGGCCGTCGCCCGTGGGAAAGTTGAAGGAGTTCCCGGGGGTCCGTTGCCTCCGCGCGCCTCCTTGTGCCCCCCGGGGTCCCCGAAGGGCTGGAGCCCGCGCGGGGGGCTGGCGGGCGTCTCGCCCTCAGACCTGGCCCCACCGGTGCCCGGGCAGAAGGTGGGTCTCCCGGACCCCCGCAGCGCTGAGCCCCGACTCGGCGCGTGTCACCGCAACTGGGGGCGCGGGGGGCTGCAGAGGGCGTCCCCCCTCACCCCACCCTCAGATCGGGGCGCGCACGGAGCTTTTTCTTTTAAGATTTTTTTTTGTTTTGCATGTTAGAAACTTTGCTTTTCGGTTCAATTTCACCTTTTTCTATTTATTTATTTCTTTGAATTTCAGTTAGTAGGTGAGCCCAAGGGCCGGCAAGTTTGGAAAAGGTGCGCGGAGGTGATTTAGGAGCGGGGGAAAGGCGAAAATGTGTCCCCCCCACCTCCTTTTTCCCCTACAAGGAAAGGGGTAAAAGGGAGAAATGTTGCCGGGACCTCTCGCGGGGCGCCCCGGACCCGTCCCGGGAAAAGGGGGAGCGGCGCCCATTTGGACTCATGCTTCTCGACGGGGCTCAGGGCAGGTTTCTGTATATATATATATATATATATATATTTTTTTTTTTGGTTTGTTTTGGGGCCACACCGGGCGGTGCTCAGGACTGACTCCAGGGATCACTGCATTCAGGGATCACTGCTGGCGGGGCTCGAACCCGGGCGGTGTGTGCGGTGTCTGTACTTTGAAGCTGTCGCCGTCAGGGTTCCGAGGTGTCCAGGTGGCTCGCCCCTCCTTCCCCCCCCCCCCCACGTCCCCGGACCGTGAGAGTCCAGCAGGAGGGTCAGTAGAGCTGCGGGGAGACGCTCCTTCTTCCCAGTTCCAACCCCGAAGACTCCAGCTGCGGGTGCTGGTCACTGCCGGGTGGATGCAGTGGTCAGTGTCCAGACCACCGGAGCCTTTCCACTGGGTTTATCCCTGTACGGAGAGTTTCGGAAGTGAGCTTGGGCGAGTGTTGTGTGCTCCAGGTCTCGGTGTTTACTCTCTGAAGACAATTACAATCAGCATCCCGCTTTGCTCCCCCCCCCCCCCTTTAAAATTGAAATACCCGGAATTACAAAGTTACAAGTTATTTCTGGTTGCATTTTCAGGCTTTCAATGTTACAATGAACCCCTTGCAGCTTTTCACTCTTGATTTCTGCCCCGGGTGAATTAATTGCTACTTTTGCTGGCTGGGAAAAGTCGGAAGTGTTTTCTCACGCTCACGCAGAGGCCAGTTTCGGTTAGATTTTTCTACCAGGGGTATTGCACACGCGTTCAGAGTCGGAAAGCGTGCAGGTTGGTATGGGCGCCCTCTGACCCTTACGCTAATTGATTGTATAATCATTTTCATTCTCAGCATTGAAAGAAGTCGGGATAATGCCGTTATAATGGGAATAACAATGCGGAAGGGGGAAACCAATGATTTTTCTTGCTTTGCTGTCCGTCGGCTTCAGATTAGCAGTCTCTCTAGTGTTTCCAGAACGGAAACTTGTCAAATTGAGAATTAATAGTGACCTCTCTAAATACATTTGCTTACCTATTTAATTTAAATGCATGCTGTTGTTGCATATAAAACTGGTTTTACCCGCACTGGAATAGAGGTGATAAAATATTTCTTTCACTAGTGTTGGCCAAGGTTTTTTTTTTTTTTTTCCTGCATCTTGCGCAGCTCAGGTCAGTGTGTCCAGTCCAGGCCCGCTGTGTTCAAGGCAACGGCTTTACCCGACCTTACCTAAATTTTGAAGAAAATTTGATTTTTAAAACATTTTGGAAAAGTTTGAAAAAAATTGATTAGGGAACAGGAGTGAGCTGTGGGGTCGTTGGTAGAAGGAAAATAGATCGGTGGGGCTCAGAAATAATTGCAGAGTCAACCTCTTGAATTAATGGTTTGAGAATAATCTATATTCTTAGTTTTTGTATTAATGGGTCTTTGTAACAGCTTTTTTTTGTAACAGTTTTTTTAAATGTTATACCTAGCGGTGGTTTGGGGTCACTGTTCACCATGTTTAGGGCCCGTGTTGCGTGGTGCAGGATTCTCGACCCAGGGTTCCCAGTAGGCAAAGTATACATCCAGCCCTTGGAGCTCTCTCCCCAGCGCATGATATTTTGATCGGCTGCAATGTCATTCATTGGTTATTGGGAGGAATAGAATGTGTTTGAAGGTGTTATAATTATGCAGATGTTTGTTACAACATGGTTTTGAATGAAATAGTTCAGCTGAATTCTTTTAATAGCTTGTGCTCTGATTAGGAGGAGATCTCTGGAAGCAATTTTGTGATTGGAAAGTTGTGCCCTTGTCATTCTGGTTTTGGAACCTACCCTTTCTCCCTGGCCTCCACCCCTTCACTGCTGCAAATTTGGTCAGAGGGATTTCATGGATGAAAAATGAAGGCCCTGGATTTTCCATAGACCTTTCTAATTTACAGTTTTGTTGGTGTTTTGAAAGATAAATTTGTGGTGCATATGAATGCTACAAAGTTGCAAAGTGAAGTTTTTGAAATCATTAATGAGGCAATGAAAAAACTGCTTTGTAGATTAAAGTGATCACTTCTGCTTAAAAAAAAATCTGACACCATTCTTAGCAAACTGAGGAGTGTCTTCTTAGTATTTAAATGGAAAGTATTAAATATGGAAAATTCCCATAATTTTTTCAGTTCTTAACCTGCAGGAGGATGTCTGAACAAACATCCACTGTGGATTGACAAGACTTCCTAAAGAAAAACTGCTGGACTGCATCATGGGATTCTTGATTTAGGTGTCAGTGCCACCTGACAAAGTCTTGAGATGTCTGTAAGGTGGCAAAGAGTTACACTAGCTGCCCCATGGAATTGTTAGACTTAAATGATTGGTGGCTGTGAAAATTCTAGCATACTGTGAATCTTCACGTACAAAAATGCCTTTTGCATCACCTCCCTTTATCCCTTCCAGGTGCTTCCTTTCCCTGGGTCCACTGTAGTAACTCTGCCCCTAATTTTAGTTTCTGTGAGAACTATACCTGCTGTATAATCATAGGAGCATGTGTCTGTGTGCTTGGGATAAAGTAATCCAGCATCGTAAAGCCATTATCAGAGACACATGAAATGTTTAGTTGATGAGTCAATATTAGATTTTTGACTTGGAGTTATTTGTGATTATTTTTGTACTGCTTTATGCTATATGATCTCTCTAGATATTAAAAATTTGTTATCTTTTTCCTTCCATTCAGTGAAATGTCTTTTTGGAACTATGTTTGTCTTCTAGGTACAGTAGTTAAAATTTGAAATTAGGAAAAAAATTTAAACATACCTGGAATATGTACATTTTAAAATTTTCTCTAGATGGTAACCAGTAATTTTTTACACTTCATTCCACAAGACAAAATTTACCTGTGTGTGCTCTGTCTGTACGTACATAAGGCTGTTGTAATGAGTCTCCTGGATAACCTGGAATATGATATGTTTAATAAGTACTATATTTTGTATAGTGTTTCTGATTTTTATCTGATTCTTTAATTCATATTCACTGGCTTCACTATATTTGTAATATTTCAAACATAACCATGTGTAATTTATTTGATAAGATAGTTGATGGTGAAAGAGAATTGTCAGTATGGAAGAAGACCTGATACAGGTTGATCAGACTTTCTTTTCCTGCTTTTGGATCTGGTCAGTGCTTAGGACTTACTTAGGGATCACTCCTAGTGGGCGTGGGGGATCGTATGGGGTGCCAGGGATTGAACCTTTCCTATTTTAGGGCTTCAGTATTTTTTATATTACCTGCGTGAGATGATCTTCTTAAGGTTGGCAGTGCCAGACCACTTGGAACTTGATCCAAATCTGGCTCTACTCATACTCACCCTGTGTCGTTCTTCGTTATCTACTGTCTTGCCTCTTGCTTATATAGCACAGTGGGTAGGGCGTTTGCCTTGCACGCAGCCAACATGGCCGACCAGAGTTCGATTCCTCCGCCCCTCTCGGAGAGCCCGGCAAGCTACCGAGAGTATTCGATATGCCAGACACAGTAACAACAAAGTCTCCAATGGAGACGTTACTGGGCCCGCTCGAGCAAATCGACGATCAACGGGAGGGCCTTTTACTTTTTTACTTTACATAACTTTTTAAAGTTACTGCTACTTACGGCCTTTCTTTTAACTGAATGTAAACTCGGTTAAAATCTTGCTCCTTTTATGTGTCCAATACCAGCACTCTCTTTGGTTCACAGTGAGGGCTCAGTAAATGTTGAGTGGAAATTTCCCTGATCAGCTAAAGTGACCAACCACAAACCATAGATAGTAAAGTGGGGAGGGTGCTTGCCTTGCATGCAGCTGACCCAGGTTTGATCCCTGGCATCCCATATGATCTCCTTTGCACCACCAGGAGTAATTCCTGAGCACAGAGCCAGGAGTAATCCCTGAGATTACTGAGTGTCGCTCCAAAACAAAACAACAACCACCAAAAAAAACACCAGAACCAACAGAACAGCCCTCAAATTGAAACAAAACACTTTTCTTCATAAGTTGAGATTTATGTCATCAGAATTTTTGGGTCAAGGCTCCCAAAGCTGTTTTCCCAGAGCTGTTTTCATTTTTATTTTCCAGAAATGGCTGTTTCTTCAGAGTAAACTATTCATCACTTATTAGAAGTTCTTTCTTTTTTTTCTTTGAGAAACTTACAAGGCTAGTACAAGGGCTGGAGAGATAGTATAGCGGGTAGGGCCCTTGCATTGCACACATCTGACCCAGGCCTGGTCCCCTGAGCCCACCAGGAGTGATCCCAGAACGCAGAGCCACAACTAAACCCTGAGCATCGCTGGGTGTGGCCCCCCCCAAACCAGAATACATCCCTGTCAACTAGATTTCCCAATCATTAACCCTTGGCACTTTCATTATTATTCATAGAGTGGTCCCAGAGTCTGGAAACATTATGATTTCATTTTGTTGACAGTTTGAAACTCCTGGAGTATCCCAGGGCTGTAAATGTGTTCAGTTAAAGCCAGAGGCTCATCATTTGAGGCAAAACCTCACTGCTGCTTCCAAGACTGCAGGAATGCAGTGTGGGCCTGGGTGGTGAGGGGACCACGTAGTCCGTTTTGAATGTTGTCAGCATGCTGTGGTTGTCATGGTAGGAACGCACTAAAAGTCCTATTCCTTCTCTCTCCTCTTTCCCCTTCCTCCCTTTCTTTCCTCTTCTGATGCCTGAGCCCCTCCCGAGCAGGCCCCACACATCGTGACCCCTAGATCTCTCCCCACACTCTGCCCGAGTGATGGGGTGATGGGTTTTGAGCCTGGGCTCAGAGGTTTGTGTTGTGGTTGCAGCAGATATACCTTCTTCTAAATCATACATTTATAGCAGTTTTCTATATTGTCCACTTGTTTTCATTTTAGTTGTACTCTTTATTAACCGTTCTTATGCTAATAAAAATATGTACCGGGATTTAGAGTACTGTTATTTAATAGTTTTTATGGATTCAACATTCCATCACCAGGGGCTGCTTCCCCCCCCCCCCCCCCCCAGTTCCCCAGTACCCTGCGGCCCCTCCCCACACTCTCAGTTCTGTAGACAAAGTCTTCAGTTCTGATAGCTTGGGTCAGTTGTTGTTTCCTGACTACGGTTCTTCTTTCACATATGGGAGAGATTTTTTTTTTTAATTATGGAGGTGGTGACACCTGTATAACATGGATGAGTAGAGTTCATCTGAATTTTTTCAAACACTATCTTTCTGGTTAATAGTACAAGTTATTCTGTGCTAATACATTTTAAAATTTACCTGAAACAGGTAAATCCTACAAGTGTAAAATTTAGTAAGCGTGAAGAGAATTAAGGACATTTTTCTGGGGCGAAATCTGCGTAGGTCTCTAAATGTATAAAAGTGTGTGTTTTCTCCTAAGATGTTCATGCATTTTGGTATCTCCTTTAATCTGAAATAGATCTTTAGTCTTCAGCTCCCTTCTCCTACCCCCACCTCACGTTAATAGTGTGGGAATACAAGCAGTTTCCTTTTATTTTTAATGGTGTCAGGGATGGATGGTGTGTGGCACAGGCGCTACCCCAGAGGCCATGTCCCAGGCCAGCTCATGTTGCAGGATGTCTGTCAGTTTGGGTTCATCCTCCTGTTAGGATTCTGGTTCTGAGTGTTTGGCAGGAACGGCTCTTAAGTGGCGATCTGTCTTCTGCAGCCCATCAGGAGTCTGCGGGAGGCAGTTTGACTCATTGTTGATGCTCACTTGGATCCCTCAGTTCACGTTGACCTGCCAGTGTTCGCCATGCAAAGTCACCACTGACCTCTCAGCTGTTTTTCAAAAGTAAACTGTGGAAACATTCTCTGAGCCCGGGTAAATAGTCTTTCCCCAAAGGCTTCTGGCCTGCATTGATGTTCTTGCCTGAGAGAATCAGGTATTGGTAGTTCCAGAATGGAAGTTTTCAGCCATTTTTTTTCCTTCTGCATATGGTAGTTGGTATTCTATTATAGAAAACACCAGCTTGTTTCCTTACTGGCAATATAGGCGCTTTCCCCTTTATTGGGTTGGTTATACGTGATTGCCTGTTTGTGTTCATTTTTGGTTTTGGTTTTGTTTGGGGGCCAACTCGGCAGTGCTCAGGGGTTTCTCCCGGTTCTGCACTCAGGAGTTACTCCGGGCAGTGGTGGGAGAGCCTATGGAATGCCGGGGATTGAATTTGGGTCAGCCGCCTGCAAGGAAGGTGTCCTCCCCATTACTATTTCTCCTGCCATGTCCATGTTCATTCTGGTGTTCCAGAGGAACCCAAGGTTTGGCCAGTGAGCTCTCCATAAGCTTAATTCATCGATGGTCTTGATGTTTCTGGCACTTGGGGAATACTTCATTTTGAGCTCATAACATGCTGTAGAATCATTTGCTTTTCCTGCCTCTGTTCTAGACTCAGCCATTTCTTAAAGTAATCCTGATTCCTCTTACTGGGTATGTAAAAATCAGGCTTTGGGCAGTAGGCATACTGTTTTTGACAATTTGAGCTTATGCTGAATCCTCAGGCAGAATGTTTTATTTTTTTTTATTTTATTTTTTTATTAAAAAATTTTAGGCAGAATGTTTTAGTTTCTTCTACATTGTTGAAAACTCTAGAAAAAAGTATTCATAATTCGAGGGGGCATCTCCCAAGTGTGGTGCTCAGGAGGCTGGGATGTGGGGCCAGGGAAGGATCTCCTGGCAATTCTCTTTTTTTCCTTTTTTTTTGGGGGGTTGGGGGTCCACACACAGGGGTTACTCCTGGCTCTGCACTCAGGAATTACTCCTGGCAATGCTCAGGGGACCATATGGGATGCTGGGAATCGAACCCAGGTCGGCCGTGTGCAAGGCAAACGCCCTACCTGCTGTGCTATCGCTCTAACCCCTCCTGGCAGCTCTCAGCTAACCCAGCCAGCCCTTAGCTAACAGGGCTGGTGGGTCAGTGTGAGTCTGGGAGTTTCCTCACCCACCCAGAGAGCAGTACTCGAGACATCCTGTACTGTCTTGTGCTTGGGGGATCACAGGTGACTGGGAATTGAGTTTAGCCTCTGGCGGTGGCATGTATCTTACCACTGCACCAGCTCTCTGGCCCTTCAAAGTGTTAATGATTTAAGTCACTATTTTTGCCTAATTTTCTGTTTAATTCTGTAATGATTGGATCTTGTTTTCTAAAGCATTTTGAGCTTCTTGGGACTCAGAAACCTGTTTTCTCTCGTATGTTCAGTAAATATGTTACACAGCGTCTTGAACAGGATTAATTCCCATATGTTGTTTATAATAATTGTAGTGATTCAATATTATTTCCACCACTTTTCTGCTATAATTAAATATTCATGTTTGTTACATTTTAGATAATCTTGCAGAAACTTTTAAGTTAATTGATACATTTGCTGTTTTTAATAGCTTTGCTCTTGTAGAGAAAATGAAAAACTTGAGTCTTTTCAACTTTAAAATTCTAAAGACCTCGTTCATGAGATGAAAGTATGTAATTAAAAGACATCAAAATGCCTAATCTTGGCATTGTTGTTTATAGTGTTTTGCTCTTTAGCATGTAATAACCTTTCTGAGCATCACTTTAATTATAAAATGAGATCATATCTTGATCCTTTTTAACTCTGTGGTACATGCTTTATACCTAATTAATATTGAATTGTTTACAACAGCAGAATTAAGTGCCACAAAATAGGATGCAAAGACTCGTGTGCACCTGAGCCAGAGCTGCTGGATCTGGCTTCTGTGTGAGCACAGTGTCCCTCAGGCGATGGCTCTCACTGTGTGCGCCTCACTTGCCGTATGCACTCGGCCCTCCCGGGCCAGTGGCTGGGGAGAGCCCGGGAGTAAGCCTTGGGTTTCAGTCTTGTGGGATATGGACAGTTTCTCATTGACTTTGGATGCACACATACTGTGCTGTGCCGAGAGCTCTGGGGCGCGTCGAAGGGGCAGTGAACCCGGTGTCAGGGAGGTCAGGGAACTTCCTGCTTGCGAAGTAGTGGGGGTAGAGTTTAGTGAACTGTGTGAAGTGCGAGAGATGCGTTCAGAGAAGGGGACTTGGAAGAGCTCACTGTGGAGTGCTCCGGAGTACCAGAGAGCCGGGCACTAGAGGAGTGAGCTGGGTGGAGGGGCGAAGTTCCAAGAGCCCTGAAGGTTTGCGAAGATGTTGATCCCCCAAAGTGTCCTAAGCTTGGGAGGAAATGTACTGAAGATAATGAATTGCTGGTGCCTGATGTTTCAGTGTTGACCTGGGTCAGGGAGAGGAGGCATCGTTGCAGGTGCCCGAGAAGGGTGTTGGGGACTGTGGTGAAAGGACTGTGTAGGGGAGCTTGAGGCGTGCAGAAGATGGGACAGAAGAACGAACGGATGGACGGAAGGGCTCAGCCACAGGTGGGACTGTAAGGTGAGATGTTAGCGTTGACGAGAGCAGAGAGGAAGTGAATGGATGACAGTGGCAGTCGAGGGGACACTGACCAAAGGGGAAGAAGACAAGGTTCCTCGTTAGTGTGGCATGTGTGACAAACTGTCACAGTGGATCATTTTTCTGCTAATGACAAGACCAGGGAGGGCTTGTGAAGAGGGATGGAAGTGAAGGTCTGAATTCTAAAGAGGAGCAGAAGTGAAGGTCCCATATTTTCAGGGGATCTAAGGGATTATCTGTTAAAAGCAGAGCAAGTCCCGAGGGCATATCTGCAGAAAGCCTTGTTTAAGATGAACTCAGACCTTAGAAAATGGAAAAAATTCACGTAAGGATCAATAAGATTGTTGTTAAGAAACTTAGCAGACACAGGCTGGAGAGTGGAACAGTGAGGTGGGGTCCCCCAGCCCCGCCAGGAGTGATTCTGGCAGAGTCAGGAGGAAGCCCGACATACAAACATTGGAGGGTGGAAGAGATGCCATAAAGAGCTGGTGCACATGCTTTCACGTGGGAGCCCTGACACCTCCGACACTAACACGAACTGGAGTAGCCTTCATCCCCTGGTTTTGACCCAAAAACAAAACTTGAGAGGGAATAGCGTGGTGACTGCCATGGTATCATGAATTTAGTGCTTCCTCTGAGGGATTCGTTCTCTTCAGTAGATTTCGCCTTTCTCAACACTTTCCCCCGTTTTAACTACAAGTACTTATATATTGCTGGGCAGTTTTCAAGTTTTAAACTTGGTCTCTATCCTTCTGCAACTTACATCTCGGCACATGTTGTGACTGTTCTTTTCAGTATGATGAATTAGCACTTGGACAAAATCTGGGAATATCATGCTGATAGATTGTATTTGAATGGCAGTAGAATTATCAAACTTCATCAGGTTTTGTTTTGTAGAGATCAGCCATCATGGTATTCTTTTATACTCAGAAAGAGAAAATAGTCATGCGGAATATTATTGGAGAGACATTGCAGGGCTAGCATGTGTGTCTGTGTTCTCCCCTTCCCTTCCTCTGATGTTAGGGATGGCCGAGTCATGTGGTTAGCTTACTTGTGCATTGGCAGGTAGAGGCCCCAGGGATGACAAAGTAGTCCTCGTGGTCCCTAGCTGACCATATCTTATTTGCTGCCTCTTGCCTGAGAGACAGGCTCTCTGCTACTGGAGCTCTTCCTCAGGGACATCCCCCACATTTTATAGATTTTCTCCTCTGTGTCTCCTCATGTTGGACAGCTTACAGAGTCACAGTGTGATTGTCAGGAGAGTAATTCTGGTACGATTCTATTAGGTGAATATCTAATAGATTTGAATTTTATCATGTTTTCTTCTTACGGGCCCTTTCTTGTCTGTGATCCATGCATGCTCCCATTATTTCATGCATTTGTTGTGTAGTCTCCCCAACTCTCTATTAATACATTCTTCATTTTTGAAGGGGGCTTACTGGTCATTATCTTGTAAAATGTATTTTAATTTAATATCTCTGATGTTTTGTGATTAAGTTGAGATTTTCTGTTTTGATACACTCTTCACCACCAGAGTAATATCACTGTGTGGGAAAGTGTTTTATACTAGTGTCTTACTATTGGTGATGTTATCTTTGATCATTTAGTAAAGGTGTCCGCTACTGACTTTGCCATTGTAAAGTCAGGTTTTCTTTTAGAAAATGACAAGTATCCTGGGGAAAATACTTTGATACTGTTAATTTCCTCTTCAAAAACTTTTGCCTCCTCATTGTAGCATTAGTCAGTGGAACATGGTTGTAACAATACAGTACTATTTACAGAATGGAGATTACGTAGTGTTCCTCCTAGTTGAAATTGTGTAGATGAAGACATTGCCTTCATTTATTGTCACTTGCACATCGGTGTGGATTTAAAAATACTTGTTTTTGGTCCTCCAAGTACCTCCAGGAATAATTCCTGAGTGCATGAGCCAGGAGTAACCCCCGTGCATTGCTGGGTGTAACCCAAAAAGCTAAAAAAGAAATATATATATATATATATATATATATATATATATATACTTATTTTGTAAGCTAACCCCAGGTGATGTTGTTTATTTGATCACTTAGATGATACAGCTTTGGTTATTGAGAGCTGCTTCTGCATGCTTTGCATGTCTCCAGTCTTTTTAAGGAGCTTCCTTCCTTTTGGGTACTCAGGAAACATACTTCTCTTCCACTGAACTTGTGGCAGCCCTGGACCATCCCTGTTTCTAAGAGCCCTGCTGTTTTATTGAGGGCGGCATTTCATAGCCATGTTGGTGTAGGACTGTTTCTGTTATTGGAGTGTCATTGTCTCCAATTTCCTTAGACCTAAGGAACGTGTACGCACATGTACACATCGACGTGTTTACTCTAAGGATAAGCATAGCACATGTTTACTTAAAAATCTATGTGATGTGTAAAGTCATGCAATAAAAATCATCGGATATGTAGGATTGGTGGAATTAGGGCAAAAATACTCATACTGTTAGTGATCCATTGAAATTGGTAATTTTGTTTGAAACAGCAGCATGGGAGCTGAAGAGATAGTACAGTGAGCAGGGTACCTGCCTTACACATGGCCGTACCAGGTTTGATCCTGGCATCCCATATAATTACCTCCATGCACTGTCAGGAGTAATTTCTGAGTGTAGAGCCAGGAGTAACCCCTGAGTTTTGCCTGGTGTAGCCCAAAAACTGAAAAATAAACCAAAAATCTAAAATGGCAGCATGATTTTTCAGACATCTATGCATGGTAACTTGAAAAAGATTTGATTTGCTTTTGTGAATGTCAGGATGTAACTTTTGAATAATCAGTGGTGGATAAAAGAGAAGTTACCTGAAGTTAGATGAAATGCCAGGTCACTGTGTGTGTGTGTGTGTGTGTGTGTGTGTGTGTGTGTGTGTGTGTATGTGTATTCTGCTCCTGCTTTTCTGGCTTTTGTCCATTTTGATGATATTGGGGACTTTGATCATCCTAGTGTACTGGTGCTGATCTTTGTTTTAATAGCAGAAGAGTTGCGGGACTTCAATTTTATGATTCTCTTTGGTCTTGCAAGAGCTTAAATTCCCACCTCCCCCTTATCCCCTCTTGCCAAAGGGTAACTGACCTTCAGCTAGTTTTCTTTCCTAGAATTTCCTAGAATTGCTTCATATTTCAAAATTGTGTCCCTTTGCAGTGTGACCTAGTTCCTTTAAATTATTTGAACTTTGAACTTTCTTCCCTGTAGCCTTTTCTCATCTGCCTATTTCCCCAGTATTTTAGATTTAGAATGGATCTTAGGTTCCCCCGTCAAACTCTTGTTGCTGCTGGGGGTAGAGTGGCATTTTGAAAAATCTACATGCTGGCATTTGATTTTTTTCTACTTTCATTCACAGTTGTTTGCAGAATCACTTTCTTTGTCTTTTGGCTTTGCTGGACAGCATGGTTCTGTGTAGAATTCCCTTTTCTTTTTTATTATGGTTTAGGGGGGACATTTTTAAAGTTAGGTATGCTCCCACCACGCTGAGCAGGAAGAGGGGGGTGGTGGGATCTGGCACGGCAGCAAAGCTTTTAAGTTTGGAAAAGACATCAGTGGGCAAGCAGCCCTGGGAAACGAGAGACCCAGAGAGGGCTTTTTCTTCTCTTGATTTTCTCAGTTTTATGATCATCATGATTGTTACTTGACTATTGAATGGTAGGTTTGGTGTTTGTTATTCCTCCACTGTTCTTATTGCGTTGAACGTGATGACTCTGGAACTATTTATTATAAAGTTGATAGGTCCTTTTATGAGAAATTTAATGTTAACTTGGAATGGTATCTAGACTTTGGTTGCTTATAATATTTATTACTTATAAGGATTTTTTTCCCCCTTTTGTGTATTTGGGCCACATATGTCAATGCTCAGGGCTTTCTCCTGCTCTGTACTCAGGAATCACTTTTTGTGGTACTCAGGGGACCCTATGTGGGACCCTGTGTTGTGCTAGGAATCAAACTTGCGTCAGCCATGTGCAAGACATACTCCCTACCTGCTCTCCTTTCTCTCTGGCTCCAACTAGAAGCATTTCTTTTTCTAGAATGACCAAGCGTCATTTTGACTGCATTTTGTTTTTTTTGGAATAGAATTGGTTTTGTTTTCATTATACATTTCTTTTTGTAGAAGTATTCATCATATTTAAAAGTCATAATTGACTTTTAGGCTTGAGAGATGATAGTTTTGGATTAAGCTGCTTGCCTTGCCTATGACTGATGTCTGTCCCCCGCTCCCCTTAAATCCCTGGCATCACATATGGTCCTCTGAACACAGAACCAGGAGTTAGCCCTGAGCTCAGCGGGATGTGGCCCCAAAACCAAAGCACACAAAAAGCCATATTGACTTTAAGCATAGCAAAAATATTTCATTAATTTAAGTTAAAATGTGTGTGTCTTTGGAATTTTTGGTTTGGCTTTCCAAATGGTATTTAAAGAGTCAGAATGTAAGCCCAGAACTTTGCTTTTAGAAACTTATTTTATGAGATTCCCCCACCCCCATCCCCATAGTTTCTACAGGTCTTTAACAATAACTTAGAAGCACACAGGTTTTTAACCTTGTTCCTATTACTACTCTTCCCCCCACACACACACCCTTTTTTTTTTTTTCATTCTACTGGTGAGATACCTGAAGGCACTATCCTTGGCTCTGTCCCTGGCCTTCACTTTTGAACTCAGTTCCTTCTCTATGTTGTTGATTCTAAAACAAAATGCACGTAAGATTCGTCTGTTGCCTTTAGAACTCACTGGCTTACTGGGAGTAAGATGCCATAATTACTGTGCCTTATTAATTAACACCTGATGGAGAATCTTAGCCAGACTATGGAGTGCCGTGAAGGAGTTCAGGTGACTAGGACTGCAGAGGGGATTAGGGCTGCTTTTTGAAGTTTGATGTTGTGGCTGGGGGAAGACAGCGTGAGTTAAGATAGGACAGTGAAATGTGTGCGACAGACGGAGTTAGTGAGATGGGAGAACTTTTCAGTATAGAGAAGATGAAGCGGGAAGTGCTGGAGGCGGATCGGATCGTAGGGCTCCTTGGGTGTTCAGTGGCTTGGACTTTGTTTTTCAGTTAAGAAGAGTTATTGAAGCAGTTGAAAGTTTTTTAAATTTGGAAGTAACTAGGGCTACCTTCATAGGCTCATACAAGATAATTTGTATATTCTTGTTCATAAAAGTTGATTCCTTAATATTCAGCATGACTTACTTAAAAAGCAGCGGTAAGTGGCTGGAGCAGTAGGACAACAGTGTTCAATCCCCAGCACTTCATGTGGTCCTCTGAGCCTGCCATGAGTGATTCCTGAGTGAAGAGCCAGGAATAGCCTCTGGGCATTGCTTGTGTGACCCCAAAACAAAACAAAACAAGCAGTGCTAGAGACTTCTTTGATTTGATTGAGAGTAATCGGTACAGATTCATGCCTTTCTAGGAGAAGACATGGATAAGAAATATCCTTTTATCATTCTTCATTCATTTCTTGATTTTTGTTTTCCCGCCCAGACCCAGTTCTGTGTTCTGTAAAGAAATTCCTCCCAAGTTCTGTTCTTTCGATCCTGTTGTGCTTTTTTCTGCCTTACCCTACAGCATGTTTCATGTTGTATGAACGGAAGTAAAAACATACACTGAATTGAGATTTTTGGATGAGACCCTAATGATGTTCTGGGACACCTGGCATTTATGGGGTGGTATTCAGGGTACATGGGGTAAATCTGCTAAAATGCTCTTTCAGATAACTCTCAATTTGCATTTATACTGATAAAATCTTTTGAAAAGATTTAAATCATGTCTCCTGCTACTGATCAACATCAGCCATTCTCAGTCTTTTTGTTGTTGCTATGAGATACGGTTGTTTTTGCTGTGAGATATGGTAGATGAAGTTTTGGCATATGCAGTCCCATGACAGAGTGAATTGTTAGAGTGACTTATAATTGGCTTCTAGTTCAGTGTGGCCCCAAACCAACTACCACCACCAAAAAAGAGTATAGGTAGAACTCTTTTAATGTGAATTGGTCAGGTAGTCCGAATTTTCCCCTTCAATTTTATTTCATTGCTATAAGCTTTAGAATTTGGTTGGTTGCTAAGAATACCTCTGAGGCCTGCTTCTACTTCTAAATTTTACGAAGTTGCAGAACATCATGAATGGAGTGCAAATATTTTACAGAATCTGGCCAGTGTCTTAATGAATATGGGCATCTGTTTGTCAGAACCTCTCCCCCCAAGTCAAAGTGTTTGACCAGAGTGCCATGTATTTAGCTGCTCTGTTAAGTGCATAGTATTGTGTTTTAAAGTGTGCTCATTAAGGGGCTGGAGCAATAGCACAGTGGGTAGGGCATTTGCCTTGTACGCGGCCGACCCGGGTTCAATTCCCAGCCTCCCATATGGTCCCCCGAGCACCACCAGGAGTGATTCCTGAGTACAAAGCCAGGAGTAACCCCTGAGCATCGCTGGGTGTGACCCAAAAAGCAGGAGAAAAAAAAATGTGCTAATTAAAATTTCTTTTTTGTTGATAAACTCTGCACATTGCTAGAACTTGGGGACAGTTAAAGTGAGAGGTACCTGTAATTTCATGTTGGAAAGAGAAGACAGGGAGTGTGACCCCTTCAAGGAGGTATTGGAAGGGGCCTTCTTGGTGGCAGTGTCAAAATATGTGGGATGTACATTTTCAATCTCATTGAACACTGACACTGGAGCTGGGCTTTTGCCTTCTCTTATTTTTACACTTTTTGTCGTAAAAAAATGAAGATTTCCTTTTTTTCAAGGTACTGAGTAATTGTATTTGGCCCATCTGTTCCTCCTACTCTCCCTGCTTTGCTCTTTTTGTCTACACCTACTCAAGTTTGTGTGCTGTTTTTACCTTGCTTCATTAAAATAGTCCTTGTATCACTTTCCTTTCACTTTTCCTTAAATACTTGACTTCTGTTAAATTCTATTGCCTTAAAAATGTTTCCATGTCATTTAATAACTTTATAAATCTAACTTCTGACTTTTGCCATAGTGTATGCCTTTTTGATGTATTGAACAAAGTGAGAAGTGATAATTGGTTTTCTGGTACCTACCTGGTGGAACTCAGGGCTTACATTGTAGTGGTGCTTGGGGGACTCTGTGGTGGTGAGGATTGAGCCCTAGCATGCGGAGCATGACTCCTGGGCCTGCACCTCTCCCCAACCTTAGTGGTTTGTTTCTGTGTTTCTGTCTTGGCCATTATGTCGAAGTTCTCAGGGATTACTCCAAACTCAGTGCTCTAGTGGCCAGGTGGTGCTGGGAACTGAACCTAAGATTTCTGCATGCAACATATATACTCTAAATCTTTGAGCTAGCTCCCTGATCCCCTGGTGGCTGTTTTCTTTTGGCTGGAGCAGGAGACTTCTAAGTGGTGCTTGGGAGTTCTGGGGCCCCCCCATGGTATCTCGACCAGCCAGGCTCTCAGTTCAGCATCAGGGACAGAGGGTGTGTTACTGCTCCAGCCTTGCTGTGTCTGGGGTACTGGGCCATACCCCATGATTCTCAGGGGCCATGTGATACTGGGCATCCAACCCAGATTGGTGGTACTCGGAAGATGGTGTGTGGTGCTGGGTATTGAGCCCAGGTCAGCTGCGGGCAAAGTAAGCACCCTACCCACTGTACTGTCTCTCTGGCCCTGAGCTGGCATTTTGATCAGCTCTTTTGGGGAGAATTATTATCACAGCCCATGTAGTTCGCATTCATGAGCATTATGTGTGTATGTGTGTATTTTGTTTCTCATTTAATCTTTAATTTCAGCATGTCTTCTAGTATTCCAGATAATTTGCATTTACTGTCACATATATTCTATATACATCATACTTTGGTACTTTAAGAAGTGTTTTCAATTCTCCTGTGATTTGATCTTTTTTTTTTCTTCTTGGGTCACACCCGGCAATGCACAGGGGTTGCTTCTGGCTCTGCACTCAGGAATTACTCCTGGCGGTGCTTGAGGGACCATATGGGATGCTGGAGATCGAACCTGGGTTGGCTGTGTGCAAGGCAAACACCCTACCCGCTGTGCTATCGCTCCAGCCTTCTCCTGTGATTTGATCTTGAGTCTGGGTTCTGTTTCCTTTGTTCAATTTCCCCCCAGAAATGTGAGCCATGCGTTTCTCCATTTTCTTGTTTGGTAGTCTTGATAAACTTGGACATTCATCACACTGCGGCTGGATTTTGTTGACTACTTCTGAGAGATTTTAATTTGTTTTGTCAGACTGTTCAATGTCTTGTGGGTTTGAGCCTTGAGTTTTTACCTGTGTCCTTCTGGCAGGTCAGCTGGAACCTGTGCTCCAGGACTGCTGGAGGGACTGTCTGTACTCTGGGATGCTTCCGCTTTCACACCCTGTGCAGGTTGCTAGGAGGGTTTTCTCCCCTCCTATAGTTTATAGGAACTATAGGAACCTTTGAGCTTACTGCTTTCTGGTGGTGGTTCTTTGCCTGACCATGCGAGGTTTGAATAGAGCTTCATTGGCAAGCAGTAGCTATTAACTATATTGCAACCTTGATTGTGGCTCGTTTGAATTAAATATCAATTTAGAGTGCAGAGCATCTTTGATGTTAGTGATTTGTGGAAATCTTGTAAAGTTTTTATTTTTTTAGATTTTCCTGCAGTTGTAGTCATTGGTTGGCTTAAATAAGTAATCTCATGTTGCCTACGTCATTGTGCTTTTAAAGTGTGGTTACTGGAAAATTTTAAGTGACATTTTAGAAGCTCACATTGAGGTTTTTTGTTTTTGTTTTTCTGCATGGGGGCAGAGCTGCTCTAGAAATCATATTTTTCTTCTCGAACTTCATCCTTTTTGCTACTCTGCCCACAGATTTCCATGGTCTTCTGTCTCCAGCTGTGTGTGTCTCTTCCACTCACAACTGTCATGCTTGACTTCCTGTCCCTGTGCGCTTAACTGCAGGGCAAGGACCTCAGGATCTTGCCCTGCCCTTAACTACCGAATCCTTGGATACCTTATCTCGAATCTTAATCTCTTCTCTTCAATTTTTTTTCCCTACTGCTTTCCTGCTAAGGGTGCCCCTTTCCCACTCAGCCTCTATGTACCTCTCACGATTCTTCCCTTGCCAGACTGTCAGCTCTAGGAGATCGGGGTAGTGATGGGGTTTAGCCCTGTGGCTTGGAAAAGTACCCAGAGTTTATCAGACTCAAAATACTTTCTGTACAAATTACATTGAATTACGTGCCAGATGTTCTGTGGACACTGGGGATATAAAAATTAAGTACAGTTCTCTTTAAAAAGCACAAAAGGACATAGGATCATAGAATCTGAGACTCAAACTTAAACTATTTTAATAATTTTGACCCCCACCCCACGGAAGTGACAATGGTAATTTACTGTGAGATAAGAGAAAACCGGCTGGGGGGAGGGGCACTAAAGTAACTCCAGGGGCTGGGGTGCAAACTTTGCACGTGGAAGCCCTGGGTTCATCCCCAGCACCACCTGATGTCCAGGCATCTCACCACATACTTGACCACCACTGGATGTGACCCGAAATCAAATGAAAAAGACACGGGGGAGGTTGCTTCCCAGCAGGGAGAGAGCTTGAACACAGCTGTAGAGTGGAGCAGTTTGGGCTGTAGCTCAAAGCCTGGGCTACGAACAATGCATGAACAGTGTACATTAACTTGGAGTTATTGCATGCTGGAGGGACTGCCTGTACTCCGGGATACTCCTATACTGCAGGCATGACCCCTGCAGATGTAGTAGTTTGAGGGTGAGAATGTGTTTCCTGTTTGAGGAAATATAAAGATTGGATATTTTTATGGCATGTTGACTTTTTAAAACTATTTAAGGACATGTTCAAAACACCAGTGATTAGGAGCAGTTTATTTACAGAATTGAGGGATGAATTTTTTGGTGAGTTGCACTCACAGGTCATTCCTGGTGTTAATTTGGGGGATCAAGTCGTGCCGGGGATCTAGCCAGGAAGCATGCAAGGCAGGGGCCTTAATACCAGTACTATATATCTGGCCTTCTGAGATGAATTTTGATGTAAGAACATCAAAATGGACAGCCGATGTTGTGTTTAAGTTTGCATTTAAGTATTTATTTACCATGGATCAACTTTTTGAACCTTAATTTCTACCATGACACATACAAAACTGGTGGTAAAATATATTTTAACGGGGCTAGAACAATAGCACAGCAGGTAGGGTGTTTGCCTTGCACGCGGCCGACCTGGGTTCGACTCCCAGCATCCCATATGGTCCCCCAAGCACTGCCAGGAGTGATTCCTGAATGCAGAGCCAGGAGTAACCCCTGAGCATCGGCTGGGTGTGATCCAGAAAGCAATATATATATATATAATTTTTTTTAACATAGGTTTTTTTTTTTTAAGATTAAGGACCTATGAAAAATAGTTTCACTTTGACTTATTGGACTTTAGAAGTTGGTAATAAAAACTATATTTAAAGAACTTCGTTTTATGCTAGTACAACTAGATCAAAAGCTCAAATTGGATTTTTATTGTATTTTGGGGGGCTGCCTAAGCTGTGCTCACAGGGCCCAGGATTGTTCCCAGTGGTTCTTCAGCCAATGAGGTTAACAGTTCTGTGTGTGTGTGTGTGTGGGGGGGTCCTAGTGATGTGGTACTGCTTGTGTTTTGCAGTGCCAGGGATTGCTTGGGCCATTCCGGGTACTTGGGGGTTCTAGGGCCATACCCAGTGCTAGGGACCAAATTGGGGTCAACTGCAAATTATGAGCTTTGAAAAACCCTATACTGACGCTAGAGACAGTTCAGCTGGTAGGGTACTTCCCTTGTACGCAACCAAACAGGGTTCTGCCCATGGCATGGCATTGCTGGGTGTAACCTTCCCTCCCCCCAGTGCTGTCATAGCCCTCACTTACTCTCTCTGTCCCTAAATGTCCTTTAAAAAGCAGACTCCCTTAACCTTGGCCCCCAAACTCCCTCTACCTCTTCAGGCTTATTTGTGTTTATGTGTGTGACGTACCTGGTGTGCAGGCTACACACGGGACTGCACTGAGTCGCTGGGCTCTGACTGGGGACAGACTCAGCACCTTGCCCAGGTTGAACGTTAGGCATATGCTTGAGCTCTGTGCCCGGCTTGATGTGTGCCTTCTAAAATTCAAGCTTTAATGCTTAATTTGTTAAATAAGAACAGTATTTTGCAGTTTGTGGTGTTCTTTTCTCTCTAGCAGAAATGTTCATATATATTTTTTCAAACAGAAGCAGAATTTTAGTAATATTGCTGAGTCAGATTCAACGGGCTGGTGTTTCTATGGAGAAAACCATTTCGTTTGAAAAAGCATATTTGGGGATTGGTAGAATTATGTAATTCTCTATATTGAAAGCATTAGCCTCACAATTAATATTGAACCTTTGGGCTAAAGAGAGGACTGACTTCTCCCACCTTCCTTGTGTCTAAATATTCTTAGGATGGGCCCAAGCAAAAGTGTTATCAAGGCCTGATTCTTAAGCACGTAATCTGTTTCCCTGGTTCATAGTGTTCTTAATTACTGTGAGTCATTAACATTGGTCAGTTAAGAATAAAAGCTACAAGTACGCACATTGTAGTGGAGAAATTTTATGTGATACAGGTCACTGATCCATAGACAGTGTTCTCCATGAGAACATAATAGTGAACGATCTAATCAAAACAAATGCTGACGGCTCTTAGACCAGATAAACAGAAATACTGTCATATGTTGTGGCCGGATAGTAGTATAGTGGGTAAGGTATTTGTCTTGCTTATAGCCGACCCAAGTTTGATCCCTGGCACCATCTCAGTCCCCCAAGCCCACCAGGAGTGATCACTGAGCACAGAACCCCAAGTTAGCTCTCAGTGCCACTGGGTGTGCCCCCTAAACCAAATTTATGTATGTATGTGCATATGTATATCTTTGTATGTGTATGTATATGTAATATTTCATGTGATAGTGGTTACAGGAAATTAGGACCTAGGTAACCAATTATGAGTTCCCTAAGCCCACCAGGAGTGATCACTGAGCACAAGTTAGCCATCAGCACCACCCGGTGTGCCTTCCAAGCCAAATTTATGTATGTGTATGTGTATATGTATGTATGTGCACATGTATATATGTGTGTATGTATATGTGATATTTCATGTGATAGCAGTTACAGGAAATTAGGACCTAGAAAACCAGTTATGGGTCTTAAGAGTATACAAAATATTACTCACAATTTACATAACACTTTCTTTTGTTTTCATATTTTGGGACCACACCCAGTGATGGTGGTGTTAAGGGGCTGCTCCTGGCTCTGCACAGGACTGACCCAGTGGTATTCATGGGAACCATATGTGATGACAGGGATTTGAACAGGGGTTTCTGGGATGCAAGGCTAGTGGCCCTAAAAGGACATTTTGGGGGGGGGGGGTTTAGGTCACACCTGGCAATGGTTAGGGGATACTCCTATCCTGGCTCTATACTTAAGAATTACTCCTGGCTGTGCTTGGGGGACCATATATGATGCTGGGGATCTAACCAGGGTGGTCCGTGTGCAAGGCACCATTACTCTGGCCCCAATCAGCCACATTTTGTTTTATTACCAAATAAAACAAATTATTTAGAGAATTCCTTCCTTCCTTCCTTCCTTCCTTCCTTCCTTCCTTCCTTCCTTTCTTCCTTCCCCCCCTCCCTCTCTCCCTCCTTCCCTTCTCTGGCTTTCTTTCTTCCTTCCCTTCCTCCCTCCTTTCCCTGGCTCTGTACTCAGGAATCACTCCTGGTAGATTTGGGAGACCATATGTGATACTGGGGATCAAACCGGGTTGGCTGTGTGCAAGGCAAGTGCCTTACCCACTGTGCTATCTCTCCAGTCCCTGAAAATTTGTCCTTTCGGGAGTATTTGTGACCTTTGTGCTAGGAAGTATTAAGTGTTGGAGTTTGAGGTCATGAAATGTGTATTTAATTCTGTTTTAGAATTAAGAACTGTTACTAATGCATGTCATTTCTTTTTTTATTAAGGAATTTTATTTTGTGAAAAGGGAACAAAGAAGAATTTTCTTCCAGGATCACATCTAAGTGCACTTTCTGCGGATACGTCATTTCTAGTAAGACACATTTTCTTTTTCAGAGTTTTAAAGGAAGTGAACACAGTGGAAATTTATCAGTTTCAGTGGCAGTTATTTGGTGTTTATTTGGGGGAATCAATGGAGATGAGTTAGGAAATTTGTAAAATCCACTCATGGTTTTGTAGGGTTGTTTCCTCATCATTTGCCCAGTGCCACTGAGATAATCCCACGCTTTCATACTTCTCTTTCCTATTGGTTGCCTTGTTTAAAAACAAAACACTCAAGTCAGTAGTCCCTGTTTACTGTAAAAATAGGAAGGAAAGGTTTGAGGAAATGAATTACCTACGCTAAGAAGGGAAAGAATGTGATTTTCAAATGAAAAATGAAGAGAGCAATTCAGATCCTATTATTTGAAAGATGGGAGCAAAGCAGAAATAGCAGTGGTGTTAAGAGATTTTCTTAAAGGACCTGGGATGTGACTCAGGTGGGAGAGCCACAGGGAGGGCATGGCCATATCACGTGGAAGTGGCTTTGCGGGCCCCAGAGGACTTGTTTAAATCTCTTCTATGTGGGTTTTTTTTTTTTTTTTTTTGATGATTTGTTTGTTTTCTTTACCTTACATCATAGGCTCTTATTTGGGGAGCTCTGAAGTATAGACTGTTCTGATTTAAGTACTCTTTTGGCTAGTTCCAAAAGAGTTAGTCAGTAAGATAGGTAGTCCACCTGCTTTTCAAATTGGAGAAGTGAATCATTTTAGTATGAAACTTTTAAAATAATTATCCATCTCTCTTGGCCTATAAAATTTTCTTTTACTGAAGTATTATTCTGGGGAAATGCTAGCAGGCAATAGTTTTTGTTTGTTTGTTTGTTTGTTTGATTTTTTGTTGAGCCACCGTGAGATACAGTTACAAAGCTTTCATGTTTGAGATTCAGCGATACAATGATCGATCACCCATCCGTCCACCAGTGCAAACTTTCCACCACCAATGTTCTCATTATCCCCCCCACTTCCATCCCAGTCCTTACCCTGCCTCTATGGCAGACAGTTACAGGCGATAGTTTCGATAGGTTAGGTCAGAAGGAAACTTGAGAAAGGTACTTAAAACATTTTGTTGTATTGGGTAAAGTTTTACCATTTAACATAAGTCCGATTTTTTTTTTCTTTTTGGGTCACACCCAGCGATGCTCAGGGGTTACTCCTGGCTCTGCACTCAGGAATTACTCCTGGCGGTGCTCGGGACCATATGGGATGCTGGGGATCGAACCCGGGTTGGTCGTGTGCAAGGCAAACACCCTACCCGCTGTGCTATCGCTCCAGCCCCATTCCTAATATTTTTCTTGACAAGTTAAATAATAAACGTTTAAGAGTTTATAAATAGCATTTAGTTATAATATTTCTAGGTCAGTTTCTTCTTTTTTGGGGGGGGGTTGTCACATCTGATTATGCTCAGGGTTAACTTAAGGCAGTGCTTGGGGAACCATGTAGGATGTCAGGGATTGAACCCGGTTCATATGCATGCAAGGCAAATGCCTTTTCTGCTGTGCTATTGCTCTGGCTCTCTATGTCAGTTTCTTAAGTCTTTTATTTATTTATTTTTTTACACCCCCCCCCCTCCTTTATTTAAACACCATGGTTTACAAAGTTGTTCATGAAGCATTGGTTACAAGCATTCAGTATTCTACCCCCAATCCCATCACTAAGTGTGATCTCTCCTCCTCCATTGTTCCCATTTTCCCAACCATCTCCCAAGCCCCCTTGGCAGGCACAAAATTATTTCTATTGCTTGTTACAACTGAGTGGCTTATGCAATTCTGAAAAAGCACTTCAGTAAAGAAAATTGGTGGAACTTGTTGTATCTCACCATGAGGTTATCAAGTCTTTACATGAGGGCTTACTAAGCTGTTGTTGCTAGTTGAGGCTTCCATGTTCATGTCTCTTCATTGAGCCTAGTAGGCTTCTGTGTGACTCTCCCATCTCATTTGCTGTGCTCCTACTGGGCTGTCAGGGTTGTGGAACTTGGAGGAGTTGTATGGCTCAAATGCAGCTGCGCTCCAGCAACTCCAGAATATTTAACCGTCAGGAGCATACATGGCGGCCGTGGGATGTGGGTGTGGTTGCTGGGGCTTCTGGAAGTTCGAGGGTTGGGTGGGAGGGGTGCCCAATCCCTCTCTGACAAGACCCCAGAGTTCTCTGCCCCAGATGGTGGACCTGGGGATTTCAGCAGTTTAGTGTCTGCAGTGATCAGTTGTGAGGCTGTGGAGGCTGGTTGTTGGCCCGGCGGCAGCCATGCAATCTACGTGCAGCTGCTGGGGCTTTGGCAATACCGGACTCCACGTCCCCCTCCGGAGGGGACCCCAGGGTTTTCAGCTCTGAGACTGGTATACTTGTGAATTTTTTCAGGTAGTTGATCTCTTCTGAGATTTAATCGTGAGTCTGTAAAGTGGAATTGATGGAAGAGCTGACATGGTGGGGGTGTGGGATGTGGGTCTCGATTTTCTTAAGTTTGGGCTAAAGAATAGCCCTTTTAGCGGCATACTTCACTGTGGGAAACGAGGAGAGAGACTTTAGTTTTTCTCCTTGGAGCAGAGTTTGCCTCAGTTTCAGACTTCAGACTTGAATAGGCAATCTGGGCATAATAACAATTAGCTCATATTTTAAAATATAAGCCACATTAATCTTCCATAAGTCTTTGAATGTTTCTCTGGTATTTCCTTCTGTCCTCTTACTTCTCATAACTGATTTGAGTTCATCAAAGTATTTAGCTGTTTGTCTGTCTACACTCTACTTTTTCTTCTCATTAGTAATGCCTGGTATCTACTTTGAGTTAATTTTTATATGTGATGAGATTTAAAAACAGATGAGATTTTTGGTGTTTTTTTTTTTGTTTTGTTTTCTTTTTGGGTCACGCCGGTGATGCACAGGGGTTACTCCTGGCTTTGCACTTAGTAATTACTCCTGGTGATGCTCAGGGGACCATATGGGATGCTGGGAATCGAACCTGGGTTGGCCGTGTGCAAGGCAAACACCCTACCCGCTGCACTATTGCTCCAGTCCCTATAGATGAGATTGCTTTGCATCTTAGTATCAAAGTGTTTCAGAAACAATTTGGGAAAGATTATATTTTTTCTTTGTGTGGTTATCTTAGCATTAATTTTTTAATCTATTTAACTTCCAAGTATTTGACTACTTTTCCAGATATCTTTCCCTGATAGACATTTAATTCTGTGTGTGGGGTCTAAGAACATGGTTTGTAATTATTTCTTTAATCACTTAATCACTTAATCCCCGTTATTCATCCATTTATTCAAGCGGGTGCCAGTAACGTCTCCATTCATCCCGGTTGCGTGCTAGCGTAGCCCAATGGTATCTGTTCATTCTAGGAACATGCAGAGCCTCAAACCGATCATTTAGGGTCTTGACAAAGAAGTCTGACCATCTTGTAGGTGGGCATCCACGTGATCTTTTGATGTCCCGTGGAATCCAATCAGTAATGGCTCTAGTCCAGCGGTTGTCTGTAAACCTCATTACATGTCCAGCCCATCTGATTTTTGATGTCTTGGCAAATGAGACAGCGTCCCTGATTCTTGAGCATTGATGAAGATCAGAACTCCAGATTCTATCTCTCATTTGAGTGAATTGTGATATTCCAAGAATAGTTCTTTCGATTCCTCTTTGAGAGACCCGAATAGCGTTCTCATCCCGTTTTCGTAGAGTCCAGGTCTCTGAGGCATATGTTAATGCAGGAAGAACAGTGGAATCAAAGAGATGTGCTCGTAGCTGGAGGTTCTTTGTCCTTTTAGTTATTTCTTCAATGCTCTTGAAGGCATTGCAAGCCGCTCTCTTTCTCCTGCGCAACTCAGGTGCCAGGTTATTCATCATGTTGATTTCTCGACCTAGGTATATATAACTGTTGCATTCGGAGATGGTGGTTCTGTTGAGAGCAAATGGAGTGTCAGGAACAAGAATGTTTCTCATAAACATTGTCTTCGTAAGATTCAGCTGTAGTCCGACTTTTCCACATTCACGGTCAAAGTCGTTCAGCATTTGTGCTGCTTGGCTGATGTTTGGTGTTATTAGAACGATGTCATCATCAAAGCGGAGGTGGTGTAGTTGCCGACCATCTATCTTCACTCCCATGCTTTCCCATTCCAGTCGTCGCATGATGTTCTCGAGGGTGGCACTGAAGAGTTTTGGTGAAATGATATCACCCTGCCGAACCCCTCTCTTGATATGGATGATTACTTCTTTGTTGAATGGTGAGATCTTGGTAGTGAATCCGCAATAGAGCTCACGAAGGATCCTGATGTATTGAGTTTGTACGCCCTGATTGGCTAGGGCTTCCATGACCGCTTCCGTCTCAACAGAATCAAAGGCCTTCTTTAAATCAATGAACGTTAGACAGAGCGGCATCTTGAACTCCCGAGGAACCTCAGTGAGCTTAGTAATCATGTGGATATGGTCGATGGTACTGAATCCTTTTCGGAATCTGGCTTGATGAGTACTGATGGTAAGTTCTTCAGGTGTTCAGGTCTGATCTTGTCTGGGCCAGGTGCTCTTTGTTTCTTTACCGACGAGATGGCATGTTGGATTTCGGAAGGGAGAACATTGGGAACGACATATCCATCATGTGGTATGTGATATGTGGGCAAGTGGACGTGGCTATTAAAGAGATCTTAGTAGAAGTCATGAATAATCTTCTCCATTGCCCTTCTGGAAGATGTGATAGATCCATCATGATGTCGGAGGGCAGTCATCTTGGTTTTGTAGTTGGTGAAGGACAGGCGGGCATTACGAATGCTTTTCCTAGCTTCTGCCGCATCTACCAGTACTGCTGCTCTCCTGTTTTTTGAGGTCATCTTTGATGGCTTCTCTGCACTGTTTTGCCAGTTTGGATGTTCGCTTGTGGTTGCCTGAGGCATGTGCCAAGCCACGTTGGCGAATAAGTTCAAGAGTGTTCGAAGAAAGGCGGTTTTTTGTGGTTATCTCTCTCTTGGCATTCCTTGCACAATCATGGAGGTGCTGAATCATTCGATCGTATTCCTCATCAATGTTGTCAATGACGGCATCTTCCCATGTTGCCGCAACAGAGCCAAAGAGCTCCCAGTTGGTGGTTGTTCTGGGAGTCCTCTTCTTAAACCTTGCATTCTTTTCTCCTCGTTCTGTGAGGTAGAATTTTGCACGAAGAAGACGGTGGTCTGATCCCGTTTGGAATTTTGGGACAACAGCAACATCGGTTAGGCAAAACCGCCAATTGAATATGATGTGGTTTATTTCATTGTGGAACCGTCCATCGGGAGACTCCCATGTCCAACGTTTAGATTCAGCCTTTTGAAACTGTGAGTTACCATGGAAGGTTTTGGTTGACATGATGAACTCAGACAGTCTGTCACCCTGTTCGTTCCATTCCAGGCCATGGGTCCCGATGTGGAGTTCATCAACTGATCTTCTTGGTCCTATCTTGGCATTAAAATCACCGACAATGATCTTGTAGAAGGTGTGATCTTCTTTATAGAACTTCTCCAGCTCCATGTAGAATTTCTCAGTTTCTTTTTCACCATAACTGGATGTTGGTGCATAGACAACAAAGATAGAAACTGCCGGTAGTGAGCCACATTTATTCAAGTGTAATTGTCTGATTCGGGTTGTTAGGCATTTGAATGAATTTCTTTGGACTTTATATTTTAAGACTTTAAAATGACTAAATTTTGGTTGATTATGTTGTGTTTAGTAAAGTTTTCTTTGAGAAAATTGTGCTCAGATTATTTTTTCCCTTCAACCAGATTTGAAAATATTGACTGCTATTTTTCTCAAATATCATACCCCAAGTTTTTGTTTTGTTTTGGGGGCAGGTAATTTCAGATACATCTCTGCATTTAATCTCTCTTGTTTTTTCCCAGTCTGTTTTTTTCCTCTGCTATATTTATATGATAGTGTCACATTGCTAACTGATCTCTTATTCTGCAGTATATAATTGTCTTAAATTCATCTAGTGTTTCTTATTTCTGGTCATTTTGATCTTTGGAAGTTTTATTTTTTCTATTTCCTCATATTCTTGTTTACCTTCTGTAACTTACAGTTTATTTAAAAGTATAGTTGTATGGGCTGGAGAGATAGTGTGGGTGTTAGACGCTTGCCTCACATGCTGCCAGCCTGGGTTCAATCCCACTAGGAGTGACCTCTGAACACAGCCAGGCCTAAACCCTGGGCACCACTGAGTGTGGTCCTACCCTCCACTAATGTTATTCCATTTGTTACCACTTCTGGGTCTCTTTATATTGCTTAACTTTCTAACAGACTAATTATTACATTTTTTTATTCTGTTTTTTTGAAATTGAATCACCATGAGATAGACCATTACCAGGCCATTTATGATTGGGTCTCTATAATTTTTGTTTGGATGTTGAACATTGTGGCTTGATATTGTTGAGTGAGAAAAAAACCAATTTGTGGGGCTGGAGCAGTTGGACAGCAGGTAGGGTGTTTGTCTTGCACGCAGCTGACTCGGGTATGGTTCCCAGTACCCCGTATGGTCCCCTGAGTCCTCCAAAGCATGCAAAGCGTGCAGGAACCCCTGAGCACTGCTGGGTGTGGCCCAAAACCAGGAAATCCAAAACCCAAATTGAAAACAAAAGAACCAACTTGTGCTTTTTAAAAAAATATATAGTATTGCACTTTGTAAGGTGTTTGAAAGCTCAGCTAGTTCATTGCATAGCAGGTGTTCTGCTGTCTAGGCTTAATTTAGTCATTAAGGCTATATTTGAGCATTGTAACCAGGCCTTTGGAAGTTTATTCTAAATATCCTATAAGCTTCGTCTTTGTTTTAACTTTGAATCGAAAATATGTGACCCACCTTCGTTGTGATCAGAGTAGAGGAACTTTATCTGCTCAGAACTTAGAAATCTGAAATTATACTCCAGGAAAAATAATGTCATGAGGGTAAGCAGAAGAAATAAAGAGCCTGGTAAAGAATCAGTGCATATGGGAGTCCAGGCTTTATGACAGAGCTGACACTTTGAGAGTAGTGGGGAAAGAAAGTTGTAGGGAAAGCAACCAATACTGGAAAAATTAGTGACCTAGAGGGAAAAAGTGAGTCATGTTCCTTACCACATGCAAATATCAGTGGGAGCTTTTCGCTGTGAAAGGCAAAACTAAAACTTCATAAACTAATGCAAGGAGAAAATATTACTGATTAGACGGGGGTTTCATAAAAAGAAAGAAAACCTTGATGAATTTGATATTATAAAGCCATTGTTCAGGGAGCCGAGAGGCAGGAGAGTGGGTTACTTGCAGTGCATGCAGATAATGGCAAAAAGGCCCGTGTCGGAATGCACGAAGCACATCTACAGATCTCTATGGCAGAGACAAATAATCCATTTGAAAAATGGGCAGAAAGCATGAAAAGGCCTGTCATCCAAAAACAAAACAAAACAAAAAAACCCCAAGACAGTGTTTAAGAAATAATGTGGAAAGGGTGCTTAATGCTAATAAATTGAGAAATATAAGGTCAGCTGCAGAGGCTTCTAATCCTCATAAGTCACTGGAGTCACTAAATTAAATAAATGGATGTAGAACTTTTGGAGATGATGTTGGATAGTAAACTCTGCTGGTGATAATGTGTTTATTTTATTACAGCCACTTTAGAAAACAGTTTATTTGCATTGGCTTAGAAAACAGTTTATTTGCATTGCCTGTGACCCAGTAATTTCTTTCCATGGGTGTACCCCAGAGAGTAATCCCGGGCACATGTATGGGGTGTGTTAATGACATTGCTAGCAGCTCTGCTTGTTCTAGCTTCCGGCAGTTGACTGAGTAAATAAAATCGTGACATTTTCTTAGAACATCTTTTCCTAAAGCAATACAAATAAAGCCTGCTGCACTCTTCGAGTTGACATCAAGGATGTTTCTCAGAAGGAACCAGAAATGGAAGATTGCTATTTGTGATTCTGATCACGTAAACCTAAATCAGCACACAAAGCCATAGCACTCGGAGGGCTCGGAGAGTATCTCGCCCGCACGGCAAAGCCTGGCAAGCTACCCGTGATGTATTTGATATGCCAGAACCAGTAACAACAAGTCTCACGATTTGTTGTGAGAAGTTACTGCTGTCCGCTCAGGCATATCGATGAACAACGGGAGGACAGTGCTACGGTGCAGTTATTCGTGCTGATGTCGTGAAACAGTCAGCAACAACAGCCTCCCCCTAGGGGTGATAGGCTGCTTCTTGGGGGGATCTGGGGGAACTCAGGATTAATCAGGGGTGCTGGGTTGACTACTGCAGATGGTCTTCTTAGACATGAGTCACTTCAACCCAAACTTGGAGTAAATCCACGTGCCCTGTAATTTTTTTTTTTTTTTATGTAAGAGTACTGCTATTTATTCAGCCACTGATTAGCTGATTGATAACTGGGCATGAACTCCACCTTACTTTTTAAATTTTTTTATAATTTTATTTATTGAATCACCGTGAGAGCAGTTACAGAGCTTTCTGGTTTAAGTCTCGGTCATACAATGAAACACCTGTGCCTTCACCAGTGCCCATTCTCCACCACCAAAAACCCCAGTATACCTCAATCCCACATCCTCCCCCTACCTGTGGGGCAGATGATTTCCACATTACTCTCTCTCTACTTTGATCATATTCAATATTTTCGCGCCAGACCCACCATTATTATTTGGGATTTTACCCCAACACTCAGATCTGCTGAAAAGGCAACAGTAGACAATTTGTTTTCTATTGCTGGTTAAGAATAACACATGATGTCACATGGCTGCAGTAGTGGCCGTGTGGTTTTGAAATTCTGAAATTTTAACATTTAAATCTGGAGGAATTTCTGCCAAAACCTGCTGGGTTCCGAGATTTGTTCCTGAGTCTCTGTGATCGTGGCCGTTAAGCAGCTTGATAAGGAGCCAGAAAGGCCGTTCATGGGCAGCGACTCAGGGTCTTGTTGGGACAGGGAGGAAAGGGCCTGCTCCACCCCCATCCTGTGAAGCCCCACTTGTCTCGTCACTGAGGGCCCAAACCTGACTATCCAGTGGCCTCTGGAGGATTGCGGCCACCGAGCCACCTAGGGGGAGCAGGTGGAGGGACAACACCCTTTCCCCCCTAGGGTGGCCCGGTGACAAGTAACCTGCTGTGGGGTCTGGACACATTTCTGCCAAAAGCCACTGGGTTCCGAAATTTGTTTCTGAGTCTCTAGGATCATAGCCATTAAGCAGCTTGATCAGAAGCCAGAGAGGCCATTCGTGGGCGGCAACTCGGGGTCTTGTTGGGGTGGGGAGGAAAGAGCCGGATCCACCCCTAATCTCGTGAGGCCACGCATGTCTCGTCACTGCGGGACCAAACCTGATTGTCCAGTGGCCTCTGGAGGATGGCGGCCACCAGACCGCCAGAGGGGAGAGGCCAAGGCACGAAACTTATTCCCACCTGGGGTGGCCCAGCTCCGGTAATCTGCTGCAGGAACAGAACGCATTTCTGCCAAAAGCTGCTGCGTTTCGAGATTTGTTTCTGAGTCTCTGGGATCATTAAACGGCTTGATCAGGAGCCAGAGAGGCTGTTCGTGGGTGACAACTCAGGGTCTCGTTGGAATGGGGAGGAAAGGGCCGGCTCCACCTCCATCCTGTGAGGCCCAACGTGTCTCGTCACTGTGGGCCCAAACCTGACTGTCCAATGGCCTCTGGTGGATGGTAGCCACCGAGCTGCCTAGGGGGAGCAGGCGGAGGGACAGCACCCATTTCCCCCCTGGGGTGGCCTGGCGGCAGTAACCTACTGCGGGGTCCGGATTCATTTCTGCCAAAATCCCTGAGTTTCGAGATTTGTTTCTGAGTCTCTGGGATCATGGCGGTAAAGCAGCTTGATCAGGAGCCATAGAGGCTGTTCTTGGGTGTTCTCTGCATTTTAGATTACACTATCTATTGGTCTCTGTTTCATTTCATAGTACAAAATCAGAACATGGGTTTGGGTGATTGCTCATGTGGTAAGAACACAAGCCTATTGGGGGTGCAAGACCTGAGACCCGTTCCTGGCACTGCCTGGCACCTCCTCCCAGGCTGCCACAGCACCGCTTGTGGTAGCCCTGGTTGCTCTCAGGCACCAAATTGTCATGCCCACATCGCTGGACTGTGAATGGCTCTGAGTTCTCCAGCAGTGCTGGATTTGGCCTCCGTGAAAATATCAGAATATACTTATTACGTGCTTAGATCTCTTTGTGTTATGGGTCACACCAGGTAAACCAATTCCTGATTTTGTTGCACGCCTGCCAAACTTTCTAAACTATTTCCCACACTGATTGTTAAGTCTTTGACTTTGTGTATGATGGTATTCCCCAAATTGTGTTATCTTTATAAGGAAAGGCTAGGACATATATCCTTTATAAGGGTAGAGCAATAGCAACACTTACAAGTTCACATCTTAAACAGTTAATTAAAAAAAAAATTGGGGGGTGGGTGGGGCATACCTGGTAATGAATCCTTGCTCTGTGCTCAGGGGACCAGATAGGGCAAGACAAGTACCTTATAAAAGGTTAATTAAAAAAAAATGTTTAGTATTTAAATCATAACAATTGAGATGGTATTTTAATAAGGTTTATCTTAGTAGAGGATGGAATTATTAGCAAAACAGTTTACCCAGAAATCAGTTATTAAAAAAAGTATTGGGGATAGAAGTACTTTTTAATCTCAAATTTGAGATTAAAAAGTACTTGGGATATATTGCATCTTACAGATGAAGGGTATTTATGCTGAGAGTCAGTCAGTGGGGGTGGAGGGCAGAATCTCATTTTCATTTCTATGCCTTGCCTTGTTCTCTTCTGTGTATTTCTATATGTTCCTTGCGAAGTGAGACCATTGATCTTTAAGAAGTGTAATTTATCTGGGAATGAAAGGTCTGGTTTTGATGATTGTTTCCTTTCTCATAAAGATTTTAATAACGTGTCTGTCTCTCAGGAGTCCATGCTGTCTCACGATTGTGGGGTTCTAGAGGTCATCCTTGATCCACTTTGTAGAACTGATTGAGACTGAGTCTGGCAAAGTCACATGCCAACTCATTGGTTTGTCTAGAAATAAAAATTAAAATCATATAGGCTAATCATTCTGATCATAGTGATCAAATTATGCATTTAGTGAGTGGGTTATTTATCATAATGAGCCAATATTTTCTTCATTTTAAAGTAACTGTCTTGCTTTAAGGAAGAAAGCACAGTTTAAAAAGAAAGCCCCCATACAGTAAAATAAAGGATGTGACATTAGCATGGAAAGAAATTACTTTCATTTTCCGTCATATTTAATTTCTGTAACAAATCTACAATGTGTTAAGCTAGTCAGTGTTTATGACCAGTGCATGTTTCACTACCATATTACATGTTGTACAGAAATAGGCATGACTTTGTCCCATAGGAAATGTTGAATAATAGTAGTCCCTTACCATTTGATACCTATAGCACCGTAGCACTGTCCTCCTGTTGTTCATCGACTTGCTCGAGCGGGTACCATTTGATACCTAAGAGGCTCTTAATTTTTCAGCATTCAGTTTTAAAATGCTTTTAATAACATTGTTAAAACTTGTAAAATCATAGAAACTGTTACTGAGTAAATCAATATTTGGGTAAATACAACATTTAAATCATTTCTTACAGTTTCAGGCTACTTTTCCCTTCCCCTCAACCTAGTGTTTTTTTTCCTGTATGGTTGATTGTCCCTGTAAGATTGTAAGAAGCAGTATTTTGGTGGTCTGATTTTTCAGGTGAGATCTCAGTGTTGGTACTTCATTTCTCCTCAGTCTAACAAGCAGTTGTGTGAAAGTAGCACAGACTGTACAGAGTATGCAGAGATTTTAAAGTCTTTGCAAAGCTAAAAACGCCTCCTGTCAGTTTAGGTGAAGGGCTCAGAGTTGGGACAAACTGCTGGTCAGTTCTGCTCACTTACCAGCCCAGGCCGGCCGCCGCCACCACTGTGGCTAACAGCCATGAGTCACAATGATTCCTTGCCTTTCTTCTGAGCGATTTATAGCATTTGACTTGTTTTGCCGGCCTGAATGTCTGACTGTAAAATGGCCAGTCTTTCTTGTAATTAGTAAGGGATGCTTTTTTCATTGTCCTGCGGTAGGGCGTTTGCCTTGCGCGCAGCCAGCCCGGCCAAGCCGGGTTCGATTCCTCTGCTCCTCTCAGAGAGCCCGGAAAGTTACTGAGAGTATCTCGCCCGCACGGCAAAGCCTGGCAAGCTACCCGTGTTGTATTCAGTTTGCCAAACACAGTAACAACAAGTCTCAAAATGGAGACGCTACTGGGCCCACTCGAGCAAATCGATGAGCAACGGGAGGACAGTGCAGTGTTATTCGCTGTCATTTCTTGAATGGGATGTGTTTGGGGGAACTTACCTAAATAAAATTTGTAACAATGTTAATAGAAGCCAGAACTTAATAAAATGAGAGGTGCTTTAGAAAGGAGTGCCTTTAAGAAGGGAATATATTGTAAAACTGCATTTTAAAGTAATGACAGTTATATTCAAAGCATGTTTTGTTTTTCCCCTTTTAGTCAGTTCTTTGAATCTTGACTAATAACAACCATTGTGTTCATACAACATATCATCCTATTGAAAAAAATATGTAATTAGTTGTTATGTGCAGTTCTTGCTAAAATGGAATGCTTTGTTCATTTCCCATAAAACAGTAGTTTAATAATAGTCTTAATATTAATTTGAATTTCTGCCTGGATTTAATTGTTTGTAAACAGAGGAAGCCAAGGAAATGTTTGTGTATGAAAAATAACCAAGAGCAGAGAGATGCCATAAGGATTAGGGCTGACGCCTTACATGCAGCCAACTGCCATTCAACCCCCACACTGTGTGGTCTCTCACCAGCATTGCAGGGGCTACCCCTGGGGGCCTCCATGATCACTGGGGTGGCCAGGATAGTCCCCAGTACCCTCAGGCCCTGGCGAGGAATCACTGGTGGGGGCCTTGGTGTCCTGAGTAGCACTGTACTGTAACAATAAAAAGAAAAGAAGGAAATGATGGCTGGCTTGAGTCTGGTCTAAAAGGGAGGCGTATTTCTAAATACTTCTGCTCAGTAGACATGAACTAGCTGTTCCTGGCAGGCTGGAAGGTTCAGCCTCCCTGGGAATGTGTTATTCTCTTCCCCTTAAACTGGCGGCCAGAGGAGGTCAGAGTTCATGATGTTTATTGAATGTGAGTAAAAGACAAGCCGTGGAATTCAAGGAAATGGGAGAGAAGGCACATGTACTTCTTTATGTCTAGAGCTGACCAGCTCGCACTTGACTCATGCCCACAGCTCCATCGCTCCTTTGTCAGTGTTTGCGTGGAGAAGTAATTTCATGTGACACAGAACAGCCCCTTGGAATCAGGCTGTGCAGCACACCATCTGTACATCCTTAAACAAATTGCTCTTGCCTGGTGCAGTAGGACAGCAGGGAGGGTGTTTGCCTTGAGGCTACCGACCCCTGTTTGATCCCTGGCAGCACATACAGTCCCCTGAGCACCACCAGGAGTGACATTTGAGCACAGAGCCAAGAGTAGCCCTGAGCATCACTGGGTATGTTCCTCCTTCTCCAAAAAGAAAGAGGAAAAAAAAGAATCACTTTTGCCTAATAAGTTTTCTTCTGGTTCTGACATTCGGAGCTCTTTGATTCGATAGTCTATTGTAGGAGCAGGGTAAGTTCATACATGCCAAGTGAAAGTTTTGACTTCTCAGTTGTATCTATTGTTCATTTAAATTGAGAGTTACTGCATTAGTTTGATGAGTTTATTGATCTTGCTATTGAAGTTACTGTTTTATCTTTAAACAGTAAAAAGCAGCAGTTAAAAAAGAACGCAAGAATTTCGTGTCAACTCTACCTACCCACCAACCCTTCTTTTCTCTCTCCCTGCCCAGGGTCAGCCAGCTTTGTTGGTAGTTCAGAAATTGGATTTTAAGTTTCTAAGCAGTGAAATTGGGATTTATGCTCCATTTTATTTAATTTTTTAAAATGAGGTTACACACTGATCACTTTCAGGATATTCAGAGTATGTCTTAGGAGTAATGACAGGGTCCTATGTCTGCACCATGGCTGCAAGTTTGGATCCTTGGAAGGATCATGTTGTCCATGTTGCACCCGATGACTCAGTTATTCTAAAATGAATGAACTGCTTTTGAAAGGTCAACATGTCTCCTGGGCCGAGACAGTGTCCAAAGCACGATGATGCTTCTTCAGGGCTTTGAGTCTGGGGGCGTACTTGGCTGTGCTCAGGGCTTACTCCTGGCGCTGCACTCAAGATTCACGCTTGGCAGGGCTCAGGGGACCATACTGGGTGCCTGGGATCTAACTGGCGTAGGCTGCATACAAGGTAAGGGCCTTTACCCCTGTGCATGCTTTCTGTTTGGGAGCCACACCCAGTGGTACTGAGGGTTTTACTCCTGACTCTGAGCACAGGGATCTCTTTTGGTGAGCTTGGGAGACCATGTGGGGTCTTGGGGATCAAACCTGAGTTAGCCGCATACAAGGCAAGTGCCCTCCTCGCTGTACTATCTCTCCAGCCCCTTTTGTTTGTTTTTGTGTGGGGGTTACAACCAGTGGTGCCTGGTATGGAAAACTGGTCAAAATTAAAATTGCTTCTAGTAGTGCTCTCTAGTAACATACTATAGAAATGATCCCTGAAAGTATAGACTGGAGCGATAGCACAGTTGTAGGGTGTTTGCCTTGTGTGCAGCTGGCCTGGCCGAGCCGGATTCGGTTCCTCCGCCCCTCTCGGAGAGCCCGGCAAGCTACCGAGAGTATCTCACCCGCACGACAAAGCTGGGCAAGCTACCTGTGACATATTCAATATGCCAAACACGGTAACTACAAGTCTCACGATGGAGACATTACTGGGCCCGGTCGAGCAAATTGATGAACAACGGGAGGACAGTGACAGGTTACCTTCAGGCAGGAGTAGGAGTGGGAAGTAGAAGCTCAACTTCTTTACAAATGCAGCAGCTGTTCTTGAAATGCAAGGAGGGGATACCTGGTTTTTCACACCTTTGCTGTGAAAATAGGGGTATTGGAACATGAGGCCTTTTAGGAGGTGAAAACTCTTGTGAGTTGATAACTGTCCCAACTTTTGGACATTGATGGTCCTTTGTAGCACTAGATGCACTGTTCTCCGTTGAGACTGGGGAGGACAGTGCAGTGTTGTTTCTCCACAGAATCTAGCTTCTCTTGGCATCCGTCAGCCCAACTGAGAAAGGATCTTGAGGGTCTGCTGTAAAAGCGGGCCTAGAGTTCTGACATTGGGATGGAAGGCTCCTTGGGGGATTTTGTAGTCCTGCTATTTCTTCAGGAGTTTGGGGTCCACACCTGACTATAATATATTGCTGCAGTGAGTGACTGAAAAATAAAGTGACTTTTCAGTGATCAAGAGTGATCCCATACAATCCCCAAGCACCTAGTGGTTTGATCTGGGGATCAAACAGGCCGGCTGTGTGCAAGGCAGGGCATACCTTGTCCCTGTACTATCTCTCCAGTCCCATGTTCTTCTTTAATGATGTGTCTATACACGTGTGGCCAGGATATCTCTGATTCCCTTGCTTTTTCTTTTTAATTTGTATTGAATCACTGTGCATTACCAAGTTTCAGACAATCCTAATTGAGTTTCAGTCATACTATGCCTGATAGCTGTTCTTGAGATACTGCATAGTTCGAGTGATGGCGCTGTATACTTTTGTAGAAAGGCATGGCGGTAAAGCCCCAGTTTCAGCTTTGCCTCTTTGTACTACTTTACTTGGGGACTCGCCCTTTTTTAAGAAAATGGCACTTAGCAAGATTGATCTAATATAGCTCCAATTATCTGTGAATATCATTCAATGTTCCTCTTTTCTCTTTTGCAGTTAAATGAATAGTTGCTGACTGTCTTAAATGCTGGCTTCTTAAGAGGGTCTTCACTGCCTGGAGCCTGCAGTCTTATGTGTTTTACTTAATGCTTTTAGGAAACAACTATTTATTGAGTGTCTGTTTGGGGCTGGGCATCCTGCCAGCTGCTGGAGCTAGGGGGTCAAATATGACAGACTTACCCTTGCCCTTACTGAGCTCACGGCTTGGTGTTTGGTGGGTACATAAAAACAAACATGCCTTGATAAGTGTATGAAAAACTGCTCTGCATCACTGAGCATCAGGGAAATGCAGACCAAAACAAGATAACATCTCACTCCAGTGAAACTGGCACACACCAAACAAGACAAACACAGCCAGTGCTGGTGGGACTTGGGGAAACGGAGCCTTCACTTGTGGGAATGTTAACTGCCGTGGGATGTCTTTGAGCATGTTTCTGTGGTGATCTTCTGAACCTGGGCAGGCTTGTGCTATATTCTAGACTAAAACTTGTGTTTTTCATTCTTTCAAGTATGTGTTGTTATTCCAGTATGTGGAGGTCATGGCCCATAAGTCTGCGGCTTCCTCCAGGTCCCAATGCAGTGGACCTTGGGGGACATATTCCCCGCAGAGTCTCCAGCCTTCCCATGTGCCCTTCGAGTGCTGGCGGAACCAAGTGACAAAACCCAGGCTGACTGAATGAGGAAGCACTTACTGACCTTTGCTGAGTCCCATATGTACTCCACACTGTACTGTATGTTCTCATCTACATTAACATTCAGCAGGGTATGTGAAATACGTGGCATCTGTCCAATTTAAAAAATAAACTTGTGCCCCGGAGAGATTCAGTGACTTGGTCAAGATCTTTAATTGCTAATGAGAAGCAGAGCTGACGACTTAGAGTTGGCCCTTTTGTCTCCAAGCTGGTTTGTTTTTTATAATATCAAAAAATAACTTTTTTTCTCGGGGAGCATAGGTGGCTATATATATATCAGATTGTAATCCAAATAAGTTTTAGGTAGCTTTTACATGTATGAAAGTAATTATTTTGGAGGGGGGGAAATGAAATATATTACAGCACATATATGTTAATTTTATAGTATGCTGAAGAAAGTCAGACAAAAAGACAATGATCGCCCGCCTAGTTTTTTTGTAGACAGTAGATAATCATTAGCATTTATATGGCACCGCACCTTAATCACGCTCAGTTCAGTCATTTAATGTACTTGTTTTGATTTTGTTTCTTTCTTAGTTTTGATGGAGAAGTGAAAATATGACAATGAGATCCTAGCATAATCCATGCTTGGATCTTATTTTAGCACCAGAGTTCAAGACTTCTACCAGTTCATTGACCTACTAAAAATTAGTGAGGAACAGTTAAGCTTAAGTCTTAACTAAAAGTCAAGCTCCTTCACAATCTGGCTTCAGAATATTCTTTTTAGTTAGCCCTGTGCAGAAAGATATATTCTGAGATGTTCTGTTTAGAAGAACCCATTCTCATCAATCATCTATAGAGTCAGACCTTTGGCTTGTGATGTGGGAATCGTCTTGGTATTGGGCGCTTTAAAGTCATGCTCCCTTCTGGTTTTTTTTCGTTTTTTTTTTTGTTTTGTTTTGTTTTGTTTTTTGGTTGCCAGTCTCACCATCGAGAGTATGCCATCAAGCTCTTTTATTGTAGTGAATAAAACATTCTGCTAGACCAACAGAACCTCTCAGAAACAGACACTCAGTTTTGACTGGTTGGCTTGATGAGGGAGAATTCTGAAGCACTCTTGTACTTTTGTGATTTTAGGGAGCAGTGAGTAGCTATTTCAAACTCTGTCGCGTTGTTCTCCTAGTCTCTTTTTAGTCTTCAGTTGATTTGCCTTTTGTTTTACCCGAAGTGATCTGTGTATATTACAATAGCCAGTTACTTGGCTGGTTTCTCTCAGCCTGCATGGCTGCTGGTAGCAGTGTTTGGATGCTGGAAGCACACATCAGTTCTCTAAGGACTATACTTTGCTGAGAACTGCTAGGGTTTGAGAAAGTTCCCTCCTCGGAACTTAAAAGCAGGCTTTCACTTTTAATGCGGGGTATGTGTGTTGTTGTGTGGCTTGTATTTACAGGGCTTTGTTTGGGGAGGGGTTGTGGGAGGGCACACTGGAGCACTGTTCAGAGCTTATTCCTGCCTCTGTACTCAGAGGTCACTCCTGTTAGGTTCAGGGGACAATCTTGGGTGCCAGGGATCAAACCCATGTCAGTCACATGCAAGGCAAACGCTGTACCCTCTCTACTGTCACTGGCTGCAGTTTTAGTCTTCCGTGTCATCTGGTATTTTGATTGAAGATGTTGGTTTATGGACTTTTTTTTATACCATTTATCTTTTTATCCAACTGCTGCACCTGTCGAAGCTGCAGCGATAGCACAGCGGTAGGGCGTCTGCCTTGCACGCAGCCAACATGGCCGACCCGAGTTCGATTCCTCCGCCCCTGTCTGAGAGCCCGGCAAGCTACTGAGAGTATCTCGCCCGCACGGCAGAGCCTGGCAAGCTCCCCGTGACGTATTCGATATGCCAAACACAGTAACAATAAAGTCTCCAATGGAGACGTTACTGGGCCCGCTTGAGCAAATCGATGATCAACGGGAGGGCCTTTTTACTTTACTCTTTTTATACCTTTTATGTATAGAAGAACATTTAAAAATGGAGTGATCAAAGAAAGAGTATTGAGGATTTAATATGAAAATGACCTGTTTTCCAGCAATCTCGGTTTTCCTTTTCCTTGTCCTTTGGAGCAGACTGCTGTCAGATTCTGAACTAGCCGTCCTTGTGTGTGATCGCTTTGGGCTGCCAACTGCCTGCAACCCAGGGGACAGGAAAGGCAGAGTCTGGGTGCTTTGGGGTGGTAGCCTGGGACTCCCCTTCTGACTTCTCTGCTCTGGCCTGTTTTCTCTCTGTAGTCATCCTTTCCTACTGTGTGGTGGGCTAGGTCATAACCAACAGTGTCGGGGCATGGCCGGGGGCTGCTTCCAGCTCTTTGTTCATGGTTCAAGCCCAGCGGTGCTCAGGAGCTAAAGGTCCAAACTAGGCTTCTGTGCCTGTGAACCATGTTCTCCACCATTTATTTGTCTTTAAATTGAATCATGAGATACAATGATGAAGTTGTTCCTGATGTTCTCAGCATCCAAACTAGCGCTTTACCCCAGCACTGCCAACATTTTTGTTTGTTAGGTGGATCACTTCCTGCGGAACTCTGGGCTTACTCTTGGCTCTGTATTTAGAGATCACTTCTAGTGGGGGTTGGGGAACCCTGCAGGGTGCCAGGGACTGAACCTGGGTAGACTGCATGCAAGGCAAGCACCTCACCCTCTGCTCTATCACTCTGGCCCCCAACACCACCCGTGTTTAACCATGTGAGCACATGGATGTACACAGACTTGACAGAGGGGCCGAGACTGGCTCTAGAAGGAAGGTGGTGGGGGTGCTACACAGACTTGACAGAGGGGCCGAGACTGGCTCTAGAAGGAAGGTGGTGGGGGTGCATGCCGCTGGTATCCCAGCTAAGTGCACGGAGCTTTGCAGATCCAGTAAGAAGCTGTGCTTGTAAATGGCCCTCCTTGCTCAAGGAGCCCCACTCGGTCAGCAGGAACTCTTGACACCAGGTGAAGGGACATTCCCAGAACACAGGATTTCAGCAAACTAGATAATGATCAACAAGGTTTCTTAGAAAACGCAGAGTATTCGAACAGGAATCTTAACTCCCTGAAGAATGGCCCCATCTCCTGTGTGAGTCCCCAGGAAACTGATGAAGACATTCACTAGTTTAGAAAGCTGCCAGCGGTCAGTCATGCTCGCCCTGTTGATCGCCCTGAATTGCTGCTCCTCTTGCAGACTCCAGATAAAGGGCTTCAAGTTTACAAACATGGGCCAGTGCTCAGTTTCTCCTGGGGCTTTCTTGACTGGAAACTGATGAAGGGATTTCTCCAGTAATGGAGGCTCGGGGCTGGAGTGATAGCACAGCGGGTAGGGCATTTGCCTTGAACGCAGCCTGATCCGGGTTCGATTCCCAGCATCCCATATGGTCCCCCAAGCACAGCCAGGAGTAATTCCTGAGTGCATGAACCAGGAGTAACCCCTCTGCATCCCTGGGTGTTACCCAAAAAGCAAAACAACAACAAACAGGAATGGGGGATCTGCGGCCCCTCTCCCCGGCCGGCACCTCACTCTTGAGTCTCTGCATAGTGAGTGGATTTGGGTGCCAAGCACGGCTGCAGTGGAAGTGACCCTCAGGGGAGCGGGCAGTAGGATGGCTGCTGCAGAGGTGGAAGCATGGCAGTTCAGGGCAGGGGACGGGGCACGGACACCAGATGCTTCCTCCTGTACCACCCGTCTCCCTTGGGCAGTAATGACCAATTTTCCAAATACACCTTCTCCAAGGACACCCCAAGGTCTGGCAGCCTTGGAGGCTCCATCTCCAGCTGTGCCGCAAACTCTCCACCACTTTCCGGTGATGCTAAGGACAAACCTGTACTCCACACGTACCCTTAGGCACCCTGCTGCTGAGCTGCATCTCTGACCCTCACCAGGTCTCTGATGGCCTCGGTACTGCCCGGGGGTGGGGGGTGGGCAGTGGACATGCTTTTCAGGAGAGCACCACTGAGATATGAAGATGGCTGTCTACGGAGTCTCAGAAGTCTTTGGATGTTGTCAGCTTGGCAGATGTCACTGCAAAGTCTGCTTAGAGGGCCAGAGGCTGCACCATGGTTACAGATAGTGCTGGACCTTACGTGCAGTGTCAGCTTCGAAGGCAGAAGAGGATGAAGCAGAGAATGTCCTGACCATAGCTTGGCTGTTCGCTGCGCCCTCACAGTTTCTAACCATCCCTTCACCACTGGGTATCTTTTCAACAGGGTCACAAATCAGGTGCCTTCTGTGCCTTTGTGGGGAGAGACAGGGCCCTAGCAGGCGCCCCCTGGCATTGTTGCTCCTGTTGGCCTCAGATGGCAGCAGCCACAAGTGAGACAAGAACCCCTGTGTGGCTGTGCCCAAGGCCTGCTAGAGTGACCTCATGGCAGGGCTCGTTAGTTCCATAAGAACTGGCACTTGGGGTTGAAATAGACATGCCAATCATGAATATGTTCTTTAAAGTGTGCACAGACTTAAATATGTGTGAGCATAGCAGCACATGCTGATATGGGCCAAGTGTTGGCCAGGTGTTTTATCGCCATGAAGATAAAATACCTGGGTACTGGAGCAATAGGACAATGGGGAGGGTGCTGCCCTTGCACGTGGCTGATGCAGTCCAAACCCGGGCATCCCACATGATCCCCTGATCACTGCCAGGAGTAATTCCTGAGTGCAGAGCCAGGAGTAACCCCTGAGCATTGCTTGATGTGACCCCCCTCCAAAACAACCCAAGACAGCAACAACAGCAAAAAAACCACCAAAAACCAACCAAACAAACAAATCTAAACATTGTTATTCCCATTTTACAGATTTAAAGTTTCAGGCTAAAAGTCATCCACTTGACTGTGACCCAAAGTCATGTACCTAGTAAATGGCAGACTTGTAGTTTTCATATTGAGGTGCCAGAGGTCAAACTTAGAGTGTCACATGTGAAAAGTGTGCACTCTACCTGAAGTCAGTCCCTGGCCAGTGAGGCCAGTATGATGTCTGGCAAGTGGCCAGGAATCCCAGCCCTGGTATCATGACGGGCCTCGAGCACCTTTTTACTGTCCGCTCTGAAGGCTCTGTTGCTGTCCTGCACGGCTTGGGGAGCATGTGCCAATGGCAACTGTTTCTTAGCCCAGTTTGGTGCCACGATGTCTCTTGTTCTGCAGTGGTCACCTCAGGGAGCTGTGTCATCCGTGAAGTGGCACTTCCTTACTTTCTGTGTTTATTGGAAACAGTGATTATAACCTGGGATGCTCCGGAGAGCTAAAACATTCATGGGAATAGATGAATCTCCTCTTCTGTGCGTTTAGTATGTTTATTATATTCCCTTTCACATCGATTTGCTCGAGCGGGCCCAGTAATGTCTCCATCGTGAGACTTGTTACTGTGTTTTGGCATATTAAATACGTCACGGGTAGCTTGCCAGGCTTTGCCGTGTGGGCGAGATACTCTCAGTAGCTTGCCGGGTTTTCCGAGAGGGGCGGAGGAATCGAACCCAGCTTGGCCAGGCTGACTGTGCGCAAGGCAAATGCCCTACCGCTGTGCTATCACTCCAGCATAAAACTAGGCATCATGACGCTTGAAGTTTGTTGTTCTGCAGATCTATTTCTCTCTAATGGTAGCCTGTTAAAAAGAAAACCAGCTATCAAACAGGACAGATTTAGGTGAATTTATTTATTTATTAATTGCTTTTTTGGGTCACACTTGGCGATGCACAGGGGTTACTCCTGGCTCTGCACTCAAGAGTTACTCCTGGTGGTGCTCAGGGGACCATATGGGATGCTGGGAATTGAACCGGGTCGGCCGCATGCAAGGCAAACCCCCTACCCGCTGTGCTCTCTCTCCAGCCCCGGCTTTAGGTGAATTTAAGGAGTTCTTTTTCTTATGAGCTGTGAGCCTGTCTAATTATTTCGAAGTAACCCTGATGCAAAGTATTTGTCCTTGCTTCTTTCTTTTTTGTGGGGGAGGAGTGTTGGGAGGAGATACACCCAGTGGTGCTCGGGGCTTACTCCTGGCTCAGAGCTCAGGAATCACTCCTGGCTTTGCTCTGGGGACCATATGTGGTCCTAGGGATTGAACCCAGGTCAGCTCCATGCAAGACAAGAGTCCTACCCACTTAAATATAAAGTATACAAGATTCACGATTATTTTTATGGTCTGGGGCTGGAGCGATAGCACAGCGGGTAGGGCGTTCGCCTTACAAGCGGCCAACATGGCCAACCCGAGTTCGATTCCTCCGCCCCTCTCGGAGAGCCTGGCAAGCTACCGAGAGTATTCGATATGCCAAACACAGTAACAACAAAGTCTCCAATGGAGACGTTACTGGGCCCGCTCGAGCAAATCGACGATCAACGGGAGGGCCTTTACCTTTTATGGTCTAAAGTTACAGTGGTGCTATAGTGAGAATCCGTATTAAGAAAATGAATAAAGAGTTTGATAATGGTACAAGTCAGGGTTCTTACTGTGGATGAAGGGAGTACAAATATGAAGTTTTGTACTATATGGAATGGAGCTGAGAAATCAGAAGAATCTGTGGGTTTTGGAAGTATCAACATGGACATATGTTCATAGCATATTTACATATTTCTCTTAATTTAAACAAAATTTTTATTAAAGAATCATGATTTAAAAAGTTAGTGGTAATTGCATCTTAGGCATCCAATAATTCATCACCACTTCTCCCTCAGTATCACTTCCCTCCACCAGTCTTCCCAGATTCCCTCCCCACCTTGCCCCCAATATATTTCTTAGAAATGGCTTAGAAGAGTGGTACTACAAGGGCAGTGACACATTTGGTCCCACCCCAATCTGGCTTCTAAATATCATTCCCCAGTAAATCCATAAATAATATAAAGCAGATGGGTGCTCTTAGTAAATGTGGAGTGGGAATTTGAAAAATCATTTTGTCATTGTCTTGTTACAGATTGGTTCAGCTTAGAATCAGCTGTTTTCATTTTCTGATGATGACTTATGAGAACATATTTCACTTTGAAATTATTTGTAATGGTAATAGGTTCCTGGATCACTTTTCTTAAAATATTTGCAAATGCATGGCATTTTCCTCCAGCCTGGTTCAGAATGCATGTGTATAATCCTAATTTTCACTTTATGGATACTTTTAACTTAGACCCCGTCAGGTAGCAACATTCCTGTAACAAGTCTAGTGACCTTCTGAGGGCTTAGATCTCGTTATCTCACTCAGTTTGGAGTGGACCTTTTCAGTCAGATAATGCTTTGAAATTCCAAGCAAACTGTGAGGTAAGGCTAACTGGAAATTGCACAAAATGCTGAAGAAGAAGGAACATTTCACTACTGTTTAAAGTTCATGCCATTTGGCTTACAGGATGATCTTCCCCTTGATTTTATTTTTTTATTTGCTTATTTTGGGGAGTTCACACCTTTCAGTGCTCAGGGTTCATTCCTGACTCTGTACTCAGCGATAGGCTTGTAGGACTGTAAGTGGTTTTGGGGATCAAACCCAGGTCAGCCACATACAAGGCAAGTGCCCTACCTTTTGTACAATAGCTCAGGCCCAACTTTTTCTTTAATTTTATTTATATTTTTTAGGGGAGTCACATGTGGAGGTGCTCAGGACTTACTCCTGGCTCTGCACTCAGAGGTCAGTTCTGATGGGCTTGGGAGGAGATATGCAGAGTAGGTCGTCGAACCCAGGTCAGTCACATGCGAGGTGAGTGCACTTAGGGTTGTGCTCTCTCTCCAGTCTCAGCCCTTAATTTAGTAGTCCATTGCCTTAGCCACTTGGCCACCTCGACCCTCAGCCCATAATTTTTTAAAAATTTTTATTAGTGAGACATCATGAGGTACAGTTGTAGACTTACAAATTTTTGTGCTTGGGTTTCAATTATACAATGATCGAATACCCATCCCTCCACCAGTGCCCATTTCCCACCACCACGGATCCCAGTATCCCTCCCACCCCCCCTTCCCCCCCATTCTACCCTGCCTCTGTGGCAGGGCATTCCCCTCTGTTTTCTCTCTCCTTTTGGGTGTTGTGGTTTGCAAAAGAGGCATTGAGTGGCAATCATGTTCGGTCTATAGTCTACTTTCAGCATGCTTCTCCCATCCTGGGAGGATCCTCCCAACACCCTTTATTTGGTGTTCCCTTCTCTATCTGAGCTCCCTTTTCCCCTAGCATGTGTGGTTGGCCTCCAAGCCATGGAGTAAAATTCCTGGTACTAATCTCGACCATTCTTGGGTGTTAGTCTCCTATTTTGTTACTTAATGTTCCCCAGATGAATTCAGCCCATAATTTTAAAAGTAGTCTTTGTTGTTAGAACTTTTCCTTTATCACAGCAATGTTTATTTTAGAAAAAGTTAAAAGAATTTATCCACAAATTACGAATTTCAGTAGCATGGACATATGCAGCCATCTTTTATCAGAGCATTCTAGAATTTTCAAAAGCCGAATCAGAGTTCCTTGTTTTTGCCTCATATAATATATAATAAACATTAATTGCAAGATGTCAAATCTTTCACATGACCACAGTATTTTATGTTCACTCTCACATCCGTCTATGGCATTTTCCCTTCACCAGATTTACAGGGCCTTCACTTGGTACCACTCTTTCTCTCCAGCCCTGGCATGAATTTTTAAACAAGTTTAAGTCAGTCTTTATTATTATTATTTTTTAAATAAATGCTTTCCCCTTCTTACTTGATGGATTTGTTTACCAGTTTGCTGCTTGGCCTCTAAGGCTTGATGCTGCATTCTTCATTTCCGTTACTTCTGTTTGGTTGGTTCCTTTCCTTGTCCCCAGCAAGCTCTCCAGGCGTCTCGATTCTTTGCTGGGGTGTCATTTTCAGGTCACCGAGCGCTGATGTGATTGTCGTCCTGAAGACGCCTGGTGGGTGGTGGAGGGCTGATGTCACTGGGGATCGCTCTGGGTTTTGGCGGTCATCTGCTGGCATCTCAGCACTGAGGGCTAGGCTGTATGGGTGCTGTGTGTGTCTGGGTGCAAGAGCCTGTGGCCCCTGCTCTAACAGCAGGTGTGGCTTGTTCCCAAGTTCTGGTGGTGATTTGGGGGGGCGGGGGCGAAGGGGTGAAGTCTGAAAATTTCCAGCAGCATGTGGAGTGTGGAGTGTGTCTGGAGTCCTGTTGTGAAGCTGCTGTTTGGGGGGGTAACTGGCTATACACAAAGTGTGGGTTCAGGGCAGGAGGGCGGGACCAGATTTACAGTGCTGGCACACTGGGGAGGTGCATGGAGGAATCGCCCACAGCAGAGGCACCAGATTCCTGGTGTGCATGTGGCTGCACTGTGGCCCCGTGTTTGTGGGTCTGATCTTCTGGGTCACTGAGCTGTTCCTCAGGCTCCAAAAGTCTTGTCGTTTGAGGATGGCTTTGGATGAGTTGTTTCCAGGGTTGAGGGGACACAGAGGTCCACCTTTGGCTCTTGTGCAATGCTAGGGATTGAACCTGTGTTAGTCTCATGCAAGGCAGGTGCCTCACTAGTAACTGTACTTACTATCTTTAGGGCCCCCAAACCTGAATTTTTAATAATTCTTTTTCATGAATCATAAACCACTTTGTCTTGATAGATACCTGTTTATTTATTTAAAAAGCTATTGTAGATTGTACATGGTTTGGTTTGGTTTTCGGGGCACACCTGGCCGTATGGGGGTCAGGGATTGAACCCAGGTTGGCCGCATGGAAGGCTGGCACCCTGCCCACTCAGGCCCTATATTGCTCCCACGCTATAGATTATCTGTATTTTTATTGCTACGTTTACTTTAGGATCTTTTAGGGGAGATTTAATATAGAATTCGATTCAGCAGAATCATTAAAATGGGGTCCTCTGATGAACAGAGATTGGCATTGATAAGGGCCAGTGTCAGAAGTAAAGTTCATCTTCTGTTTAAAGTTCATGTGTAAAGTGTTAAGCAACAAGGTTCTTTAAAGCAGTAAACAAAATTGACTTTAGTTTTTGAGCCGTGTCTGGCTGTGTTCTGGGCTTGCTCCTGGCTCTATACTCAGGACCCCTATTTAGGTGCCAGGGCTAGAACCTGGTTGGCTGTGTGCAAGGCCAGCACCTTACCACTGAGCTGTCTCCCTGGTCCTCATAGATGTACTTTAAATCTAAACATTGCTTTGAATACATTCGAAATATTTTAGTAGTATTACGTTAAATTTTTTCCCCCTGTTTTCCTTGAGTTTTTCCTTTGACCCACAGACATTTTATTGCTAAATTTTTGCATACATAAGGATTTTCTATTTAAATTTTTGTAATTCATGCCTTCCTGTGTCTGAAGTCAGAGCCTGTCCTTTGAAAGTTATGGCTTATACTCCAGCATATGTGTGAACGTTCTGTATGCCGCTGTCAGGTACTCAATTTCTGAAGGTCAGATTGTTGACCAAAGTTCAAATCATTTTTTTCCTTAGGGTTTCTTTGTTCTTTTGTTTTGTGCCTGTTCCCTCAGTTACTAAGAGAGCTGTGTCAAATAAACTGGCCAGAACTCTGGGTTTCATTTAGGCCTTGGCCTTATATGCAGATTATTTCCCTTGTCTTAGCTCAGCTTTATTTAGAAAAAAATAAGCTTTTTACTTTTTAATTGCAAAATTACCTGCACTGTTTTAACAAACTCGTGTATGGGAAAAGTGCAGACCTGGGCATACCACATGGACGTTTTGAAGTCTGCGCCAGGCCGAGCAGGGTGAACATGCCAAGGAGGAAGGTTAAGGTGACCGGCCCTGAGCTCTTCACTTGTATCTTGTGTTGGTCATAGGGTTCCATTTGCTTTGTGTTTTACTCTTAATTTTGCTTGCATTTGTAGAATGTAGTCTGTTAAGAAGAAAATGGGCCACTGCGAAAAGTAACTGCATGTAGTAAGCACTTTATATCCTTGCCGCGACTTTTCACTATTACAAATGGAATTTTTCCTGTTTCATTTTAAAATATTGGAACCCAAGTTTATATGCAACATAACATTTTTGTTTACAGTAGTGGAAATAAGCTTGTTTGGGGTTATTACACACAATGGCTGATTATTAGGAACAAGCTATGGCTTTTGAGTGGTTACATACATTCACATTTGAAATTGCTCTCTCTTCATTGTGAACTGAGATCCTTTTGAAACGAAATGTCTCACTTTTCTTTTCATTTTTTATTAGTGAGTGTCACTTCTTTCTATCCCTGTGTTCCATACATCCTCTGCAGTAAGGTTTCTGTAATAAAACCACATAGATTTCAGTTTGTTTTACCTAGTGTGTCTATGGTTTTCTCTCCACAGTTGCTGTATCCTTGTATTTAAGTTGTTCCTCTGTAACCATTTTTTAAAAAAATTTTACTTGGAATATTTACACATTATGTCTCCCCTCCCCCTGCTAGTGTGGACATTTCTACTCCTCTCAAAGTGCTTACCCAGAAGATCACCGCATGCATGCATCTTTGATTTATTGACATTCGTAGTCAAGAGTAAGTTTTTCTGTTTCTTAGTCAATGCCAGGATTTTAGAACTTCATTCACTACCCTCCTTGATTATATACTATTACTGTGCACTGTAATAGTTTGGATTCAGCAAGTATTACTTAATCAATACTCATTTAGAGTTATTTATTGTTTCGTTTTACTTACTTTTATTGTGTACGTATACACTACTGTCTGGAATTTTACCTTTTTTACTTAAAGACGATTGTCCAGTGAGTCTTGTGAGAAAATCTTTTTTATTGACTAAAAAATATATTTTGCTTCTATTTTTGAAGGGAATTTTTTTTGAGAAATATAGAATAATTTGGCATCTCCCTCCCCACCCCACCCCCATGTTATTTAATTGTTCTTTCAGCTTTCATTATTTATGTGGCAAGGTCAGCCGTAAATCTTAATGATGTTCTAGTTATCTTTAAAAGTTTTTCTGGCTTCTTTTAAGGCCTGGCTCTGGGTCCTTGGTTTGTTCCCCTTCCTGTTTGATATGCCCCCAGCAATGCAGTTTTTCTCTATATTTGAGTCGTCTGAGTGTCTGTCGATCTTGAATCTGTAGCTGATATGTCATTGATCTGTTTTTAAGAGTTCTTAACTACTGTGTATTCAAATATTTCTTCTTTGCCATATGTTCTCTCCTCTGTTCTGGGATTACAGTTATCTCTTGCTCTGTGTTCTCAAATTCTTTCCTCAGACTTTTCTGTATTTTTGTCTGTTAGCACAGCGGGTAGGGCGTCTGCCTTACAAGCGGCCAACATGGCCGACCCGAGTTCGATTCCTCCGCCCCTCTCGGAGAGCCCGGCAAGCTACCGAGAGTATTCGATATGCCAGACACAGTAACAACAAAGTCTCCAATGGAGACGTTACTGGGCCCGCTCGAGCAAATCGACGATCAACGGGAGGGCCTTTACCTTTACCTTTACCTTAAGGCTTCAGTATAGAAATTCTCCTTTCTTTTAGGTATTGATTCTACAGCTAGATCCAATCGACTGTATTACAGTTTAGGCAGCATAACTGCAGAGGTGTTAATGTTTGTGACATCGATGTATAAAGGCACTGCAGCCCCAGCCACTTCCGCTTCCTAAGTCCCCAGAACCGGCCACTGCCTCTGTGCCACCTCTGCTCTAACCTTATCGATTCACTAATTTCTAGTCTCAGATTTCCATGGAAATCTCGTTTTTAGAATTATTTTCCATATTTTTAGTATTGTCTACTAAAATTTTGTTTCACTTTAAAAGTTTTTGAACACTCTAAAACATCACGTTGTTTTCAGTGGTGCTGGAGATCAAGTAACTTACTCCAAAATCCTTTTTTGACAGACCCACAGAGGACCCAAGTAATTCTGCTCTTTCCATTGCCATTCTAAAATCTCTTCTTTAATCAGGTTGTAACTTATGAGAGACTCATCCGAAGGCCAAACAAAAGACACAGTGACAGGTCAAGAAAGAGCTTTGCTAGTAACTCATTGGCACGTTGGAAGATGGAGGACTCAGGTCTTTAGAGTCACCTTGTCTTAAATACCTCCAGGATGGTTCTAGGCAAAAGCCTGAGAAGAAAGGGGTCAGGGGACCAAAGGCAGTGTTGGGGTCAAACCAGGTTGGCCAAGTTCAAGGCAAACTCTTAACCCCTGCACGGTCTTTCTGATTCCTATGCGTGTTGGTTATGAAAGCCCTAGGTTTTTGGCATCATTGTTCATTATAGACCATTGCCAGTTATTCTGCTATGAAGAGAAATGGAATAAAAAGTCCTTATTTGGGCTGGAGATGCACCTTGGGGGTAGGGCTTGTCTTGCTTATGGAAAGCCCTGGGTTCTCTCCTGGCAAAGCAAAGAGAAGAAAGGAAAAGAGAAATGTCTTGAAGCATTCAGTCTCAGTGGGAAATAGAATTTCTATCCACACCCACCAATTAAGATGTTACAATTTGTTCTGCCCAGAGGAATTATGTGACTTCATCAAGAAAATGATATTTGACTGGTATCTAGACTGGTAGGGGAGTTCTGCATTGCTCAAGGAATAGCCTGTATTTTAGTTCATTTATGTCAGTAATATGAAGGTAGATCATCTCATTGTGGATTTTTGTTGGCAGCAAGGGGTTTGCAAAGGGAGAATGTAGCTGTCCGTATTCTTAGCTTACTTAGCCCTGAAAGCCTGCAGAGGCCTTTGGTGGTTTTCTGCAGTGTTTGAGAGTTCAGGCGCTGGACTCACCTGGGTTATCCTCTGTCACAACCTGTCTGTCCCTCAACCAACTGCTGACCAGGGGTACATCACTCAGCCGTGCTGGCACAAGCCCTCTTTTGATACCCTGATTTATAAAGGGGAAACAGCTAATGATAGCTATTAGAATTGGAGCTCGTTAAGACACTGGAAAAAAATCTCAGTGAGCACTGGCGATTATTACATGCATGAGTGAAAATGCAAAGGTTGTATTTGCCAAGACTAAAAGCACAAAAAATTCTGAGATATTTTATGGATAAAATGGACAAAATTATAGCCAGAAATTCCAACTAATGCTGCCTGTTTGCAGCACTCAAGCCAACTGGAAATTTGGGTAACGTTTTCATGATTTATAAGCTAAATTTTCTAATTTGTGTTTTTTTTATAGATCTTAGAGAAAATTTCAGCTATAGCCCTTGGACTAGAAGCTGAAATAAATAGAAGCTGTGTACGATGCATTAGGGTATTGAAGAAAATTAATTTTTGAATTAAATATTTGGAATATAAGAAAGGAAAGGTGACTGAAAATGGGGCGGAAGAAAATACAAATCACACGCATAATGGATGAAAGGAACCGGCAGGTAAATGAAACTTTTAATTTATCTACTTAACTGGTATAAATACATACTTTAAAAAGGAATGGTTGAACTTCTCTTAATTTCAAGTCTGCTTTTATTTATTTACAGTCAGTGGCGGTAGAAAATTTATAGCACTGAGACTTTTGGCTTCTCGTGTTTTAAAGAAATTCTTTTTGGTCTTATTACAGAAATCATATATGTTAATAATAGAAAACATGGGCATAAAGAAGCAAAGAAAAATCACCTCGGTGCTGTTACTACCATTCATTGTGCTATCTATTTTATTTAGAGTTTTAATGTATATATGCTTTTTTACATATTGTCATTATTTTAAATTACTTTAGATAGTACCTAAATTATTGATGGATATGTTTTAGGCAATTATGTCTTCTGGTTAGCTACTACGACTTATTTTTCAGGGGCCGGAGCAATAGTGCAGCAGGTAGGGCACTTGCCTACCCAGCATCCCATATGGTTCCCCAAGCACTGCCGGAAGGAATTCCTGAGTGAAGAGCCAGGAGTAAGCCCTGAGCGTTGCTAGATGTGCTACCCCCCTCCCCGCCCCCCCCCCAAATCATTTTTTCAGAGGCTAGAGAAATAGTACGGCAGCGGGGGTGTGGGGCGAGAGAGAAGTGGGGGTGGGGAGAGATTCTAGAGGGTAGCTGGAAGCAGACTGCCTGGTAAAGTGGAAATAAGTGGAAAAGTTCGCGGTTGCTGATAGACAGGAATTGTAAACACGGTCACAAGGAGATTTCCCTTCCCTGGTCTGAAGATTAGGACACGTGGAGGCCAGGGAACCTGCTCCAGAAACACCTGGGCTGCAGCTGGAGGGAAGGAGCCGAGCAGCAGCTGAGCTAAGCAAGAGGCCCCAAGGCCCCCCTCCAGCCCCCCAGGCTGAGAGTGGATTTGGGGGAGAGGTCTCCTCCTATGAGAGGGAAGGGGTTGAGCAAGTGGTGGTGCTGTGCGGGAGTGTTTGCTAAGGAGACCTTGTTAGGAAGATGGGGCCTGCCTGACAGTTTCAGCAGTGAGATTTGGCCGAAATTTCCTGGGTTTAGTACTCCTGCCAATCAACTTCATGCCAGGCTGAGAAAGAATACCTGAATTTCTAACTGCTTTTGACAAATGAGGCAGAAAAGCTAGAGCAGCAGGTGGGTAATTTGTTTTACAAGTTTGTTCAGGACTCAGATAAAATTTGATCATAAACTAAGAGGGCATCTTATTTTTACTGATTTTTAGATTTGTGCATTCTGAGTTGAAAAAATGTCCTTTAATGCATTTAAAAGGGGAAAGTTATTTCTGTCTAGAAGTGTGCTTTATTCAAATTTAAATACTATATCTGAGGGGCTGTGTTAGGTGTTGGCAATTCAAAAACTTACTTGGCACAAAAGACATTTATGTAAGTGGCATATAGGTGTAAGATTAAGTGATCAGGGAATTGGTGGATGAACCACCTGTCTCTGGGAGCAGCTTTGCTTTCCTGAGTAGAGTAGGATACTTTTTCCTGTGTTTTCTCGTCTAATGCCATTGCGAGGTGGTGAAAAATTGTATGTCATTATTCTATAATGCTACTCTGCAGTAGTACCATGTCGAATGAGTAAGTATGAGCTGGTGAGATAGCTACTGGGGCAGTGAAGGAAAAAAATCTCAGCAGTGCTGTATTACACTGAGAACTATTTAGAATTTTTATTCCACTTCCACTTTTGTGTTTGTCCTTCTCTCCTGCTTTCCTTGGATGTCATGTGGCACATGACATTTCAGATGCTAAGGCACCATTCCTGAGGTAAATTCAATCTTTTGGTGATGCGTTTTGGTTTTTGGTTTTGTTTGCTTTATAAATTTTGGTAAAGAGGCCACGCCTGGCAGTTCTCAGGGCTTCCTTCTTGCAGTGCTTGGTGGACCATATTTTGTGCTGGGAATAGAACCCAGGTTGGCGGTGTACAAGGCAAGTGCCCTGCCCACTGGACTATCTCTGGTCCTGTGAAGTGTTGTTGCAGGTATGTCTTGTTTGCTTTTACTGCATTTTGGGTGTTTTAAGTGTTGGGTACATGGAATGTGAGATTAGTCTAGTTTTTCCCCTCTTAATTTTCTTGTAAGATTGTGACAAGTTATATTGGTCTTATAAAATGACTTGGAAATTTTGTTCCAGATTCAGCTTGTAATAGTAGTATTTGGAGAAAAGCAGGAACAAGTGCTCTTGAGCTGTGCACGGAGCCAGAGGGCCACACAGAGGCCAGACAGTTTAATGCTCGGTCCTTGGGTGCAGCACCATGATGCTAGGAACCACCAGGCCGACACTGCAGTCAGCCTGAGGGGACAGATTGGAGTTCTTGAGGCCACTCTGCAGTCAGTCTGAGGGGACAGACCGGGGCCTTCTAGGTCACTTTGCAGTGCGGTCTGAGGGGACAGATTGGGTTCCTCTGCAGAGCCACACCCCAGAACCCCTGGCACCCAGCTACTCCCCTGCAATGCGTATTTTGTTTTCAAATATTTCAAAAATTTTTTGGTGCATACAAGTCTATTTGTACTTTGGAGCTTACTGTAATTTTTTTTACATAAAACATTTATTTAGTAAAGAATCATACTTTTCTCCATTGTTTTTCAGTCATTGGTGGTGACATGTTGTGTGCTGTTATATTCTTCATGCTGTCTGTGTTCCTTTTTCATTCTCTGTCCCCTGCCTCAGCTCTACCTTATTGTTGTTTTGAGGGTTTTTTTTTCTTGATTGTTCCTCCTTAGAATATATCTGTTTTATTAACCCATTCAGACTTTTCACACTTTCAAATCACTTTCAGACTTTTCATTTTGCTCTTAACACAGTCCAGAGTTATATCTTTTTTTTGTAACTACGACTCTTCTTCCTTATTTAGACTGTGGTTCTGTTAAATTTCTTTAGGTGGAATCTTAAATTGTGGGCACATCTTGACCATTTTTTTCCCTGACAAATTGAATACATCTGTACCTCTTTCTACTGTTTTTCTTGTAGCATCATCCCGAAACTGTGAACAGTTACATTTGTAGTTACTCTTCCGAAAATTCTTTTAGCAGAAGTTGATAGTACAGAGGGTAGGATGCTGGCTGCATGTGCTGAACCCAGTTCAATCCCCAGCACCCCAGGTGGTCCCCTAGCTCCCCTAGGAGGAAGCACTGAGCTGGGTATGACCCCCACTGCCTCCAAAAGCCCTTTCAGAGTTATAGTGTGATTTCTTTAATCCATGAAGTATTTAGAATGTATTGCCAACTTTTTAAATAGTTAGAGGTTACTACCGAGAGTATCCCACCTGCACAGAGAGCCTGGCAAGCTCCCCATGGCATATTTGATATACCAAAAACAGTAACAAGTCTCACAATGGAGATGTTACTGGTGCCCGCTCGAGCAAATCGATGAACAATGGGAGGACAGTGCTGTAGTGCAGAGGTTACTGATTTTTAGCTTGACTTTAGTATGTTCGGAGAATAGATCCCAAGTGATTGAGGTGGTATGGCATATTTTGCAGCTTTAGGGTTCGACCTGGCTTACTGTTTTTGTCAGTTCTGCTAAGGATTCGTTTGTCTTGAAGGACAAATTCTAGCTGGTGATGTAGCGGCTACAGTAGGTATGGAGCTGCAGGTGCAAGAGAATTAGACTAGCTGCATTTGGATCATTTCTCTTTGCTAATATGAGTACTGCTGTATTTTTTATTTTTATGTATTTTTCCTTTTGGCTTTTGGACCACACCTAGCGTTGCTTAGAGGTCACTGGCTCTGCCCTTAGGAAGTGCTCCTGGCAGTTCTCAGGGGACAAGAGGGAGGCCCAGGATGGAATTCCAGGCCGCTGTGTGCAGGGGCCCTACCTGCTGGATTATCTCTCTGGCCCCATATATATTTTCATATCTCTCGTGTGCATGCCCAGGTGTGAAATTGCTGGGCAGTACAGTTATTCCTAAGCTTAACATTTCTGGGCTGTGTTCTGACTGCTCAGCTGTGTTTCACCAGCATGCCTGGGGGTACCACCTCCCAGCCTGGGCCACTGTTGATTATTGTTTGCCTTTCTCAGTTCCAGCCATCTTCTTGGGCCTGAACTGGTACCTCGGCTTGGCTTCGCTTGCCCTGGTTGACTGTGATGAGTATCTAGTCACTTCTATATCATCCTTGGAGAAAAACCAACTCAGACAGACTTAGGGGGAGGTGGGCTCCGAGGTTCCACTCCTGGCTGGCCTCAGGCCTGTCATGCGGGGGATGCCAAGGACTCGAGAGCCACCATGGGCCATGCTCGGCATCCTCCAGGCTCGGGAGGGCTGTGGTGCCAGCAGTCAGATGCAGGCCAGGACCGTGGAAGGTGTATGCTAGGCCCATGTACTAGTCCCTAGAGCCTGGCCATTCAGTTCTTTTGCCCAATTTTGTTTGTATTCTGTTTGTAGGTACCACACCTGGCAAATATCAGGGGTTACTCCTGCCTCTGTGCTCAGGAGTCACTCCTGGTGGTGCTGAGAGGGCCCAAACTTGGGTCGGCCATGTGCCAAGCAACCACAACCATCTTACCTGATGTGGTCTCTCACTCTCTGGCTCCTTTTGCCCAATCTTGGTTTTTGTTTTTTAAATTGTTTCCAGCCTTGGAAATAAAATAGAATGTGCGTAGGTTTCTGTGTTGCATATTGGTGGCATCGTGGACGCGTAGGGTTCTTGGTCTTTCCAGTTGCTGAAAACCTTTCTTTGACCTTCCTAATAGGAGTGAGTTGGAAAGAAAACTGCCAAGTCTCTCCTTCCCCAGCCCTTCCTTTATCTTTAGCTCTTTCTGATTGATGACTTTGAAGGACGGTTCATGGCGGGGACGGACGCCAAGGACTGTTCTTGTTTGATTGTGGACCCCTTGCTTCTTAAAAGAATTGTCTTAATGGGATTTCTGAAGCAGAGTCATATTTCAGTTTTAATGCTGTCTTGTTTATCTCCCTTTAAGTTTTTTTTTTTTTAACTGAATAAGAGGTTTTCTTTAAATAAATGCTTTGACCATTTTCTTTCTGTCCAGTGGTTATTTAGTGTTAGTCTGCTTTAAGAGTGATGTTCTGGTTTGGACTGATTCTGAAGGCTCCCCAATCCCTGCTCAGTGGTCGCACCTGGGGTGCTTTGGTGGACTCTGTGGTACTGGGATCAAAACCGGCCTTGAATAGCTGACAGAATCTACCATGTGTGTATGTGTACATATATAAGTGATTGTGAACAAAAATATGGAATGAGAAATAGTCAAAACATGGTGAAGGTGTTTATGTTAGTCTAAGGAAAAGTAGGGAGGCAGGAAAAAAACAGAGCTTCATATATACAATGACATAAAATCGTGTTAGTGTATTATAAGGACTTTGAAGAAGACTGTCACAGTGAAAGCTGTTTTATTTTTTATATATTTTTTAAGTTGAGGAAAGGAACTGCTTGGAGGGAAGATAATGGTATGAAGAGTGACCCACAGAGACAGGGTGGCAAGTAGTGCTGGCTAAGTGTGTGTCACATGGGCATCACCCATGCCAGTGGCGCTTACGGTGGTGAGAGTGCGAGGGGACATGAGGACAGGAGAGAGACGGGTCACTTACTGGTTACTTGATGAATTTGGATATTACTTTCTGTGTAGTACAAAATTGTAGGCCCCTTATAATATTTAATTTCTGTTTCAAAAATATCACTATTAATGTGGGGTACATCGGTGAATTAAAAAGCTGAGTAAGATTAAATTAATACACAAAACACAGGTTGAGAAATAACCCACAGAGCCATTGGAAGAAATCAGTGAGCTAAATAAATAGATTTTATCTCATTTTAATCATTTTGGGTTTGGGTGTTCTGTTTTGTTTTGTTTTGTTTTGTTTTGTGCTACACAGGCACTGCTCAGGACTTATTCCTGGCAGTGCCCAGGGGATTGTAGGCAGTGCTGGTGGTTGATCCGTATCCTGCCGCATGCAAGACCAGCACCCTACCTACTGTACTATTTGCTGAAATGTGGAAAGTCTATGTTCGTTGCTTTTAAGCTCAGGAACCAGGTGCAGTTGCCTAGTGAGGACTGGGAAGAAAGAAAAGGGTCCAGGTCGAAGTCTCGGTGTGCTTGAGGAAGGAGGATAGAGGGAAAGACAGATAGGAGCAAAGTTGGGGAGAAGCTAGGATGCTCCTGACCCCGCCCTTGGGAAGAACTGTCTGAAAATGTTGCTGCAATGAGCTTGCGCAGATGCTGCTGACTAATAAGAACCCAGAGCACCTAGTGGTGGTGAGGGGCCTGAGTGGCAGGATGGCAGGCAGGGTGCTTGCCTTGCCCACAGTCGCCCTGGGCTCAGCCCCTGGCATTCCACATGGTTTCCTGACCTCAGCCAGGTGTGATCCCTGAGCACTGCCAAACAAAAACAAAGTAAACAAAAAACAGAGTCTAAGACAGCTGCAGTGATTATATAGGTGTTTACCTGGCCAATAGTAATGAGCTAAGGGGGAACCCGCCGAGTGATACAGTGTGGGAGGATAGATTCCCAGGGGTTCCTGTGGGTCCCACCCACAGGGAGGTTATTTGGTGATGTTTCATAGCATGAGCTTCAGCAAATTAGAGGTTTTGAAGAGGACAGAAGGAAAACGAATTTGGAAGAGAAGAGGAAGCAAAAAGATGCCTTCCAGGCTCCCAAAGAGCCTGGAATTAATTTTGTGATTAATCACAAAAAATAATTGTAATTTAATATAACAATCCTTTAATATTATAAAGATTGTAATCTTTTTTTTAAAGGCAAAGAAGGATTGGTCTATTTTAGGGAGGACATAGTGGCGTTTTCTAACCCGAGACTAGAGTGTTGGGAGGGAGGAAAGAGCCTGATATTTCCAGGAGTGCTTAGTTGTTTGGGGGTTAGGATGAGTAATGGCAGATTTTGGTGGGGTGGGACTTGTGTTTTTGCATGGTGGCAGTTTTAAGACAGTAATGATCATGACCTTTGCTGCTTCGCTCTCTGCAGTCAGGAGGTAGCCAAGGGTGAGGGAACACCCAGGAGAATGCCGGCAGCGAGGGGAGATCAGCTCACTGCATCAGCTCCCTGAGGATCGAGATCCTTCGAGCAGGAGGCTGGGGGCCAAGCACTTTCACCTTGCTCCCCGCGGCACCTCGGGTCACCTTCTGACGTTGCTTCTGCAAAACAGCCATTTGCTTTCTCTGTCCAGGTCACATTCACGAAGCGGAAGTTCGGGCTCATGAAGAAAGCCTACGAGCTGAGCGTGCTGTGCGACTGTGAGATCGCCCTCATCATCTTCAACAGCTCCAACAAGCTGTTCCAGTATGCCAGCACCGACATGGACAAGGTGCTGCTCAAGTACACGGAGTACAATGAGCCGCACGAGAGCCGCACCAACTCGGACATCGTCGAGGTAACGCATCAGCCAGGGGGCGCAGCGGCAGCCCACAAGTGCTCTGTGCACCCAGAATACAAAAGTTACTAGTTACACTCTCCCCCTTCCCCCATCATTTCTTAGGAACATTAGGTTAATCCTCTCTCACGTTCATTTTCATTTGAGCAGAAGGAACTGGGCTCTTATGTGTACAGTATAAAATTAGTATTGTATAAAACTGTCATAGCAAGCTCCAAAATGTCTTATTTTGTCAGTGAAGATCCATAAGTTGAAACACTAACAAATGGAAAGAAAATGTAAACATTGTTTCGTTAGTCGTGCTGTAGTTGGAGGAGAGGCTCATTCCCCACTGTCTGCTGGCCTTTGTTATCCTTAACACTACTGTCAGGCTCGCTAAGAGGAAATGAGGAAAAGAACATTGTTAAGAGTGAATTTCACCATTCAAAAATGTTTTAAAACAAAGCTTCGAAAAGGAAAACAAATATGCTGTCACTTCTCACTTTTTTCTGTTGACAGCTCTTTGATTTTATTTTGTTTTGCTACAGAATCATATATATTTCTAACAGTATCTTAAGTTACTTTTGACTTTCTTGTTGATATGTAATGTCATTTTAATTCAAAACAGGGCGCTCCCTATTTTGTAAAAAGATACACACACACATATTCTTACACACTGGCTCAGTTTTGTAATACTAGAAAGCTATTATTATAACTTAGGAATTTCCCTGGTGAAAGTGCCAAAGCTGTGAAAAAATAATGTTGAATTTTAAAGGAAGAAAGGAAGTCTTAGAGTTTATTCAAATAATTGTTACTAAGATATAGAAAAATATACTCTATTTTATTTTGTAGGAATCCAGGTAATTTACCTCCACAGATTTTATAATCCTGAAAATACAATAAAAATTTCTCCTACTATTTTCCTTTTGAATAGTGATTTAGTGTGAAAAAATTCTGCTTGTATCAAAAAGAGACTTTTTAATTTTTAGCAGTTAGTCACATGTGAAGTGAGAAGTAACCATATAATCAGACTTATAATTTGTCTTGTTTGGTTTGCCTACAGTTTCAGTTTAAGGGGTTCACTGCTAGGAGCCTCCCTGGGAATGTACATGAAGTTTTAAATTTTTACTTGTTTTACTTCGGTAAATTGCATGGTCACATCTTTAGTCTAGCACTTCACGCGGTTAAGTTTCTGTCTGTTGTAAATTACTTTATATCGTATACCATCGATGGAGTAGCTGTCAGTCAAGTGCAGTAGGCTTATCCCTGTTGAGTAGGTAAAAATGGATTTTATATCATGTTTTGTAAGTCAGGGAGTCATCATTTAAGCAAGCACGGTTTATAAGAGATTTCATAACTAGATTTCTTCGTAAGGAAGTATTTTAGATGATTTGTTTTTGTTTTGGGGCCACACCTGGTAATGCTCAAGGCTTACTCCTGACTCTATTAAGGAATTATTCCTGGCAGAGGTTGGGGGACCATATGGGGTACTGGGGATCAAACCTGGGTCAGCCTTGAGCCTTACCTGTTGTACTATCATTCCGTTCCCAGTTTTAAATGATTTTCTAAAAATCTTATCAGAACCCTAAAGTCAAAGAAATAGAGTTGACTTTAATCATGTTAACTTTTTTTTTAAGATTTTTTTTTCTTTTTGGGTCACACCTGTCGACGCACAGAGGTTACTCCTGGCTCATGCACTCAGGAATTACTCCTGGCAGTGCTCAGGACCATATGGGATGCTGGGACTCGAACCCGGGTCGGCTGTGTGCAAGGCAAACACCCTACCCACTGTACTATTGCTCCAGCCCCTAATCATGTCAACTTTTAATGAAAAATAGATACCGTAGCTGGTCTCAGCCTCAAAGGCACCTCCTCTGCATCAGATGACTCTCCAGTCTCGGAGAACTACAAGTCAGAGATCTTGCACCTGAAGGGTGAGGGTGCTGCACATACCCTGAGCCTCTTAGAGGGTGAAGAGTATTATCTCATGCATCCTTGCAGACTTTCCAGACCCTCTCGATCTTCTTCTCAGCTGTGGTCAGCCTCAGGGTGTAAGAGAGGAAACCCCAGACATGTCGTAGCAGTTTCCTCTATCAGTCTGCTGCAACGTGAAGGGACAATTTTTTAAAATTTTTTTATTAGTGAATTTCCGTGAGGTACAGTTACAGACTTACAAACTTTCATGCTTGCATTTCAGTCATACAATGATCGAGTACCCATCCCTCCACCAGTGCCCATTTTCCATCACCAATGGTCCCAGCATCCCTCCCACCACCCCCACCCCATCCCCTCCACCCCACCCTGCCTCTTGGCAGGGCATTCCCTTTTGCTCTCTCTCCTTTTGGGTGTTGTGGTTAGCAATAGAGGTATTAAGTGGCCATCATGTTCGGTCTGTAGTCTTCTTTTCAGCCCACATCTCTATGAAGGGACGTTTCAATTGGAATTTTGATGTTTTCTTTGGCGAGGCAGGTTGAGGGGGCATGCTTAGGGCTGACTCCCGTGCTCTTTGCTCACTCTGTTCTCTTGGGCCCTTTGATGTTTTTAATTGTTTAGCTGATGGTTTTTAATTGAGTTTCTTTTTTTTTTTTTTTGGTGGGGGAGTGGGGAGCGGTGTGTTTAGGCCACAGCCTGTGGTGCTCAGGGCTTACTCCTGGCTCAAGCAAGGCAAACTTCTGGCTCCTTTAACTGAACGTGTTAAGTATATACTGAGCATGACTCTCTCCAGTATATCTTTCCAAAGTAGTTCTGAGTTGTAGGAATATCACAGGTAGAAGACACATTGGATTCCCAGGGAATAAGGCTTAGGCCCCTGTCCTGTTTGTCACGGTCTTCACTGTCATTCTGAGACTCCTGTCAGATGGGCTTTCTTCCTCTATGAAGGCAGAGGCAGCCACACCCTCGCGGACTGGAGTTCTTTCTTCCTGTGGTGGCTTTGACTTCTATAGCTCCAGAGATCACCATGAACCAAACTGTTTCTTGGAAGACTGCAGTGATGAATACTGTTAGCTCGCCTTCTCTGGGCCAGATGCTTTCTAAGTGCTTCGCAAGACAGCCCATTGGAGGGTATTTTTAGATTACCGAGACTGGTCATTTTTTCTTCTTTCTTGAAGTTTCAGTCGAAGCGTTTTCCTTTTTCATATCCTTTTAAGCAGCTGTAGTAATTGATAGCAAGCCTTGTGGTGACTGTTGATTCCATTGACCAACTTGACTCTTGTGTGCTGTGGGCTCTGCAGACAGGGATCTTCTTCTTTTGGTTTTACGCGCCACGGGGATGAGCTTCACCAACTGAGCATACTATCAGCAACTAAAGATCTTAGTCTGTAAGCTTGCAGCCATGTGGTATTGGTTTGTACTTTCTAATGGGTATGGGGTTTCCAGAGTATCCTTTGAATTTGTTGAGTCAAAGTGGATTTTTCGATAGCTGTACTAGTTTCTGCTGTCCCCTGTCCACGAGCCCTAGGGAGAGAGGGTAGGGTGCTGTGGCTACACCTGTGCCAGAGGAAGCACATGCATTCTGCCTGGGACTCAGAGCCGTATGTCTCTGGGAGCACTGGAGAATGCAACTATTAGAAGGAGTCGGTGTTTGGGTATTGTGATTATAAAAGGGAAAATAGGGCTCAGCTCATTTACTCAGTTTTTAGTTGTATGGTTTATTACTAATAACTGATACCCACCTACAAACTGTTCTTTGTTTTGTTTTGAATAGGAGCCACCCTCAGTGGCGTGTGTGGAAGTGTGGTGGGGTTGGCTCCCAGCACTCACACAAACCGCGACTGCTCGGTGCTCTGCATGGCTGTGCGGTGGCAGGAATCGAACTCCAGGTCTTGCACATGCTTGCCCTGTATTCTGCCACCTGCGCTATATCTCTGGCCTTCGTGTTCTTGGCTCTTTCAGTTTTCCATCTACTTTTTTGCTATTTTAATTATAGTTTATTTAAGAAAAATCAGCAAAAGTTACATATCTACGTTGTATTTTGTATGTTTTAAATTAAGGTTTGCAATGGCTTGTAGGTGTGTCTGTCTCCTGAGTTTAAAAGTAAATGCATGAAAATAGAAACTTAAGTGTTGGAACATAGGAGATTATCGTTAGGAGACTTCATAACCGTTTCTCTTTAAATGTAAAGGATCATTATAATGCTTAAATGATACTTTCTGAGCTATTCTCATGGTGCTTTTTAGGAATAGGTTTCTTACTAAAATGATTTTTACTACTTTATTCCTATATTTGATAAGGAGATATTCTACAAATGGTGTCTTTAAAGACATGCATTCTTTTTGTGATGATCAAGCATTGGCAGAAAATAAGTGGCAGACTTTGGGTCCTATAAAAGGTAGTAATGAACTAAAGTTTATATTCAACGTAAGTGCTTTCAGACGTAGAAATTGAGACATGGATCAAAAAACTTGCCCAGAGCCATGTAGCAGTTGGGAGGGAGAACTCAGATTAGAATCTGGACCTTTGATATTAGCCCTTCCCTTTGCTCTTCAGTTTGCTGAATTGTTTGGGGTTCTGTGATGTTGCACCAAAAAACAAAAATTTTATATGTATACCTGTAATGTGTTAGCATGCCATAAATATAAACATGTTGCTCAGTAATTAACAGAAGATCAGGCTAGTTGTGGTAGGAATAATTAACAGTTAATAATTAATAATTAACATATGCTATAATCTGGTGCTCATCTATGGATCATTATTCAGTTATCTTTCTGGGTCCCTCCTACTGCCCCTATTTCCCAGTAGAGGAAATTGAAGCATAGTAAATGATGATGATCTGGGATGTATATGGGAAGAAAAAAATCTTCTTTTGAGTCTTAATTCTTCAAATTACAAAAGAATTTGAAAAAATACCCTAAAGGAAGACAGAAAATCAGTATAAACGACCTTAGCTATTGAATGAACACAGCCAGTCAAAGTTAGTTTACCAGGAATACAAATGCCCATCCCAGCAGTGGCCCTCGGGGTATTGCCCTGACCGGCCGAGCCTGTGTGCCTGGGGGCTTAGTGGGATGGGGACATGTTGAAAACATCAGTTTTCCTGCCCACCCTGGACCTCCGAGCCAGGAGCTGTTGAACTGAGGCCTAGGAAGTCTTGTGTCAACTTGAACTTGTCCCAAGTGCAGGGAACCGAAAGATGTAAAAACAGCATGCAGCATTGATCCGACTTTTAAAATAATGTTTATTCCCAAGAATATGTCCTGGAATACTGTCAAGTGGAAAGCAAGCATTGAAGGGTTTCGTTGTGTAAACCCCAAAGAGCATTTCAGAATAACTGACAAATCGGTGCCAACTGCCCATTCCATTCTTTTACGTCTGGCTATGAGTGCTTGTTTTAGAGGCTGGGGGGCTTAGGGTGCTGGGTCCGTCCTCATCTGAACCAATAAAGTAGAAGTGACTCCTCCGAGGATCTTGGGGTGCCGACCTCCCACTCTGGAAGTGAGACTGTGGCAGGGTCTTCACAGGATTACAATGACCACAGGAGGCTTTTCTCATTCTCTCTTTCATTTTGTGAGCTCTACCGTATAGCTGAGAAATGGGACAGACAGGTGTTCAAGAGGCCTGCCTGCTGTTTTACAGGGCTGCAGTGGAGCAGTGGGCTAGGTGGGGGGAAGACACCTGAAGACAGGACAAAGGTCCCTCCCATGTCAGCCTACTGCCCTGCTCTCTGTCCTTTACAGAACCCAAAGTGATGGGATGGGGACTTCCAGGTGAGCACATAGTCCTGGGGTCCTCTTCCTCCCTCCCTCACCATCACCACACTCAGCTATTGCCTTAGCGCCTAGAAACTCATCGTTTGTATCTTCACTTGTCTTTATCTCAATAGCTTTATAATCTAGTTCTTGGTTTTCATTACATGCTTTTGAGGACCTGTGCATTGCTCCTAGTGATTGATTGATTGGTTTTTCCATCAGACCAGGGTTTTCCTCATCAGATTGATCCTGTCGGTTCATGGGGAGGGTTGGGGTACACTGCACTGTGGGACAGAAATGCATGTAGGTTACAACAACACTGTGTGTCTTTCTGTTTACCTACAGGTTAGGGTTCAAGTGTGTTAGTGGTTACTATGCGGGGAATTGTGTTTCCTTCTCTGGGTGTTTTCTGACGTGTTGGTTAAATTTTTGGCCAGTGAGAGAGTAGGGTAAATAGGATAGGGAGAGTAGTGGGAGAAACTTCCAGATCTGACAATGTCCCTGTAATCTTTGAAGAATGATAGATAGGGCTGGAAAAGAAAAAGGGGCGGAAAAGGCCATTCCAGGTCCAGAGTGTGGAGGCAGCCTTTGTGGAAACTGGAAAACAAGTCATAGTGTCATGATGTTTCGGAGCTAGAATGAACTGAGTGTAGCTTTGATGTAGCTGGAGTCAGGAGTGAGGGAAGGCCTAGGAAGTAAACCAGACCCAGAGGTGGGGACCAGGGCCCTCAATTGCTTCTGCATGTTGGCTAGCCTTGGAGGGAGCTGCCCATGACGGCCCAGTGACTTTTATCGACCGTTTTCTGGTTCCCATCCTCTAAAGTGTGTTAAGAAAGAGGACAAAGGGAACATTTCTGAATAGAATGAATTTCTGCTTACAAATATGTTGCTCTTAGAATTTCCATCCTGTGTACTGGTTAATAGGACAGCTCAGCCTCCCAACCCTCTGACTACTGCCGTCCTCTTGCGTTGTTTCACAGTGCAGGTCCGCCTGTGGGTGTGCTGCACGTGTAGTTAAGACACTGGGAATTCCAATATTGCTTGCCCCCAAATTCTAGCTCAGCTTACATTTACTATTAGCATTAGAAGATGAGTTAGAGCAAAAGCTGCTGGGTCCTTCCCATGTCTTCTGTCAGCTCTGTAGTCTAAATGATCTAGCTATGTATTGTGTGTGCATAGCTATCTGTGTGTGGTATCTTTGGTAGATTTGCAGTCATTAATTCAGACATGGAGTTTTCCGTCTGTGTGTGTGTGTGTGTGCGCGCGTGCGCGCGTGCACACAGCTCTGGGGATTGAATTCACAGCCTCTCGTACATGGGGTGTTGTTCTCTCTGGTCACGCCCCACCTTAGTTTTCTTTAAACTTGTTTCAGAGAAATCAAGGAGACGGCTGTAGTCTAATGATCATTTTAAGGTTATTTTTGTTGTTCAGTTATGAGAGTCTCAATTTCAGGATTTTGACATTAAAAGAAAGAGGAAGCTTCTGGAATAGATTAACCAGTCTTCACTATATATTTTAAATTTTAATTACAACTCAGTGCTACTGTTAACAGTTTTTTCAGATGATGATATGAACTTGCTATAATTTGGAAAAGGAAGTGTACTTTGCAATTTTATGGGTTTTGGGTGGGTCGTTCACAACTTTTAATATGATGCTTTGGCACTTGAGCACTTTGGCACTTTAGGGCATCTGTGAAGAAGAAAATGATTGACATCAGTACAGTGACTCTCTCAGAGAACCCAACCTGTATTGATAGTTCTCATTTCATTCAGTAGTGAAACAGATGGAAAACTTTTAATAATATGTCTTAAATGTTAGTAATTTTTAAAACTTGCTAAATAAGATCAATGTGTGCTGAACCTTAAAGAATAAAGCAGGGGCTGGAGCAATAGCACAGCGGGTAGGGCGTTTGCCTTGTATGCGGCCGACCCAGGTTCGATTCCCAGCATCCCATATGGTCCCCTGAGCATCGCCAGGAGTAATTCCTGAGTGCAGAGCCAGGAGTAATCCCTGTGCATTGCCGGGTGTGACCCAAAAAAGCAGCAAAACAAAAAAACAAAAAACAAAACAAACAAACAAAAAAAAAGAATAAAGCAGGCTGGTTATTCATGTTGGAGTCTGCCTCTTGTAATTCACTGACTCGAGTCCCACTGCTGCTCCCACCCTCCCCCTTGTAGAAGTTTTCATATGACTGGCTGTTTTGTGGTAATTTCTGGGCTTAAGTTTTTCAGAATCAGTCTTGAAAAACCCAAGTATTGGGCCCGGGAGCTAGTACAGAGATGATGGTGGCTGCCTTGTGTACAGCGTATCCTGGTTCCATTCCCTATGCCATACGTGGGCCCCTGGCATCCCCAGGAGATATCATTGAGCACTGCTGGGTGTGGTTCCCTGCTTTGTGGTTTCCCTCCCTCTCATTCCTCCCATCCACCCCCCAAAAAAAAGAAAAATTAAATTATGTTTGGGTTCCACAATGTAAAAAAGCAACTAGTATTTGTACAGGAATTTAAATTTTTTCTATTTATTTTTTAAATTATTTTTGGGTTTGGGAGTGCTCAGGGCTTACTCCTGCCTTTGTACTCGGGGATCACACCTTGTGGGCCTCAGGGGACTCGATGGCATGCAATACCTACTGTACTATCTCTCCAGCCCTCAGTTTATTTTTTATATCACTAATTTTCTTATGAGATTGCCTTTCAGTTTTGGTTTTTGAGCCACTCTTTGTGGTGCTCAAGCTTCTTCCTGGCTCTGTGTTTAGGGTCACTCAGAGCTTGGGACCATGCATATGTTATACTGGGATAGAACCCTCCCCAGATAGGATTATTTTACAGTATTATACAATTAAAACTTTATTGGGGTGGGGCTATTTCTCACATTTGCATAGTTGAATTAGGTTTTTAAAAATTGTTCTGTGACTTGGAGTAAGCAGTCCACCTGTTATGTTCTGTAAGGCATACAATAACCAGTGAGGTGAGTACTTAGTAGGAATGGTTAAACTCTCACATCCTGTTATTATATATCAATTATTAACAATTGAAAGTAAATTTCTGTAATGTTATAATTCATATTCTTTAGTTGTATTCTTCAGATGTCTGTTGAATGCTACGGTGCTTCATCTTAAACTTCATGTTTAGTAGGAAGACAGAAATTTTCAAGTCTTGAATCTCAGTGACTTTCAAGACTCAGTAACCACATGTAAAAATATTTTGAAATCTGCACAGAACTATAGATTGTTTCTGATTGTAGGAAACAGAAGATCTGATGGAACTGGTCCTTGTGGCGTCCCCTAACAAGCACAGCTGGTGGCGGGACAGGGGTTGGGTTCTGTTGGAAGCGGGCTCCAGCTTCCTGCCTTGCCCTGAGCACGCTGGCTTCTTCCTGTGGCTCCAGTGACTGGTGGCCCTATGCCTTACATCTGCACAGAGCCCGGGAAAGCAGCAGCCCAGCCCCAGGACACCTTAGGATGTTCTGTGGTGCTGAGACTTACCTAACATGGTAGCTCTCGGCACTGGAAACAGAACTCAGAGGAGGAACTTTAGCGGAATTTTTCTTTGATTTCGGCCACACCCGGTGTTGCTCATCGCTTGCTCCTGGCTCTGTGCCCAGGGATCACGCCCAGTGGAGCTTGGGGGACCCTGTGGGTTGCCGTGATGGAAGGCAAACATCCTCTCTGCTGTCCTCGCTCAGTGTCCCCTGTACTTTAATTTATGTAACTGGGGGTGGGGGATGGCTAGTAAAGCACCAAAATAAAGCATGAAATAAATTGTGGCTCAGAGTTTCCAGGAACAAGTTCATTCTAAAATGGATTTCTCATTCATTGGTATAGAATGTATGTCTCCATATGTGCTTTTAAATGACCGAGTTATTGTCATCTTTTAAATATGTTGGGTTTTTAGTAATGTTAAGATCTGTATATAAAGGGGCTAGAGAGAAAGGTTGGGCGCTTGCCTTGCACATGACCAACCCTGGTTCAACCCCCAGCATCCCATATAGGCCCCCAAGCAGAGCTAGGAGAAGCCACCGGGTTTGTAAACTGCCCTCACCCTGCAGAAAAATCTGTATATAGAAAAATGCTGTTCTACTTGGTTTTCACGGGGAAGGAAGAGTAAAGTAGGGGGGTTCGGACTGTGTTCTAAAGAATGTAATGATGTCTAATGTTTTCTGCTTAAGAATTTGACTATAATGGGAATATAATTTTTTATTAATAGGGGCCGTAGCCAGCAGTTCTCTGATACCAGGTGGTATTGATGATTGAACTCAGGATTTGGGGGGTGGGGTGGTTATTTTCAGCATGTGTCCTAAAGGATAATTGGCAGTTTTCTTTTAGTTAAGGTGGCAGTAGGCCACATGTCCAGACATAAGCAGCTGGACTGTGGATCTTCCAAATTTCAGATTGGATGTAAAAGAAGATTTAACTGTAAAATGAGCCAAGTGCAGTTATTGTTGTTTAATCCGTTAAAGAGTGGACTAGTAAGATCTCAACCAGTACAAAGAGCTTAAAATTCTGGGTTTCAAAACCTGAAGCTAAAATGGAGTTTCAGATGCAGACAAAGTTGGCCATAAGCTGTGAGGCACTAATGAATGACATTCCACTGGAAAAAGTTCTGAATAGAGCAATTTGCCGTTAACTATTTCTGAAGTTTGGTAGAAATTTAGCCCTATTGAGTTGTAAAATAACCGAATCAGAGAACTGAGATCTATGGAAGGAATTTTTTAATCAGGAGATTTTCTATCTTCTAGATAAAATGATAGAATGAATACCAAAAATAAAACCACTTTTTCTTGTGACTTTTGATTTTGGGGCTGGACCCGCTTTATGTGGAGGACTTCCTCCTGGCTCTGTGCTCAGGGATTGCTCCTGGTGGTCCTGGGGTCGATCTGTGGAGCTGGAGTAGAACCAGGACCAGCCACATGCAAGGCAGCTGCCTCCGCCCTTCACTCTCTCTCCAGCTTCTCTGTGAACGTCAGTAGGGCCATTACCAGCATGATCTGTATACACATATCACTGAAATTTGAAATTATTTCCGCACAATATCATGTCCCCCTTAAGTTTACCACTATATGAAGTTGTGCACCTTTTGAAGTCTTGTTTACTTTCAGACTGGGCATTATCATCAGGGAAACCGTGAGAGCCCCAGTGAGTCTGGGTGAGGAGTTTGTTGTTTCATTGTTTCTTCTTCACTAAATCAGAATGGTGACCTTCCAGACTCTGTTTTCCTCACTGAGCCAAATGTTTTGATTGTGTCCCGTTTGAAGTGTGTGAGAAAACTGAGGCGGCCTGTTCCTGCTGAGTCTCGCCTGGCCTTGCGAACAGATGACAGCATTCCACTTGCTAGGACCAGGGCAGCAGGAGAAACGTTTACTATTCTATTTGGTAACGATAGCGGGGATAGAAAAAGTCTTTTTATGGTAGTTGGGTCATCACAACAAGTCTTCATGTTTTGGTGATAAGAAGACACAAGTTGGATAGCCCACAGAGGCACATTTGCCGGCTATCTGCAGAGCCGATAGAGCCTCTTAAATTCCCCCGCAGTGACAGGCACCCTGAGAGGTGAAGGCTTGCAGAGCCCCACACAGGCGCTGTTCTTCCTCACGGGGCCAGCGGGCTTGACCCCACCACTGTGGGATGACAGTTTCCTTGTACTTCTTAAAAGCTGGGCTCTTTTTCTTCTGCAACTTAAAAAACTGTCCGAAGAGTTAGATACTGGATAATTATATTCGTGGAGATTTTAGTGATCAACGTTTCAATATAACAGAGCCCCATCCGGTCTTAATCTATAAAAATAAGAGAGAAGTGTTGAGACTAGAATTAAATCAACAGCTTTCTGATCAAATCTCGTGTGTGGCACCTACTGCATTTGCTGGGATTCACAGACTGTGGGTTGTAGAGTTCACCATGTTCCAGTTTTCTGAGTGTTAGCGTCTTCGGTGCTGATAGCGACTTGTTGCAGAGATCTGGCAAGCAGACTTGCTGCAGGGGTGGGGGAGGGGAAGGACGCTGTCTCCATCCCTTTGTTCTAGAATAGGACCTTTTATGGTCAGGTACATGTGAGGGCCCATGTGGTCAGTGAGGCCGTGGGCTTCAGAGCCCTGGGCTGATGCTGGGGAGCTGGGTGTGTTTGCTGTCTGTTGTCATGGTCAGTGATTGTGAGGGAGCGTTTGAGGCCTTGTATGTGGAGTTCCTACTGCATGGCAGTGCATTCTACAGCTGGCATAGCTGTAGAGTGATGTCATAGGGTTCTTGAAACATCCATCCCCTCTCTTCTACCCCACCCCAATGAAATTAAGAGTTCAAATTTTAACATGTTATTTGTTAAGATTAAAGTGGCAATTTCCAGCCATTTTACACTGTCTTTCTGGCACCATTCCACGAACCAGCATTTGAAAATCACTTTGAAAAAGGTATCAAGTTCTGGGACCCGAGAGGTAGAATGACAACGGTGAAGGCACTTAGCCTTACATGCCACTGGCCTTCGTTCAGATCCCTGGCACTCTATGTGGTCCCCTCTAACACTGAGCCAGGAGTAGCTCTGAGCACGGCCAGGTGTCTCCCCCTAACCAAAACAATTCCCCCAAAACCATGATTATGATTTAATTAAAACTATCTTAAGTTTAGACTAATTCCTTTAATCTAGGAGGACCTGTCAGTTGGTCAAACTTAAGTTTCTTCATAATAGACGTACTTGGAATTTTTTAACTCCTCAAATTGTTACTGGCAACAAATCATTAAGTCTCAAAGCTCTTTTTTTTTTAATTTTTGGGTCACACCCAGCGATGCACAGGGGTTACTCCTGGCTCTGCACTCAGGAATTACTCCAGGCAGTCCTGGGGGACCATATGGGATGCTGGGAATCGAACCCGGGTGGGCCATATGCAAGGCAAACGCCCTACCCGCTGTGCTATCACTGCAGCCCCTCAAAGCATTTTTAAATGGTTGAACCCAGTAATTTAATCTTAAAATTAATACCTTCTGGGTTAAAAAACTTGAGACATTCTAGGGCAGGGAGCGTTGACTCTGTGATAAAACAGATGCCCAGCAAGTGTGAGGTCCCAGGTTTGATCCTTGCTTCCTTCAAAAAAAGTAAGTCTGCAAGCAAATCTAATATTCCTTAGCTCTTCCAGCCCTTGGTTTCAGATTGGCCCTTTTAAATACAAGTCTTTTTTATAATGATTTGATTTTAAAAAATTAACCAGAAAACGAATTGTTCCCTATATTTTCACCCAAAAGTTTGAAGTGAGAGGTCAGTATGATCTTTGATGCTTCCGACATTTCTTCAGAAAGTCAACTTGCTGTATTGAATTGAACCAGGGAAGATGAGCAAAGGCAGAGAGATGCTCTGTAGTATAGAAACTGCGTCCCCTGCTCCTTCCACAGAGGAAACGTGGCTGCCAGTAAAATCGGTGTCAGGATCTTCTACTTCAGAGTATATAGGAAAGTGATAAGTGGTTATGAGCAAATTCAGACCGAAAGTAGGGGACTTTGTGCTAGTTCCGGTGACCAGCTAAGTTTTACAACTCAGCTCCTGGCAAGAGGGTATCATTTGTGTGTGAATTTTCCGATTGTGTTTCAGACCCTAAGAAAGAAAGGCCTTAATGGGTGTGACAGCCCTGATGCTGACGATTACTTTGAGCACAGTCCGCTCTCGGAGGACAGATTCAGCAAACTAACTGAAGATAGTGATTTTATTTTCAAGCGAGGCCCTGTAAGTACTTTTCTTTTACCTCTCCTTTTTATTTGTTGATCCTTTTTGTTAACTTCGTCATCTAGGCGCTCAGCAAGAAGGAGCACAGAGGCTGCGACAGCCCAGACCCTGATACTTCCTATGTGCTAACTCCACACACGGAAGAGAAGTATAAAAAAATTAATGAGGAATTTGATAATATGATGCGGAATCATAAAATCGCAGTGAGTACTAACGTATGGTTTGTGCTTTTATCTTGTGCATGAAGAGCTGACTGCACACCTGTTTTTCACAGAGGGTATGACAGGACGAGGGAAGTGAAAAAGCGCTCTCGTCTTGATTTTAGGCCATTTTAACATGGTTGGCATCTGAGAGAGAAGTCACGACTTGTTCCAGCCCCACCACTTCTGTGCCTTTGATGTTCATGGCACCTATCCCCCCAGTTGCAGTGTCCTCCTCTCTAAAGTGAAAGAGTCAGTGCACAGAATGGCAGAGACCTCTTTCTGTTGTAAACGTCCAGAATTTTAAATACAGTCTGCGTATAAGACTCCCCGCTCTGTTCATGCTTTCAGGAAGCATTGTAAGTCTTACGGCTATAAAGCTTGGAATGATTGCAAGCTTGAATATTTCCAAATTAGTTTTGAGTACCTCACTATCTGGCTGCCAGTCTAATGTCCCATAGTACTAGGTGGACACCTCCCGACTCCTGTTCTTAGCATCAGGTGCCTGAGGAAAGAGGGCCGGCTCCATCTCATTAAGGAAGCGGTGTTCTTGAACTGCTTGTAAAACCAATGGTCAGTTGGCTTTTTCCCAAGCTTGCACATCTCCCCATAATAAAAAATGCTGAGTCCTTGGTCCTTTGGTCGTTTCTGAGAACCCTCTGTAGGATGTACTGGCATGAGTTAATTAGATAGCTGCTGTGGTCCTAATATTCTAACACTGCACATGTTATGTAGGCACATGGCACAAATTGATTCTTTAAGAAGTTTTTTTTTCTTATACTGTTTCTTTGTGTTGTAATTATGTTCAGATTTGCATTGTGTTATGTATAACTTGATTTTTTTGAAAAAAGTTTTGCCCATTGTCAGTTAATAAATCAAACTAGGGCTCATTTATAATTTCCCAAACTTGATAGATCAATCTTATGTCTACACTTATGCTTTTATTCGTTTTTGGAAACTTCTAATAGAGATGTAATGTTGCATTAAAATGATTTGTATTTAAAATGCTAGTGATTCTTAACTTGGTAGTAACAATGATGTTTTGTAATGTCTAAATTAGATACCTTAATAATCAGCTTTGACTTCTGTAATTTTGAATTATTTTCAGAAACATAGTCCTTATATTATTCTGTATGTATTAATACATGCAAAATTGTAATAGTACAGTGGGTAAGGCACTTGCTTCGCATGTAGCCATCCCAGGTTTGATCTCGTAACCCAGATGATCCCCCAAGTACTGCCGGGAGTGATTCCTAGGTGCAGAGCCTGGAGTAAGCCCTGAGCACTGCTGCATGTGGCCCAAAAAGAAAAACCAAAAAAAAAGAGAGAGAGAGAGAAAAGAAAAATGGTTCATGTCAGACCTCCTCATCTTTAAATACAAAAGAAAGTAGCTTACAGGATGGGGGTGTGGCTCGGAAGTAGAGCAAATGCCTTGAATGCAAGAGGCCCTGAGTGTGATTCCCTTGCACTGGTCTCCCGCCAAAAAAAAGATACTTCTCGGGAGCTGGAGAGATAGCACAGTGGGTAGGGCGTTTTGCCTTGCACGCGGCCGACCCGGGTTCGATTCCCAGCATCCCATATGGTCCCCTGAGTACTGCCAAGAGTAACCCCTGAGTGCTGAGCCAGGAGGAACCCCTGTGCATCGCTGGGTGGGACCCAAAAAGCAAAAAAAAAAATAAAATAATAAAGATACTTTTCAACCAATTATTACATAAAGAAAAAGCTTATATCTATATATCACTTAGTAGGCTATTTGTCATCTTCTACTTGATCAGCTTAGAGTAACTGGAGCATATTACAGAGTGTGAGTTACTGAATTTAATAATCTGGCGAAAATGTTGCTAATGGTGATCTCTGTCCGTTGTTCTTTGTTTGCAGCCTGGTGTGCCCCCTCAGAACTTCTCCATGTCTGTCACAGTGCCTGTGACCAGCCCGAGTGCTCTATCCTACACAAGCCCAGGGAGTTCCCTGGTGTCGCCCTCTCTGGCCGCCAGCTCAGCATTAACCGAGTCCAGCATGCTCTCTCCACCTCAAGCCACGCTGCATAGAAATGTGTCCCCAGGCGCCCCTCAGAGACCGCCGAGCACTGGCAGTTCAGGTCTGTGGTGTGTGGGGCAGAGCTTTGTGCTGTCATTCGCAGTACTGTTCACGATGGGCTTCCACACACCCCGCCTTCCTGTTGGCTCTTGAACAGGGTGGAAAACAAATTTTTCACTTAAGCAGTTTCTTGTTTTGCACCTCTTAACTTTATTGCCCCAATGAGCAAGAGTTACCACTACATGGCTGACACGATTATGAAGTGGCGCCTGATTCTTCTGGGGCTCGGGCATTGATCCAGCACAGGGAAACAGAGCAGATAACTTTCCATTATCCTGCAGAAACCTTACTGTGGCAGGCAGGAAATTGGATCGGAGCTTCGTGTGTCTGAACAGACTCTGAGCCATTCCCGTTAGACATGCCCGGCCACGGTCAGGAGGCTTCAGTCTTGCCCTCTGCCCGATGTATTCATTAATTCAGCAGCTGTTTAGTGTACTTACTGCCCCACTGCTGTCGGTTGCCCATTGTTCCGTTCTGACACAGAGAGGGAAATGCAGCCAGAGCTTTAGAGACAAAATCACATATGTAATATCTGTGTGTGTGTGTGTGTGTGTGTGTGTGTGTGTGTGTGTGTGTGTGTGCGCGCGCGCGCGTGTGCGCCCACACCTGTATCAGATCGCACAGTAACCCAAGACTCGGCTGAGGCAGTGTTTCTTCTGTGTTTTCTTAGCAAGGGAGGACGGGTCTCCTCTGCTCAGTCGCCCACTGATGTGATCAGGAGCGCTGCTTCATGCTCACTATTTGTCCTCTCTCCTGTCATGCCGCTAGGTGGGATGTTGAACACGGCAGACCTCACAGTGCCAAATGGAGCCGGAAACAGCCCCGTGGGTGAGTGACTCAAGACTGTCCTGTAACCCAGCCAGTGATGGGACGGGCAAGAGCGGCTTCATCGAAGCACACCATGGGCTCTCCCGAGAGGCGCCTGCTCTTCTGCTCTTCCCCTCCTGTGCTCTGTGCTCACGTTTCCCATTGTTCCAGCTTCTCCCCTCTGAATGCTCCCTGCCTCTGTGTCTCCATGGGAGCCTTTCAAAGTCGGCCTCAGCTTCCTCCTCCCTAGCCACATGTGTTCCTGCTTATCTCAGGCATCCCCCCCCCACACACACACCCATCCATCAGAGCTCTTCCCAATTCTAGTCCCCTCCTTCGAGGGCCCTGAGGGAACTCCTGGCTTCTTTAATATTAGTAGGGTTAATAATTATGGTTAGTGCGCATAGATTTTTAATCACTTAAAATTACAAATTTAAGAATGAAAATATTAGGGTAATACAGTGCTTAGAGAGTTGAAGTTCGTTGCACAAATGACACAAAGATGCTGTTCCTTCATGTGCACCTGAACATTTATTTGTAAACGTGTCAGGGACCCACGGTTCCAGGGCCTGGCATTGAGTGGCCTGGCCCGGAGAGGGCTCTGCCCTCCAAAAGGCCATGCAGGGGGCTGGAGCGGGAGCACAGTGAGTGGGATGCTGGCCTTACTCACGGCCTACCTGGGTTCTATCCCTGGCATTCCATATGGTCCCCCAAACACCACTGGGACTAATTCCCAAGTGCAGAGCCAGGAGTAACCCCTGAGCATCACCAGGTGTTTCACTCTTCTCCTGCCCCCCAAGAATCCTCCCCCCCCCCCCCCCCCCCCCCCCCCCGCCAAAGATCTTATGTCCTCATTCACACACCTCTGTAAGCAGCGGCTTCTCCGTGATGCTGGGAACAGACAGAGGGTCCAGGTGTTCTTGCTGGGGTCAGGGGGCAACCTGTTTCCCCTCTGCTGATGCTGCTCCCTGGAGTAGTGCCAGCAGGAGCATCCCATTTCTGCCAGGATGTGCCCCAGAACCAGGAAAGGAAACAATGATGTGGGCCCAGAAGCCAGGGCAGAGCAGAGGGCTGGGGAGACCTCCCGCGCCGCCACTGGAGAGGACCCAGGCTGCCCCTCCATCATCCCCCATCTGGGAGAGCAGGGGTGGGGTGCAGTTAGTAATTCAGTTCACCTGCGTGAACAGTTGGCTTCAAAACTTGACCCCGCTAGTTTCTTAAAAACTAAAGAATATTCAGAGTAGCTGGTAATCATGAAATTCGAATAAAACTGGCAGCAAAACCAGTTACTAATTGCCAGCTATTTCCACTTTCTTTTGGGACATGGCTGATGTAGGAGTGGTGATGTTGTGATCCATAGCATACCAAGGGCACGTGAGGGTTGTGACAAACACAACCACAGACACAACCCTCAGTGCTAGTCAGAATCTTGGCAAGGTGTTTCAGTAATTGTAAAAAAAAAAAAAAAAAACATTTATACCTTTGAGCTCACTATTCCTATTCCTGGGAATCTCTCCTAAAGAAATTGAGCATGGAAAAGTTCATTGATACTTCTTTTATAGGGTAGTGAATTGTAGAAAGAAAGCAACATACTCCATAATATGAAAATAAAGTCAAATTTTCCACTAAATTCCTCCATGGTTGGTGAAAGCAAAAATTCTTAGAATTTATCATGTTTATGAAAATTTATCCAATATTATAAAATCAATTCTTGAACTTTGCTTTGAATAATATTTTTCAGAATCTTGAGTTTCCAAAATCCTTTGCATGCCAGTACAGCTTCAGTGATTTTCTGAGTTCAGATACACAGTGAAACATTCCGCCGACATGGCCTGCAGCTTAGCCCAGAGGGACAGTGTAGGACATGGAGTACCAGCCAGCCACTGCAGGCACTGCTTCCACTGAACTTAGTATTCTGAGACCTGAAGCCCAGGTTAGTGACGGTAGGACTTTAACTGCAATCAACTTTATGTTTCTGGAGGCATCAGCACACAGTTTGTTCAAGAGCATTTTTATCAGGGCATAATTTTGTTAAAATGTGAAAACACGGGGTTGGAGAGTTAATACAGCAGGCAGGCACTTGCTCACATGTGCCCCTCCTGGGTTCAGGTTCAGTTCTTGGCACTGCACAGGTTCCCAAACACCTCTGGGTGTGGCCCCAGGACAAAGAAAGAAAAGCCCACATTTAATAATAATCTTAAATTTGGGGACCGATTTAGTCTGTAACTTTATTCTTCATAGCAGTATAGGTTACACACTGAGTAATGGTGTCTCCTTATTTAAAATAAATGAACAGGAGGTAAGTCAGACACTTTGAGGCAGTCCATCACCATGTTCCACAGCATACCAAGTGCACATGAGGAACGTGTCTGAACCTGGCTCGTCACCAAGCACTCTGTCATCCTGTAATCCCTCCATGCACTTAGCTCCCCACTCTTTCCTGCAGAGTAGTTCTCATGCATTGCTGGGCTCTGCTGAGCTGACAGTCATCATAGAAAGAGTGTTCGTGCCTCTTGGTCATCTGTTCCTCTAAATCACAGCTTTGTAGCTTCTCGTGTGTTTCAGAGGAAATATGGCTTTATCCTTCATACAAGTGCCAATCAGTCAGAACTTTTTGAGTTTATCAGAGATTAAGATCAGACATTTATGCCATCCTATAGTTAGGAGAAAGTTTCATTTGTACCTGTTTGTGCTAATCTAATCTTATACTGCTGCACACTATGGAGTTTCTGTGAAACTGGCCTGTGTGTGAAGAAAATGGCTAAGCAGGTGTCAGTTCAGCTCCATGGATACCCGGGTGAGGACATGTTTGGGGGGTGGGTGGGTAATAGCATTGCTTTCAAAGCTTACCAGGATGCAGGCAAGTACTCTCTGGGTTGGGAAAGGAGGGTTAGCTTCAATGCAGACTAGGAAGCAACTTCATAAATTTGAAAGATCAGTTCCCGCAACAAAATTCAGTCACATTGGTCAATTAAAGCTGGAAGGGTCAGGGCTGAGAGGCAGGGCAACAGGGATGGTGCTTACCTCATCCCTGGCACCCCATAGGGTTCCCTGAGCATTGTCAGGTGTGTTCCCCTGCTCCCCTAAAACTGGAAGGTTACTTGGTAAAGTTTAGGAGCCAACTTGAACAGCCGGGTGAGAATGGGCGGGAAGGAGAGAAAGACAAATCCTCTGACAGCTGTTGACGCCCCTGGACAGCCCACTGAGGGGCCCTTAGGCCCTAGTACTGAGCCCTCAAGCACTGTGAGATTCCCCCCAAAGTAGGGAAAATAAATGCTCTCTAAGCTGGCATTTTCCTTTGAAAAAAGAGAAAAGGGAAATTGCACTAGTCAGGATCCAGCAAAACACTGATTAAATTCAGTTGGCCATAGAAATCTCTTAACCGGGGGGTGGGGGCAGTAGTACAGTGGGGAGGGCACTTGCCTTTCATGCGGCCAGCCCAGGTTTGTTCCCCGGCACCCCATATGATCCTCTGAGCCCCCACCAGGAATGATCCCTGAGTGCAGTCAGCAGGTAACACCTGAGCATCTCAGTTGAGGCCAGCCCCCCCCAAAAAAAAAGGGCGGGGGAAGAAATCTTCTAAACTAAATATATTATAAGCTGAAATAGTGAAGCATCCTTTTCTTTGGCAGATTCTTCTCAGCAGCTTAAATCTATCTCTGTCATTTTTTCGCTTTGCATTTATGTATCATTACTCAGTGTCCCTGAATGTTTTATAAACTCCCAAATACCTCATTGTTTTCAGTGGTTTAAAATTTTTAAGTTGATACTGTGTGCGAGGCAGGCACCCTACCCGATGTGCTATTTCTCGGGCCCTAAAAATATTTCTGTTCTATTCAAGTAGCCTCATAGAATAAAAGCCATCTAAAACCCAATACCGATGCTTTTAGGGTCTGCAGGTATGCACTTGTGGTGCTGTTAACTCACTGCAGTTTTTTAGGGGGAAATCGTTTTCCATTCTCCAAATTGGGGCCAAGCGCAGAACAAATCCTCTGTTTCAGTCAGTCCCTGTGTGAATGTTAATAAAGGGTGTGTTTATGTAGTGCCCAGTTCTCGTGGGTTCTGGAATTGTCTTTTCCCTTCACACTGGGATGCAACAAATATAACTGACGTTCCCATCTGATGGCAGCCACGGGTCACCCACACTCACCTGCCTGCCTTTCTCGCTCACCTTTTCTCTCACTTCCTGTGATGCCTCCCAGTCTCCCTGATGAAGCCCCAGAGCCCTCTCAATGCTTGCCCCCAACTGTGGCATCTGCTCTGCTGAAGGACTGCCAGGAGGGGCCCCTGGCCCCGCTGAGCATTGCTCAGGAGTCAGCAGTTAAAACTAAGGGGGTTCTTTTTGTTGGTGGTGCTAGTCCCAGAGATGCTCATCAACACAGTAGCACAGGCCAGGGCACAAACTCAGACACGGGGAAAGCAGTGGGCCTGAAGGTGACCCACCAAGATGGGAAGGAAAGGAAGCAGAGCAGTGGGGGAGTAGCCACTGGCGCTTCAGGTGGCCAGAATAAACACTGCATGGCCAGGAAGCACAAGGACCTTAAAGACCCAGAGGCAGCTGGAGGGAGAGCACAGGGGCGGGCTTGGGAGAAGACATCAGGGCTGCTTCCCCGGAGCCTAGTGGGAGGCCGCTGCTGTCCATATGGACGCCAGTATAACCTTGGGCCTGTCCTTCAGCTGTTTCCAGTATCTTCTTCCCCCATGGCAGCTGCCCTGTAAGAAACAAGGTTCTTCCTTCTCGGGCCCCTCAGCAGATCCAAGCCTCGGGAAGGGAGAGCAGTCGTCAGCGTCCGGTGCGTTTCAGCCTTTGGTTGGGTTTCTTACGTTCAACCTTGCTGGAGCTGCAGCTCCCTGCCAGGGCATTTGTAGGCATTGTGGGCGACAGGGCCTGCGGGAAACGTGCTTCATGTGCATGCCCAAGTTGCACAGTGGCTCTTCTCACGCTAAGGAGTGACGTTTCTTTTCCCCCAGGGAATGGATTCGTGAATTCAAGAGCATCTCCAAGTTTGATTGGAACCACGGGTGCAAACAGCTTAGGCAAAGTCATGCCCACCAAGTCCCCCCCTCCGCCAGGCAGCGGCCCCCTTGGAATGAACAGCCGGAAGCCGGACCTCCGCGTCGTCATCCCTTCTTCCAGCAAGGGCGTGATGCCCCCCCTGGTACGTCCTTTCTCTTTAAATCAAGTGTTTCCTGGGGAGATAGCACTGTGGGGGAGGCATCCCATGTGGTCCCCTGACCCTACCGCCAGCAGTGGTCTCTGAGCACAGCCAAATCAAAACTATTTTCTACATAGTCTGTTTTCTTTGGTAAGTTCCTCTACCTTTTCCTGGTGATTAATTTTCTGTTAAATATGCATTTGAAGGTAGAAGGTCATTCAGAAGGGCTTGTTCACACGCTTGGCAGGCTGGAAGCCCAGATTTGGTCCCTAGCATCATTAGGCACAAGCACCAAGCTGGGAGTATCCCCCCAAGTAAATACTAGCATTTGAGGGCCAGAAAGATGGGCACGAGTCACGTTTACGAGGCAGAGGATGCACTCCTCCCCACCCCCACCCTTAAAAGCATCATTTATTTCAGAGAAATCAATTTTAAACATTACAATGTTAGATTTGGGAACAATAGGAGAAAACACTTGCTTAATTTAAAATTAAAGTGGAATAGGGAGAAGTTACTGTCCTTTAACTTTACCAGGCTGAAATCTTTGCTTAGCAGTCTCTCTCCAAACTGATTAATTCTGACTTATGTCATTTTTTCCCCTGTACTTTGCCTACTTAGATCTACTTACTTACACATCTACTTTGATCTGCCTACTTTCACATGCTTTTCCATGAAAAATACCAAATTTTTTTTATTAGAAATGCCTATCTAACTGAAGAGAGTGACCGTAGGGTAGGGAAGAATGCATCGAGTGTGACTGAGTTCAGCGTGATTCTCCCTGTCCCTCCTCCTCCGGTGGCTCTGTGACAGGGACAGAGGCTCCTCTAGGCTCTTCATAGTGACTGTGTGACTTCAGCTTCATTTGCTTTGGAATCCTTATGTGTTTTTTTGAATGATTTTTTTCTATTCCCCTTACCTTGTTGGGGAAAAATTGGTATGCACCAGTGTTTTTGGTTTGTTTTTGTGTCACACCAAGTGGTGCTCAGGGCTTACTTCTGACTCTGCACCTGGGGTACCAGGGATTGTACCCGGGCCGGCCTCATCCAGGGCAAACACTTACCTGTAGTACTACTGCTCTAGCAAGTCTTAAAACCATCCTGTTCAGCACCTGTTTGATTGTCGAGACGTTCATTGATGTGACAGGTGTTCTTCACTGTGCAGCTGCTTAATTCCCTGGTGTGGAGGGTGAATGGAAATGATGCTTCAGGCTTGAGGTAATCTGCATTTGTCTCGTGCTTTGTAGTCTCAGATCTCTTCATGGCATTGTTCCCTTGGATTATCAGGCTGGGTCTTGGCTAGGCAGTGCCGAGGACAGAGAGGGAGAAACCTAACCTACCGAAGAGCCAGGACCAAACTCTGGCAAACAAAGAGCGAAGCAGCATGTGCCCGCCCGGGACCCAGGCCCCTGTGCCCCTCCTCCCACTGGCCGACCTTCCGCAAGGTGCCACCATGTTTGCTGTGTCCAGTTGTTCTGCTTTTGGCCTCCCCCCCAAATTTCACAAGTGAAACTTTCGAATAACGGTCATGGGCTCATTTCATAGCCCAGCAGTGAAAATTCACTGACCATGGAGCGCAGCTCTTGCACCCATAGTTCACAGCATAGTCACTGCGGATTTGGTGCCAAAATGGATTGTGACCACTGTTTTTACTTTGTTTTGGGTCTCCCACATGGTGGTGAGGGTCGCACCTGTACACCAGGCTGGTGGTTAAGTGCCGAGCCCCAGAGGACTCAGGCCCTCAGGCCCTGGCGGCCTCCAGGGCTGCACTCAGCACTGCTGGGAAATCAGACACTAATGGCCATGCTGTCTGCTGGACCCTAAGGGCGTCTTGTCCACTGGCTCCGCATTATGTGATCTAAAAAACGTGCTTGCAGGCGAGAGCTAGCACAGGGCCTTCAGTGCATCTGTCCACATGCAGAGCATAGCGCCAGGAGTAAACCCTGAGCACCACCCAGCTGGGCCAGATTCCCCCACCCCAAATTGTGGGCTTTACTTGGAGGGAAAGAGGTATAGCGATTATATAGTAAAACACAGTGATTGTTTTGACTGCTGTAAATAATACTGCTCTGAACATACGGATGCAGAACCTGGGATAAATAAAGGCCTGAGATGATCCGGAATCATGTGCAATTCCCATTTTGCTGTTGCGTGGCGTCTCTGCCATTCCCGGAGACTGCACTCATCTACACTCCCACCGAGAGTGCACCAGAGTCGCTTTTTGTCCACATCCTCCCCAACATGTCATTTCCAGTCTCTCCTGCTGGCCACTCCCCATGTGACGTGGTACCTTGAGAGCGCCCCCTCCCATGTCTGTGGCCTCGGGGCCTTGACCAGAAGTGGCCACTCAGGCTTTCACTCCTGGAACAGGTTTCTTTGTTGTGGCTGTTGTAACCCTGGTAACAACTCGGAAATGTTTATTGTACCCTAGTACAATAGGGAAAAAGAGGGATTAATAGGTCATTAGAGGAGACAGAATTGGAAAAAACCGTGGTCATAGCTCAAGAAATGGAAGTAGAAGAGGACAATAAGCCAGCAGAAGGAATGATGTTTTTAAATTAATCTAACCATACAAATTATCACAGATAGGGTCATAATCATCAGCTAAAGCCAATCTGTGACTTAAAAAAAACTCAGTTTTCTCAAGGCCTCTCTGACAGTCACCAAGATAGAGCTTATTTCGTGCCAGAAAACAGCCTTCAAGGAACTGAAATCCTAGAGCTGTGGACATGAGCAAGAGGAGAGAAAAAGAGCAGAAATTCGTGAAACTTCAACAGTCAAAGGAATCAATCCACAGCTGCTCTTTTAAAAAGGTCACTAAAATGAATAAATTTGAAGTCCAAAAGAAAGACGATCCAGGTTATCATTGTCAAGAATAAAAGAGGCGAGTCATAAAGCCCAAAAGATATTAAACATAACAAAGACCACTAGACACACATCTGTTCCAGCTTAGATGCCATGGGCAGGCGCATTCCATGGAAACAAACTACTGAAGTGAGTTACCCACACTCAGTGAAAGAGAAATAGTTCATCTGAGTGGTAAATATCTATTAAAGACACTGAAGTTTGAAAATCTTCCCAGGAAACACTCCAGGACCAGATGGTTTCACAGTCAGATAATTGAGGAAAGAAATGACACCATGATCTTTTTCATAAAATAGACATGAAGGGACCACCCCTAATGCATTTTAAGTGGACCAGCAGCAAACCCTAATGCAAAATCAGAATAAACAAATCCCTTCTAGTTTCTGTAAGTTACAAAAGAAAACTATGGGGCTTAGGAGGTAGCTCAGTGGATATGGTGTTTGTTTGCCTTTCAGGTGGTTGACATGGGGTCAATCCCCCGCACCCCTTATGGTCCTCTGAGCCCTGCCAGGGGTCACAAATAAGCAAAGTGGGAGGGTTTAGGGAACGAGTGCCACTTCAGATGCTTTCAAACATCTGAAAATCGAGCTCATGCAGGAGTCAGTGCTTGTCACAGAGCGCACCCCACGTTTGGGTCTCACTTCCAAGGGCATCCCAGAGAGGGCCCTAGGGCGCTTGGGAAGAGTGACTGCAGGAGGCACTCAGGCAGGTGCCAGGTCCCCGTGGGAAAGACACACCAAAATGTCTCAGGGACCTGCAAAGGAGCCACGGACCAGGACAGTCTGAGCAGCTGAACAGCAATGGTAGCGCAACAGTAGCGGAGAGCAGCTCCCCCAGCTCTCTGGTCCCTGTTGTTCTCTGCCCCCAAGAAACCAGTAGAGGAAGCAGGAGTGACTCTCCTGAAGGATTCTCCGAGTGGAGGAGGAGGACCGGGTGAGCCACCATTAGAACACAGCGTCGTGTCGCAGGCCTGGGCCATGAAACAGCATACTCAGATGACTAACCCCCTCCCCTTACATCCCCCCCCCAAGTCATTTCTGATGAGAAACGGTGATCTGAGAGGGGGACAGTCTGAAAGACAGAATGTCAGAACTAGCCAGGGCCAGGGCCAGGGCCCTGGGAGGGTCCTCAGCTCCATGGTTGGTGCTCCCGAGATGGAGACGCTCAGATGGGCCGGCTCCATCGAGGCACTTGCCTTGCACACGGGGTGGCTGCATCCAATCCCAGCCCTTCCAGGAATGATCCCAGACCAAGGGGGTGTCCAGTCCCTTGAGGAATTAATGCTCAGTCCAGGAGACTAAAGAAACAGTCACCCAAGTGGTGGGTGCACCACATTTTCCCAGGGACAGGGTCTGTTCTTTGAGGCCACCCACTTCGCAGTGGCCATCTAGAGGTATTTGAGAATGCAGTTCTTTTTTTTAAGGGGTTCTTTTAATTTGCAATGTTGTTAATGATTGTTGTTATTATTATTATTGTTAATAATCATGCATACAGTGTTCCAACACTAGGGCATTTTTTAAGGACATAAAAGATACTTCTTTAAATTTTGTGTGGAATCAGAAATATCCATAATAACCCAGTAACACCTAAAAAAAAAAAATTGGAGGCATTACATTCCCAAACCTTAATCTTTACTACAGTAGAGTAATTAAAACTTTATGCTACAGGGACAGAGACTTTCAGATCACATTAACAAATTTGAGATTCCAGAGATAAACTCTTAGATGGAAAGTTAATTTATAATAAAGCATGAAGTACAACAAGGAGAGCTTCTTCAACAAATGGTGCTGAGAAAACTTGATAGCCACTTGTAGAAAGGAAATGATATTAGAACCCCACCTCACGTCATTCACAAGAGTTAATTCAAAATGGATAGTACACTGTTTCTATAAAATGCATTGAGGAAACATAGGCAAAACTACAAGATCTTGAACTCAGAAGAGCTGTCAATAATATAACTTCATTGAAGAATGCAGTTATTTTAAAATATGTATAACAGGCCCCCAGAAAGAGCTGGGGAAATGGGGAAGTTATTAGAATAATCACTTAGGAACTAGATGTAGAAAAGCCTACTGCTCTCTTTTCTGAAATAAAACTCAAGAAAATTTGGAACCAGAGTTGTAGGACAGCGGGCAGGGCGCTTGCCTTGCATGGGGCCAGCCTGAGTTTGATCCCTGACACACACACAGTCCCCAGAGCCCCACAGGGAGTGATCCCTGAGCACCACCAGGTATGGCCCCCAAACCAAGAAACCCTGAAAAAATGTTAAAAATCATGCATATTGCAAGAATTATTTGCAAATTTTCGAAGATTAAGGGCAGATTACAATTCAGCATTTGACAGCCTGTCAAGATGATCTTGTTTTAGGAATTCTGGAAGCATCTCTGTCATATACTCAGTGTGTTCTTTAAGCTAGTCACACTCTTGAATGATCCAGTATCTTGGTGTGTAAATTACTGCTGGAGATGAAGATAATTTGTGAGACATTGGAAAAAAAGCAAGTGGAGGACAAGTGATTATCTTCAGCATTTAAAAACCATCTTCCCTTCTATTTTGCATCATTTATTTGTGGATAAATTTGCTTTTGGATCCTACTTCACCAATCAGTAATGTTTATAAAAGTGTACCTTGATTTAAGTAAATTAAGAAAGAATTGAGATTTCTATACAGTGAATGTATCAACTTGCCTTCATCTTATTTTCTTTATATGTGTAGTTTTTCCATTGGAATTATTCACATGAAAATTAAATCTGTGGGGCGGGGGAGATAGTGCAGCAGGTGAGGTGTCTGGCTTACACGTGACCAACCTGGGTTTGATCCCCGACACCCTACAGGGGGAGCATCTGAGTGTGGTCCAAAAAAAAAAAACAAAAGAAAAAAAAAACAACTAAATTTGCACGCTGGAGCGATAGCACAGCAGTAGGGCGTTTGCCTTGCACGCAGCCAACATGGCCGATCCCAAGTTCGATTCCTCCGCCCCTCTCGGAGACCCGGCAAGCTACCGAGCGTATTCGATATGCCAAACACAGTAACAACAAAGTCTCCAATGGAGACGTTACTGGGCCCGCTCGAGCAAATCGACGATCAACGGGAGGGAAATTTGCACGTTAACTCTGTGTAAGTCCGGCTACTTATAACTACTATTCTTAACACGTTTGCTTACTGTTTCATAATGTTGTACTAGCTACTGAGGAAGATCAAATCACAAAATCACAAATCATCCTGTTAATTGTCCATTGCCTCGAGCAGGCCCCAGTAACGTCTCCTTCATCCTAGCCCTGAGATTATATTCAAGGCTCTTTAGGAGAATGAGACCCATCATTGTTACTGGTATTTGGCATATTGGGTACGCCACAGGGAGTTTGCCAGACTCTGCCGTGTGGGCAGGTCACATTCGGTAGCCTGCCAGGTTGTCCAAAATGACTGAGGAAAATAAGAAAACATAAAAGTCTCTGCTTGCTAGGGAGCAGAGACTTTAGGACTGGTGCGAGCGTAAAGCCAGTCAGCAGTCAGGATCCCCTTCCAGATGGGAGCTCAATGCAGAACAAGCCAAGGCTGCCGTGAGGGCCGGGCCTTAGAGCTGAAGGAGCTCCACGGCAGAGGCAGTGCCCCATGGCCCCCACGGACCCTTGCTAGTGCCCCGACAGCAGGTTTCCTTGAAGCATCTCTGGTAGAACCAACACTGACTCTCGTATCCCTCTCATGTGCTGGGCAGTCGGAGGAAGAGGAGTCGGAGTTGGTGAGTGTGGGCTCCGGCCGGGAAGGGGTCGAAAGCAGAGCACGGGACCCTTTCTAGCCACCAGCCTTCCGTTGGTTGTGGATGTTTGCCTTGTTGTTCAACTGTTCAAGCACTTTGAATAACTAAATTATTTCCTGGTGGTCTTGTTACTCTGCTTATGATTGTCTAGCTTGACTCATTTTGTTTGTTGAAGGGAACATTGGGACAGTCTTTAGAAACAATAGCTGCCCTTGATCACAGGACATGGGTACTTTTTTTTTTGTTTTTAAGAGAAAAGATATGAAATACCTTATATAGCTCCCCAAATGAACATATTTTTAGAAAATGACTTCACCCTCAGAGTTCCTCAGATTGTAACACATGGTCTTGTGTTATTTCTCTTTCTTTCAAAACGATGACATCATTTTCGGTGAGGTCACCTTTTCCCAGCTGGCGCGGCTCCATCCTGCACGCGCACAGCTAGGCCACAAGAGGGTTCCTGGTTTCTGAGGAGCGTGTGGAGTGGAGCCGTGCCAGGGACTGTCACGACACTGCCTCAGAGCACCTTTCTCTCCCTCTCCCCAGCTTTCCAGCTAGAAAATAATTTGACCCAAACTAGCTTTCAGTTGATCCGTTTCTTCTTTGGGAACGAAAATCCAAATCTCAGAGGTGTGATATATTGACTCAGTGTCAGTGGTTAATCACATGATTTTAAAGGGAAAAAAACTTGGGAAGTGTTTAGTTTTTGGCCAGGACAGGGGTTCATCTTGCATGAAAGCATGGGGCAAACATGCTTTTAGTTTAAAATATGAACGCAATGCATGCTGGTGTGTTTTGCAGTGTTTTCAAAGAAGGTTGCCTGATCTCAGAATAAGAGATGATTATGTCTGCTTTTGTGATTGTTCTCACAGTTTTAGATGTATATTTTAGTTTACCAATACAAAACTATAAGTCTGATGTATATTTGTGCAAATTTGAATTCTCTTTTGAGGATACTTTAATGATTGTTAAGCAGAAATTCATAATTCAAAATAAAACAGCTCATCTGAAATAGACCTTTTTATAAGTTGTAAAATGCTTCATGTGAGTTTTGTAGTAGTAGGTCGCCCTCTGCTGCTTCTGAAAATGCTTTCATAAAGCGCAGTGGCACGGGGTCAGGAGTGCTGAACTGTACATAAAATCTCCCAGAGCCCCCATCCTCCCCCCCAGCCGCGGCTCTCAGACTAAATCTAAACCCAGTCCAAAATGCATGAACTTGGAGGTAGGAGCAGTAGTAAAGCGAGCAAGGCCTTGCATGTGACTGACCTGGGTTCAGTCCCTGTGCCCACCACCAGTGATGCCTGAGCACAGAGCCAGGAGTAAGCCCCGGGCCCCAAAACAGGTCAAGATCAATCTGATGCATGGACAGAAATGCCTTTCCTCGTTCCTCGCAGTGCCCCCTCAGCCTGGTGTCTCAAAGATGCATTTCTAAATGTTTGAGTAGAACATCTAGAAATTGCCACTTTATAAACCAGTATATAACCAAATGGTTATTTCTAGTCTTTGATTCAGTCGGCATCAGCTAACTCAGGGGTCAGCGGCCGCTCTGGGTGTCTCAGCATGGCTGGGCGTGGCCTGCATCCTTCCTGCTGGCACCCTCTGACAGTGATTCCAGAGAAACCGGATGCTTTTCTTGGGGGGCACTTATTATGCTTTTGTTCGTCAGGCTCAGGGCCCTACATGTCAGTTCTCAGGCTTCAGCCCTTAACCTAGAAAAGTCCCCCTAGAATGTAGTTTTTGCCTTGTGGTATCCCTGTGACTGCTGGCGGGGCTGGTGTGGGGCACGCTGTTGAGCTGAAAGCCCATAGCTGGCTTGGTTTCTTCTTAACTCACTGGCATAGGAGGTCAGTTGTTCTGTTGTGCCAGTCATCACTGGAAGGGCTGAGAGCCTCTCCCAGTTGGGGAACCGGGGCGACAGGAAACCCAATGGGTCAGGGGCACAGGGAGAGCTGCGTCCCACAACCCAGTTTCCTTGGGGGCCCAAGGCATTTACAGGACACTTCAATCAGCCGTGACATAAGGTCACATGAAGGAAATCCAAATTCTTGGCCTTAACAACCACTTGAGATCCAGTCTGCTGTCCTTCGACATCTTCAGTTAGGGTTCGCCAGCAGGACACGAAGGAGCTACAAGTTTCTGTCTGTGACACCAATAAGCTTAGTCCCTGAAAATTAAATATTTAGTCCCCTTAGTATTGGAAAGCTTTTTATCACATTAACAATGCTTCATCATAAAACTGTGAAGAATGTCACTTTTTAATTGCATGTTCTTTTTCAAACAGTCTGAGCCTAAATACCTACTGAGTCACACTTCTTTCTTCTGTCACAGAATACCCAAAGGATAAGCAGTTCACAAGCCACCCAGCCGCTCGCTACCCCCGTGGTGTCGGTGACCACCCCCAGCTTGCCCCCACAGGGCGTCGTCTACTCTGCCATGCCCACGGCCTACAACCCGGGTGAGCCTCCACTGACACAGGATGGTGGGCGGGGGCCAGAACCATAGCACAGCGGGGAGGGTGTTGGTCCCGACAATGCCAACCCAGGTTCCATCCCAGCATCCGTAGGGTGCCCGGAGCCCCACCATGAGTGATTCCTGAGTGCAGAGCCAGGAGTGACCCCTGAGCATCGTGGGTGTAGCTCCCCCAAAAAACAAACAAGCCATTGGTGTGTGAGAGCCCAAGTGTAGTCGCCGTCTATGGGGAGTCCTGGGCCCTTGTGTGAGCCTGGTCCTTGCACCTGCCACCTGGTTCCATCCCCACATCACACATGGTCCCTGGGCTGGTTCACTGGAGAGACGGACACATACAGACCGTTCTCAATGCCCAACAAAGAGGTGAGTCTAGGAGTCTTTGCCACCTCTGTCCTGGGCTGGAGCGACCCCACGTGTGAACGGTGCTCGTGTTGACCAGGGCTAAGACATTCTCGAAGCCGGGCCGGGCTGTCCGCAGAGGCGGCCTAGGGCCTCTATGGGAAGGGTCACTCATCAGACCATTGAGACAGAGCTGGCCTGTTTCTCAGGCAGGTGATCCTTCCGTGAAGTCCTTTTAGTTCTGTTCAGAGTCTAGAAAGTCACCCCGTCTGGGATGAAGGGTGAAGCTTAGGGTGAAGCCGCCGCGGTGTGAATAGTCCCTCAGTGATGCAACCCAGTCCTGGAAACCAACCTTGAGAGAAGTACGTGGCTTCTCCACTGAGACCCTTCTAAGAGTCGTGTCCTTGCCTTGCAGATTACTCGCTCTCCAGTGCTGAGCTCTCCGCCCTGCAGGGCTTCAGCCCCACGGGGCCACTGTCTCTGGGGCAGGTCTCCGCCTGGCAGGGCCACCACCTCGGGCAGGCGGCCCTCAGCTCGCTTGTGTGAGTACCCACGCACTCGCCCATCTTTGCTCTCTGGGGGTGGGGCGCTGTGCCCAGTTCAGCCGGCAGCGCCATAGGGCCTTCCTGGAAGGGATTTGGGGAGCAGGGCTGCTCTCTGGGGATACCTGGGTGGGAAGAGCTGCTTCTGGGTCACTGAGGCAGCCTTACGGTCCCAGACTCCCAGAGACACGTCTGGTGACAGCCCAGGACACGGGATGGGGTGGTAAGTGTATGTGGGTGGCCCGAGCCTAAAGAACGGAGGAATCCTGAGGCTAGAGGCAGCGTCCCCGCACACCCCAGTCAGTCCCCCAGAGCCTCTGAGACCCCCCCCCTGTTCTCCAGACAGGATGGCCACAGTGGGGGACCCCAGCCCTGGCCTCCATGTGCCTTAGTGCCTGCTGGGTCAGCCCCTGGTAAGGAGAACCCAGAACAGACCCCCCACACACACTTGACCCCTCACCTCTTCCTCCCCAGGCTCGGGGACCCCTGAGCCAATGCCCCCAGTACTTCTCTTAGAAGCTCCCTCGCCAAGCCCTTGTCCTCCTCCTGTGCACCGTTACCGGTCACCTGGTAAACTGGAATTAGAAAAGGCTGCGGAGGGGCCTCTCCACGTGCGCCCCGGGAAGGGGGGCAGTGCCGGGCAGACCACTCTCCCCAACTTCTCCCATTCCTGCCTGCAGCACCGGTGGCCAGGTCCCTCAGGGCTCGAGTCTGTCCATCAACACCAACCCCAACATCAGCATCAAGTCGGAACCCATCTCCCCACCGCGGGACCGCATGACACCGTCAGGCTTCCAGCCACAGCCGCCGCCGCGGCAGGAGATGGGCCGCTCCCCTGTGGACAGTCTGAGCAGCTCCAGCAGCTCCTATGACGGCAGTGACCGTGAGGACCCACGGGGTGACTTCCACTCGCCCATCGCACTGGGCAGACCCCCGAACGCCGAGGGCAGGGAGAGCCCCTCAGTGAAGCGCATGCGGATGGACGCGTGGGTGACATAAGCGGCCGCCTGGCCCTGCTGGACAGTCCTACCTATCTAACCGGCCACGCAGGACGCGAGTGGACTATTTATATGTACATACATATATGGCCCTTCACGTATGTATGTATGTAGGTGTGCGTGTGTGTGTGTGTGTGAGGGGAAGGGTGGTGCATACGCAGGGTTGCGCACTTCCTGCGAGCTCCTGGCCACCCGAGTCCAGTGTGGCGGCTGCCGGGCTGCCCTGTGCGGCGCCCACACTGGCCCGTGGCAGCCCCAGGCCCCTGCTCTTCTCAGCTACGTGGTGACTAGTGACTTGAGAAAAACGCTTTGTAGAACAGAGCAGTAGAAAAGCAGGACCCAAGAAAGCAATACTGTACATAAATGGCATTCTATTAGTGCCCGACCTGGCCTGGGTCTTATTGCAATGGGGTGCATGGGAAAGGGCTGTTGATATTAAAAACAAGAAAAAAAATACAAACCTTCCCCACATAACTGTTTTGCACGTGCAAAAAATGTATTGGGTCAAGAAGTGATCTTTAGCTAATAAAAGAATAGGAAACACGCATGAGATATTCTGAAATACTAGCCTAGAAGTATAGAGCATTAACAAATAAATTAATATATTAAGTTATAATTGGAATATGGCAGAAGTTCCTTTTTACTTTCTTGTCCTCCAAGGGGGTATGACTTTAGCTCATATATTTTCTATGAAAGAAACACCCTTATGAATTGATGAGTATATAAAATTATATTCACTACTTTTGAACACAGTCTGCTCTGAATTATTTATATAAGCCAAAGCTGTAACTTTTTTTTAGAGAATAGCTTTATCTTGTTTTAACTTTTTAGTTTTATTTTAAGAGGGGGAAAAAATATCTTGCAAGCAGAACTTTGGAAAAAAAAAGCCATGAACACTCTATATGTAAATTAAAAGTGGAGCCAAACTCTGTGTATATAGCATCTTAAATATATTCTCACCTTTGATGTCAGTACCTATGTATTGTATGGTCACCAGATTAAAAAGTCTATTTTTGTGGATTGCCGCCAGCTGGGGAGAGGGACTATGTCCTTAAGAGTCAAGTTGTCACTGTTTGATATTTGCTATTTTGTTACTATGCTGTACTTGGATTGGGATCCTGGGCGGGTTTCCGCAGAGGCTTGTGGCCGGGCTCTCCCTGGCCCCCGAGTCTCCATGCTGGCGGGCAGTGTTCAAGGTTTTATACGTGTACATACACAGCAAGGTGGCAGAAAGACTGGTGTCCGGTTCATCTGCATAAATACAGAGCGTGTCATCCCGGGTCTTTATTCAGGCATTACTGAAGTCCTGCCTTCTGCGAGGCAAAACAAGGTTTGCTGAGGGCAGAGATGTGGCTCCCGCCCCTGCCCGCACACACGGGCCCCCCAGGTGGGCAGAGCCAGGACACCCCTTTCCCGGGCTGTGCCATGAACTGGATTCCAAGCCAGGCACCTCCGTGCCAGCCAGAGAGGGCTGTGCCCCTGCTGCTGCTTTCTCCCTTTTCTGCGGGAGTGCGCAGGTGGCCGCCGCCTCTCCGGCCTCCCCCCGTGGCGCTCCTGACAGCTCCAGCCTCGGTCGCTCTGTCCGGGCTGGGCCTGCTGGCGCTTTGGTGGAAAGGATTCCCAGGCCGTCCTCACTTTCCTAGCACTTCCAGGCCTGACTCCACCCGAGTCCCCGAGCTGATCCTTACCACTTTGTAAACCGTTCCTAGCTTTGAAAGTGTTGAGTGATTCTTTCATTCCTCTGCATGTTCCCGAGCTTCTGCACACCGGGGGGAGGAGTTGCCACATTCACATTTACTGTCTATTTTCTTGTGTGCCTTACGAGATGGCTTTCTGACTGTATCTCAATAAGTCTTCTTTCTATGCAGGTTTATAATCAGCACTACTGTTTTCTAAACTAATCCTACACAAGGCTCGGAGTTTGTATTTCAATGACTGACCAAGCACCCACGTGTTCCGCTTTCTGGAACAGACTGTTAGCCCTCCCACAGGCCCAGAACACGCGTGCGCGCCCCTGGAGGGCAGCCCCTTCGCACCCCCACTCACCGCCGTGTTTGTACCATCACAGCACCGTGCATCTGCTCAGACAGGTATTTCATCATTAAGAGCTTCACGTGGCGCTGGCCCAAGCCCAGGCTGCCGGCGCCAACTGCCAGCCAGTCACTGTCTCTCCCACCAAAACTCCATCTTTTTGAGCCCTAACAACATCCATTGTGTCCAAAACGAAATCAGGGGTTTGTTCTAGACGAACAATATCTGTTTCACCATTTCCTTTAACTGTAAGGATAAAAAAAAAAAAGCATGAACCTTTTCTGTATTAACCATCACGCGCACAAGAAATACATAGTAAATAAGGAACCAGAAACTCCTGGCGTTGGGTCGTAAGAAGCTAGATGATTAGAATGTGAAAAAGATTTTGACAAATGTAAAGCTTTTATTTCTCTGTAGAAACTTTTCTTCATGTGGCTGTGCAAGAAGGCGCACTCCTTTGCTCTATTGAAAATGGCTTTTTTAACAGAGATTTATGTATTTGGTGAATGTTTGTAGTCAGCAGTTCACAGGAGACGCTGTACGCAGTCGGATCATGTGAAACCGTTTGGCGGCACAAGCTGGACTTTGTTGCCATCCTTGAGATGAAGCTTTTAAGAAAAAGTGATCTCAATTTTTCCCTGAATGTGTTGTTTTTTCTTCATTATACAATAAATATTATAGTGAACTTTTTATCCAATGGTTAAGAAACTGCTAGAGGTCGTTGTGAACTCTTTGTACCTGCACTCACTACAGTAAAGGCGGACTGGCTTTTCCTGTGCACTCAGACTCTGTCGTCTTTGCACCCGGGGACCTGGGCACCTGAGCCAGCAGCCGGGCGCCGTGGGCAGCAGCTGGGTGGTGTGGGCAGCAGTCGGGTGCCGTGGGCAGCGCTGTGGAAGGCTGGATTCAAGCCCTTCAGTCCAGAATAGTGTCTTTGATTGCACACAGCGCCTAAGGGTCAACTTGGCCTTGGCTCTGTCCCACTTTCAAAGGAGGGTAGGCACTGGATGTGTGCGGTCACCCTGCTTCCAATACCAGGCTTCACATAGTCCCCTAAGCACCACCAGGTATGATCCCCAAAATGCAGTTCAGTGGGCATTTGAAATGATTTGTTTTGCCAAAAATAAGGGTGTTAGCTTTGCATGCGGCCGACCTGGGTTTGATTCCTCCGCCCCTCTCGGAGAGCCCAGCAAGCTACCGAGAATATCCTGCCCACACGGCCGAGCCTGGTAAGCTCCCTGTGGTGTATTCGATATGCCAAAAAACAGTAACAAGTCTCACAATGGAGGTGTTACTGGTGCCCACTCGAGCAAATCAATGAACAGCGGGAGGACAGTGCTACAGTGCCAAAAATACATCTCTGATGGCACAGGAAAGAGGCGAGAGAACCCCTGGAGGGGTTCTGTTTGCAGACCTGCCCCTGGTGCAGAGGAGAGGAGCTCCTGGGCCTGCTCCCAGCTGCGCCAATTCCTGCTTCCATTAAGGAGTTGCTTGTGTGGCTTGGCTTGCAGGTCACTGGGAGCACGCAGTGCTAGGACTGACCATCTTTACAGCTGCGGCTGTTAAGAGTCCATGCGCCTGATTTCCCAGGCAGCGAGACCCTGACGCCTTCTCCATGCTCTTTGAGTGGGGGCAGCTCACAAGCAGTGCTCAGGAGATCCAGGGGCTGGATGGCCCAAGGCTTGAAATGGGGTGGAGGGGCTCCGGGCAGCACCCCACCCCCACCCCCCACCCAGTGCTCTGCAGCCTGCACTCCAGCCCCGAGTTTCTAAGCTTGGTCTGGGCCACACCCAGGGGTTCTGTGCAGTGCTGGGGTGGAACCCGAGTCCGGGTCAGCCAGAGGCAAGGCCTCCCCCCACCACCACCACCACGCTCTCTCCTGCCTGAGACTCATGCACTCGGGTCTATGCTGCTTCCCTAGCAACTGGCCCGCTCCAGCGCAGCCGTGGAGATGGCGAGGAAAAGGGCCAGTTTCCTGCCCAGTTCCCTGTCACGCCGAAAGGACCAAAGGAGGCTGTGGGAGGGACGCCTGAGTGCTCTGGTCTGGGGCTGCCCCCTGTAACTGCACCCCACACGCTAGTCCCGGGCACATCTCCCAAAACTACAGCAGCGTGAACGCATGAATCCCCTCTGCGAACCATATACCCACCGCCCTTCCCCCGGGGCTACCACTGTGGGTTTCCGCGGGATTGAGCCAGGAGCCAGCCCAGGCCCCTTCCCCTGGGCTCCCAGTCTCCACCCCCAAACACAAGCCCATCTACCTGCTGCTTGGCCCTGTCTCTCCACGGGACACCTGGTTGTGGTGGAATCCTGCCACTTCCCATGAGTGGAGGAGGTTTGCATTTGGCACGGGAAGCTGGGAACCGTTTCCACCTGGCTACACTTTTTCTTAATGCTTTTTGGGGGTCACACCTGGCAGTGCTCAGGACTTAGTCCTGGTTCTGCACACCAGGATCACTCCTGGTGGGTTTAGGGGACCATAAGGGTTAGGGGATCGAACCTGCATCAGATGCGTGAAGGGCCAGGGCCCCTCCTCATTGAGCTTTTAATCCCAAGAAGAGCAGTCACTTCTCAGTGCCACATGACATATACATCTCAGGGGCTGTAGCTGAGAGCCCTCATCACTGTTCCTCCAGGAGCCCCTGCAGGAAAGGCCCCCCAGACCCACCAGCTTCTTTGGGAAAGTCCCTCCCACTTTTTTTGAGGGGTTGGTTTTTTCAAATCTTTTATTTCTTGCAAAATTTCCACCACTCACTTTCTTTGCCCTGGGGGCATTTCTTATTTTCTTTGGGGGTGAGAGACAGGAAAGGGGGAAGGCACCTGCCGGACATGTGGCTGACACCGGTTCAATCCCCAGCACCAGATATGATCCCCCAAGCCCCTCCACGAATGATCTCTGAGCAGAGCCAGGAGTGAGCACTGACTCACCAGAAGGAAGGGGGAACGGACAGACATGAACTAAACAAAATACAGCAGGCCCACTCCAGACAGAGTATTTTCAAAAAATTTTTGAAAACCTGGGATCAGAGCAGTAGCACAGCGGGGAAGGTGTTTGCCTTGCACGCAGCCAACCTGGCTTCAATCCCTGGCATCCTACAGGGTCCCCCGAGTACCGCCAGGAGTGATCCCTGAGCACAAAGCCAGGAGGAAGCCCTGAGCACCATTGGGTGTGACATAAAAACAAAAACTAAATAATAAACACTCGGAGATCAGTACAGAGGACCACAAGCCTCGTGCAGAGTGTGTAAACTCAAGACTGCAGCAGCGGCGGTAGGGATCTATCTCTCCCTGACACCTGCGTTCGGTAGTCCCACGCCGGTTCCCCCACCCTTGGGGAGGTCGATGGCGAGGGGCAGGCGAAGGAAGGAATGAGGGCCAGGCTGGTTGATGTCAGTTGCAGTTTATTCCAGTCCTCTCTCCATCCACTCCTGTCTCTCTCCTCTGCCTCTCCTCCTCCTCCTTTCTCCCCCATGCTACTTCATTCTCCTTCTCGATCCCCCTTCATTCTCCTTCTGACTCTGCAATCTGGATACAGATCCCGATTCCCTTTCTCCTCTTGCTCTGGAGTCTGATTTCTGATCCCCCAGCTCACTCTTACAGTACAGTTAAATCCCAAAGCTTGAGGGGTTGGGCTAACAATTACACATAGGTGTGGTCACAATCAATAGGGGTAGAATTCTTTCCCTCAGGGAAGGTCGCTTCTAGGCCAGATACTCTCTCAGCAGGACGACCCACCCTAGAGCGGAATCCCATGGGTGTGTTTCTCCTCTCCTTGTCCAACAAACATATAAGCATTCATAATATAAATCATTTTGTATGGATACCATAAGAAATACCTTAAACTTATAGAATTGCTCTCCTAGGGCCATCTCAATCTCAGACTACAGTGCTCAGGCCAGAGAGTCTTTCCTATCCCTAACAGGGTCCTAGTCTCGTCGTTACTTTTGGATCATGACAGCATTTGTCTATGATCAAACTCTTAACTTATAGTTAAGAATCGTGGCACTGTGGCCTGGCCCATTTCGATGCCAGGGTAGCTCACTGCTTGCCCTGGGTCCATCCAGTCCCTCGTCGGGACCCTGATTTTGGGGTGTTAGGAACTACGGGCAACTGAGGCTTAAGTCGAGAAAGCAGATGCCCGGGAGTGAATAAGATTCAGGGCCAATTAAATCCTAAGTTACAAAGCATAATATCAAGGGTCTTCCTGTATCTATACAAAAAGGACACTGCTTTAAAGTAAACTATTCTGGGGCTGGAGAGATAGCACAGCAGGTAGGGCGTTTGCCTTGCACGCGGCTGACCCGGGTTCAATTCCCAGCATCCCATATGATCTCCTGAGCACCGCCAGGAGTAACCCCTTGCATCACCAGGCGTGACCCCCTCCCAAAAAAAGGAAAAAAATAAACTATTCAAAAGACATAAGGAGAGGAGAAAGGCAATATTAACTTACAATACAATTTCAGTGTCCTAGAAGGACCTGACCTTAAATATTAACAGAGTCTGATTAGGGGGAAAAGCTGATTAACTGGTTGGGTAAGAGAGCAGAGAGAAGTGGTTGCAGATAAACGAAGGAAGGGGAGTGACTCGGGAGCACTGTGATGGGTGTAACCTGATAAACCTAAGCTCCTTGTTGCAAGGGAGAAAGGACAAAGCAATGTTATCCTACAGCAGAGAATATAATGTATCCAAGGGGACCCCCGCTAGATTATCGGCAGATCTCCTAACATCATGTAAGTTAGAAAGAAATGTGGCGGGAGAGACCCAAAGTCCTGAAGGGAGAGGACTGTCAAGCGAAGACTGCTCCACCCTGCCGGCTCCATCCTCACTGGGGAGCGGCGGGATAACGCAGCGACTCCCACCAGACTGGCCTTGCAAGAAATACCAGAGTGTCCGGAGAAAGGGAACGGCAGAGCCTGGTGTGGGCCCTGGCACTACACAGGGTCCCCGAGCCCCAGCGGGGTGTGGCCTCTGTGCCCAGGGCTGAGCAGTGTGCTGGGGAGGTGGGGGCGGGGGGCGTGGAGGTCAGGGATCAGCGGACAGTGGGGGGCAGTGCTCAGAGAATCGGGGTTCAGTGAAGTGCAAGCTTTGCATACATGAATGAGATCTAGGCTTGAGCCTCAGCACAGCAGAGAGACAGAGACACAGAGACAGAGAGCAAAGAGAGACAGACACAGAAACACAGACAGAACTCAGAGAGATGGAGAGAAAAAGAGACAGAGACAGAGAGAGGGAGACAGACACAGAGACAGCCGAGGAGGAGGGAAGAGGAGAAAGAGGACAGAAGAGGAGCAAGCCCTGCTCCCCTGGTCCTCAGCATCACCAGGTAGCGCCCTCCAACCCCCCCGCCCCGTGCCCTAGCACCACGTGGGGACACCCCTTCTTCCAGGCAGGCGGTACCGGAAGGGACTGAAAGGAGACAGGAGACATCAGAGCTGGCTAGAGCCACTCAGCTCCCACTGGGCACTCCGGACCAAAGGCAACAGGTGCAAAAAAATGGTGTTTCTGCATGACAGAGGGTGTGTGGACAGAAAGGGCTGCGGATGGGGAGAGTCTGCACAAGCCCTCCACTAAGGGGTGAGGGGCTGAGACACCGGAGTCACTGCCCACAGTGCACAGCAGGAGGTGAGCCGCCTGATGAGACCGTCGGAAACCCCAGGCAAGGCACTGGCCAATGGATCTCAGCAACGGATGAGAAGGATGGTCACACACACAGATCCACGGAAGCACAGCAGGAGCGAGGACAGGGCTCCGTCCCGGGCATCCCACAGGGTCGCAGAGCCCAGCCAGGAATCTGACCTCAAAACCAGGTAAAAGCCAGGTCTGATGACAGAGCTCAAGGGGCTGCCGGGGAGGAGGCAGACCCTGGTTTGATCCTCAGCACCACATATGGCCCCTGGCACCAGATGGGACCCCAAAAAACCACCCCCAAAACCTTAAAGAAACTAAAGGATCACGTGTTGAGTGGGGTGTCCACATCCCTGCTGGACATACTGAGGACAAACAAATGAGTCAGTCACTCAGGACGGAAACATATGGCTAAGGACATTCTGGAGGTTTGGCCAACCCCGCAAACACCTGCAAGCATGGGGCTCTTTCATGTGGACTCAGAAAGCACAGAGTGAGCACTGTCCTGGCAGGGAGCCAGTCCCAGGGTGAGCGAGTGAGAGCAGGCAGCGGTGAGGGACCCTGTGAGGCCACAGGCTGGCCGGCCAAGAGCAAAGCCAACTAGCTGGGCCTGTCTCACGGCAGCTGACAGCACTGGACAGGACAGAGAGGGTGTCCACAGTTCACAGCTCACGAGGGGCTGGGGTGGGTGGGGCCTGCTGAGTGACCCTGAGACTTTTACCTACCCTCCTGCCCCCCAGCCTGCTGTCCCATACACAGGGGCGCCCGGCATCACTGTATCTCCCCAGTAAAGCACTTGTCAGACCCGACTGCAAAGAAGGGCTCCCCACTGAGAGTCCAGCACCTGGCAGGCCACACCCCGGCATCCCACAGGTACCCCCCCAACTGCCCAGCTCCTGCCAGCCCGAACTCTCCGCACAGATGGGAAGACGTGGAGCATCCTTCATAGAAAATAATTTATTCATATGGGGATCAACAGAGGGACCCCACTCTGGGGACCCAGGGCCACAGTGGCCTCCAGGCCGCACAGGACACTCGGGCAGTGAAACTTCCCCATGGGCTCTGGGGGACTACCTGCACCCCCAAACCTTAGCCACTGCTGCCCAGGGAAAGCGGGGGCTCCTCCACCCCCTCTGTCTCCTGCAGCTGGGCCAGACCCCATCACCCGACAGCTTCCGTCATGGGCCACACCACGTGAGGATTGGTCAACCCCACGCAGGACCAGGGTCCACACCAGTCTGGGGCCCTCCGTCCTGGGGGCTCCCACTGCAGCCCACTCAAGGCCCTCACGGTCAACTTGCTGTCCAGGCCCCGAGACACGCATCTGGGGCCCCGGGCTCTGTTCTGGCACGAGATGCAGCTGCTCTGCTCCGGGAAATGCAATCCTCAGCCGGGGGGAGGAGGAGGAGACGCGGCAGCCCAAGGAGGGCCGGGCCGGGTGCCCTCCAACCACAGCTACTGCTCTGGCCTGGGGGTCGGGCCGGGCACTGCAGTCTGTGCCCGGGAGTCCGTGTGGGCCGCCGAGGTGGCGTTCCAGCTCCCAGGGGCCTCGCCAGCCGCCTGCATTTTAAAGTAGACCAAATAAAACAGGGGCAGGACAATGCCGACGAGGAGCAGCAGCAGGACCGCCTTCCACCAGCGGATGCCCCCGTGGGCGCTGTCTGTGGGCGCCCGGGCGGGAGCGGGCAGCAGCGGCTGGCCAGCGGGGTCCAGGGCCATCTCGGTCTGCGCCGCACGCTCGATACTCTGGTCGATGTCCCTGAAGAAGCGCGTCAGAGGGCTGGGGGTCCCGGGCACCCCCGCCGCCGGCTCGGGGGGGTCCTCAAAGGTCACTCTGGTCTCCGAGGCCGGGCTGGGGACGGGGCTGAGCCCGTGGCAGGCCTCGGTGAGGACGCTGTAGCTATGCACGGGGATCCTGACGCACCGCAGGCCGTGCAGGTCCTGCTCCCGCACCAGACTGTTGACCTTCTTAAGGTCGGCCACCTGGGGAAGCCACGAGAGGGTGAGCGCGCACGCAGAGAAGGGGCGCCGGGGAGCCCACCCAAGCTCCCTGCCAGCCCGGTGGGGGGGGGCTGCACATGCCGCAGCCTCACCGTCACCCCAAAGATCGGCCAGATTCACGTCAAGGCACTTGGCTTCAAGCGCCATCAAACACCCGTGCAGAGACTCATGGTCTTCAGAAGGTCGCGGGGCCCTTTTTCACTTTATTATTTATTTATTTATTGGAGGGGGGCCACAGCCAGTGGTCCTCAGGATCTACCCCTGGCAGGGCTTGGGGGACCATGTTGAGTTCCCGGGGTCGAACCCAGGTTGGCCCCATGCAAAGCCAACGCCCTCCATGCTGTGATTTCGCTCTGGCCCCCACACGCTTGGTTTTGAAGCAAAAGCCACCAAGGCTCCTTCAGGAGAAGGGTCATCAGGAAAGGGGAGTCGGGGCTGGAGACTCGCCCCTGAACGTGGGTCGTCTCCCACCCCCCTCCCCCCCGACTAGAGGTGATTTAGGACTAGGGGGAAAAGGAACACAGGCAAAAGTTTTACCCGAAGTGTTTAATGGGGATCAAACCCACATCTTTAAAAAGGGGAGGGGCCAGAGAAGCGGGGGTGGGGATGGGGGTGTTAGGGTGCTTCCATGCTAGGGCACCGTGAGACCCCATTCCGCCCAGCACCCCCAGGGACAGCCCTCCCAGCCTGGCACTGTGAGAGGCCCTCCCCAATAGTAACAGTAAATTGAAATGGGGGCCACGAATCAAAGAGGAAGCATTGGTGGCCCCCGGCCACTTCTCCCGGTCTCACTCATACACACACAGAAGGGGCCCGAGACAGTGGGAAGGGCGTCTGCCACACCTGTGGCTGACCAGGTTCTCTCCCCGGCACCCCATATGGTCCCGAGCCCCACTAGGGTGGTCCCTGAGCATCACTGGGTGTGGCCCCCAAACAAAACTAAACTAGCAGGTGTTCACAGCCCCAAGCTCCAGGCTACTGGCAGTTGTTTTGATGAGGAGTTAAAATCTACACCCCAAAACCAAAGCCTCAGGGTCCAAGACTTGACGGGTACACAGCAAAAGCCCACAGGGTGTCCAGGTGAGAGAGACCGGACGTGCCTCAGTCCCCTGCTGGGCCACCCTGCAAGTAGCCGGGTGACGTGGAGCTGCACTGGGCGTTCGTTCCCCAGGGATGCACCTCAGCACCCCATGGGACCAGACTTGGACCTCTGGCTAAAAGGATAAGAGATGGCTCAAGGATTTTTTTTGGGGGGGGGGTTGGGCCACACCTGACAATGCTCAGGGCTGACTCCTGGCTCTGTGCTCAGGGATCATTTCTGGTGGGTGCACTCCGGGGACCCTATGGGGTGTTGGGGATTGAACCTGGGTTGGCCGCGTATGAGGCAAGTGCCCTCCCCGAGGTGGGTAGAGGTCACAGGAGGTCACAGAAAGGGCAAGACGGTGTGAGGGTGTGAGCAAAACGGCTCCCTATAAAGACAGCATTCCAGAAACACTTCCTGACTTACTTTGCTCGGTAAACCACTCTGAAGGCTAGAAACACAACCAGAGAGAAGGCGTTACACAGGGACAGGCCACGAAGCCGCGCCGTGCAGACCTCAGCCCCATGCATGAGCCCCGACTAGCAGGACTCAGGAAAGGGAGCCACGACCCCACAGAGCACAAAGCCAGGAACCGCACAGAGACCCCCGCCTGCCTCCCTCCGGGTCCTTCGAATCTTACATCAAACGTGCAAACGTGCTCTTTTTTTGTTTTAATGTTGATCTTTTTACAGTTTACTGCGGGGGGGTGGGGGGAGTGGAGGGCGGGCCGGTTCCTAAAAAGTTCTCCGGTATCCATGCAGTGTAGGGGAGGAAACTCGGGGTCTCTGCCAGCATGCGTCTAGCCCCTGCGTGCACCGACCGGCTGCATGCACCCGACTCTTTGACCTACAGCCCCCCTGGCCCCTGGTTCTTTGGTTCCACGGTTCTGGGGATGGAACCCAGGTCTCCACATGCAAGGTGCTTCTCCACGGAGCTATGTGGCTCCTCCATGTTTGCCTCTGGCCAAACGCTCAGCATCGCAGAAATGCAGTTTGGAGGCGGGGAGGAGAGAGGAGGTCCGTGCAGTGGCCCCCGCATCCCCACCCTGAGATTCGCCCCTCACAGACAGTGCCGCACCCACTCCGTCTCTCGAGTTTGAGCCACACACGGCGGTGCTCGGGGCACGGAGCCTGGGTCAGCGCGCTCCCCGCCGTCCACTGCTCCCGGGGCACATGCCTACATTCCCAGGGTCTTACTTGGCATCCGTACTGGAGGGCGAGCTTGTAGAGGTTGTCCTCCTGTGCCACTGGCCGCTGCATCAGCACCATGTTCCCCGCGCCTGCCTGCCCCGGGGAGGGGGCAGCCTTCTTCCGGTGCTCCTTGCCCCGGGGCCGCAGGGCCTGACCACCGTTGGCCACCACCAGCTCTTCCTCCTCCGAGGAGCCCTCCGAGCCTGCACCTCCACTCTCAAACACGTACACATGGCTGGTCCGAGTCCGACACACAGCGGCTGGGCCCTGGAAGGTCGAGCTTGGCCCCTCCTTCTGCCTCATTTTCCGAACTGAAAACCAAACCCCAGGGTTAATTCCAGAGACTCGTTGTCACGGAACTCCTCCTGCACCCAGACAAATGCGGGCGCCCCATCCTGGCCACCTGCACCCAGACAAATGTGGGCCCCCTGTACCCAGACAAATGCGGGCGCCCCATCCTGGCCACCTGCACCCAGACAAGAGTGGGTCCCCAGTCCTGGCCGCCGTACCCAGACAAATGCAGGTCCCCCGTTCTGGCCGCCTGCACCCAGACAAGGGTGGGCATCCCGTCCAGGGAATATGAAGCGGACGGGAGTGGGGCTCAGGGGTGTGCCTGGGAGCGACGGGCGGAGGCAAACCCCCCAACTGCGCTCAGCGGAGAGGACGCCCCCCCAAACTCTGGTGCACAAGCCAAGGGCTCCCAGGCGCCGCGTGCGAGGGCGAAGGTCACGGCCAAGGTCGGGCCACCCGGGGTCACATTCCCCACGGGGAGGTTCAGGTTTCGGGGTCACGCCCTGACCCCAAGTCTGCGGCGGGTCCCGCACAGCCCGAGGAAAGCGTCAGAAGGGGCCGCCCGGGCCCCGCTGGGCGACAGGTCGGGTCCGCTCCCCGGCCCTGCACGGGAGCCCCGGCCTCGGTTTCCCCGGGAGGGCTGGCCTCGGTTTCCCTCGGGGCGCTTTGCGAGGCTGGGGTCATCCCATAAAACAAGAAACAAGAAACGAGCGCTGGCCAGCACCAAAAAGCCGGAGGTGCCGACCCCGCGCTCAGGCCCGCGGCGCCTCAACAGTCCACCAGGCACGACCTCTGACCTCCGACCTCGGCCACCTCGGCTCGCCCGCGACTGCAACAGGAAAGTCCCCTAAACCACAGGGAAGTAACCCGACAGCACGGCGACGCGCGGCGCCCCGAAGCCCGGCGCGAAGCCCCCCACCGCGACCCTCGCGGGGGGACCCCAAGCAGGCCCGGGTACCTCAGCGTCCAGGCTCGGGCCACAGCGCCGACGCGCCGGCCCTACGGCTGCGACTATCAGCTGATTGGCTGTGAGTATCAGCTGGCCGGAGGGCGGGCCGGCAGGCCAGCCAATGGGAGCAGTGGTGGGCGGGCCTGGACGGATCTCGCGGAGCTGAGTGGAGAACGAGGCCGGGACTGGAGGCGGGGCCAGGGCTGCGGGCGTGGCCAGTCTGGGAGGGCGCGTGGTCCGGCGGGCCCGAGGCGGGGCCAGCGCCGGAGACAGGGCGGGGCCTAGGCGGGGCTTGCCCCGGCCCGTGGACCGGCTCCTCGCTCCGCCGGATGCAATTTCGGCCAATCAGGTCCCCGGACGGCCCCGCCTTCCCCGAGCTCCCGAGTCTCGGCTCAGCCCCACGTTGGTCACCTGGTCAAGAAACCTCGGGCCGCGCCCCGTGAGTCAATAATCTCTATCGAGGCAAGATGCTCATCCGCCCCCACTCCTTATTTGGTCTGTGGGTCACACCCCCAGATGCTCAGGAATCACTTCTGGCGGGGCTTAGGGGGGACCCTGTGGGGTGCGGGCAATCAAACCCAGGTAGCCTGCTTGCAAGGCAAGTGCCCTCCCGGCCCCACGTCGCTCCAGACCCCGCCCCCGGAAACCTTCAGTACAGTTTGGAGGGCGTTGGCCTTGCACTTTATCCTCGGCATCCCTTAGGGTCCCCTGAGCACCGCCAGGAATAATTCCTGAGCTCAGTGCCAGGAGCAACCCCAGAAGGGTGTGACCTCAAAATAAAACACAATGGCTGTGAGCCGGTCTCGGATGCCCTGCTATCTCATCCCCCGAGGCCTTACCTTGGAAGCAGCTGGAATGCCTGCGGACTCTCCTCTGGTTCTCCAACAGCGGTGCCTCTCCTAACCTTTGCTGGACCCGAGTTTCCGGAACACAGAGCTGCCAGTCTAGGGGGAGAGCCTCTTGTTGAGGAGAGACCCGTTAAACAGGTGGGGGGGGGGGCACAGCCGCTTCCCACAGCTGGGACATGCTCCGGGCCGTGGTTCCTAGGACACCAGGGACCCCACTCCGACTCTCATAGCCCCACTTCTCGGGCACCTTCTCCGCTGGACCTGCCAACCACCTTTTACCTTTGCCTCTGATCTGGCTGTAATTCCTGACATCTGGCCTGGGCTCACCCGGCTGCTGGTGATCCTTAAGCCTCCGGGACGGGTGACCGTGGGGGAGCTCAGCTGCAAGTTCTGCGTTTGCAGGAACAGACCCTCGGGGAGCACCGGACTTGGAACATCCTGAGAAAGTACCCTGGGAGGCATAAGCACTTCTGGACTGCTGCGCCCTCATCTGTCACGGGTAATACAGCTGACAGCCCCGGTCACACCCCCACTGCTGCGCCCTGGGAGTCAATGATGTGTATGGGGGCAAGATGCCCTGAGCTCTGTCCACTTGAGGGCCAAGACCAGCCCTGCCGTCCCAGAAGGCTCCAGGTCACAGTGCTCTGCAGGGTAGATCAGGAAAAGGGACTTGGAGAGGAGGGCAAGAATGCAGACAGCTGGGGGAGATGCTGGCTTTACAGGAAGTCAGTCACCGGTTCGATCCCCAGGCCCCCCCACCCCCAGCACTGCCAGGAGTAAGCCCCAAGCATTGCCTTTTTTGGTTTGGTGGCCACAAACCAAACAAGGCAATGTTCCCTCCCTCCTGCAACCATCTAATTCACCATTAGACCCCTGCCGGCAATGGGGTCTCTGCCTTCCCGTCACAGTCCTCCCTTCACTGTTGGGCTGGAGAGAGGACCCCGGGCTGCCCTGGGCTACCCGGGGCTGCCCCAGGCTGCCCCGAGACGCATGCAGGGAGTGCGCGTGGCCGCCAGAGGGCCATGTGGCACCACCGTGGGCCCTGCCTGGCCCTACATGCTGGCGGCTGTCCACACCACAGCAGTGGACAGTGGGCAAAGGGGCAAAAGCTGGAGGCCATCTCTTGTCCCTGTAACACCCAGGGGCACGGTTCCCGCTGCCTCTGTGAGCACTGAGCTAGTAACTCAGTGGAGATGCCGCGGGTGGGGGTGTAATCGGCCCCTCCGGCCTCGTCCTGGGTGCACCCGCAGACAGAGGTCTGGGAGCTGGACCGCAGGGTCGCAGCGCGGGCTCTGCATGTAAGAGTCCCGAGTTCAGCCCCCGGCACCACCTGGCCCCCTGCCAGCTGCGGAGGGGCCTGAGATAATATCTTTTACCGGGACTGTGCCAGGGGCGGCAGCATTGGAGGGAATCATGAGCACTGCGGGGGCTCCCCCAGACCTGCGCCCAGCAGCGCCAGTGGCTAGCCCCTGCTGTCTGCACACGCAGGGCTGGGTGACCCCCTCCTGCCCTCACTGCCATGTCCCTGCACGCGCTCTCTCATTTCCCTGCAATGCTCCTCCCTCACCTGTGGAGCGCCCAGGATAGACAGTCTTTGACCAGGACGGAACTGACCAGACATTCCCTTTGAGTTTTTTTTTTTTTCTGGTTTGAGGCCACACTCACTGGTGCTCTGGTGCCATTCCTGGCTCTGAGCGTAGGAGTGCCCCCAGCAGTGCTCACAGACCATATATTCAAGCGTCTTCCCTTCTGTTACTATTATTATTATTATTTTGGTCTGTTTTGTTTCTGTGTCATATCCAGCAATGTTCAGGACTTACTCCTAGCCCTGTGCTCAGGGATCACTCCTGGCAGTGCTCAGGGGGCCATATGGAGTGTAAGGATTGAACTTAGGTAGACCACATAAAAGGCAAGTGCCTTCCCTGCTGTACTGTCTCTCCAACCCCCCAAATTCTGGGAGGTCATGGTGGGGAGACTTGGGCCATACCTAACAGTGTTCAAGAACCCTATGTGGTGACAGGGATCAAACCGGGGTTGGCCGCATCAGGGAAGTACCTTCACTCCTGTACTATTCTGCCCCCATCTTATGGCTTTTATGCCTTCATTCTTTCATTTTTTGTGTGTGTTTAAAATGTATTTCAGGTGTTTTTTTGTTTGTTTTGTTTTTTGGGCACACTCGGAGAGGCCCAGGGGGGTCACTCCTGACTCTGCACTCGGGGATCACTCCTGGCCGTGCTCGGGGGATGCCAGGGATCAAACCCAGGTCGACCACATACAAGGCAAGCGCCCTCCCTGCTGTCCTATTGCTCTGGCCCCTCAAGTCTATCTTTTTCATTCTGGTACTTCTCCCTAATATTCTCTATTTTGGACTTATTTTCTTGGTGGTTCCCCTGGGAGTCGCTGCAGCATCTTAATCATTAACCATTTGGTTTGAGCAGAGCAGGCCCCTGCTGAGGGCAGACTCTGGAACTGGCTTCCCAAGCCAGGGCAGCCCCCGAGGGCTGGCCGTTCACACCACTCGCACTCGGGGTCACCGACGGATCGAGGGAGAATCCAGGCTGAAGCCCCATCTGAGCCCCACAGAACTTCTCTGTCACCAGAAACCGCCTTTGGGTGGATCTAGCTGAAGCCTGACTCCAGCTCCAAGGGGAAGTTCTCAGGTTTCGGGAGACAAAGCAGAGTCAATGGCATCCGAGAGGGGATGACGTTCAGCAGTAACCGAGCCCTGGTCGGGGTCTGATTGCATAGGGGATCCAGGGGCTAGAGAGCTGCCCAGATGCTGAGCTCTGGAAAAACAGTAATTAGCATTGGACTGTTTTGCCTCAGGGAGGAAGCCCCAGATGGCATCTCTTGCGTTTTTCAGAGCTCCCAACTGAGACCAAATGAGAGAGGGGCTGCGGGGAGAGTTCCACGGAGTTCACGGGTTCTGCTCGGCTGGTGCGTGAGATTTCCTTGCCTTGAGGAACTTTCTGGATGATCACAGGGACACGAAAGTCAACTCCAGAAGCCAAAGACCAGAGCTGCAGATTAGCTTCTGCGTGCAGCCGGTCCTGCTAGCATTAATTATGTGGGACCCTGTGTTTCTCTGGACCTCCAGGCTCTGCATAGGTGCTCCGTGGAGCTTAATCCACAGCCAACCTCTGGGCAGGCTCCTCCGAAGCTGAAAAGGACCACTTACCCCATAGGTGTGTGGGCCCCAGAACCCACCCAAACCGGCTGTGTGTGGGGGGGAGAGGTTCGGGGAAAATTCCCTGCTGGGCTCTGAAGGCAAAACTTTAGTTGGCGAATTTCCTGGCCTGTCTGAAGTCATAAAACACATCTCACGTCACTTTCTCACAGTGGTGGAAGTTGCAAAATGGTCTCTCTCCAGTCGTAAAAAGATCAAGTTCCACATACGCGTCCAAGCTCTGAGAAAATCCAGCCCCCGCTCTGCGCACCCTGGCTGGGACCTTCCTGGGGAAAGGGGACCGTGGAAGTTTCTTTGACCTTTTACACGCAGAGGACACTGGTTGTGGGTGGGAGGGGTGCAGAAGGGTCCCAGCCGAGACACTGGGGCAGCTTTTGAGGCCTTGTGGTTGAGTCTCGCAACAGCACTTTCCACTGACTGTTCGAGGGTGCCCCTCCATGCACCCCGGGGCCCCTCCAGCCACCAGGAAGGGGAGAAATGTTTAGGGCTGGTGTCGCTTCAGTAGCAGCTCAGCTGACCTGGACGTGGGCTTCAGGCAGAAACCAAGGTGGACACAGGCTCATGCCTGGCCATTCTCCTGTGACACCTGTCACGGCCGATGCTTTTAGATCCACAGGCTCTGAGGGCCTTGCGAGACGGAGGCAGAGCTGGGAGAAAGTCCCGAGGGCTGGCACCCCGGGAACTATCATCAGCACCATGTGGTGCTTATTTTTCCCACTTTAGATTCTTTTGGGGGAGTTGGGGCAAACCCGGTGGTGCTCAGGGATCACTCCCAGTGGAGCTTGGGGGCCCTATTTGGGGGCTGAACTGGGACAGCCCAAGTGCCACTCGGCCCGAGCAATAGTCCAGTCGGGAGGGCACTTGCCTTGCACACAGTCAACCTGATTTCGGTCCCCAACATCCCATAGGGTTACCCAGCACCACTAGGAGTGATTCCTGAGTGCAGACCCAGTTGTAACTCCTGAGCATCACTGGGTGTGGCCCAAAAACCTAGGGAAAAAGAAAATACCATGTATCTAGCAAGCAACTTCCCTGCTGGACTATCTCTCTCTGACCCTCTTCCTTTTTCCCATTTTAATGCCATTAACTGCACAGCAGGTCAGGGCTCTGAGCCCACCCAGAATTCAGGGGTCTGGACCCTCTGGGAGGGAAGGGGCTTTGACTGTCCATGTGAGGGCTGAGTGGGGCCAGCCCATTGAAACCCGCCCCTGGACTCTTAATGCACCAGACACAAAGCTGGTGCTCCGTGGCTGTGGCTGGTCTGTACAAAAGCTCAGATAAAAGTGCTCAGGAACTGGAGAGACAGTACAGTGGGCAGGGCACTTGCCTTGCATGCAGCCAGCCCAGGTTCACCACCCAGAATCCCATAGGGTCCCCCAAGCCCTGCCTGGAGTGATCCCTGAGTGCAGAGCTAGGAGTTTTCCCTGAGCACAGAGCCAGGAGTGAGCCCTGAGCACAGAGCCAGGAGTGATCCCTGAGCACAGAGCCAGAAGTCAGTCCTGAGCTCCGCCGGGTGTGGCTCCATCTGAGGGGAAGCCACGAAGGTCCAACAACCGGGCAGCTGTAGACACGGCCCATCCCGCTGGCCTTCTTTCTTCCCCAAACGTTCCTCTTCCTGCTTCTGGGAATCAGGCCTCCATAGTGCTATCCAAGGGTCTCCAGGGACACACGCAAAGGAATGTGGGGGCCTGAAGCCCGTTTGCAGGTGCAGTTCACCCAGGGCAAGGGGGTTCCGGCCTGCCATCTCCACATGTCCAGTGCAGCTGGGGGTGGGGGGGTATGAGGATGTGTCTGGGAGGGTCCTGGGTTTCTCAGCAGGGGGGTGGGAGGCTCTGAAGAGCTCCAAGCATTCTGTAAAGCCCTGCATGTCCTATAGTCGGGCAGAGAACCACAGCAAAAGGGAGAGAGAGAGAGAAGAGGAAGGGAGGAGAGAGGTGTGTGGAGGGGTCAGTGTGGGAGGCAGTGTGGACTCGACTCAGCAGGTTTTTTTTTTTTTTTTGGCTTTTGGGGCCATCCCGGTGATGCTCAGGGATCCCTCCTGGCTCTGCACTCAGGGGTCACTCCAGGCAATGGTTGGGGGACCTTATGGGATTCTGGGAATAGAACTCAGGTCGGCCATGTGCAAATTCCGGGCATAGAACTCAGGTCGGCCATGTGCAAGGCCAACACTCCCCGCTGTCCTACTGCTCCAACCCAACATGGCAGATCTGGTCTCTCTGGAGCTCCCCTACAGGAAAGGAGAAACACAAGCTTTCAGGTGGGGGCACCTTTTCCCCTTGCCAGCCTTGTCCCATGGGGCCCTCAGGATACCCCCATCAGGGTCAGGAGCAGGGGTGTGCGTGGAAGAGTCAGTGAGAGCAGTCTGGGGGGGTCCCTGCACCCCCACACAGCAGGGGGCACACATGGACACATGGACTCTTCGCCCAGCCCAACTGCATAGGCAGGAGGCCCCAGACCTGGCTAGCACCGCACGGGCTGGGGGGCCCCTGGCACCATCCACCACCACCGACCACTGCTGGCCATGCCAAGGGCTAGGCAGACCCTCCAGACAGCTGCGCAGAGACGGAGGAGTCAGTGGCCACTTTATTCAACACCTCCAACTCGCTTCCAATGGAATCACACAGTTCCCGTCTCCCAAAGGGGGTGCCCGGCCAGGGCTGGGGCTGGGGTCGGGGGGCTGGGGGCTGTCCTGTCTTCCCAAATCGTCGCCGACAAAAGCAGAATGTACAACACCGTGGAACAGTGGGCAAGGTGAGTTAACTGGTGGGGGGGGGGGGCGAATACAGTGCTCCAAGAGCCAACAGCAGTGCCGGAGGGGCTGGGGGGCCTTTGCCGACACTCCCCCAGAGTCGCACCAAGGAAATAGCACCATGAGAGCATCCGGCTCAGGGATGTGTCCCTGAGGGGACAAGGCTGGAGCTGACGGGGCGGGGGTGGGGGGTGGATGTGCAGCTTCTGGGCCAACCCAGAGGATCAGTGTTTGCCACGAGGCCAGCGTGGGCATCTGGGCCACCAAGTCCAACCCGACTGCTCGGGGGATGGCTTGGCGAGTCCGGCAGCAGAAAGAGCGCCAAAAGGAGGCGGAATTCCGCCCGCCCTGCATGCAGGGCTCAGGGTGTCTCGTGGCACAGCCGGGTGGGGGTTTTCGGGGCACCAGGACATGCCTGGCCCCGAGAGCCTTCTGCCATGCTGGGAGGGGAAGTGCAGGTGGCCTGGCCGGGAAAGAGACCCTGTCCTAGCCCTGAAGCACCGAAAGATTCGGGGGAGGTGGGCACATGGCTTCACTCTCTGCCCGTAGGCCTGTCAAAGCAGAAGCTGCCCAGGGGACGGACTCAGCACCGAGGAGGTAGAGAGTGGCCCCTGCCCCCTTTCCTGCCGCCCCCCAGCACAGACAGACACACACACACACGCGCGCATACACACACACACACACACACACACACAATTAGCACCAGGACCACGGGGGTGTGGGGGCCTTCTCACAGTCAACCTGTAGCACCATCGACCCTCCCACCCCAGCCTGTCCATGCCAGGGGCCCTCCGGCCATGCAGAGGCCCTCCCTGAAGTAGGGTTCTGAGTCCCGCCATGAGGAGGTGGACAGTGACCAGCCCTGAGCCTGGGCGGTGGGGGCCCCAGGCTGAGCCCTAAGAACCGTCCAGCTCCCAGAGCGGACAGCTTCTTGAGTCCAGGCAGGCGGAGAGCTCCGGATGTGGGGGACCTGCCCGTACCGGACACGTGCCCCTCAGCACCCTCTAGCTGGGGGTCAGCCGTCACCGGATCTAGCACCTGGGCACAGAGCACTGGAACCCTCCCATTCGGTTCCTGAGGGGAGGGTGGCAGAGGTGGCCAGTTCCAGCCCTTCTGAAACACTCTCCCCATTTGGCTGTGGATGCCAGCTGTCAGGGCAGGGCCTTCCAGAGAGGGGGCAGAGGCAGTCCCGCCTCTCAGAACAAACCCTTCTAGAATGCTCGCGTCTCATATGTGGGGGGCCCAATTCCCACCACAGGACACACAGCAGCAGAGTTCGAAGGTCCCTGCGGAGCCTTGCACCGGTGTCCCTCGCTCATGGCCACCCACGGAAGGTCATGGATGGACTTGGGGTTGGGGATGGCGGCCGGCCAGGGGCTGCAGCCATCACTTGGCTTCAGGCCGGAAGCCACATCCCCTTCTAGGTGATGGGTGGGGGGGAGGCTGGTGGGGGGCGGGGGCCGTGTGTGTGCTTAGGAAGGCGGGTGGCGTGGGGTCAGGCGCGGGGCGGGGGCAGCTGGGTGGCGTAGAAGTCCCGGCAGGTCTGGCAGCAGCGCTGGTACCACCGCATGTCCTGGCACAGTCCCTTCTCGCGGATGACCCGGCAGTAAACCGTCCACTGGTCTCGGGCACACTTATAGGTCAGGGCAGCTGAGGGGCGGGCAGAGAGAAGGCAGGGGTCGCGGAGGGAAGGGTGCAGTTGGGGGTCCCCGGTGGGATGCCTTTCGTGCTGGCTGCCCCCTCCCAGGGAATGCATCCAGGGTCCAGCCGCCTCAGGGGAGAGGCTGTTTGGTCCCGTGGGGGCAGTCTGGCGTGGGCTGGTGGTGCCCCTCATCCCCGTGCTCAACGCAGCTGTGTCTCCTCCCTCTCTTGGGCCGGTCCCAGGCACAGTCCAGGCGCCCGAGATCCCCAAACTCCAAAGTCCCCAATAATGCAGCTTTGAAACCTTCATTCTGTGTGTATGGGAGGGGAGGGGTCTGCTAGAGCGAGGGACGCCTCCCGGAGTGTCCATCAGGACAGGGGTCAATGTTGCTCTTTTCTGGGCCCTCACCAAGCCCCCTGCCCCTGAAAGTTCCCAGCAGGCGCTCTGCAGGGCTGGGAGGGGGTGCAAGATGGGGAGTCCTGCCTGCCCTGCCCACAGGACAGGGCACAGAAGAGAAAGGAACGGCCATGGGCACAGCCCTCGATGCACGCGTGACCCCCCAAACCGCCTTTCCCCGCGCTGTGAGGCCTGAGCCGTGGGGACCCTCCCAGCACACTCACCCAGGCGCGGGGAGGTGATGGTGTTGCCGCTGGCCTTGTGCGGGCAGGCGTCCTGCTGGCACTGCCGGTAGGCGACGGGCTTGGAGAGCGCAGGGCACTCGCTGCCGTGGCGGCCGGTGACCCGGTGCATGCACTGGACCACGCGGGACTGCAGCCCCTTCCCGCAGCTGGACGAGCACTGCGGGGACACGGCAGCCTCAGTGGGGCAGGATGCGAGAGACGGGCACCAGGCCCCACTGGTTTCTGGGGCGCCCGCTCCGTTCCCTTGCAATGGGGAGACCACGGAAAGGGTATCTGGGGCCGAGTACAGACGCGGGAGGCCCAGGTTCCATCCCCGCACGGCCCATGCTGCCCCGCACCCTGCCAGGAGCGCCCCCTTGAGGCCTGCCGGGTGGCCACAGTACAGGTGCAGGGGAGAGATGTGGGCATCCGCGGCCAAAGGGCAGGGGGCACCAGCACTCACCCTGGCCCAGTCCCCAGTTTTCCACTCGTAGCAGCCAGAGTGGTCCTCGCACGCCTCCTCGGCCTGCGGCCGCGTGGCAGGGTCACACCTGCCCTGTGAGTTGACGCATGTCACCGTCCGCCTCTGGGTACCCTTGCCGCAGCGGCTGGAGCACTGCAGAGAGAGGCAGCTCAGGGAGGCCCTGAAGGGACAGCGGAGATGCCCGGGGAAGCAGGGGGGGGGGGGGCTGGAGGCCAGGTCCCACTGCCCAGGAGACGCCCCAGCCACAGCTGGTGCTTGGGGGCGGGACCCCAGGTGGGGCCCTGCCCACCCTCTCTCCATGTCCGTCAGCCACGCGCAGCACATGCGACCACCGTCCTTGGGGAGCTTTGCGCCCCCAGGAATGGGACGTAGCTCTTCCTCCAGGGAACCCTGGTGGTGGAGCTTCGTCGAGACGGGCGCTTTTACAAGTGAGCTGTGTCAGCACTGGGGTCGCGGCGTCACCTGGAGAGGGTGAGGGTCTGGCCCCAGCACGTGGCATAGCGCCTGCGTGTGCGAGGCCCTGGCTTGATTCTGGGCACCGCAAAAGTCAAGGGCAATGGAGGCCTGCGGAGGGTTGCAGGGGGCTCGGGTGCAGCTCACCCGACCACGAGGCCCCGAGTCGGACCCCACAGCTGGCCTGCAGGCCCCAGAGTTCCTATAAAAAGTGAAAAGGCCGGACGTGGAGAGTCATGGGCTGGGCCCCTGCTCCTCTGGGAGCTTCTGCCCCCATTTTCTGCACCCCGTGCCCCCCCACTCCCCAGGCACCCCCAGGGCAACAGGTGTCTTGTGCCCACGTCGAGTATCCTGCTGCAGTGCCTGCCCCCAGTTCTGGACACGCTCTGTCCACTGTGTTCTGGTGCCTGTTGGAGTGTCAGCTGGGCCGTGACCAGGGTGGACGCAGGGCCCAGAGAGGACAGGGGCAGCAGTGTCTAGCCAGGCATGGAAACCACCAGGGCCACTGGCCTTACCTGTTGCCCGCTGGGGGTTTCTGGAAGAAGAGCAGGGGAGCTAGGCTGCGGCCAAGCTAGGTGGCAGAAAGCCCAGTTCCTGGGGGGCTGGCGGTGGGGGGCAGGTTTGATTCCAAGAAAGAAGCATTTTGCAGGGCCAGAGACAGAGGCCAGTTGGGCAGGGGCTGGCAAGTGGCTGATCCGGGTTCGAGCCCCGCCAGGAGGGATTCTTGAGCACAGAGCCAGGAGTCAGCCCTGATCACTGTCAGGTGTGGCCCCCAAACCCTGATAAAATAAAGTGTCTTTAAAAAAGAAAGGAAGGAGGGGCTGGAGCGATAGCACAGAGGGTAGGGTGTTTGCCTTGCACGCGGCCGACCCGGGTTCGATTCCCAGCATCCCATATGGTCCCCTGAGCAGCGCCAGGAATAATTCCTGAGTGCAGAGCTGGAGTAACCCCTGAGCATTGCTGGGTGTGACCCAAAAAGCAAAAACAAAACAAACATAAAAAGAAAGGAAGCGGGGAGGCAAAGGAGAGGGAGGAAGGGAGGGTTTTGCTTTGCTCCCTGGGTTGCTCTGAAGGAGACTGAGCTGGCGGTGTGTGGGTTGCTCTGGGATCAGGTTCAGGCTGAGGAGAGAGCTCAAGAGGACCCGGGTTTGATCCCCAGCCCTGCACCATTCCCTATCGCCAGGAGAGCCCCTGGGGAGTGGGTGCGTGTCCCCCAGAAACAAGATAAACCCAAACCACAATATCCAAGATGCATCGCGCATCTCGGGTGGAACTGAGAGCCGCCCGAGGGACAGGACAGTCGAGCGTTTCTCTTCTGGGTTTCTGGGCTCTCAGCTTTGCGTGGAAAGTCACTCCTGGCAGTGCCCAGGGCCCCGCAGGGGCAGGGATCAGCCCCAGAGCTGGGTCTGCTGCTGGATAAGTGTGCTCGCCATGGACCCTGGGGCCCAGGCAGGGCGGGAAGCCTGCCCCCTGGAGAACAGCGAGACGGGAAGTAGTGAATCGTGTTGGCACCCAGACACCCACCTGTGACCACTCCGAGGCCTCCCAGATGGACAGGCAGTCCTGACCCTCGCAGCTCTGGACAGTGGCCGGCCGGGGACCCTGGCAGTAGAGCGGCCGGGTGGGGACGTGAGTCCCGTTCTGTAGCTGGTACATGCAGGTCACCTGGCGGTGTTGGGTGCCCTTCTCACAGGGCGCTGAGCAGGGGCTCCACGGGCCTGCCGCCCACCTGCAGGGGTGACAGGGGCGGCTGTGAGGGGCTTCCCTGGCACTCCCTGACAGAGCTCAGCAGAGGCTGGGGCAGAGCCAGGGCTCAGTGGCCGGGCCTGGGCAAATATCCCCGCTTCCCCTTACTGCCGACGCTGTCCACACAGCGGTGAAGCTCCCGCAATTCACACCACTGACAAGGAACCTCGTAAGGGGAACTAAGAGCTTTTAGCCAAGCACGCACGCACTGTTAGTTTTTTAGTTTAGTTTTGTTTTCTTTCTTTTTGGGTCACACTCAGCGATGATCAGGGGTTCTTCCTGGCTCTGCACTCAGGAATTACTCCTGGTGGTGCTCAGGTGGACTATATGGGATGCCAGGGATTGAACCCAAGTCAACCACACATGCAAGGCAAACGCCCTGCCCGCTGTACTATCACACTAGCCCCACAGCACACATTGTTAAAAAAATAAAAATGGGGGCCGGACTGATAGTACAGCAGGTAGGGCATCTGCCTTGCATGCAGTTGACCTGGGTTCGATCCCCGGCATCCCATCTGGTCCCCCCAGCACCGCCAGGAGTAATTCCTGAGTGCAAAGCCAGGAGTAATCCCTGAGCATCGCTGGGTGTGACCCAAAAAGCAAACAAACAAAGCAAAAATCACCAAGTGTGGTCAGAGAGATCCTGCATGGCCACAGCGCGTGTGAGGTGCGGGGGGACCCCAGCTTACCCCACAGCACACTCCGGCAGCCCTGGTGGTCCCCGCAGGGCCCAAGTGACATGCCTCTGGACCTGAACACTGAACGCTGGCTTTTTGGCAGAGACTCACCACCAGGCTTCGCCTGAGCCCCACCCCACCCCACCCCACCCCACTCCCCGCTGAGCATCACTGACATGACTTTAAGCTGACCTGTCAGAGAACAATCTAGAAGTCCCCCCCCCCACCGCTACACTGATGGCAGACCACCCACCAGTCCGCCTCCTGCTGGGCTGGACCCCTCGCCGGCACGGGGTTCCCAGAAAACCAGAACACCCTCCACCTCAGCCTGACACGTCGGCTCCCTCTCAGCGCCGCTGGCTAATAAACCCACCAGCAGTTTCCTATAAAAAGGCACCGTGGGGGGAGGTCGCCATCCCTCCGGCCCGCCCAGCTTTTCCCTCCAGGGGAGTTCCAGCTTCTCTCCCCCGGACCGAAGGCAGATGCCGGCCAGATGTGCTTCAGGACTCGAGTCAGCTGAGTGCCCACTCTGTTGGGGCCTGGGCACCCAGCTGCTCGGCCTTGTTGGAGATAGACATAGGCGCCAAGCCCGGCGTCTGCGCTGTATGGAGGCCTGCGGGAGCTGAGAGGCAGCAATGAATCCTGCACCCAGTGACAGCCTGCCGACAATCCCCACCACCAGGGAGTGGGGGGGGGGGGAACCCCTGCCCGAGTGCTCCCGGGAGAGCTCAAAGAAGTCATTTGGTTTCTGGCATTGTCCACCAGAGGGGACACGTTCTCCTGTTTGCTTCTGAGACCCTGGCATAGGGTTCCCTAAACGCTGCGCTCGGAGTCACCCTTAAGGATCGCTGGCGTAGCCCCAAAACAAAACAAACAAACAAACAAAAATACCAAAAAAGGCCATTTTTGCAGGAACAAGCTTCTTGGTCTGGAACTGCAGAAGTTCCCTAAATACCCATTCCAAGAGGTTTCTGTCCCATACGCTTTTCTAGGGTCTTTTTTTGTTTGGTTTTTGTTTTTTTGGGCCACACCCGGCCATGATCAGAAGCAGCACACAGGGCCCAGAGGTCAGCCCAGCCCCACACACCGTGGGAACCCACACAACGACGTGGACACCTCTCTGACCTGAGACATGGTGGCTTGACAGTCCCCTAGCGGACACTATCCGGCAAGGCGGGGGGAAAGTCACACACTGCTTCCAGCCAGCAGAAATCACTTCTCCCCCATGGAGGGCCACCGCCTTCACAGTGGTAAGGCCTCAGGGGCATGTTGCTGTCCCTCGGGTCTTTCCTCTACTTCCCACCCAGCATGGTGGCCCCTGCCCCAAGGATTCAGGCATGGGATGGCGGGTCCTTACCGGGACTGGCAAGGGTGAGCGTTGCATCTTCGGACCTGGGGCTCAGGCCGGTTTGCCTGAGGACAGTCGCTGTTGTTGGCGGGCGTCGTGGTCTTGTTCACGACGCGCATGCAGGACACAATGGTTCTGCGCTCCCCTGAAAACAAAAGTGGCCAGAAGTGAGGGGCAAGGGCCACCGGAGCCCTTCCCACGGATGGCCAGAGGGACGTCCCTGCCATGTGAGAGGGCCGTGTGCAGGCCGTGAGTGGGCAGCATGGCCAGAGCAGGCGGTGCTCAGGGCTGGCTCCTGGCTCTGCACTCAGGTACCACTCCGGGGGGTGCTGGGAACCCCATGTGGGGGACACACGGGGATGGAGGCCCATCCCCCGTCCTGTGCTGGGCCCACGGACGATGGTGTCCAGGCTCCGGGAGGGGACTGTGGCGAGCATACAGCCAGTTCTCGATGGCCCCCTCCCCTGAGGACTGTGTCCCTCTCTCACCATGGCGCGACCATGGCCAGGAGGAAGAGGTGTTGGGGTGCAGACCCATCTTTGGGGCCGCGCTCCCCGGAGGTGGCGTCCTGCCCGAGAGGGTGTGAGGTCACTTGGCTCCTGCAGACTGGCAGAGTCTGGCAGTGATGTCTGACACGAGTGACCCCCTTCCCCCGCCCCGCCCAGCCCGTCCCCGGGCTCACCCCCTCCACACTGCACGCTGCAGCCTCCCCAGCCGCTGTGGGTCCAGAGGAACAAGGAGTCTGGGGGCTTCTCGGGCCCGCCCTGAGGGTCATCAGCCGTGGAGTTGACTGGAATGGTGTATTCGTAATGGATCCCGTAATTCTGATCGTGAAACAACAGCACCTGGATCCACAAACTCAATCAAAGTCTCCTCTGAGGTGGGGGGAGCCACGGGGGCGGGGCTGAGCGTGACGGGGGGCGGGGTTGGGCCCGACGGGGGCGGGGCTGATGAAGACAGGGCGGGGCTGGACCCGACAGGGGCAGGACTGAACCTGACAGCGCCCCCCTCCAATCTTCTCTTTGGGGTGACTGGCTCTTTTCTGGGGTCTAAACAGGTCGTACCTAGGGACACACCTTTATCTCCCCTTGGGACTCTCGGAGGCTCTGCTTGGTGAAGCACAAGAGGTCATCCCCACGTGGAGAGAAGGGGCAGGATTCGGGGACAAGCAGGTTTGTGCGTTTTGGGGGTGGCTGCCCCTTAGATCAGAGGAAGCACCTGCCATAGGCGATCTCTGTACTAGTAGCTTCCTACCTCAAGGGCGTGCTCTGAAAAGCAGCCCGCATCTCCCTCACCCATCAGCACCCGGTGGGGCAGGGTCGAGAGCATAGGGTGCCTGAGGGACACCTCCTGGGAGCCTGCCTGCCACCAACAGAGGCTGATGGTGGTAGAGTTCTGAAGAGCCACCCCCCCCCCCCCGCCCCGCCGAGACCCTGAGTGTGGAGTGGGGGCTATCCTGCAGCTGGGGACCCGAGGTCAGGAGCTCTGGAGGGTTGGGGGGTGTGGCCTGCGCCTCATTCAGTGACACCCAGGACAAGCCCTTCAGTGGAGATGGATTGTAGGCCTCAGAATCCGGCCCACTAACAGCTCCCTAGTGGAAGCTGCAAGGTCTTGCTGGGGGTGTCGGCGGCCCCAAGCTCAGCTTGGAACCCGCCTCAACCTGGGGCGAGCCAGGCAGGGTGCCAGAGGCCAGAGCAACCCAGTCCAGCCTCTCCCGGGGGTGGTACTAAAAGCATCCACTCCTCCAAGAAAGAAGCATCTGGAAAACTGACTACAGTTATTTTGTTTTCTTGGGGGGAGTAGGGGAGGGTGCTTTGTTTTTCAGCCCTTTAAATGAGATCTTTATTATCTCAGTATGGGAATGAGACTGGGGACCGAGGGTCCATATGAAACCAATTTCATGCCGATTTGCAGACACGTACAATATCTGTGTGTGCCGGGTGTGATTAACTCCAAGTGCAGGTCGCTGCGGCTCTCGGGTTCTCCTCACCTCGTGAGCCACAGGGAGACAGTTTGGGGACAACAGCTTTCTACGTGGAGCTGGAGCACCCTTTGCTTCTGGGGGATATGTCTGAGAGGAATGTGACCCGAGTGTGCTGGGGGGAGGTGCTCCGGGAATCGACAGGGGTGCCGCTGCCTCGCCTGGTGGGGCCTGAGTGAAACTCGGCAGAGTATCTGCTTCAAGGGGCTGTGGAGAGCACCAGGGAAAGACAAGACGCAGCTTATCTCAATGCTGGTGGAGAAAGTAAATTTACATGTTAACAGATCTGTTGCTACGTATGTGTGTGTGTGTGTGCGCACGCACGCACATGCACAAAAACTGAACCCAGGGCCTCTCACATGTGAGATGCAGGCTTTAGCACAGAGGCGCATCCCAAGTCCTCCCTGGAGAGGTTCTGAGGTTGACTTTTTTTTTCTTTTTGGGTCACACCTGGCGATGCACAGGGGTCACTCCTAGCTCTGCACTCAGGAATTATCCCTGGCGGTGCTCAGGGGACCAAATGGAATGCTGGGAATTGAACTCTGGTCGGCTGCGTGCAAGGCCAACGCCCTCCCCGCTGTGCTATCACTCCAGCCCCTGAGGTTGACTTTTGCTCTCACTTTTAGCTGCATGGAGATGTACCAGGAAGAAGGATAACCCCTCCTTGGGGGTCTCCACACACCAGGTACATCCCCCTCCTCCTCCCCTCGGCCCCAGGAACCAGCGCACCCCTTCCTTCCCCCACAGGGCCCTGGGAAGGAGCCCCAGAGCTGCAGCCCTGGGATGGGCACCTCACCATCAAGTGCAGCGGCGTCTCGGTGGGCCCCTTGGCAGAGATCTTCTCCCACAGGCCCCTCCTGACATAGCGGACGGTGGTGCCCGCAATCTGGAACTCGCCGGGCAGCGCGATCTTCCAGTCGCTGTTGATGGATCTCTTACTGGAGTCCCTGAGAGCTGGGGAGACACGCACCGGCTGGGCCTCGGCACGAGAGATCCCATGGGGTGGGCGGGTGGACCACCCGCATGGGGCGTCGAGGGTGGTCTGGCTTGCCAGGAGCTCTGCGCCCAGTCACAGTCCCCACATTGCCTTGCGGCTCTAAGGTGGCCTGGACAGCTGCCGGCTGGGCTGCTCTCACGGGGGGAGGGGGCTGACCACAATGTCTCTTAAGCATCTGCCCCCCTGGCTAAGAAGTGGGACGTTTATCCTAGCAACACGACGGACTCTCTGACACACTGGGGTCTGCGCCGCGCATGGACATAGCCTGGAAGTGGGGGAGGCCAGCATCCCCTCCCTGGACACTCGGCCCACCACGCTGCACCCAAAAGACTGGGTGAGGCCAGGGGTCAGTCCTGGCTGACTGGCCATCAAACAACTTTTGCTTTTCCCACCACCCACAGCTCATGACGGCTCAGGGTTCCTGGGCCTGGGGCCTGTGAGATTCTCCACTGTCTATTTCAGTGTGTTTTTGAGGAAAGAAAACCAGCGGGGACCAGGAGCTGGCTCAGGGCTCATGGCATCTGCTTGAGATGCGAAAGGATTCAAGTCCCATCCCCGGCCCAGCGCAGCCTCAGACACTGCCTGGAAGGCCCTCGAGGCCCCCCCTGAGCACAGCCTGGGAGACTCCCAGGTTGGGAGTCATACCCCTTGGGGCCAGAGTGATAGTACAGCATGTCTGCAATTGCACATGGCTGACCAGAGTTTAACTGCCAACATCCCACAGGGTCCCCTGATTACTGTCAGGTGTGATTCCTGAGCAGAGCCAGGAGTAAGACCTAAGCATCGTCGATGTGGTCCCCTCCAGCCCCCCAGTGCCCCAAAAGGTGTCATTCCTTCTGTTCAGTGACAGAGCATCTGCTCCAAACAGCACCACCCAGCAGGGGCTTCTGGGAGGGTAATAGGGCTGACCTCACGCTAGACCAGCTCTAGGCCCAAGCCCAGGAATCATCGCTGGCCTGTGAGAGGCCTTCTGGGCAACCTAGAATAAAGAGTTGCCCTCTTCCCTGTTGCCTGGAGATCTAACGCAAACCCAGCTTTGCCCACGGGTGACAAATGGCCGCAAAGCTCCTGGATCAAGTCTTTCCCAGGATGTCAGCTTCGGCTCCTGGATCCAGCCACGCCTGAAGCTCATGCCCAGCCACTGAGAAATGGATGTGGGTTTCACATGTGCCTGCCAGTGGCTTGCAGTGGCTTGCAGTGGCTTGCAGTGGCTTTTTTATTTTTTTCTTTTTAATTATGAAGCATGGGGCTGGAGACAGAGCTTCAGAGAGCTGGAGCACAGGCTTTTTCTCCCAGCAGGAATGCTCCCCCCAGCACCACTGGGTGTGGTCCCCCAAACCAAGATGATGATGATGATGTGGAGCCCACTTTAAACCTCCTCACATTTGCAGATTACCTTGTGCGCGAGGGTTCCAAGGTGCCAGTCACTACGTTCCGTGCTGAGATATTGGGAGTTTCCCAGGGAACCTGAAGCGTAGGGCCCAGCACCTGATTCCAAGAGCCTGTGGCCCTAGCATCTGTGGGGACATCCAGCAACTCGGCAGCCAAGACCAGGACGGATAGTGCAGTGCACAATGAGAAAATGGGCCCAGGAAGCACCGGAAGCAGAGGGAGGCCATCCATGTAGGAGTACTCAGAGAGCAGGGGGGTGAGTGCCATGGGGCGGAAGTCCTGGGCACCTCCCATGCACGAGAACTTTCCATGGTCCTGCTCAGAATGCTGGACAGCTGCCCCCAAACCACCTGTCTGGACCTCCCAAATCCACATCCGCAGTGATTTTCTCGAGAGTAGGGTGGACCCAGCACAGCCCTGCTGTGGATTCTCCTCTTACCATTGTTTCACTTGCCTGGATGGATCCTCACAGCAGTCAGACAAGCGCCCTCCCACCAAGACCCCTGCCAGGCTGGTAGTCTCCTCATCACTGCCTCCTGCCCTCCGGCTGGCTGTCTTATAAGAAGACAGTATTGCATGCACACCATACAACACGTATGTTCAATACATACCACATGCAATACGCATGCTTACAGAGAGCTCGTGTTATTGGTCAAATACTGGCTGTCGCAGGCCCACTGGGAGACATCAAAAGGTGGGCAGGAATGTTGGTACCATGCAGAGCTTCCCCAGACTCTACAGGGAGCTAGGGTTAGTTATTCCTTCCCAACTTACTGAGGACGGTACCACCTCAGGCCCCACGAACAGAAGCACACAGGCTCTTTGTCTATAAGCATTTTGAGATTCATTTGAAACAAGAATTTGGGATGGGGGTGTTGTTTTTTGGGTCGCACCCAGCGATGCTCAGGATTTACTGCTGGATTTGCACTCAGGAATCACTCCTGGTGGTGCTCGGGTGACCCTATGGGATGCCGGGTATTGAACCCAGGTCACCCGATGCAAGGCAAATGCCCCTTCCCCCACCCCTGCCGCTGTAGCAGGAGCCAATCAGATGGTGGTGCCTGCTCTGAGGTGAGTAAGAGCCAAGAGCAGAGTGGCTCGGTCTGACCCCACCGGCTCAGGTCTTTCCTACCTTGGTCACTTCTGCCTGGCTCAAAGCCCAGAGATTCACACCAGACTCTGAAATCCGAATTTCCTTTTGTGCATTTTGCTGGAGGCTTTGGACGCCTCTTTTGGTTTGTGTTTCTGGGTCATGCCCAGCAGTGCTCAGGGCTAACTCCTGTCTCTGTGCCAAGGATCACTCCTAGAGGGGCTCGAGGGATGCTATGGAATGCCAGGATTGAACCCGGGCGAACTGCATGCAAGGCAAATGCCCTCCCTGTTGTCCTATTGCTCTGGCCCCTTTAGATGCCTCGTGAGCACTCAGGGCGAGTTCTCTGGGGCTGAGGTCACTGAGTATTGTCCATTTCCATCCCCAGCGCTTCTCTCTTCCCAGATGTCTGGACAAGACCCCCCCACCCCACTCTTGAACACGTGGATGCTGGGTAGAAGGTGGGTTCACACCCATAAACCCAGGACAGGGGTTTCTGCGTGCTGGGCCTGGATCCTGGTCAAAGCTGGGGGGGTGCGCGGGGGGCACGACCCAGTCCAGCAACTGGGAAAGCAGATTCAGGCTTCTCAGTCTTGGCTCTGCAGGAAGAACACAGCCCACAGGGAACCCACTCCTGGCACAGAGCTGGCACCTTCTCTCCAAGGGGGCCCTGCCAGCTACACCTCAGCCCAGGCTGACAACGGCAGAGGCATCCCCTATGGCAGGGGCTCTGGGGCAGAAAGCCAGGCCGCATGGGCTGAAGGCAGGTGGGGGAGATTCTTCAGGAACCGCTCCCAGCAGACGGGAGAGCGAGCACGGCTGGGTGGGCTCCGGGGACCACAGGGCTTGTCAGAAGGAAGCCTGGTTGCCCCAGTAGTAAGGGGCGGCATCCTGTGAGCCATGGTGCATGGCTGCTGGGCGGAACGCTTCTCGTGGCTGGTCTGTATGCTTCGGCCATGAGGGCTCTGTCCCACGCTGCCAGGAGTGATCCCCGAAACAAAGGAAGCCAGGCTGAGAGTGGCCTCAGATGGGCAGAGGGACACGGCTCCATCTCCCAGGGAGCCCCTGGCCACCAGGTCAGGGGAGTGGGACGCGGCTGCGCAGGCATGCATCCGGCTGGGTCCGCAGGATCCAGGAGCTGGTGCAGACCAGGGCTAAGCACACAGCTCTGCTCTCCAGAACCCTGCTGAGCTCTCCACCCCTGGCTATGCCAGAGAGATTCTGAAGAGGCCACAACCTGCAGGCCCGGAAGTGGCTGCCAGCCACTGAACCCGCCCCCAGCCCTGTCCTTGGCAAACAAGAAGCACTTGGTGGGACCCAATGTTCCTACCAGCAAAGCATGCCCTCTCTCAATGTTTCTCCACCTATATATGTATATGTATATGTATACACACACACATATATTTTTTTTTTTGAATGGGAGAGGGTTTGGGTCATACCCAGCAGTGCGTAGCACTCATTTATTTATTTTGCTTTTTGGGTCATACCCAGCGATGCTCAGGGGTGATTCCTGGCTCTGCACTCAGGAATTACTCCTGGTGGTGCTTGGGAGACCATATGGGATGCTGGGGATCGAACCCAGGTCAGCTGCGTGCAAGGCAAACGCCCTACCTGCTGTGCTATTGCTCCAGTCTGCGCAGTGCTCACTCTTGAGTGCTCAGGGGACGCTTTGGGATGCCAGGGATGAAACTAGGGTCAGCCATGTCCATGGCAAGTGCCCTCCACACTGTCCCATCACTCTGGTCCCAAGAGTTCAATATGTTTGTGATACCTACAAAGGCATGAATGTGGCCAAGGATAATAGAGTATTCAATGAATCAGGGATCAATGCTGAAATAAAAGCAGTTGTGGGTGACATTCTGGGGGTGCTTCTGCCGGAACGATGCGGCCGCAGCCTGGAGGCCTGGTGGAGCCCTCAGTGACTGAGAGACTTCCTGCAGCCCAGGCCTCCAGATGGGACCCGTGAAGTCACAGGTTGGGGGGAGTCACCCCCAAACACCCGGGGAGTTTGAAATCACCCTGAGACAGGTACCTGGAGCAGGCCTGGGGCCAGGAGCTGGTAGAGCCTGTCGGTTCCAGGGGGCAGAGCACAGAGCTAGCCCTGACAAAGAACTTGGAGATGCTACTCCCACCCCCAGCCCCCCTGGCACTGCAGGCACCCACAGGAGGCTGGAGTGCATTGGGAGAGGGTCGAGAATGTCTTCTCTGCCAAGATGAGCACAGTGATCATGGGGCACCAGGCAGGAGTGGGACCTTCTCTGCAAAGCTGGGGATGATTATGTCGGGGGTGATGAGCCTCGGGGAGTTGGGTACCGCACTCAGGGAACACGGGGTCCTTTAGCGTTTCTGTTAGTTTCTTTTTTCATTGTTTTTTGTTGGTTTTGGACCACATCTGACAATGCTTAGGGTATTACTCTTGGCTCTACACTCTTGACTCAGGGATCACTCCTGGCAGTGCTCGGGGAACCCTAGCACTGGGATGCTGGGGATCGAACCCATGTTAGCTGTGTGCAAGGCAAATACACCCCCTGCTATCCTATTGCTTGGGTACCAAAGTTGATTTCTTTCCTTCTCCAAGGAATTATCCACAGACAGCACACCTGGGCCAATTGGAAGCTGGGTGGTTCAGGAGCTTTCCTGGGGCTCCGTGGCTCAGTCGGGGTTGGGATGGACTTAAGCCTCCTCCCTCTTCCTCATCTTGCCATCCACACCTGAAGGTTCAGCACCTTGGAGTGAGGCCCCCTGTACCAAGCCAGCAGCACCGCTTACTGGGTCACACAGAATCACCTGGAACCTGAGTGCCCAGGATGGGGCACTAAGCCCTGCACCAAACCCATGGCTCCACCCTGTTCCTGGAACAAAAGTGGGTGGAGCTGGTCGCTGGGGGGGGGGGGGGAGGGGCGGGGGGGGCTTACCCAGAAAGCTGTGGGCTGGCTTGTCCTCCACCACACGGATTCTCCGAGCTCCGGCAGGGATGACGGCAGCCTCGATGTAACCTGGAGAAGTGGGATGACATGAGGTGGGCCCATCTGGGGTGCTTGGGATCGAGTGCCTGGACTCCCCCCGCCCATGGATGCAGCCTATTCCCTCCATCCTGGGACCAAGAGGCTGGAGAGAACCAGTTGGAGGCCTGAGCTGAGAGCCCCGCCACCTCCCACCATCCGGGCCCTCGCCCCCAGATCCTGGAATCAGCCCTCTGCAGACCGATGCTGCTAGCTCAGACCCAGAGGAGGAGGGCGGGGCCCCAGGCAGTGAGAGAGCGGGGTACACGGCACTTGGTGAAATCCAGGAAACCAGACTCAGAGCTGGAGATGACACAGACACGGGGCCACAGGAGAAAGCCACCAAGCCCCCATGGCAAGGCCCGCTGGGGTCTTCAGAAGGGACCAAGCCCGCTCCTAGCTGGACGCCAGAACCATGTGACACCACCACCCAGCCCAGAGAGACACACACCTCCAGAAACAGGGGCTTCCTGCCTCTTGGGGGCACTTTCGAGGCACTGTGCTGGGGCAGCACCCCCAGTCCCCCATCATCTCTGGATGATAACAGATGCTAAGCCACGTGCTGAACGCAGTTTCCACTCTGCAGTCCGCCTACTCTCTGGTCCTGTCCCTGCATCAGCCCGAGCCTTCTCTTGGCGCCAGAACAGCTGAGGATGGGACCGGCTGACCCGTTCGTCGGCCCAAATGATGTCTGAGCACTCGCATCACACAGGAGCCTACCCTGCAGCAAGGCTCTGAAGAGCAGGCTGGCAGTAGAATTGTTTCGATTTGTTCTCGAGTGGGTATTAGACCAGAATCGTCTGAATCGGCCTCGGCCACGGAGACGACCTTGTCAAATTTTAAGAGGTGTCATGCCCCAGGGGCTCCCAAGTATAATCATCAGAATCAGCAGGAAGCTGGAACAAACTTGGAGATTTTGGGCCCAACTATGGTGCAATTTTGGGGGAAGATTTATTTTGAGAGATTTAGCTCTTGTTTTCTCACAGTAAAAAAAAGAAGTTTTATTTTTATTATAAAAGTAGTCCAGAATAATTAAAAAAACATGGGAGAGAGTCAATGGACTCCCTTCTACTTGAAGGCACGGATCCTACGGAAAGTAGATTCTGATGCCTGTCATCTCCACATCTCTTAAAACACACACACACACACACACACACACACACACACACACACACACACACCCTGTTCATATGAATAAGGCAATGCCCATGCTCTTAGAATGCCAGGGATGACTTTGCAGTAATCAGGTCTGGCAGTGTGTGCCCAAGGTACAGAACTAGTTCTTAAGCGGTATAGGAGAGTGCATGCCAATCTTCAAATACATGCCCAGTGCTGGAGCGGCAGTTTAGGGATTAGGACACTTGCCTTGCATGCAGCTGACACACAGGGTCCCCTGAGCACGCCGGGCATGGCCCAAGGCTCCCCCCTACCCATGCCTCAGTATAAGATCTACCTGAAGCACTGCTCCTGACACCCTTATTATTGACGACTTGTGTATCCCAGGTGGGGTCGGCACAGCTAACTGAAGTCGGCTGGTAAAGTTTGACTTCTTCCACTCTTATCTTGCTTGTTTTTTTTGTTTTGTTTTGTTATGTTTTGTTTTTTTTGCTTTTTGGGTCACACCCGGCAATGCGCAGGGGTTACTTAACTTAAGTAACTCCTGGCTCATGCACTCAGGAATTACCCCTGGAGGTGCCTGGAGGACCATATGGGATGCTGGGAATCGAACCCGGGTCGGCCGCATACAAGGCAAATGCCCTACCTGCTGTGCTATCACTCCAGCCCCCTTGTTTTTTTTTTTTCTTTTTGGGTCACACCCAGCAATGCTCAGGGGTTACTCCTGGCTCTGCACTCAGGAATTACTCCTGGCAGTGCTTGGGGGACCATATGGGATGCTGGGAATCGAACCCAGGATGGACGCATGCAAGGCAAACGCCCTACCCGCTGTGCTATTGCTCCAGCCCAGCCCCCTTGTTTTTAAATTAAAAATTTTTTTTCTTTTTGGGTCATACCCAGCGATGCTCAGGGGTTATTCCTAGCTCTTCACTCAGGAATCACTCCCGGAGGTGCTCGGGGACCTTATGGGATGCCGAGATTGACCCAGCTTGGCCCTGTGTCAGGCAAGCACTCTCCCCACTGTCCTGTTGCTTGTTTCTTTGATCACTGATGCAGAACATAATGATTCTGTGTGACTCGCAAGACCATGTTGCCCAAAATCTGGCAATGTAGTATATCCACCCCACCGCTCTTCCTCATTTTGTTTGCTTTGGGGTCACGCCTGGATAATGTTCTACTGAGGGTCCCAACTGGGCTGCACAGGGCATCTAGGCCTTCGAACTTTCCCCAGCCCACACTCTTGTCTTCTGGTGACGTTTTACCCACCACAAAGATTCCAGCTGAAAATGATGTTTGTGTGGGGCCGGAACAATAGCACAGTGGGAGAGCGTTTGCCTTGCATGTGGCTGAACAGGGTTCAATCCCCGGCGACCCATAGGATTCCCCAAGCACCGCCAGGAGTGATTTCAGAGTGCACAGCCAAAGTCAGCCCTGAGCACTGCCGGGTGTGACCGAAAAATAAACAAGACAAGAACATCCAAATCGGAAAGAAAACTAACCCAAAATGATCTCTAAATGCAAATACCACAATCTAACATATGAAAGAATCCTGTTTGATTCCTATTAGATTTTAGCCACTAAAACCCCCTCAGAATACGCTATGTGCTTGCATGATCAGTACAGAAAAGTCACTTTATATGCTGGGCTCAACAGTCTGAAATGAAATCAAGGCAGCAATCCACCTTAAAGAGATCAAAAAGAAGGGCTGTAGCATTTTACAGAGGGGAGGGCACTGGCCTTGCAACTGGCAGACCCAGCTTCGACCCCCAGCACCCCATAGGGTCCCCCGAGCCCACCAGGAGTGATCCCTGAGCACAGAGCCAGGAGTCAGCCCTGAGCACCATGGGGTGTGGCACAAAAACAAACCAAAAAAAGAAATTCTCTTTCAATTTTGTTTTTGGAGAAACACCCGGCAGTGCTGGAAGGCAGGGAGGGAACACATGGCAGGGTGTCACGCATCCTGGCCGCCTCTCCATGAACACGGCTGCTGAACCACGTGTGTGCAGTTCCAGGGTGACAGGCAGTGAGGTCACCCTACAAGAAGCAGGCGCAAGAACCGACCCTCCACGGGACCCCAGCGGATCCCGCACGGTTGGAGTGGTGGGACAGTGGGGAGGGAACTTGTCTTGCATGCAGCTGACCCGGGATCTATCCCCGGCATCCCCAAGTCCCGTTGGGAATGATCCCTGGACATGCAGCCAGGGGAAAGCCCCAAGAACCACAAGGTGTACCCCAACAACAAAAATCTCAAACAGAAATGTCCTGTGCTAACCGATTCCTTCTCCTCAGGTCTCTCAGCACCCAGCACCTGACACATGCTGGACACTCCCCGGAATTCACGGCACTTAAATGCCCCCTTTACAAGAATCAACTCCACCCGGACTTTACTTTTCATGTAAGCGAGATGCAGGAATTCTGCAGATACTTTAACATCTGTTAATATCTACTTACTACAGCTCACTCTTACTGGACTTGACACTGACTTACTTTTTTCTTTTCTATCCTTTTCTTTCTTATTCTTTTTTAAGTCGCTTTCTGGTTCTGTTTTTAGGGTGGGTTTAATTTGAAAGCCAATTTTTCATTTTGAGTGTGTGGGGATTTGGGTTGTCTCTTTTTGTGACCCTTTGTCCTTTTGCTTTTCTGCCACACAGGCCCACTCCCAGTGGTATCCATGGGGTGAAACAATGCTGGGGATCAAACCTGGGGCTTCTATGAGCAGTGCTCCTTCTCCAGCTCTCTGAGCTCACCCCAAACCCCTCCAAGTCATTTCATGCCAGGGATAGTCTAGATCCTTTGAAGTTTGAGCTTCGACTGAGCGCTTTTCTTTGTTTTGTGGGCACACCCAGCAATGCTCAGGGGACCATATGGGATGCTGGGGATTGAACCCAGGTTGACTATGTGCGAGGCAAACCCCTTCCCACTGGACCATTGCTCCACCCATCCCCCTTCTTTGAGGGGATCTGAACCAATCAGGAGTGAGCAGAGGGAACAGGACAGGAAGGTCTTTGGGAGCTCAGCTGTGCCACCCTGACTGCCCTTCCAGGGCCTGAGGAGGCCCCAGGCTGCCAGGGGATGGGGGGAGGGGCGCACCTACACTTACCTGTGCCCCGAGGGTGTCGAAAGTGGCCCTTGACCACGCGGCAGAGCCCGCCGTCCCCGTCACACACCCCACACCGGTCCTCCTTGGCCGCAGACCCGATGATGCCATCACAGCCTATTTTCTAGGTGAGTAGAGGGCAGGTTACTGGGAGGGAAGGACAGGGAGTAGCCCAGGACAGCCCTTGGTCATGTTGCGGGGCCTCGCCTGCCTGCCCAACCTCGGGGCTCCCAGGGCTCTGCACTCCCTCCTGGTGGGGCCAAGTGCGAGGGAGGGGGGTGAGTCAAGCGCATCCTTGCTGTGTCTCTCGGGCCTGCCTCTGGGGGAGCAGAGCCAGGCACGGCTGAGGCGACTGGAGCCCAGGTCAAGGCTCGGGGTGCGGGGGGGGGGGGGGCGCGGGGCGTGTGGTCACTCTCAGCAAACTAGCATTGGGCCCAGGGCTCTGTCACCCAGGAAGAGGCCCCCGGAACGTGGCTTCCTTGCTTCTAGACCCCAGTGGGAGAAGTGCCCATGAGAGGGCCCCTGATTTGTCAGGACTGGCCAGGAGGATGACCAATGTCTGTGCCTTGCCCCCATCCCACCGCTCCCACGTTCATGGGTGGCATCAAGTTCCTTGCCTGCTGAGGATTCCTTGCAATGAGGTCTCCACATCTGCAAGTGGCATGAGGTGGCCTGCTCCTCGGCACCCCACAATGCCAACTCTGACCAACTCACAATGCCGCGGGGGCCCGTGGGGTCCACGCCGACCCCTACCAGCTCGTGTCTGTGCTCCCCAGAAGCCCTCAGAGGCAAACGGTGAAACTGAGGGCAACAGGGGGCCTGGCTAGGAGGCAAGTGGGGGACCCTCGGCCTCATCTGCCCGCACCAGCACATCTTTCTCTGTCTCTCTCCCCCCCACCTTCCCCATGAGGAGGTACCTGGAAACCCGAGCCAGCTTTCTGCGACCGTCCCCACAGTCCCCTGCCCTGTGGTCACCCCCACGGCCCCCCTGCTCCTGCTTTTTCTTTGCCTTCTATATCCACTAGTACTGCAGGGAGAGGGCTGAGGCTCGACAGTGTTGCTTCCCTCTGAAATAGCTGGTCAGTGGGGAAACAGCTGGTGCCACTGTAACCCCATCTGGCAAGCAGGGTGTGTTCTCAGGGACTGATGTTCAGGAGGCACTTCTAGACAGTGTTATCACAATTGGCTAGGTTGGGGTGTCCTGCTGCCAGACCAGGTGGACTGCTTGGAGAAGGCGGCTCAGAAGTGCATTTGCACAGCATCGCTGCAGGGTGAGGCTCACAGGCATCACCCAAGAGGTCATTGTCTGCCACTCGCTTCCAGTGTCCCTGTCTGTAGGGCTGCATGTGCTGAGCACCGGCCATGGAGGTCAATGATGGCGGTGACAGCTGAGATGGAGCCTCGGAGCGTCTGGCCCAGGGAGGCAGGGGTCAGTCTCTTCGGCCGTGCAGAGCAGGGCGGAAAGGATGTGGTTGCCATACTGGAGACTTCTAACCAAGGTTAAGGAGGGAGACAAGGACACAGGCCCTGAGCTGAGGCCTTTGGGCATGTGCCCTGTGCCAAGCATGACGTATTCTCAGCTGAGCCTCAGGCAAAGGCCAGGCGCCTGGTAGAAGAGGCTGCTGAGTGGGCAGAGCAGGCATAGGGAGACGCCTGACAGGGCATGCAGTGTATGAGGGGGAAGCTACGGTGTGGAGGAGCAGCTTGTTCCTTGTCTGTGTTCCTGCCCTCTCGGGCATCTTAAATGACATTCTGGAGGCTGCTGGGGAGTGAAACATCCAGCTCCAGAGGGGTGTGGAGACCAGTGGGAGTGGGGGGACACATGTCTCCCAACCCCCAGCTTTGTGCACGTTGGGGCGATAAAGCAGAGCTGGTCCTCCCTTCCCAGCCGTGGATAGCGGTGTCATCCTTTACTGCCCTGGCTCACCCAGTCAGGATGGCAAATGCCGCAGATGTCTGCCTTGGGCCTATCCTGGCTGGCACCTCTCGGGCGAGGCAGCGAGGGGACACGTGGAGCCAGATGGCAGAGGCACCAGCCCTGCTTTCTCAAGAAAACTCGCTCCCCAGCCCCCCGAGGCCGCCCCCTCGCAGCCCAGAACCCAGGGGACCAGCACCTGGCAGCGGCCGTGCACGCAGAGGTCGGTCTCGTAGGGGCCGCACGGTGTCCCGTCCAGGACGCGCTCGGCCACCAGCACAGGCGCCTCCTTGCCCAGCGGAGAGCAGTAGAGTGCGCAGGGCTTCTCTGAGGGGGGAGGACACGGCTGAGCAAAGACACCGGGGAAGGGAGGCGCGGGGGTCCTGGGGCACTGGGCCTGCAGGGTTGTGAGTGGGGATGTGAGGGGGATGTGGGGGGGGGAATGTGAGGGGATGTGAGGGGGATGTGAGTGGGCCTGTGAGTGGGGATATGAGGGGGATGCGAAGGGGGATTTGAGGGGATGTGAGGAGATATGAAGGGGGGATGTGAGGGGGATGTGAGGAGGGATGTGAAGGGAATGTGAGGGGTTATGTGAGGGGGATGTGAGTGGGGATGAGGGGGATGTGAGGGGAGATGTGAGGGGGGATATGAGAGGGGATATGAGGGGGGATGTGAGGGGTTATTTGAGGGGAATGTGAGGGGTTCTTTGTGGGGGATGTGAGGGGTTGTGAGAGTGGATGTGAAGGGGATATGAGGGGGATGTGAAGGGGATGTGAGGGGGACGTGAGGGGGGATGTGAGGGGGGATGTGAGAGGGGATGTGAGGGGGATGTGAGGGGAGATGTGAGGGGTTATGTGAGGGGGGATATGAGAGGGCATGTGGGGGTTATGTGAGGGGGGTATGAGAGGCATGTGAGGGGTTATGTGAGGGGGATGTGAGGGGAGATGTGAGGGAGGATGTGAGAGGGGATGTGAGGGGGGATGTGAGGGGGGATGTGAGGGGTTATTTGAGGGGAATGTGAGGGGTTCTGTGTGGGGGATGTGAGGTGTTGTGAGAGGGGATGTGAGGGGGATGTGAGGGGGATGTGAGGGGGATGTGAGGGGGGATGTGCAGGGGATGTGAGGGGGATGTGAGGGGGGATGTGAGGGGGATGTGAGGGGGATGTGAGGGGGGGATGTGAGGGGGGATGTGAGAGGGGATGTGAGGGGGGATGTGAGGGGTTATGTGAGGGGGGATATGAGAGGGCATGTGAGGGGTTATGTGAGGGGGATTTGAGGGGGGATGTGAGGGGAATGTGAGTGGGGATGTGAGGGGGATGTGAGAGAGCATGTGAGGGGGATGTGAGGGGGGATGTAAGGGGGGATGTGAGGGGGATGTGAGGGGGATGTGAGGGGTTATGTGAGGGGGATGTGAGAGGGACTAAGGGGGATGTGAGGGGGAAGGTGAGGGGGATGTGAGGCGGATGTATATGGGGATTCTGTGGGGCTGTGAGTGGGATGAGTGGAGATATGAGTGAGTCCATGAGTGAGGATATGAGCCCCCACTGATGAGGGACTGCTTCCCGCCTGGCCCCTGGCCATGCCCAGCTGCAGCCCCCATGCTCACTTCCTGATACAAACTGCTCATTCTTCTCCTTGTCCTTCACCCTGTGAGTGGGCATGTGGCCTCCCTCACTGTTGAGCTGATGCTGACCCAGATTAGGTGGGACTGGGGGGTACTCACACCCTGACACTGAGTTTCCTGTTCATGGACATGGACATTCCCCCTTACTTCTCTCCTGTGCTCATTTAGCTCTGCCATTCTCCTCCCATCAACCGTGTATTTTGTCAGATTCAGACCTCTGTTCCTCTGGGGGAGCAGACGTGAGGGGTGCTGGTGGTTCAGAACTGAGGGAGGTTCTGCCTCACTGGGAAGGTGCTAGAAAGGTCCTACCATGTGCAGTCATGACCTCTGCTGTGACACTCTGACCCCTGGGGGGTTGCATGGCCTGCAGGGCTGAGGGGCAAGCCTGACTCGGGTCTTGCCTTGCACATGCTGTCGAGGGAGGCATGGCTGTGTCCCAGAGGCCTCTATCGGAAATTCTACCTTGGCAAGAATCCCTGCCAAATTTCTTTCCTTTTTCTCTTTTTGCAAAGAAAAAAAAAATAGGGGGAGGAGGAAAAAGCCTCTAGCGCTCCCGGTCAGGAATGCAGAAGCGTTCCTTGGCGACAGCAGAGCAGCAGACAGGGCAGCCCAGGGCGACCACAGGAATGGCCAAGCTCAGACTCTGCCTCAGGGCACAGCGGGGTGAGGGGGGTGGGGGCTCCCATCCCCTCCTTCACACTCTGAGGGGCAGAAGAACCCGACCTGTGATGTCAGGGTGGGGCAAACGCTGGGCGGGCCTTTCATTCCAAGGCAGGTCACTCGGGGGGCCCAGCCTGTCCTCAAGGACGGTGGCACTTTGCCATCGGGGCAGTGGCACACAACTCGGGTAGAAAGAGTGTGGTGCAGCTGGCAGAGACCAGCTTGGGGCCGGGCCCACCTCCTCCACAGCCGCTGGGATGATAAGGGAACCTCAGACTGCACCGCCCCAAATGGGTCAGGACGCAAATAACATGTTTCACGTGGACTTGGAGACATGGGTGGAAAAGAAAAACAAACCAACCAGACCAGACCTTTCCGTGGGGTTTCTGCCCTCGCGCTCACACAGCTACACATACATGCGGGTGGGGGGGGCGGGCAGGGGCTCTGTGCCGGAGGCTTGGGGCTGCTGTGCTCAGGCTGCCCTTGTGGCAGTATTCAGGGGGCCGCAGGGTATCTGTGGGGGGTGGGCTGTGTGCAAGGCAAGTGCTGTAAGCTCATGTCATCTCTTCCGCCCTGTTTTACTGAAAATGTTTCTTTTGATTGTGGGGGGAGGGGAAAGAGGTCCAGTAAGGCTCTAGGGCTGTGGGCTCTGCAGGCTTCCGGCTCCCCATGGACCGACCCTGGGACCCCCAACCTCAGGGCGAGGCTGCGAAGGTGGGGGAGGCCAGCACACGCACTGGGGCTGCGAAGGGGGTACAGGAGGAGTCTGCCTGCTCCCCACGCTCGGGGTGGGGCAGGCGGGGTCTGCAGGGCAGGGAGGAGGGGCCCCGCTCACCGTCCACCACCACGGCGGTCAGGAGGCTCGTGGTGCTGCCGCCCAGCCGGTCCTGCGTCTGGCACTGCTGGTCCCGGAAGCTGGGCAGGCCGGGTGGGCAGGGTGGGCGCTCACAGACCCCGTGCTGCACGCTGGCACCCCGGCAGGGCAGGCCTCGGGGCCCCGGGCTGGCGGGAAAGGAAGGGTTAGCATTAACCGGCCACAGTGAAAGCCAGCGTCCCCACACACCATGATGAGCACCAGCATGCTGGACACTCTCGGGAGACAGGACCCCTGGGGGTCTGACGAGGTGGGTGGGAGGGCCCAGCTGCCTCAGGGACCCCCAGTCTGAGTGGGGTTGTCTTCCTGCGGCCTCAGAGTGGGGGCTGTTGGGGCCTCCCCCACCCCTGCGTGTCTCTGCGTGTCCCTTCCCGGCTTCTAGTAATCACGTGAGGTGAGCGCTGAGCCACACGACCCCCACTCCCACGGGGGGACACAGGCCCTGAGCACACTGGGGAGTCCCCCTGGTTTGGTCTGTAGCTGTTGTTTGCTGCATCCAATCATAAGCTACGAGCTTAACATCTCTTTGTCTGCCTGATGCTGACTTTACTTGTGTTTGTTAAGGGGCCATAGCTGAGAGGTGCTCAGAGGTTACTCCTGGCTCTGCACTCAAGGGTCACTGCTGGCAGGGCTCGGGGGACCCTGGATTGAGCCTGGGTTGGCCGTGTGCAGGGCCAGTGCCCTGCCCGCTGAGGGGTTGGCTCACAGTACCATCAGCTCAGCTTCTCTGCCTTGGGTGATGGCACATCAGCCAACACACTGCAGCACCAATGAAAGGCCCACCCTGAGGGCGCCCGGGGCCTGTCCTTGCTGGGCCTCAGGCTGGGGAACATGGCTGTGGGCCGGACAGACAGCAGAGCGCTTACAGGGGACATGTGAGTGGGATGAGACAGTGGGAACTGGGGAGAGAAGGAGGAAGACCAGGGGGTGATGAACTGCAGAAGGAGCCCCGGGCTCCGGGAAGGGAAAGAAAAGGCAAACCGAGTCGGGGTCATCCCAGGAAGCACTGAAGGAAAAAAAAAAATGTCCCCAAGGGATTTCCTGGCTGAGGTCTTGGTGGCCGGCAGAGCACAGGCGGTCTCGAACTAAGCCGGCCAGTGGGGCAGGCCGGGGGTGCCCAGTGGTCTCGGGAAGAAGAAGCCAGCCAGGGGCCTGGGGCCACGGGGACTCGGTGCCGGCACCACTGCAGGGGGCAGCCCTGGGGCCCACCCCTGGGATTTTTGAGTATCCCCAGACACGGGACGGTGGAATCCGCGCCCACCGGGGACCCGGGCACTTACGGGGGGTTGTCGCATTTCCGCTGCCGGAAGCGTGCGCCTGTGCCACACGTGCGGCTGCACATGCTCCAGGCGCCCCATGGGCTCCAGTCTCCATCCACGTGGTCGGGGATGGGCGCCTTGCTCACGCACGCGCCCGCGCGGCACCACTACAAGAAGAGCCACGCCGCTGCAGGGCCACGCAGCCCCGGGCCCTGCACCCTCACCCCCACCCCCTGCAGGGCACCCCACACCCCTGCTGGGCACCCCGCACCCCTGCAGGGCCACCCCCAACTCCCTGTAGGATACCCTGCACCCCTGCAGGTCCACACCTCACCTCCTGCAGGGCACCCCGCACCCCTGCAGGGCCAGATGACAGCTGGGGTGTCAGGGACCCTCGCCAGCTGGCACAGGCCCCAAGTCTGCAGGTGGCACAGTGGCGTCATATCAGCAGGTCTGACCATAAGGCTGTCCTGCCCCCTCTCCCCCTGCTGGCTTGAGCTGTGCAGGGCAGCCCCTGGGAGATGCCCCTTCCCCATCCAACAGAATGCCACCAGATCACCTGGGGTTGTTTGGGGAGGTGTGGGGGCTTTGAGGCCACAGCAGGCTCACTCCTGGCTCTGTGCTCTCAGGATCAGGAACCCGGGTCAGCTGCGTGCAAGGCCGGCGCCCTCCCCGTGCACCATCTCACTTCCCTTCCAGCCACCTCACAGGGCTGCATGCCTGCTCTGCCACCGGGGTCAGCAGCTGGTTCTGGGGGTGCGGGGCTGTCTGAGGGGTTCTTCTGTGCTCCCTCAGCATCACGCCTCTATACTGCTTGGAGTCGGGTGGGGAGGGGCGGCGGCTGGAGTTTCATCCCGAACCTTTGGGTGAAACGTACTCGGGGAGGAGGTATAGACCCCCAGAAGAATGAATCCTGGGGAACAAAGAGTCTGAGCCGCGGCTCCCTTTGCTTCGAGTCTCTCGTTGGGGAGCAAAAGACGAGAGCAGAATCATTTCCCCCAGGTCCCCCAAGGTGGCAGGATGGGGTCCACCCAATCACAGCTCTCCGGCTGGGGCCGGCCCTTCACCCCCTCCTCTGGTCACTCCTCCTGCCAACAGGGACCCCCAGACGCATAACCTCTCTCAGGGCTTCCAAAGCTTTGCTGGTTCAACTCATGGCTCCACCCCCAACCCTCAACTGATGGCAGGTGAGATTCCGTGCCTGGATCCCATGTTCCCTAGCTGATGGCAGGTGAGATTCCACGCCTGGATCCCATGTCCCCCAGCTGACAGCAGGTGAGGACACAATTTCTTTCTCTTCCTCTCTTTCCTGCTGTGGTCAAGCTTTCCCACTTTAAGTCAACCACACCTGAGACTGTGGGCCAATTGTGCTTCTGGCTCGGTGGTACCCGCAGTGGGCCCTGTCGGCCTCCCTGGGGAGCCTGGGGGATGCTCAGGGGCTTCTGCTCCTAAGGTGTCAAGGGTCCCCAGGATGAGGGTAGGGGGTGGATTACCTTGTCTGCCCCACACTCTGTGCCATCCAGCGGAGGGTCCAGCTTAGTCTTGCAGGAGGTGTCTCCTTCCACCAGACACCACAGCCCCGCACACATCAAATGCTGCTGACAAGGAAGAATAGGACAACTGATGGGGACACAGAGGTCAGTGGAGTCACGATGGGGGGTGGCACCATGCATGCGGATTTGAGGTTGGAAGCAGGCGGAGGAAAAGGAGGATGGGAAGAAAGGAAAGGAGGAAGGAAGGAAGGGAGGGAGGGAGGGAAGGAGGGAGGGAGGGAGGGAGGGAAGGAAAAAGGGAAGTAGGAGAAAAGGATGGGAGGGAAGGAGGAGAGATGGGGGTGGAAGAAAGGAGGGAAGGAAGGAGGGAAGGGAAGGGAAGGAAGGAAAGAGGGAAGGAAAGTAGGAAGGAAAAAAGAAAGGAAGGAAGGAGGAAGGAAGAGGAAGGAGGAAGGAGGGAGGAAGGGAAGAGGGAAGGAAGAAAGGGAGGAAGGGAAGGAGGGAAAGAGGCAGCTCGGGAGTCTGGAAGTCAAAGAACAGCGAACAACACATTTCCTGGCATAATCATTGCAGATATTATGGCATCATAAGGTGTACGACCATGGGGAAGATTTTCAAAATTAAGTTTTTATCATGGCACTGTTACTGACAAAATCAAAGCTGAGGACAAGCACTTTAGAGGACAATGCTGCAGCCCCTCAGAGGGTCCCCACCTCCCTCCCACCCCCAACCTGCTCCTTAACAGGCACCTTTAAAGTGTGGGTGTTGTAGTCTGGACCTCTCATTCTCAGTGCTGCTGGCTCTGAGGCTTAGACACACACACACCCACACCCCACACACCCCACACACACACATCACATCCCCCCCCCACACATCCCCCACCCACACATCACACACACACACACCACATATCCCCACCCCCAACACACACACCACAGATATACCAATGCCACATCTGGAAAATCTCGGGGCCAGAGCGACAGGACAGCGGGAGGGCCAGCTGGGCTCCGTCCCCGGCACCCCATGTTTTCCCGAGCCGCTCCAGAGCGAGCCCTGAGTGCAGAGCCAGGAGTAACTCTAAAACACCACGGGGTGTGACCTGCAAGCAGAAGCAAACCCCACTGCACCCCCAAATAACTACACTCATGCGGTGGTGGTGGAAACTCTTCAGTGAAATACGGCCACAGGTGCATCACTGCACCTGCGTTCATTCTACTCAGCAAGATTCCATGTTCCTGCACCTACGACCCCCCAGATTTGGTGACAGCATGAGCTACGGGGGGGGTATGGGAGGGGGAGCAGGAGGGGGCAGTGTGAAAGAACAGGTGCTGGACGTGGGCTGCTACAGCTGCTGAAGGACTGCCCTGGCCACACTTAGGACCACCCCATACCAAGCCCCAGGGAGAGGCCAGGAAGAACAGGCGCCAGATCCCTTGTGGTGACTATGGAGGGCACTGGCTTAGCAAGTGGCTGACTTGGGTTTGACCCCCACTACCTCATAGGGTCCCCTCAGCAAAGGAGTGAGCCCTGAGCACAGAGCCAGGAGTCATCTCTGAGCACCGCCAGACATGGCCCCGAATCGAATCCTAGAACAGAAATGACTTTGGGAAGGACGTGCGAGTTATTACAGCCAGTGGGCAAGAGCTGGGCAGGGCAGTGCGTGCGGTGGGGAAGGAGGGCCCTGACATCAATGACAAGGACCCAGCAAGAGAGAACAGAACAGACACAGCGAGGGATGGGCCGACCGTGGCCCAGAGCCCAGTGGGGCTCCCCAGGGCGCTTCTCCCTCCAGACCTAGTGAGGTGCCGTGCAGAACCCTCAGGCAGCTCAACACCAGCAGGAGAAGCGGCATTTCTGCCATGTGCCCAGCCAGCCATGGGGTGGAACATGCCACGCTCAATTCTTGCTTCTACCGCCTGTGGCCTCGCTGGCCATACAGAGGCGCTCGTCAAGGTCCCATTGGCAAACGCCT